>NC_139506.1:3925561-4541533 GCF_008360975.1 Lichenostomus cassidix
AGTCTTGCATGAGAGCTTTGCATTTCTAAGAGCAGACAGTGACTCCTTTGTTGTTTCCTTGTGCCCTGCCAGGTCTGGCCCTGCTGCTGCTGAACGCCCATGTCGGTAAGTGCTTCTTCCCCACAACAACTTCCCCAATCCCTTCCCAGCCAGATCCAACCCACACAGTGCCTTCCCCGTTCCCAGCCCTGCTCTGCAGGAGATCCCTGGTGTCTCCTGGGCAGGAAGGTCCCGTTTGGGGCTCAGAGCCCGAGGCAGGAGCTGCAGGGCACCGCAGGCTGCGGGACTGCCCCGTGCCCAGGGCCACAGGAGGAAGGCAGCGCCTGCAGGGCTGTCCCGGGCAGCCTGGCAGTGTCCGAGGGATGCCCAGCGCTGCTGCCCTTTCCCTGTGCCCGGCGCTGTGCCAGCAGCTCCGTGGGGATGCTGTGCCCGCCGTGCCTGGGCTGTGCAGTGCCCTGCAGCCTCTGCGTGTCTGTGTGTCCCTGCAGGCTCTGCCTATGTGCTCACCTGTTACTTCACCAACTGGGCTCAGTACAGACCTGGCGAGGGCAAGTACACCCCTGACAACATCGACCCCAACCTGTGCAGCCACCTGATCTATGCCTTTGCTGGCATGAACAACAACCAGATCACCACCTATGAGTGGAACGATGAGACCCTCTACAGGTCCTTCAACGGCCTCAAGAACCAGTGAGTGCTGCCAGCCTGGCAGGGCTGCTTCTCCCTCTGGGGCCGGCAGGGCAGGGAAGGGGGACAGCCTTGTCCCCTGAGCTTGGGGACAATGGCTCCAGGTTCTGCCCCTTTGCTCCTGGCCTTCCCCACCAAAAGAACCTGCAAAGGCCATAGTGACAGCAAAGCCTCAGGCTCACTGCAGTTCCTGTCCCTTCCCTTGCAGGAACAGGAATCTGAAGACCCTGCTGGCCATTGGAGGATGGAATTTTGGCACCCAGAAGTGAGTTCAAAGCAGCTCTTTCCAACAATCCTTCCCAGTGAAGGGAGGGAGAGGAGAAAGAGGCTGCAATTCAACCCCAACACTGTCCTGCTGTGCTTGCCCAGGTTCACCACCATGGTCTCCACACCCCAGAACCGCCAGACCTTCATCAACTCCGTGGTCAAGTTCCTGCGCCAGTATCAGTTCGATGGGCTGGACCTGGACTGGGAATACCCTGGCTCCAGGGGCAGCCCTGCCCAGGACAAGGCTCTCTTCACCACCCTGGTTAAGGTGGGCTTGGCTGCAGGCCTGTGAGCTCTGGTGGCTGCAGAGCTCCATCCCAGAGCTCCCAGTGATTGCTGTCCCTGGCATCCCTCAGGAACTGCTGGCAGCCTTTGAGCAGGAAGCCAGGCAGACCAACCAGCCCAGGCTCATGGTCACTGCTGCTGTGGCCGGAGGAGTTTCCACCATCCAGGCTGGCTATGAGATCGCTGAGCTGGGCAAGTGAGTAGCAAAGCCTGGGATCTCTGGTGGGACTGGGCTGGGTTCCTGCAAGGGAAAACCCCAAAGAGCCCCTGAGGGAGCCCCATGGGCAGCAGGAGGGGATGTGGCCAGGCTGGGGGGTGACCAGCCACCCTGAGCTGTGGTCACTCCGGCCAGCACACAGCCCCTGCTCCCCACAGGTACCTGGATTACATCCACGTGATGACCTACGACTTCCACGGGCCCTGGGATGGCTCCACAGGCGAGAACAGCCCCCTGTTCAGCTCCGACAGCACCCTCAGTGTGGTGAGTGCCTTTGGGCTCTCTCTGCCAGGCTCCTCTTCCCCCCAGCACATCCCAGCCCTGAACCGCGCTGGCTTTTGCAGGAATACGCCATGAACTACTGGAAGAACAACGGTGCTCCAGCTGAGAAGCTCCTGGTGGGATTCCCAACCTACGGGAAAACCTTCACCCTGCAGAACCCATCCAACACTGCCATCGGAGCCCCAGCCTCTGGCCCTGGCCCTGCCGGACCCTACACCGGGGAGGCTGGGCTGCTGGCTTACTACGAGGTGTGTGTGGAGCTCAGCGCGGCACTCTGAGTGCAGCAGGGGCACTGCTGGGGCTTCCCAGCCCGGAATTCCTAACCCAGCCCATGTTCCAGCATTCCCTTTTCCCCAGCCCACCGCTGACTATCCCGCTGTGCCTTTTTTCTCAGATCTGCAGCTTTCTGAACACCGGAGCCACCCAGGCTTGGGATTCCCCTGAGGATGTTCCCTACGCCTACAAGGGCAGCGAATGGATTGGCTACGACAACGTCAAGAGCTTTGGCCTCAAGGTCTGGGGGCAGCAGGGCTGGGATGGGGCTGGAATGGCCGTGGGAAGGACAGGAGCAGCTCCTGGTGCTCACTGGGATTTCCCCGTGGCTTTCTCCCCACAGGTTCAGTGGCTGAAGCAGAACAACTTTGGAGGAGCCATGGTGTGGACCATCGACCTGGATGACTTCACTGGCAACTTCTGCCACCAGGGCAAATACCCACTGATCTCCACCCTGAAGCAGGGCCTGGGGCTGTGAGCTCCGTGAGTGACAGGGAGGGACATGGGAGGGACACAGGAGGGACACCTGAAGGGTCAGTGCCTCTTCCATCAGCCCCAAAGGCTGGGGACGCCCTGGGGCCAGGGAAGGAGGGCAGGGAGGAGAGAACATCATAAACATCATCCCTTCCTTCCCCAAGGAAAATCCTGCTTGCTTTCCAGGCTGCCACACCTCTGGCCAGTGCTGTCCTCAAGCCCTGCAGCTGCTGAAGGTGCAATGGGAGTGCAGGAGGAGCTGCAGTGACGACTGTGGGGCCTGGCCATGCAAATCCCAATCCTGTTCCAGCTCATTGATCCCTCTGATCCAACTGCACACAATGAGAATAATTAAATAAAGCTTTCTGCAAAACAAACAACTCCCTGTTTTGACTCATTTTATCCTTAATATTTTTGATGTTCCCTGATTTTCTGGTGATTCTCACAATTATGTTCAGGGGAGGGAAGAGCCTGAATTTCTATTTTAAAGAATCATAATTGGATATTTCCCAGGGATTTCTTGCTGTGCCAGCAGGGCAGCTGGTGAGAGGGGAGAAAATCCAGAAGGAAGGGACTGGGAAGGTCCTGGAAGAGGACATGGAGAAGGGTCACAGTGGCACAAGCAGGACCTTGTCTGGCCTCTGTTTTGGGTGAGGCATCAGAAGGAGCCTCAGATATTCCCTGGAAAATCAGCTGCAGAGCAGGAAGGATTTGTGACAGCAGCAACAGCAGCCCAGGGGTTCCCACAGGGAGGAGAAGCAGCACAGCCAGAGGCTGTTCCCAGCACAGATTCCCAGTTTCCATCCCAGGTGCAGCATTCCAGCCCCACAGATCTCTCCAGGTGCCACCAGATGCCACAGCCACCCCTTGGGGACATGTCCTGGGGCCCTGGGGCCTTGTGGCTCATATAGTACAGGCCATAAATCCATGTGGATATGGATAAATCTAAATAAATATATATATGGATATGGATAGATATAAATAAATACATATGGATATGCTTAAATCTCAATAAATGCATACGGATATGCAGAGAAATATAAATAAATAAGTATGGATACAGGCAGGGAAATATAAATAAATAAATATGGATATATGCAGAGAAATAGAAATATATTTGTATGCACAGCTAAATAGAAAAATATGTGTATAGAAATAAGCAATAAAGCTGTGCAGAATGTATAGAAATAAAGCTACATAAAAATAGAAATAAATATGTATGGAAATAGAAATAAAAGTATATGCAGTGAAATAGAAATATATATGCAGATAAATATAAATAAATATGCATAGAAACAGAAATAATTATGTTTGTGCATATAAATATAAATAAATAGATATGTATATGCAGACAGATATGTATGTATATAAAAACATAAATAAAAATATGCGGACATCTTTGGGATAACTCCCCACTGGAAAATTCCCATGAACACCACTCCACATGGAAAAAAATCCATCCTGGGATCAAGGAGGAACATCAGCCCAGCAGCCCAAAGCAGGCCAGGCTTTCCCAAAGTTTTCCTTGGCAAACTCATCCAGCTCCTCACATCCAAATCCTTTGCTCCACACGGGAATCCCAAGATCCCAAAATCCCCAGATCCTGGCTATCCCAAGGACCTCCCTGCCATCAGCACAAGTCCCTGTGTGACCTGCCAGCTGCAGTGTCCCTGTCCTTGCATCTCTATAAGGGACAGGACGGGGTTTTCCAAAGGACACAGCACCATTCCAGTGACCTTCCCGTTTGTCCCCATGGAGTTTTCCACAGGGACCTTCCAAGTGTCCCCAGCAAGGGCAGGGAGAATCAAACACCCTCCCTGAAGGAATGGCTTGGGTAAAGTGAGGTCAGCAGGGCTGGGATAGCAAAGATTTTTGGGGAAAACAGAAGGGGATTTTTGGAAATTGGATTATTTTTCCTGTCAGACACATCTGCAGGAATTACCTTTCTGTTTGTCCCCATGGAGTGTTCCATGGAGACCTTCCAAGTGTCCCCAGCAAGGGCAGGGAGAACCAAACACCCTCCCTGAAGGAATGGCTTGGGTAGAGTGAGGACAGTAAGGCTGGGGCAGCAAAGATTTTTGGGGAAAACAGCAAGTTTTGGGGATTTTTCCTTCAGACACATCTCAGGGAGTGACCTTTCTGTTTGTCCCCGTGGAATTTTGCATGGAGACCTTCCAAGTGTCCCCAGCAAGGGCAGGGAGAACCAAACACCCTCCCTGAAGGAATGGCTTGGGTAGAGCAAGGTCAGGTGGATGAGATTTTTGGGGAAAACAGCAAGTTTTGGGGGATTTTTCCTGTCAGATGCATCTCAGGGCATCTCAGGCTGTGCCGGTGATTCAGGAAAGAAAGACAAAACTCCACAACCTACATAATTTGAAGTTGTAAAGCCGCTGTGTTCATTACGGCGCGGGGCGCGTGGGAGGTAACCCGCCAAAGACACGCGCACCGTCAGTCCGTATAGCTCGGTATATATCTGGTTACATTGTTACACATTCACGGAATTTCTCAGTGCGTTTAATGAGTTCAAAAGTCATTCCTATATGCTTGCGCCTGCGTGGTTCCGGTTGGGATGGGGGCTCCTGGGGTCTTTCTTGGAAAAAGGTCAGGGGATCTCTCAGTTTTGCACGTACGTTCTGAATCTTTGCCCAAAGGCCAAAAAAAAACATATTTGATTTTTTGCCAGCACGGCGATTCCGTGAATATCAGTCCTTGTTTGGCAAACACAGTGAATGTTAAGTAAAGAATACTGTATTTATTGAGTTTATCAGTCTTGCCGATCAAGTAGTCTCTACACGTTATTTTTTAACTTCTGATTCTCTCGTATCACCGGTGCCATCCCCGAATGTGACAAACCTCCAGGACAAAAAGGAGAAAGTTTAAGGAATCATCCTGGAAGGATCACTGGGCACTGCTCAGCTGGACACCACACAGATCAGGGTCTGCTCTCCGTGAGCCATCAGGAAAGAGCTGAAGGACGGAAAGACTTAATCCCAACAGAGCCATGGGATCAGCAGGATGACAGTTTCAGAGGGAAGATGCAGCAGGAACAGCCCAGAGAGGACTTTTCCTGCTCTTTTGAACTGTAATTTCTTCAGCAAGGACCAGTTCCTCTCCCCTCCCACCACTCCCAGGGAACCCACAGCAAAGCACCTTTGTTAGAACAGAAAAAAGGCAGGAAAAGTCCTGAAGGAAAAGGCCTGAGGGAAAATTCCAGAACCTGCCCAACTCCCACTCATTGCCCCTACATGAGGACAAGTGTCCTTGAGCCCCCAAGCACCTTCCTTTCCAAACACATTCCATGGATAACAGACCTGAAAACGCTCCAGAGGTCACTGAGGTTGGGATTTTCCAGATCTATCCCAACTGGATTTCTCCCGTGTGACTTTATCAACCAAGAAAAACGCTGGAAAAATACTCTGAGGGGATGTTGTCCTGTTATCAGCCATATCCCACCCCGTGCCTGCATGAAATCCCAAAGGCTCAGGCTGGCACATTTTATTCTGCCAGCATCTGATATGGGGCTGTTTTCCATTTATCCAAAGCTGGGTGACCTCCTGGAAAGTCACCTTCATGTCACCCTAAGAGGAATAAAACATTCCCAGTGCAGGGACATGGCTGGGTGCCGACTGTGTCCTACTCCGTGATGCCTGATGGGTTTTTTGTCCTTTTTCTTTATACTTTTTATCCCCTTTTAATATATTTTCTACCCTTTCCCATTCCCTGTACCTATTATTCCCTGTACCTCAGCCCCACATGTTTATAACCCTTGCACTCTGGTGTTAGAATGCTTCAGGGTTCTCTGGAGAAGACAAAACATCCCTACCATCTCAGAACTAGAGGCTCCAACCTTGGATGGAACTTCCTCTCTGGAACATGTAAACTAGATTGCAGCCTCATTTAGGGGGGGATAATTAGAACAGGGGGACAATTACTTCATTTGTTAAGTTTCTTATTGGGGGATTTTAGATAGATATGCTAATTTGTGAGGTCCCTAAAATTGTATTTGCGTTGTACACGGTGTGCTCCTTGGCGTGATTCCACCTTTGACAAGGGGACACCTGGGATCCTATTAAACCAAGGAAATACCCTTTTCCCCTATTCTATTCCCCTTTTCTATGCCGTGTCTGCAACTTATTTTTACCAGCATTTAAGGCATCACCTGAGTGGGGAAAAGGGAAGAAATTCCTGGTCTCGTCATACAGGGTGAGAGATTGGAGTCTCCACGTGGAAAGAGGAGATGAAAGAAAAAGGTGGAAAGGATATTTTGAGGCATTCAGCTGATGGAGCTTCAGCGAAGGAGAAATAGGAATGTTCAGCAATACGGGGGTGTCTCAGTTTGGGAAAGAGCTGAGGAAAAAGAGGAAGGAGTAAATGTGAGGGGGAAATCAACCTGCCCCATGATCTGTGGTCTCTCTTATAGAGTTTAACCTCCAAGAAATAAAGAAATTTCCTCTGTTTCCTGATGTGACCCCATCTCAGCTGGGAGGGCAAGAAACAGCTCACAACATGAAGATCCAGCTGTCCTAATGCTTCCCAGACCAAGTGATCCCAGAGCCCAAATCCTCCAACATTCCCAGTGCTGGCAGCCAGAGCCCTGCTCAGCCCTGCCTTGGGATGATCCCACCAAGGACACCCAGCCCTTGCAAAGCCCAAAGCTTGGTGTTGGCAGTGCCACCCCAGTGGAAGGCTCAAGGACAGCACAAGGTCACACCCTTCAGCCATCAGGCCCTGCGCAGCCACCAGAGGTGACAAAACTGGAAATAATATTTGAACAATCAAAGAAATTAGGACTTTCTTCATGTGCTCCTGTGGCGCCAGGACATGGCACAGTCCCACAGCAGTGACCACTCCAGCTGGAGTGCTCATCCCCATTGTCCTGGTGTCACACCTGGTGACACTGATCTTTGCTAAGTTGCGTAATATTTGTCGATGGCTGTTGATGCAAGATTGGCAGGAGAGAGGAGTAGAGTATAAAAGTGGGAGAGAGCCTGAGCACATCAGTCCTGGTCCAAGATGGCCAAGCTCACTCTGCTCACCGGTGAGTGCTGCTGCAAACTGCAGCTCTCTGCCTTGCTGGCCAGGGCTGTGGCTCTGCCACTGTCACTCTGCTGCCTGGACAGGGGCTTGGTGGGGTAAAAATGCTGCTCTCTCTTTACTGTTAAGGATTTCATCATTTCCCTTTGGGAGGGAAGGTTCTGTTCTTTGGGGCTGCTGTCATCAGGGATCTGTTCTGCTTTGAACATGAAAAGGGTTCAGCGCAGGCTGGAATTGGAATGTGCTTTTAAATCTAAATCTAAAAATCAAATTACTGCCTTGGAATCCTTATTGGATTCCCTTCTCTGCTTTTGCTTGAAATGATTTGACAACACTCTTCTGCCTCAGCTTGGGAAGAGAGTCTTGCATGAGAGCTTTGCATTTCTAAGAGCAGACAGTGACTCCTTTGTTGTTTCCTTGTGCCCTGCCAGGTCTGGCCCTGCTGCTGCTGAACGCCCATGTCGGTAAGTGCTTCTTCCCCACAACAACTTCCCCAATCCCTTCCCAGCCAGGTCCACCCCACACAGTACCTTCCCTGTTCCCAGCCCTGCTCTGCAGGAGATCCCTGGTGTCTCCTGGGCAGGAAGGTCCCGTTTGGGGCTCAGAGCCCGAGGCAGGAGCTGCAGGGCACCGCAGGCTGCGGGACTGCCCCGTGCCCAGGGCCACAGGAGGAAGGCAGCGCCTGCAGGGCTGTCCCGGGCAGCCTGGCAGTGTCCGAGGGATGCCCAGCGCTGCTGCCCTTTCCCTGTGCCCGGCGCTGTGCCAGCAGCTCCGTGGGGATGCTGTGCCCGCCGTGCCTGGGCTGTGCAGTGCCCTGCAGCCTCTGCGTGTCCGTGTGTCCCTGCAGGCTCTGCCTATGTGCTCACCTGTTACTTCACCAACTGGGCTCAGTACAGACCTGGCCTGGGCAAATTCACCCCCGAAAATATTGATACCTGCCTGTGCGACCACCTGATCTATGCCTTTGCTGGCATGAGCAACAACGAGATCACCTTCAGTGAATGGAATGATGAAACCTCGTACAGGTTCTTCAACCGCCTCAAGATCCAGTGAGTTCTGCTTCTCCCTCCCTGCTCCTGCCCTGTGCTTCAGTCTCAGCACAGCGACAGCAGCTCTGGGTGAGGGAGGCGGAGAGGGAGAGAGACACAGACAGGACAGGGCAGTGGGAGAGCCCTGTCCCCTGAGCACGGGGATAGCGTGCTGTGGACTTGCAGTAACTCCACTTTCTGCCCCTTCCTTTGCAGCAACAGCAATCTGAAGACCCTGCTGGCCATTGGAGGATGGAATTCCCACAGCCAGAAGTGAGTTCAAGCCATGCCCTAAACACCAACTTGAAAAAAGAGGAATACACTTCATTGAAACTCAACTCTCTCCTCTGCTTCCACAGGTTCTCCACCATGGTCTCCACAACCCAGAACCGCCGGACCTTCATCAACTCCCTGATCAGGGTCCTGCGGCTCTACGGATTCAGTGGGGTGGACCTGGCCTGGGAATACCCTGGCTCCAGGAGCAGCCCCGCCCAGGACAAGGCTCTCTTCACTGTCCTGCTTAAGGTGGGTTTGGCTGCAGGCCTGTGAGCTCTGGTGGCTGCAGAGCTCCATCCCAGAGCTCCCAGTGATTGCTGTCCCTGGCATCCCTCAGGAAATGCTCACAGCCTTCGAGGAAGAAGGCAAACGGACCCTCCGGCCCAGGCTCATGATCACTGCTGCTGTTGCTGCTGGACTTTCCACCATCCAGGCTGGCTACGAGATCGCTGAGATTGGCAAGTGAGTGGCAAAGCCTGGGATCACTGTGGAATTTGAGGGTTTTCCTGGAATTGCTGAAGCGAAAGAGCCCCTGAGGGAGCCCCATGGGCAGCAGGAGGGGATGTGGCCAGGCTGGGGGGTGACCAGCCACCCTGAGCTGTGGTCACTCCGGCCAGGACACAGCCCCTGCTCCCCACAGGTACCTGGATTACATCCACGTGATGACCTACGACTTCCACGGATTCTTGGAGAGGAGAACTGGTGAGAACAGCCCCCTGTTCGCCAGCCCTGCTGACACTAGGGACTACTTCAACGTTGTGAGTGTCTTTGTGGGACAGCCACAGCCCTCAGACTCCTGATGGCTCTGTCACGGACATTTCAAGGAATCCATCCCACAAATTCCAGCAAAGACTTGAGCAGGGCTGGTTCCTTGCAGGAATACGCCATGAAGTACTGGAAGAACAACGGTGCTCCAGCTGAGAAGCTCCTGGTGGGATTCCCAACCTATGGAAAGACCTTCACCCTGCAGAACCCATCCAACACCTCTGTTGGAGCTCCAGCATCTGGCACTGGCTCTGCTGGACCTTACACTGGGGCACCTGGAACTCTGGCTTACTACGAGGTGTGTGTGATCCCATTGCATTCCTTTCTCAAATCATTTGGGGGAATTTATCAGGAAGCTCCCATGGAGTTTTCTGCTTGGCTGAGATGGAATTGTTGGTGAAAAGTTATACACTTAAGCAGGGAAATGGCACAAAAGCCCAGGATAAAGCCAAGACAATGGCACAGCCTGGGATTTTCTCTTTCCGTGGATAACATTCCTACTCCCTTCTCTCTAGATCTGTGATCTCCTGAGCTCCGGAGGCACCCAGGCTTGGAATCAACCCCAGAATGTTCCCTATGCCTACAAGGGCAGCCAATGGGTTGGCTATGACAACATGCAGAGCTTTCGCCTCAAGGTCTGGGGGCAGCAGGGCTGGGATGGGACAGGACTGGAACCTTCCTTGGGATCAGTTCCTGGCACTCACCAGGATTTCTCCCTGGCACCCCACAGGTTGACTGGCTGAAGAAGAACAACTTCGGAGGTGCCATGGTCTGGGCCCTGGATATGGATGACTTTACTGGGGATTTCTGCCACGAGGGCAAATACCCCCTGATCTTCACCCTGAAGAACGGCCTGGGGCTGAAGAACAATGGTGAGTGGCTCCAGGAGAGTGGGAGAAGCTCCTTGGAGGAGACTGCCGAGCTCCCTGTGAATGATGAAACACTGGGAATGCAAAAATTTTCCTTTCCTGTTTTCCCATTGCTCCCTAAAATCCAACTAACCCTGCCCTCCTTCATCCCAAGGCCATTCCCACTTGCCCTGTCACTCCATCCCTTGTCCAAAGTCCCTCTCCAAGATTGGTTTAGGGTTAGAGAGAAACTATTGAACACATTTCTCCAAAAACTCGCCCAACCCTGCAACCTCTCCGAATGCCTGGGAAGGCATTAATCAGTTTATTTCCATCCATTTCTTTATCACATCAATTTATTCAATTCCAGACTGGGTTCCCCCTGTCACCCATCACCGAGGCTCCTTGATGGAGACTCCCAAGCTCCTTAGGAAGGGATGGGAGGGATGAGACACTTCCAAGATGAAAATTTTCCTTTCCTGCTTGAATTCCAGGATGTGTTCCTTCCACCGAGCCCCTGCTTGCCACCACTGAGTCTCCCACCACCACCACCATCACCCCCTTCGATCCTACATTCTGTGTTGGCAAAGCCAACGGGCAATACCCCGACCCCAAGAACCCCAATAACTTCTACAACTGCTATGATGGCCGGACCTACTGGCAGAAGTGCCCCGAGGGGCTGGTTTTTGACGCCACCTGCTCCTGCTGCAACTGGCCCCCCACTGAGCCCCCCACTGCTCCATCCCCCGGATCCAATTGCACATGATAATGATGATTAAATAAAGCTTTCTGCAAACAATACTCGCTGCTTCAACTTTTTTTTTTTGGGCTGTTTCCGTGCTCTTGGCTTTATGGGAATCTTGGAGTCCGTGGCTATTAAGATTCCAGACAGCAGATGTCAATGTTGCCTGCTCTTCTTCGGGATTTTCCGGGACTCTTCCGGCAACATTTCGAGGAGAAAAGTGGTTGTGAGCCAGAAAGCTCAGTTGTTGTTCCTCTTTGTTCAGTCACAAATCGAAAGCTGAGGTGAAGAGGAATGGTTTTTTGCCCTTTTATAGAGAAATGGAGCATTTGTCCTCGCTATAGGTGAGGAAAAACAGGATAAAGGCAGTTTGGTTCTCCGGGGTTTTAAAGCCTGTGTAAGACATGGAATCATGGAATCCCAGACTGGTTTGGGTGGGAAAGGACCTTAAACTCATCCCATTCCACGGGCAGGGACACCTTCCACTGTCCCAGGTCACTGCAAGCCCTGTCCAGCCTGGCCTTGGACACTTCCAGGGATCCAGGGGCAGCCACAGCTTCTCTGGCAATTCCATTCCAGGCCCTCCCCACCCTCCCAGGGAACAATTCCTCCCTAATACCCAATCCAGCCCTGTTCTCCTTCATCCCAAGGCCATTCCCCCTCACCCTGTCACTCCATCCCTTGTCCAAAGTCCCTCTCCAAGCTGCGACTGGTCTAGGGTTAAAGAGAAATTATTAAATTATTATCCCACCAAAAACTCCTCCAACCCTGCAACCTGTCAGAATGCCTGGGAAGGCATTAATTTATCTCAATTAATCTATTTATTTCCTTGCTGGGGAATCCCATCCCCTACAGCAGAGTACCCCAGTGCCTTGGCAGGGATAAATCCATCCCTTCTGGTCATCTCAGATGTCCCATCAGGTCATCTTTCTGTCCTTCCCTGTGTGCACAGGGAGCTGCTGGAATGGGGGTGAGGAGGGAATGGGAATGCTGGCAGGGCTGGAATCTGCTCGGCTGCCTCAGGAGAGGGATTCCCCTGAGGATGTTCCCTACGCCTACAAGGGCAGCGAATGGATTGGCTACGACAACGTCAAGAGCTTTGGCCTCAAGGTCTGGGGGCAGCAGGGCTGGGATGGGGCTGGAATGGCCGTGGGAAGGACAGGAGCAGCTCCTGGTGCTCACCGGGATTTCCCCGCGGCTTTCTCCCCACAGGTTCAGTGGCTGAAGCAGAACAACTTTGGAGGAGCCATGGTGTGGACCATCGACCTGGATGACTTCACTGGCAACTTCTGCCACCAGGGCAAATACCCCCTGATCTCCACCCTGAAGCAGGGCCTGGGGCTGTGAGCTCCGTGAGTGACAGGGAGGGACATGGGAGGGACACAGGAGGGACACCTGAAGGGTCAGTGCCTCTTCCATCAGCCCCAAAGGCTGGGGACGCCCTGGGGCAAGGGAGGGAGGGCAGGGAGGAGAGAGCATCGCAAACATCATCCCTTCCTTCCCCAAGGAAAATCCTGCTTGCTTTCCAGGCTGCCACACCTCTGGCCAGTGCTGTCCTCAAGCCCTGCAGCTGCTGAAGGTGCAATGGGAGTGCAGGAGGAGCTGCAGTGACGACTGTGGGGCCTGGCCATGAAAATCCCAATCCTGTTCCAGCTCATTGATCCCTCTGATCCAACTGCACACAATGAGAATAATTAAATAAACCTTTCTGCAAAACAAACAACTCCCTGTTTCGACTCGTTTTATCCTTAATATTTTTGATGCTCCCTGATTTTCTGGTGATTCTCACAATTATGTTCAGGGGAGGGAAGAGCCTGAATTTCTATTTTAAAGAATCATAATTGGGTATTTCCCAGGGATTTCTTGCTGTGCCAGCAGGGCAGCTGGTGAGAGGGGAGAAAATCCAGAAGGAAGGGACTGGGAAGGTCCTGGAAGAGGACATGGAGAAGGGTCACAGTGGCACAAGCAGGACCTTGTCTGGCCTCTGTTTTGGGTGAGGCATCAGAAGGAGCCTCAGATATTCCCTGGAAAATCAGCTGCAGAGCAGGAAGGATTTGTGACAGCAGCAACAGCAGCCCAGGGGTTCCCACAGGGAGGAGAAGCAGCACAGCCAGAGGCTGTTCCCAGCACAGATTCCCACTTTCCATCCCAGGTGCAGCATTCCAGCCCCACAGATCTCTCCAGGTGCCACCAGATGCCACAGCCACTCCTTGGGGACATGTCCCGGGGCCCTGGGGCCTTGTGGCTCATATAGTACAGGCCATAAATCCATGTGGATATGGATAAATCTAAATAAATATATATATGGATATGGATAGATATAAATAAATACATATGGATATGCTTAAATCTCAATAAATGCATACGGATATGCAGAGAAATAGAAATAAATAAGTATGGATACAGGCAGGGAAAT
Organism: Lichenostomus cassidix; assembly: GCF_008360975.1. NCBI lineage: Eukaryota > Metazoa > Chordata > Aves > Passeriformes > Meliphagidae > Lichenostomus > Lichenostomus cassidix. The sequence goes on from NC_139506.1 coordinate 3,939,156, forward strand.
ATAAATAAGTAAATATGGATATATGCAGAGAAATAGAAATATATTTGTATGCGCAGCTAAATAGAAAAATATGTGTATAGAAATAGCAATAAATCTGTACAGAATGTATAGAAATAAAGCTGCATAAAAATAGAAATAAATACGTATGGAAATAGAAAAAAACGTATATACACTGAAATAGAAATATATATGCAGATAAATATAAATAAATATGCATAGAAACAGAAATAATTATGTTTGTGCATATAAACATAAATAAATAGATATGTATATGCAGATTAAGATATGTATGTATATAAAAATATAAATAAAAATATGCAGACATCTTTGGGATAACTCCCCACTGGAAAATTCCCAAGAACACCACTCCACGCGGAAAAAAATCCATCCTGGGATCAGGGAGGAACATCAGCCCAGCAGCCCAAAGCAGGCCAGGCTTTCCCAAAGTTTTCCTTGGCAAACTCATCCAGCTCCTCACATCCAAATCCTTTGCTCCACATGGGAATCCCAAGATCCCAAAATCCCCAGATCCTGGCTATCCCAAGGACCTCCCTGCCATCAGCACAAATCCCTGTGTGACCTGCCAGCTGCAGTGTCCCTGTCCTTGCATCTCTATAAGGGACAGGACTGGGTTTTCCAAAGGACACAGCACCATTGCAGTGACCTTCCCGTTAGTCCCCATGGAGTTTTCCACTGGGACCTTCCAAGTGTCCCCAGCAAGGGCAGGGAGAATCAAACACCCTCCCTGAAGGAATGGCTTGGGTAAAGTGAGGTCAGCAGGGCTGGGATAGCAAAGATTTTTGGGGAAAACAGAAGGGGATTTTTGGAAATTGGATGATTTTTCCTGTCAGACACATCTGCAGGAATTACCTTTCCCTTTGTCCCCATGGAGTTTTCCATGGGGACCTTCCAAGTGTCCCCAGCAAGGGCAGAGAGAGCCGAACAACTTCCCTGAAGGAATGGCTTCAGGGTAGAGCGAGGACAGTAAGGCTGGGGCAGCAAAGAATTTTGGGGAAAACAGCAAGTTTTGGGGATTTTTCCTTCAGACACATCTCAGGGAGTGACCTTTCTGTTTGTCCCCGTGGAATTTTGCATGGAGACCTTCCAAGTGTCCCCAGCAAGGGCAGGGAGAACCAAACACCCTCCCTGAAGGAATGGCTTGGGTAGAGCAAGGTCAGCAGGGCCGGGATGCATGAGATATTTGGGGAAAACAGCAGGTTTTGGGGATTTTTCCTGTCAGACACATCTCAGGGAGTGACCTTTCCGTTTGTCCCCATGGAGTGTTCCATGGGGACCTTCCAAGTGTCCCCAGCAAGGGCAGAGAGAGCCAGACAACTTCCCTGGAGGAATGGCTTGGGTAGAGCGAGGACAGTAAGGCTGGGGCAGCAAAGATTTTTGGGGAAAACAGCAAGTTTTGGGGGATTTTTCCTGTCAGACGCATCTCAGGGCATCTCAGGCTGTGCCGGTGATTCAGCAAAGAAAGACAAAACTCCACAACCTACATAATTTGAAGTTGTAAAGCCGCTGTGTTCATTACGGCGCGGGGCGCGTGGGAGGTAACCCGCCAAAGACACGCGCACCGTCAGTCCGTATAGCTCGGTATATATCTGGTTACATTGTTACACATTCACGGAATTTCTCAGTGCGTTTAATGAGTTCAAAAGTCATTCCTATATGCTTGCGCCTGTGTGGTTCCGGTTGGGATGGGGGCTCCTGGGGTCTTTCTTGGAAAAAGGTCAGGGGATCTCTCAGTTTTGCACGTACATTCCGAATCTTTGCCCAAAGGCCAAAAAAAAACATATTTGATTTTTTGCCAGCACGGCGATTCCGTGAATATCAGTCCTTGTTTGGCAAACACAGTGAATGTTAAGTAAAGAATACTGTATTTATTGAGTTTATCAGTCTTGTCTATCAAGTAGTCTCTACACGTTATTTTTTAACTTCTGATTCTCTTGTATCACCGGTGCCATCCCCGAATCTGACAAACCTCCAGGACAAAAAGGAGAAAGTTTAAGGAATCATCCTGGAAGGATCACTGGGCACTGCTCAGCTGGACACCACAAAGATCAGGGTCTGCTCTCCGTGAGCCATCAGGAAAGAGCTGAAGGACGGAAAGACTTAATCCCAACAGAGCCATGGGATCAGCAGGATGACAATTTCAGAGGAAAGATGCAGCAGGAACAGCCCAGAGAGGCCCAGAGAGGACTTTTCCTGCTCTTTTGAACTGTAATTTCTTCAGCAAGGACCAGTTCCTCTCCCCTCTCACCACTCCCAGGGAACCCACGGCAAAGCACCTTTGTTAGAACAGAAAAAAGGCAGGAAAAGTCCTGAAGGAAAAGGCCTGAGGGAAAATTCCAGAACCTGCCCAACTCCCACTCATTGCCCCTACATGAGGACAAGTGTCCTTGAGCCCCCAAGCACCTTCCTTTCCAAACACATTCCATGGATAACAGACCTGAAAACGCTCCAGAGGTCACTGAGGTTGGGATTTTCCAGATCCATCCCTACTGGATTTGTCCTGTGTGACTTTATCAACCAAGAAAAATGCTGGAAAAATACTCTGAGGGGACGTTGTCCTGTTATCAGCCATATCCCACCTGCACGAAATCCCAAAGGCTCAGGCTGGCACAGTTTAATTTGCCAGCATCTGATATGGGGCTGTTTTCCATTTATCCAAAGCTGGGTGACCTCCTGGAAAGTCACTTTCATGTCACCCTAAGAGGAATAAAACATTCCCAGTACAGGGACATGGCTGGATGCCCACTGTGTCCCACTCCGTGATGCCTTATAGGTTTTATGTCCTTTTTCTTTATAATTTTTATACCCTTTTAATATATTTTCTACCCTTTCCCATTCCCTGTACCTATTATTCCCTGTACCTCAGCCCCACATGTTTATAACCCTTGCACTCTGGTGTTAGAATACTTCAGGGTTCTCTGGAGAAGACAAAACATCCCTACCATCTCAGAAGGTGAGGCTCCAACCTTGGATGGACCCTCCTCTCTGGAACATGTAAACTAGATTGCAGCCTCATTTAGGGTGGGGTTAATTAGAACAGGGGGACAATTACTTCATTTGTTAAGTTTCTTATTGGGGGATTTTAGATAGATATGCTAATTTGTGAGGTCCCTAAAATTGTATCTGCGTTGTACACGGTGTGCTCCTTGGCCTGATTCCACCTTTGACAAGGGGGCACCTGGGATCCTATTAAACCAAGGAAATACCCTTTTCCCCTATTCTATTCCCCTCTTCTATGCCGTGTCTGCAACTTATTTTTACCAGCATTTAAGGCATCACCTGAGTGGGGAAAAGGGAAGAAATTCCTGGTCTCCTCATACAGGGTGAGAGGTTGGAGTCTCCACGTGGAAAGAGGAGATGAAAGAAAAAGGTGGAAAGGATATTTTGAGGCATTCAGCTGATGGAGCTTCAGCGAAGGAGAAATAGCAATGTTCAGCAATACGGGGGTGTCTCAGTTTGGGAAAGAGCTGAGGAAAAAGAGGAAGGAGTAAATGTGAGGGGGAAATCAACCTGCCTCATGATCTGTGGTCTCTCTTATAGAGTTTAACCTCCAAGAAATAAAGAAATTTTTTCCTCTTTTTCCTGATGTGACCCCATCTCAGCTGGGAGGGCAAGAAACAGCTCACAACATGAAGATCCAGCTGTCCTAAGGCTTCCCAGACCAAGTGATCCCAGAGCCCAAATCCTCCAACATTCCCAGTGCTGGCAGCCAGAGCCCTGCTCAGCCCTGCCTTGGGATGATCCCACCAAGGACACCCAGCCCTTGCAATGCCCAAAGCTTGGTGTTGGCAGTGCCACCGCAGTGGAAGGCTCAAGGACAGCACAAGGTCACAACCTTCAGCCATTGGGCCCTGCGCAGTCACCTGAGGTGACAAAACTGGAAATAACATTTGAACAATCAAAGAAATGATGACTTTCTTCATGTGCTCCTGTGGTGCCAGGACATGGCACAGTCCCACAGCAGTGACCACTCCAGCTGGAGTGCTCATCCCCATTGTCCTGGTGTCACACCTGGTGACACTGATCTTTGCTAAGTTGCGTAATATTTGTCGATGGCTGTTGATGCAAGATTGGCAGGAGAGAGGAGTAGAGTATAAAAGTGGGAGAGAGCCTGAGCACATCAGTCCTGGTCCAAGATGGCCAAGCTCACTCTGCTCACCGGTGAGTGCTGCTGCAAACTGCAGCTCTCTGCCTTGCTGGCCAGGGCTGTGGCTCTGCCACTGTCACTCTGCTGCCTGGACAGGGGCTTGGTGGGGTAAAAATGCTGCTCTCTCTTTTCTACCAAAGATTTCATCATTTCCCTTTGGGAGGGAAGGTTCTGTTCTTTGGGGCTGCTGCTGTTGGGGATCTGTTCTGCTTTGAACATGAAAAGGGTTCAGCGCAGGCTGGAATTGGAATGTACTTTTAAATCTAAATCTAAAAATCAAATGACTGCTTTGGAATCCTGTTTGGATTCTCTTCTCTGCTTTTGCTTGAAATGATTTGACAACACTCTTCTGCCTCAGCTTAGGAAGAGAGTCTTGCATGAGAGCTTTGCATTTCTAAGAGCAGACAGTGACTCCTTTGTTGTTTCCTTGTGCCCTGCCAGGTCTGGCCCTGCTGCTGCTGAACGCCCATGTCGGTAAGTGCTTCTTCCCCACAACAACTTCCCCAATCCCTTCCCAGCCAGATCAACCCACACAGTGCCTTCCCCGTTCCCAGCCCTGCTCTGCAGGAGATCCCTGGTGTCTCCTGGGCAGGAAGGTCCCGTTTGGGGCTCAGAGCCCGAGGCAGGAGCTGCAGGGCACCGCAGGCTGCGGGACTGCCCCGTGCCCAGGGCCACAGGAGGAAGGCAGCGCCTGCAGGGCTGTCCCGGGCAGCCTGGCAGTGTCCGAGGGATGCCCAGCGCTGCTGCCCTTTCCCTGTGCCCGGCGCTGTGCCAGCAGCTCCGTGGGGATGCTGTGCCCGCCGTGCCTGGGCTGTGCAGTGCCCTGCAGCCTCTGCGTGTCTGTGTGTCCCTGCAGGCTCTGCCTATGTGCTCACCTGTTACTTCACCAACTGGGCTCAGTACAGACCTGGCCTGGGCAAATTCACCCCCGAAAATATTGATACCTGCCTGTGCGACCACCTGATCTATGCCTTTGCTGGCATGAGCAACAACGAGATCACCTTCAGTGAATGGAATGATGAAACCTCGTACAGGTTCTTCAACCGCCTCAAGATCCAGTGAGTTCTGCTTCTCCCTCCCTGCTCCTGCCCTGTGCTTCACTCTCAGCACAGCGACAGCAGCTCTGGGTGAGGGAGGCGGAGAGGGAGAGAGACACAGACAGGACAGGGCAGTGGGAGAGCCCTGTCCCCTGAGCACGGGGATAGCGTGCTGTGGACTTGCAGTAACTCCACTTTCTGCCCCTTCCTTTGCAGCAACAGCAATCTGAAGACCCTGCTGGCCATTGGAGGATGGAATTCCCACAGCCAGAAGTGAGTTCAAGCCATGCCCTAAACACCAACTTGAAAAAAGAGGAATACACTTCATTGAAACTCAACTCTCTCCTCTGCTTCCACAGGTTCTCCACCATGGTCTCCACAACCCAGAACCGCCGGACCTTCATCAACTCCCTGATCAGGGTCCTGCGGCTCTACGGATTCAGTGGGGTGGACCTGGCCTGGGAATACCCTGGCTCCAGGAGCAGCCCCGCCCAGGACAAGGCTCTCTTCACTGTCCTGCTTAAGGTGGGTTTGGCTGCAGGCCTGTGAGCTCTGGTGGCTGCAAAGCTCCATCCCAGAGCTCCCAGTGATTGCTGTCCCTGGCATCCCTCAGGAAATGCTCACAGCCTTCGAGGAAGAAGGCAAACGGACCCTCCGGCCCAGGCTCATGATCACTGCTGCTGTTGCTGCTGGACTTTCCACCATCCAGGCTGGCTACGAGATCGCTGAGATTGGCAAGTGAGTGGCAAAGCCTGGGATCACTGTGGAATTTGAGGGTTTTCCTGGAATTGCTGAAGTGAAAGAGCCCCTGAGGGAGCCCCATGGGCAGCAGGAGGGGATGTGGCCAGGCTGGGGGGTGACCAGCCACCCTGAGCTGTGGTCACTCCGGCCAGGACACAGCCCCTGCTCCCCACAGGTACCTGGATTACATCCACGTGATGACCTACGACTTCCACGGATTCTTGGAGAGGAGAACTGGTGAGAACAGCCCCCTGTTCGCCGGCCCTGCTGACACTAGGGACTACTTCAACGTTGTGAGTGTCTTTGTGGGACAGCCACAGCCCTCAGACCCCTGATGGCTCTGTCACGGACATTTCAAGGAATCCATCCCACAAATTCCAGCAAAGACTTGAGCAGGACTGGTTCCTTGCAGGAATACGCCATGAAGTACTGGAAGAACAACGGTGCTCCAGCTGAGAAGCTCCTGGTGGGATTCCCAACCTATGGAAAGACCTTCACCCTGCAGAACCCATCCAACACCTCTGTTGGAGCTCCAGCATCTGGCACTGGCTCTGCTGGACCTTACACTGGGGCACCTGGAACTCTGGCTTACTACGAGGTGTGTGTGATCCCATTGCATTCCTCTCTCAAATCATTTGGGGGAATTTATCAGGAAGCTCCCATGGAGTTTTCTGCTTGGCTGAGATGGAATTGTTGGTGAAAAGTTATACACTTAAGCAGGGAAATGGCACAAAAGCCCAGGATAAAGCCAAGACAATGGCACAGCCTGGGATTTTCTCTTTCCGTGGATAACATTCCTACTCCCTTCTCTCTAGATCTGTGATCTCCTGAGCTCCGGAGGCACCCAGGCTTGGAATCAACCCCAGAATGTTCCCTATGCCTACAAGGGCAGCCAATGGGTTGGCTATGACAACATGCAGAGCTTTCGCCTCAAGGTCTGGGGGCAGCAGGGCTGGGATGGGACAGGGCTGGAACCTTCCTTGGGATCAGTTCCTGGCACTCACCAGGATTTCTCCCTGGCACCCCACAGGTTGACTGGCTGAAGAAGAACAACTTCGGAGGTGCCATGGTCTGGGCCCTGGATATGGATGACTTCACTGGGGATTTCTGCAAGGAGGGCAAATATCCATTGATCTCCACCCTGAAGAACGGCCTGGGGCTGCAGAACAATGGTGAGTGGCTCCAGGAGAGTGGGAGAAGCTCCTTGGAGGAGACTGCCGAGCTCCCTGTGAATGATGAAACACTGGGAATGTGAAAATTTTCCTTTCCTGTTTTCCCATTGCTCCCTAAAATCCAACTAACCCTGCCCTCCTTCATCCCAAGGCCATTCCCACTTGCCCTGTCCCTCCATCCCTTGTCCAAAGTCCCTCTCCAAGATTGGTTTAGGGTTAGAGAGAAACTATTGAACACATTTCTCCAAAAACTCGCCCAACCCTGCAACCTCTCCGAATGCCTGGGAAGGCATTAATCAGTTTATTTCCATCCATTTCTTTATCACATCAATTTATTCAATTCCAGACTGGGTTCCCCCTGTCACCCATCACCGAGGCTCCTTGATGGAGACTCCCAAGCTCCTTAGGAAGGGATGGGAGGGATGAGACACTTCCAAGATGAAAATTTTCCTTTCCTGCTTGAATTCCAGGATGTGTTCCTTCCACCGAGCCCCTGCTTGCCACCACTGAGGCTCCCACCACCACCACCACCATCACCCCCTTCGATCCTACATTCTGTGTTGGCAAAGCCAACGGGCAATACCCCGACCCCAAGAACCCCAATAACTTCTACAACTGCTATGATGGCCGGACCTACTGGCAGAAGTGCCCCGAGGGGCTGGTTTTTGACGCCACCTGCTCCTGCTGCAACTGGCCCCCCACTGAGCCCCCCACTGCTCCATCCCCCGGATCCAATTGCACATGATAATGATGATTAAATAAAGCTTTCTGCAAACAATACTCGCTGCTTCAACTTTTTTTTTTTGGGCTGTTTCCGTGCTCTTGGCTTTATGGGAATCTTGGAGTCCGTGGCTATTAAGATTCCAGACAGCAGATGTCAATGTTGCCTGCTCTTCTTCGGGATTTTCCGGGACTCTTCCGGCAACATTTTGAGGCGAAAACTGGTTGTGAGCCAGAAAGCTCAGTTGTTGTTCCTCTTTGTTCAGTCACAAATCGAAAGCTGAGGTGAAGAGGAATGGTTTTTTTCCCTTTTATAGAGAAATGGAGCATTTGTCCTCGCTATAGGTGAGGAAAAACAGGATAAAGGCAGTTTGGTTCTCCGGGGTTTTAAAGCCTGTGTAAGACATGGAATCATGGAATCCCAGACTGGTTTGGGTGGGAAAGGACCTTAAACTCATCCCATTCCACGGGCAGGGACACCTTCCACTGTCCCAGGTCACTGCAAGCCCTGTCCAGCCTGGCCTTGGACACTTCCAGGGATCCAGGGGCAGCCACAGTTTCTCTGGCAATTCCATTCCAGGCCCTCCCCACCCTCCCAGGGAACAATTCCTCCCTAAGACCCAATCCAGCCCTGCTCTCCTTCATCCCAAGGCCATTCCCCCTCACCCTGTCACTCCATCCCTTGTCCAAAGTCCCTCTCCAAGCTGCGACTGGTTTAGGGTTAAAGAGAAATTATTAAATTATTATCCCACCAAAAACTCCTCCAACCCTGCAACCTGTCAGAATGCCTGGGAAGGCATTAATTTATCTCAATTAATCTATTTATTTCCTTGCTGGGGAATCCCATCCCCTACAGCAGAGTACCCCAGTGCCTTGGCAGGGATAAATCCATCCCTTCTGGTCATCTCAGATGTCCCATCAGGTCATCTTTCTGTCCTTCCCTGTGTGCACAGGGAGCTGCTGGAATGGGGGTGAGGAGGGAATGGGAATGCTGGCAGGGCTGGAATCTGCTCGGCTGCCTCAGGAGAGGGATTCCCCTGAGGATGTTCCCTACGCCTACAAGGGCAGCGAATGGATTGGCTACGACAACGTCAAGAGCTTTGGCCTCAAGGTCTGGGGGCAGCAGGGCTGGGATGGGGCTGGAATGGCCGTGGGAAGGACAGGAGCAGCTCCTGGTGCTCACCGGGATTTCCCCGCGGCTTTCTCCCCACAGGTTCAGTGGCTGAAGCAGAACAACTTTGGAGGAGCCATGGTGTGGACCATCGACCTGGATGACTTCACTGGCAACTTCTGCCACCAGGGCAAATACCCACTGATCTCCACCCTGAAGCAGGGCCTGGGGCTGTGAGCTCCGTGAGTGACAGGGAGGGACATGGGAGGGACACAGGAGGGACACCTGAAGGGTCAGTGCCTCTTCCATCAGCCCCAAAGGCTGGGGACGCCCTGGGGCAAGGGAGGGAGGGCAGGGAGGAGAGAGCATCACAAACATCATCCCTTCCTTCCCCAAGGAAAATCCTGCTTGCTTTCCAGGCTGCCACACCTCTGGCCAGTGCTGTCCTCAAGCCCTGCAGCTGCTGAAGGTGCAATGGGAGTGCAGGAGGAGCTGCAGTGACGACTGTGGGGCCTGGCCATGAAAATCCCAATCCTGTTCCAGCTCATTGATCCCTCTGATCCAACTGCACACAATGAGAATAATTAAATAAAGCTTTCTGCAAAACCAACAATTCCCTGTTTTAACTCATTTTATCCTTTCTCTTTGATGCTTCCTGATTTTCTGGTGATTCTCACAATTATGTTCAGGGGAGGGAAGAGCCTGAATTTCTATTTTAAAGAATCATAATTGGATATTTCCCAGGGATTTCTTGCTGTGCCAGCAGGGCAGCTGGTGAGAGGGGAGAAAATCCAGAAGGAAGGGACTGGGAAGGTCCTGGAAGAGGACATGGAGAAGGGTCACAGTGGCACAAGCAGGACCTTGTCTGGCCTCTGTTTTGGGTGAGGCATCAGAAGGAGCCTCAGATATTCCCTGGAAAATCAGCTGCAGAGCAGGAAGGATTTGTGACAGCAGCAACAGCAGCCCAGGGGTTCCCACAGGGAGGAGAAGCAGCACAGCCAGAGGCTGTTCCCAGCACAGATTCCCACTTTCCATCCCAGGTGCAGCATTCCAGCCCCACAGATCTCTCCAGGTGCCACCAGATGCCACAGCCACCCCTTGGGGACATGTCCCGAGGCCCTGGGGCCTCGTGGCTCATATAGTACAGGCCATAAATCCATGTGGATATGGATAAATCTAAATAAATATATATATGGATATGGATAGATATAAATAAATACATATGGATATGCTTAAATCTCAATAAATGCATACGGATATGCAGAGAAATATAAATAAATAAGTATAGATACAGGCAGGGAAATATAAATAAGTAAATATGGATATATGCAGAGAAATAGAAATATATTTGTACGCGCAGCTAAATAGAAAAATATGTGTATAGAAATAAGCAATAAATCTGTACAGAATGTATAGAAATAAAGCTGCATAAAAATAGAAATAAATACGTATGGAAATAGAAATAAACATGTATATGCAGTGAAATAGAAATATATATGCAGATAAATATAAATAAATATGCATAGAAACAGAAATAATTATGTTTGTGCATATAAACATAAATAAATAGATATGTATATGCAGATTAAGATATGTATGTATATAAAAATATAAATAAAAATATGCAGACATCTTTGGGATAACTCCCCACTGGAAAATTCCCAAGAACACCACTCCACGCGGAAAAAAATCCATCCTGGGATCAGGGAGGAACATCAGCCCAGCAGCCCAAAGCAGGCCAGGCTTTCCCAAAGTTTTCCTTGGCAAACTCATCCAGCTCCTCACATCCAAATCCTTTGCTCCACATGGGAATCCCAAGATCCCAAAATCCCCAGATCCTGGCTATCCCAAGGACCTCCCTGCCATCAGCACAAATCCCTGTGTGACCTGCCAGCTGCAGTGTCCCTGTCCTTGCATCTCTATAAGGGACAGGACTGGGTTTTCCAAAGGACACAGCACCATTGCAGTGACCTTCCCGTTAGTCCCCATGGAGTTTTCCACAGGGACCTTCCAAGTGTCCCCAGCAAGGGCAGGGAGAATCAAACACCCTCCCTGAAGGAATGGCTTGGGTAAAGTGAGGTCAGCAGGGCTGGGATAGCAAAGATTTTTGGGGAAAACAGAAGGGGATTTTTGGAAATTGGATGATTTTTCCTGTCAGACACATCTGCAGGAATTACCTTTCCCTTTGTCCCCATGGAGTTTTCCATGGGGACCTTCCAAGTGTCCCCAGCAAGGGCAGAGAGAGCCAGACAACTTCCCTGAAGGAATGGCTTGGGTAGAGCAAGGTCAGCAGGGCTGGGATGGATGAGATTTTTGGGGAAAACAGCAGGTTTTGGGAATTTTTCCTATCAGACACATCTGCAGGAATTACCTTTCCGTTTGTCCCCATGGAGTTTTCCATGGGGACCTTCCAAGTGTCCCCAGCAAAGGCAGAGAGAGCCGAACAACTTCCCTGAAGGAATGGCTTGGGTAGAGCGAGGACAGTAAGGCTGGGGCAGCAAAGAATTTTGGGGAAAACAGCAAGTTTTGGGGATTTTTCCTTCAGACACATCTCAGGGAGTGACCTTTCTGTTTGTCCCCGTGGAATTTTGCATGGAGACCTTCCAAGTGTCCCCAGCAAGGGCAGGGAGAACCAAACACCCTCCCTGAAGGAATGGCTTGGGTAGAGCAAGGTCAGGTGGATGAGATTTTTGGGGAAAACAGCAGGTTTTGGGGGATTTTTCCTGTCAGATGCATCTCAGGGCATCTCAGGCTGTGCCGGTGATTCAGGAAAGAAAGACAAAACTCCACAACCTACTTAATTTTAAGTTGTAAAGCCGCTGTGTTCATTACGGCGTGGGGCGCGTGGGAGGTAACCCGCCAAAGACACGCGCACCGTCAGTCCGTATAGCTCGGTATACATCTGGTTACATTGTTACACATTCACGGAATTTCTCAGTGCGTTTAATGAGTTCAAAAGTCATTCCTATATGCTTGCGCCTGCGTGGTTCCGGTTGGGATGGGGGCTCCTGGGCTCTTTCTTGGAAAAAGGTCAGGGGATCTCTCAGTTTTGCACGTACATTCCGAATCTTTGCCCAAAGGCCAAAAAAAAACATATTTGATTTTTTGCCAGCACGGCGATTCCGTGAATATCAGTCCTTGTTTGGCAAACACAGTGAATGTTAAGTAAAGAATACTGTATTTATTGAGTTTATCAGTCTTGTCTATCAAGTAGTCTCTACACGTTATTTTTTAACTTCTGATTCTCTCGTATCACCGGTGCCATCCCCGAATGTGACAAACCTACAGGACAAAAAGGAGAAAGTTTAAGGAATCATCCTGGAAGGATCACTGGGCACTGCTCAGCTGGACACCACAAAGATCAGGGTCTGCTCTCCATGAGCCATCAGGAAAGAGCTGAAGGACAGAAAGACTTAATCCCAACAGAGCCATGGGATCAGCAGGATGACAGTTTCAGAGGGAAAATGCAGCAGGAACAGCTCGGAGAGGCGGAATCTGTCCTCAATCCAACATTGGAACAGTTGGAAGTTCCCTGCCTGCTTTTTTTAACTGTAATTCCTTCAGCAAGGACCGATTCTTCTGCCCTCCCACCACTCCCAGGGAACCCACGGCAAAGCACCTTTGTTAGAACAGAAAAAAGGCAGGAAAAGTCCTGAAGGAAAAGGCCTGAGGGAAAATTCCAGAACCTGCCCAACTCCCACACATTGCCCCTACATGAGGACAAGTGTCCTTGAGCCCCCAAGCACCTTCCTTTCCAAACACATTCCATGGATAACAGACTTGAAAATGCTCCAGAGGTCACTGAGGTTGGGATTTTCCAGATCTATCCCAACTGGATTTCTCCCGTGTGACTTTATCAACCAAGAAAAATGCTGGAAAAATACTCTGAGGGGATGTTGTCCTGTTATCAGCCATATCCCACCTGCACGAAATCCCAAAGGCTCAGGCTGGCACATTTTAATCTGCCAGCATCTGATATGGGGCTGTTTTCCATTTATCCAAAGCTGGGTGACCTCCTGGAAAGTCACCTTCATGTCACCCCAAGAGGAATTAAACATTCCCAGTGCAGGGACATGGCTGGATGCCCACTGTGTCCCACTCCGTGATGCCTGATGGGTTTTTTGTTCTTTTTATTCATACTTTTTATCCCCTTTTTATATATTTTCTACCCTTTCCCATTCCCTGTACTTATTATTCCCTGTACCTCAGCCCCACATGTTTATAACCCTTGCACTCTGGTGTTAGAATACTTCAGGGTTCTCTGGAGAAGACAAAACATCCCTACCATCTCAGAACTAGAGGCTCCAACCTTGGATGGACCCTCCTCTCTGGAACATGTAAACTAGATTGCAGCCTCATTTAGGGGGGGATAATTAGAACAGGGGGACAATTACTTCATTTGTTAAGTTTCCTATTGGGGGATTTTAGATAGATATGCTAATTTGTGAGGTCCCTAAAATTGTATTTGCGTTGTACACAGTGTGCTCCTTGGCGTGATTCCACCTTTGACAAGGGGACACCTGGGATCCTATTAAACCAAGGAAATACCCTTTTCCCCTATTCTATTCCCCTTTTCTATGCCGTGTCTGCAACTTATTTTTACCAGCATTTAAGGCATCACCTGAGTGGGGAAAAGGGAAGAAATTCCTGGTCTCCTCACACGGGGTGAGAGGTTGGAGTCTCCACGTGGAAAGAGGAGATGAAAGAAAAAGGTGGAAAGGATATTTTGAGGCATTCAGCTGATGGAGCTTCAGCGAAGGAGAAATAGCAATGTTCAGCAATACGGGGGTGTCTCAGTTTGGGAAAGAGCTGAGGAAAAAGAGGAAGGAGTAAATGTGAGGGGGAAATCAACCTGCCCCATGATCTATCTGTGGTCTCTCTTGTAGAGTTTAACCTCCAAGAAATAAAGAAATCTCCTCTGCTTCCTGATGTGACCCCATCTCAGCTGGAAGGGCAAGAAACAGCTCACAACATGAAGATCCAGCTGTCGTAAGGCTTCCCAGACCAAGTGATCCCAGAGCCCAAATCCTCCAACATTCCCAGTGCTGGCAGCCAGAGCCCTGCTCAGCCCTGCCTTGGGATGATCCCACCAAGGACACCCAACCCTTGCAATGCCCAAAGCTTGGCGTTGGCAGTGCCACCCCAGTGGAAGGCTCAAGGACAGCACAAGGTCACACCCTTCAGCCATCAGGCCCTGCGCAGCCACCAGAGGTGACAAAACTGGAAACAACATTTGAACAATCAAAGAAATGATGACTTTCTTCATCTGCTCCTGTGGTGCCAGGACATGGCACAGTCCCACAGCAGTGACCACTCCAGCTGGAGTGCTCATCCCCATTGTCCTGGTGTCACACCTGGTGACACTGATCTTTGCTAAGTTGCGTAATATTTGTCGATGGCTGTTGATGCAAGATTGGCAGGAGAGAGGAGTAGAGTATAAAAGTGGGAGAGAGCCTGAGCACATCAGTCCTGGTCCAAGATGGCCAAGCTCACTCTGCTCACCGGTGAGTGCTGCTGCAAACTGCAGCTCTCTGCCTTGCTGGCCAGGGCTGTGGCTCTGCCACTGTCACTCTGCTGCCTGGACAGGGGCTTGGTGGGGTAAAAATGCTGCTCTCTCTTTTCTGTTAAGGATTTCTTAATTTCCCTTGGGGATGGAGGGTTCTATTCTTTGGGGCTGCTGTCATCGGGGATCTGTTCTGCTTTGAACATGAAAAGGGTTCAGCGCAGGCTGGAATTGGAATGTGCTTTTAAATCTAAATCTAAAAATCATATTACTGCTTTAGAATCCTGTTTGGATTCTCTTCTCTGCTTTTACTTGAAATGATTTGACAACACTCTTCTGCCTCATCTTGGGAAGAGAGTCTTGCATGAGAGCTTTGCATTTCTAAGAGCAGACAGTGACTCCTTTGTTGTTTCCTTGTGCCCTGCCAGGTCTGGCCCTGCTGCTGCTGAACGCCCATGTCGGTAAGTGCTTCTTCCCCACAACAACTTCCCCAAACCCTTCCCAGCCAGATCAACCCACACAGTGCCTTCCCCGTTCCCAGCCCTGCTCTGCAGGAGATCCCTGGTGTCTCCTGGGCAGGAAGGTCCCGTTTGGGGCTCAGAGCCCGAGGCAGGAGCTGCAGGGCACCGCAGGCTGCGGGACTGCCCCGTGCCCAGGGCCACAGGAGGAAGGCAGCGCCTGCAGGGCTGTCCCGGGCAGCCTGGCAGTGTCCGAGGGATGCCCAGCGCTGCTGCCCTTTCCCTGTGCCCGGCGCTGTGCCAGCAGCTCCGTGGGGATGCTGTGCCCGCCGTGCCTGGGCTGTGCAGTGCCCTGCAGCCTCTGCGTGTCTGTGTGTCCCTGCAGGCTCTGCCTATGTGCTCACCTGTTACTTCACCAACTGGGCTCAGTACAGACCCGGCCTGGGCAAATACACTCCCGAAAATATCGACCCATGCCTGTGCAACCACCTGATCTATGCCTTTGCTGGCATGAACAACAACCAGATCACCACCTATGAATGGAATGATGAAACCTTGTACAGGTCCTTCAACCGCCTCAAGATCCAGTGAGTGTTGGCAGCCTGGCAGGGCTGCTTCTCCCTCCCTGCTCCTGCCCTGTGCTTCACTCTCAGCACAGGATCAGCAGCTCTGGGTGAGGGAGACTGAGAGGGAGAGAGGGAGAGAGACACAGACAGGGCAGGGGAGGGAGACAGTGCCATGCCCTGAGCATGGAGACAGTGGCTCCAGGTGCTGTGGACTTGCAGTAACTCCGCTTTCTGCCTCTGTTCCTTTGCAGCAACAGCGATCTGAAGATCCTGCTGTCCATTGGAGGATGGAATTTTGGCATCCAGAAGTGAGTTCAAGCCATGCCCTAAACACCAACTTGAAAAGAGAAGAGGAATGCACTTCATTGAAACTCAACTCTCTCCTCTGCTTCCGCAGGTTCTCCACCATGGTCTCCTCTGCTGAGAACCGCCAGACCTTCATCAACTCCGTGGTCAGGTTCCTGCGGCTCTATGGATTCGATGGGCTGGACCTGAACTGGGAATACCCTGGCTCCAGGGGCAGCCCTGCCCAGGACAAGGCTCTCTTCACCATCCTGGTTAAGGTGGGCTTGGCTGCAGGCCTGTGAGCTCTGGGTGGCTGCAGAGCTCCATCCCAGAGCTCCCAGTGATTGCTGTCCCTGGCATCCCTCAGGAAATGCTCACAGCCTTTGAGCAGGAAGCCAGGCAGACCAACCAGCCCAGGCTCATGGTCACTGCTGCTGTTGCTGCTGGACTTTCCACCATCCGGGCTGGCTACGAGATCGCTGAGCTGGGCAAGTGAGTGGCAAAGCCTGGGATCTCAGGTGGGGCTGGGCTGGGTTCCTGCAAGGGAAAACCCCAAAGAGCCCCTGAGGGAGCCCCATGGGCAGCAGGAGGGGCCATGGCCGGGCTGGGGGGTGACCAGCCACCCTGAGCTGTGGTCACTGTGGCCAGCACACAGCCCCTGCTCCCCACAGGTACCTGGATTACATCCATGTGATGACCTACGACTTCCACGGATTCTTGGAGAGGAAAACTGGTGAGAACAGCCCCCTGTTCGCCAGGCCCAGTGACAGTGGGAACTACTTGAACGTTGTGAGTGTCTTTGTGGGACAGCCACAGCCCTCAGACCCCTGATGGCTCCACCAAGGACATTTTGAGGAATCCATCCCACAAATCCTAGCAAAGACTTGAGCAGGGCTGGTTCCTTGCAGGAATACGCCATGAAGTACTGGAAGAAAAATGGTGCTCCAGCTGAGAAGCTCCTGGTGGGATTCCCAACTTATGGAAAGACCTTCACCCTGCAGAACCCATCCAACACCTCCGTTGGAGCTCCAGCATCTGGCACTGGCTCTGCTGGACCTTACACTGGGGCACCTGGAACTCTGGCTTACTACGAGGTGTGTGTGATCCCATTGCATTCCTTACTCAAATCATTTGGGGGAATTTATCAGGAAGCTCCCACGGAGTTTTCTTCTTGGCTGAGATGGAATTGCTGGGGAAAAGTTATATACTGAAGAAGCAGGGAAATGGCACAAAAGCCCAGGATAAAGCCAAGACAATGGCACAGCCTGGGATTTTCTCTTTCCGTGGATAACATTCCTACTCCCTTCTCCCTAGATCTGCACTCTCCTGAGCTCCGGAGGCACCGAGGCTTGGAATGAACCCCAGAATGTTCCCTATGCCTACAAGGGCAGCCAATGGGTTGGCTATGACAACGTCAAGAGCTTTCGCCTCAAGGTCTGGGGGCAGCAGGGCTGGGATGGGACAGGGCTGGAACCTTCCTTGCGATCAGTTCCTGGGACTCACCAGGATTTCTCCCTGGCACCCCACAGGTTGACTGGCTGAAGAAGAACAACTTTGGAGGTGCCATGGTCTGGAACCTGGATATGGATGACTTCACTGGGGATTTCTGCAAGGAGGGCAAATATCCATTGATCTCCACCCTGAAGAACGGCCTGGGGCTGCAGAACGATGGTGAGTGGCTCCAGGAGAGTGGGAGAAGCTCCTTGGAGGAGACTGCCGAGCTCCCTGCGAAGGATGAAACACTGGGAATGTGAATATTTTCCTTTCCTGTTTTCCCATTGCTCCCTAAAATCCAACTAACCCTGCCCTCCTTCATCCCAAGGCCATTCCCACTTGCCCTGTCACTCCATCTCTTGTCCAAAGTCCCTTTCCAAGATTGGTTTAGGGTTAGAGAGAAACTATTGAACACATCCCTCCAAAAACTCGCCCAACCCTGCAACCTCTCCGAATGCCTGGGAAGGCATTAATCAGTTTATTTCCATCCATTTCTTTATCACATCAATTTATTCAATTCCAGACTGGGTTCCCCCTGTCACCCATCACCGAGGCTCCTTGATGGAGACTCCCAAGCTCCTTAGGAAGGGATGGGAGGGATGAGACACTTCCAAGATGAAAATTTCCCTTTCCTGCTTGAATTCCCCCATCTGAGCCTCTGCTTCTCATCACTGAGGCTCCCACCACAACCACGGGCAGCAGCTCCTTAACAGAGACTCCCAAGCTTCCTACGGAGGCATGGGTGGGATGAGACACTTCCAGCATGAAAATCCTCTTTTCCTGCTTTAATTCCAGACTGTGTTCCTTCCACTGAGCTCCTGCTTGCCGCCACTGAGGCTCCCACCACCATCCCCACCACCACCTTCGATCCTGGATTCTGTGTCGGCAAAGCCAACGGGCAATACCCCGACCCCAAGGACCTCAGGAAATTCTACAACTGCTATGATGACCAGACCTACTCGCAGATGTGCCCCGAGGGGCTCTTTTTTGAGGCCTCCTGCTCCTGCTGCACCTATCCCCCCACTGAGCCCCCCGCTGCTCTGTGCCTCGGATCCAGTTGCAGGCCATAATGATTATTAAATAAAGCTTTCTGCAAACAATACTCTCTGTTTCAAATGCTTTTTTTCGGGCTGTTTTCGTGCTCCTGGCTTTACGGGAATCTTGGAGTCCGTGGCTATTAAGATTCCAGACAGCAGATGTCAATGTTGCCTGCTCTTCTTCGGGATTTTCCGGGACTCTTCCGGCAACATTTCGAGGAGAAAAGTGGTTGTGAGCCAGAATGCTCAGTTGTTGTTCCTCTTTGTTCAGTCAGAAATCGAAAGCTGAGGTGAAGAGGAATGGTTTTTTGCCCTTTTATAGAGAAATGGAGCATTTGTCCTCACTATAGGTGAGGAAAAACAGGATAAAGGCAATTTGGTTCTCCGGGGTTTTAAAGCCTGTGTAAGACATGGAATCATGGAATCCCAGACTGGTTTGGGTGGGAAAGGACCTTAAACTCATCCCATTCCACGGGCAGGGACACCTTCCACTGTCCCACGTTGCTCCAAGCCCTGTCCAGCCTGGCCTTGGACACTTCCAGGGATCCAGGGGCAGCCACAGTTTCTCTGGCAATTCCATTCCAGGCCCTCCCCACCCTCACAGGGAACAATTCCTCCCTAATACCCAATCCAGCCCTGTTCTCCTTCATCCCAAGGCCATTCCCCCTCACCCTGTCACTCCATCCCTTGTCCAAAGTCCCTCTCCAAGCCACGACTGGTTTAGGGTTAAAGAAAAATTATTAAACTATTATCCCACCAAAAACTCCTCCAACCCTGCAACCTGTCAGAATGCCTGGGAAGGCATTAATTTATCTCAATTAATCTATTTATTTCCATGCTCAGGAATCCCATCCCCTACAGCAGAGCACCCCAGTGCCTTGGCAGGGATAAATCCATCCCTTCTGGCCATCTCAGATGTCCCATCAGGTCATCTTTCTGTCCTTCCCTGTGTGCACAGGGAGCTGCTGGAATGGGGGTGAGGAGGGAATGGGAATGCTGGCAGGGCTGGAATCAGGAGAGGGATTTGGGAGCTGGCCTGGTCCAGTTTCTCCCTGTTCTGCCGCACAGAACATTTGGGGTCGCTGCAGGGTGGAGGTCGCAGCCGCCATGAGATCAATCCTGTGGGAAGCCCTGCATGAATGTCCAGGATGAACACAGAATCCCAAAATCCTTGAGGCTGGAAAAGCCCGCCAGGACCATCGAGTCCAACCTGTGACCAATCCTCACCTTGTCACCAGCCCAGCGCCACCTCCAGGTGTTCCCTGGACACCTCCAGGGATGGTGATGCCACCCTGTCCCTCCGGGAGCACAGCAAATATCTGGCAGCTGGTTTTGGTCAGACTGCCGTTGAGAAAACTCCTCGAATTCCCTCCTCCCAAAGGTCTTGGTCAGGAGATCCATGAAGTTCAGGGCATTCCTCCCGCCTGGGACATCCAGGAAAACTCCCCTCTCCCTGCATCTCCTCAGGTTATTTGTGGGAAAGGCTCTATTTTTGAGCTGTTTCCCCCAATCCCAACTCCCCATCCCTCTGTCCCACTTCACCCCATCTCCCCCTGGCACCTGATTTTCCTTCTCTCCCCATCTCACGGAAGAAGCAGCGCTGATTCTCAGACCCCAACCCTCCCCTGCTCCGGGGGAGATTTCTACCTCCCTGCCTCCCTGCCGCACGCACATTCCCAGAAATACCAGCTCTGACTCACCCTGATTACGAAATGCCGCAGCCATTCCCCCCCTGCTGCTCCTCCAGTGCCGTTTGTTCACCTCCTGTCCCCGGGGATGTTTTATGAGCGCTCAGAAGAGTTTTTTTTTTCCATCAGGATTCCATGCCACCTCGCATTGTCTGTTCCTCCCTCCCAGCGCATCTTTCATCATCCCTCATTTTCCCTCGGCGCTGAGCTGCCGTCATCAGGCTCTGCAAACAAATCTCCAGCCTCTCTGATGTTCTGGAAAGGCTCCCACTCGATTTCTGACCGTCCTGTTTCCCCAAAAATAAACCCTGACTCTGCCCTGCAGGAATCTCCCCGACATTCCCTGGAGCTCAGCATTGCCTTTCCCTGTGGTGGTGAACTCGGGGGAGCTCTGTGTGCCTGGGAATGGGAGCCAATCCCAAAAATCCCATCCCAAAAATCCCATCCCAAAAATCCCATCCCAAAAATCACGATTTCCTGCCTTTCCAGGCCTTCAGATAGATTCCCAAATCCCTGCCCTGCACAGAAATATATCCATGCCCAGCACAAGTGGGAAAAAGGACTCCAGGAATGCTGGATTTACATCAGTGAGGCTCAGGAAATATCTCATGTTTTGGCTCAGGAAATATCTCATGGATAATTGGAACTCTCTATCAGCCGCTCTGGATTTTCCTTTATGTTTTTTTTAATGGGCCTTATGTTGCATGAAATATTTTTTTTCTGTTATAGCCTGATCTTTTAAAAATTGGATTTATTAAAGCGTGTGTAATCTCCCCCAAATCCATTTAGGATTGGTAACGCATCTCCCGGCTCGAACTGATTTCAGCTGTTATTTAGGGGAAAAACATCAGCACCGGGCAGATCCCGAACTCCTTCCAGCCAGGATTCCCCGTGGCAGGAGCAGGACCTGTTTTCCTCATCCCTCCCACCCCGACAATCCCCAGGGAAGCACCAGGACTGGGATCTGAGACAAACTGGGGGTGAATCCATCACCCAGCCGGGATGTGGGGATGATATCCTGCATTTCATCCCGGGTTTTTTTTTGGGATGTTTACACCTCACCAGCACCTCAGGAAGCTCCTCCCTTGTCCCCCTGAACCCTTCTGAGGATGCTCTGCCCCCCCAGCCCCATCCCAGCTCATCTAATTACATCCTAAGCCCCTTTTCTGGGGAGCCAACATCTGCCCTTTCCCGATTAATCCGTGTTCTCCCAGCTCCAGAACCTGAGCCATCTGGGCAGGGAAGGCAGATAAGCTTCCCATTAAACATTTACAGGAGCATCGAGGCAACTGTTGCTGAGACAACCCCGCTGATCCTGAATTTCCAACACCCACGCTGCAAAAAACAGCCGGGGAAAATAAAAACAAAGGGGTCTGAAAATGGTGTGGATCATCACATCCCCATCCCAGGGTGTGAAACCCTCTCATTCCCAGCCACAAATTCCTGTTAAAACGAAGGTTTTTAAATAATTGAAGGGCATTTCGGACCCTGCTGGAGCAACCAAATAGCTTTTAAATAAAACATTCCCTGCCCTTCAACCTCCCAGGGCTGAAAATAGATCCAGAGTCAGGCTGACCCCCCAGTTCAGCTTTCCTGAGCAGGGTTAAATGTGACCTTCATTCTGGCCAGGGCCATTATCTCTGTCCCCACGCTGTCCCCACGCTTGGCCTTGCTTGGGAACAGCAGAAATTTCGCTCCCAAATCTTGCTGGATGGGGTTTATCTCCTGTATTTTTCCCCTGCTCAAGGTTTTTTGGGACAGAATATCCTGTTCCCTCGGCAGTGGTTAGCTCAGCAACAGGGGAAGAGCCTAAAAACCTTAATGAAAATGAAGGAATGAAGCCAGAAATTGGGGATTTTTCGAGGGTCAGGGTTGGGGGGTTACAGGTTTTAAGGGTGTGAGGATTTTTATGGTGCTGTGAAATTCCACAATTCCAATCCTTTTTCAGGGCTGGGCTCCTCAAGGTTTTCTCCATGGAGAACAGAGCTGGAGAAGGATCTGGAAAGGATCCAAATCTTTCCTTCTGCGAGCTCATGGATACAAGAACTTCCTGTCCCAGGACCTTTGAGTCCAACCCAACCCAGTCTGGCATTCCTGGTGTCACCCGGAGCAGATTCAGCAAAAAAACCTCTGGAATATTGCAGCCAGGAGAGGAAACCCCGGCAGGGCGAGGAGTTGAAAGGAATAAAAGTGAAATTCCTCAAAGAAACTGCTAATTACCGCCAGCACTCCGGGCTGTGCTGGGAGCACTGGGAGCACTGGGAGCACTGGGATTGGGGTGTGGATCCGGTTGGGATCAGCGTTTGTGGGATTGGGGAAGCTGGAGAGAGGGAATTGCCCTGGGATTTGGCTGCTGTTCCTGGTTTTCACTGCAGGGCCTCTCTGGGAGGGTTTGGGGGGGAGAGGAGGAAGTGGAATTGTCCAAATACTTATTTCTTGGATCAGCCGACATTTTCCCTCATGGAACAAATTTTTCCTGATTTTCCCTATTTCCTGACCCTTTATTTCACCCCCAGGGAAGCGAACACCCCCTGGTCCCATCCCTAACCAGGACATGGAAAAGGACTTGTTTTCCTGCTGAAAATCCCCATTATCTCCCAGGAAAAACCCAGATTGGATCTTCCCCATCCCTTCCCCACTTCCAGGCTGGATTCATCCCCTTATTCCAGGGGATGTTCCCTTCATCAATTACATCCTACAAAACCCTAAAAAACCCTATAAAACCCTTCAAAACCCAGACAACAGAACCCCCTGGCATTCCCAGAGCTCTCCCAACGCCAGAATCCTGTCGGAATCTCCATCTTTGGGATGGTGGCTTCTCTCCAGACCCCGTGCCCTCCCTGGGAGGGTTTGTGTCCCACGTCACTTGTTTGGGACAGAGCCCTGGGCCGCTTCCTGCTGCTGGGGTGACGTCCGTGGGGCCACGTCAGGCTGCGGGAAGGGAAGGAAGGGAAGCACAGCCCTTTTTTGGGAGCAGAGAGATTCGGGAACAGCTGGGCTCTGTCAGTAATTCAGCATTAAGAGCTCCAACAATCCTTGGGATAAACACACTCCAGGCCTGGCAGAGCTCCCTGGGTTTTTTTTGTTTTTTCCCCTTGGCTCAGCATAATATTTTCCTTTCTCTTTGGGAAGCGTCGCTTCGCTGCCGAGCGTTAATTCGGGTGGAATTCTTTGCCAAAATCACATTTAGATTCGCTTTTTCCTCCATTCCAGCCTCTGTTCCTTTTGGGAATGGAAAAGATCGTTTGAATCCTGGAGAATTTGGGGGTTTTGTGGGCTGAGGCAAAAATGGGGGGCATTTTTAGGGGGTCTGAAAGGTTTGTGGAGGAGGAAAGTTTGGGGGTTTAAAGAGCCTGGGAAAGGGGGATTTAAAAAAGGGGGTAGAAAATGGGGGATATAAAAATAAAGGGAGATAAAAAAATAAGGGAGGAATAAAAAGTAAAGTGGGATTTAAAAAAGGAAAAAGAAAGGGGTGGAAAAAAAGGATTAAAAGGCAGGGGAGGATAAAAAAATGGGAGTAAAAAAGGATAAAAACATGGGATAAAAAAGGATTTAAAAAGGGGGTAAAAATAAAGGGGGATAAAAAAGGGGTAAAGGAAAGAGGGGTAAAAAATAGGGGTATTTTAAAAAGGGGGTAAAAAATAAAGGGAGATAAAAAAATGAGGAATTAAAAAAAAGTGGGATAAAAAAGGGGGTAAAAAGAATTAAAAAGGGGGATAAAAATAAAGTGGGATAAAAAAGGGGTAAAGGAAAGAGGTGTAATAAATAGGGGTATTTTAAAAAGGGGGTAAAAAATAAAGGGGGATTATAAATAAAGGGGAATAAAATGAAATGGGGGATAAAATCAGAGCACACTGACAGGGGTGTGTTATCCCAACCAGCTTTTATAGAAATACAAAAATAGCTGTACATCTGAACACTTTACAACAATCCTTTAAGTCAGGCCGAAGTCAAATCCCCACCTGACTCCTGGGAAAAACCCAAATCCATGGCACAGCACCTTTTCCTCCCTCTGCTCTCCTGCCAAATCCCTCCTTCTGCGTGGGTGGCTGGGAGATAAGGCAGGCTTTGCTCTTAAAAACAAATAAATCAGCAGAAAATAAATAAATCCACGGAAAAAAATCAGTTTAAGGAGCCAGGAGGAGGAGCTGGCTCACCTGGGACAGCCCCAGCTGAAGGACAGGGACACTGGGAGATGCTGTTTGGCTGGAAAATCTCTTTTTCCCCAACCTGGAAGGATCCAGAAATGCCCAAAGTGAGGATCACACCCAGAGCTTTCATCTTATCTAGGAACCTGCTGGGCAGAGGCAGAGTGGGTCCAGCTCAGGTTGGGCCAGATGTGGTCAGAGCCTTTTTTTATCCCACGTGTGATGCCTTTCTTTGCATGGCCCGGGTGTCATTAGGCCTAATTAAGGCAATTAAGGCGAATTTCAGCAGCCCAAGGAGTAATTGGGGGCAATTTTTCGCATCCCCAGGGGCGTTTCGGGAGCCCAAGGTGGCCCTGCAGATGATTTTCCTGCTCGGGTGTGGCTCAGGTGACACCTTTGAAGTGGACGTGGTTGTGCTGCTCCTGCTGGGAGAAGAATGACTCCAGTTCTCCATTTTTTCCCCTTTCTTATTGTAAAAAAAAATTTAATTATTTTTTTAAAAAAGAGGATTTTGTCTTTTGCTTCAGCTCTGAAAGAAATGAAACCTGAGGATGGGAAGGCTCCAGGTTCAGGTGGGGCACACCAGAGAAGGGACAGATTTGGAGCTGTCACCCCACAGGGGACATTTTGTCCTTTCATTTTGTCCTCCCTCCCTTCCTTTGGATGAGAAATTCCAGCAAATTCCCCAACAAAATGGGGAAAAACCTACTTAAAGCGTTTTGTTTGCAACAGAAAGATCTGCCAGCTCTGCAGATCCCTCCTTCAAATCCTGCTCTTGGCAGACAAAAGGCATCTCCCTGGGGTTTTTTTCCAAGCCTTTTCCAAGGAATTCTGTCCCTTCCCTGCCTGAGGAGTGAGCAGCAAAATTCCTGGATCCTCATTCCACCTCCAAACCTGGAATAGCTTTGGCTTCATCCAGAGAAACCTGAGTCACTCTCCTGTCACTGTCAGCACCTCATCCAGAGTCATCAGTCCAGAGAATTCCAGGAAAATCTGAGAATTTAATGCCTTCAGCAGCTTCTAAAACCCTTCAAAGCCCTGAGGTTTTTTCCCCCACCCTGAAACACCAACAGCCCAAAGGGAAATTTGGGGTTTTTCATCATTCCCTCCTTCCCTCAGCTGACTCCCGCGTTTCAGGCCTTGCCCTGGATCAGCAGGATTAATTCCCATTCCCAGCTTTTCCCTCAGCCCCAACCTTCCCTAAATTAAGGAGGAATTTCACCCCCTTCACGGGAGGGGTGGGGACAAAAAAAAAAAGGGGCAATAAAAGCCTCAAACAGGGGTAGATTTGAGAAGCTCAGAGCTGGAATCCCTTGAAGCTCGGAGCACAACGCGGCCTTGCTGGAAAGAGGAAAAAAATCCCCATTTAAGGCTGCCAAATGTGGCCAGAGGCCAAGCAAAGCCCTCCTGGGCTCTGGATCCGGCAGGGTGAGGGGGTGGCAGTTATTTTTAGCTGGTTTTTTCTGCTCCAGAGGCCTTCGGTTGCCTCGCTGCCTGCGGAAGCTGCTGGGCCCGGGAGGTCTCCTGAGGAGGAGGAGGAGGAGGAGGAGGAGGAGGAGGGAGGGGAAAGCTGGAATTTGAGACCCTTTTAAGGGCTGTTTGCTCTTCCAAGGGCGCTGGGTATCTCGGGAAGGGCCTTGGAGCACTGATGGGGGATTTTTCCCTGCTGTTCCTATTGCTGGTGTCAAGGCCCCAAGTGGGATCAGCCCTCAGATTTCCCTCTGGGACAACACGGCAGAGAAGTGGATTTTTCCAAGGAGTTATCCCAAGCTCAGGAAGGTGTATCCATGTGGTTCATCCTGCAAACCCAACCCTCCACCTTGGCCAGGATGTCAGGATCCCAAGTGGGATCAGCTCTCAGAATTCCCTGTGGAACAGCTCTGGAACAACACGGCAGAGCTGTGGGTTTTTCCAAGGAGTTTTCCCAAGCTCAGGAAGGTGGATCCATGTGATTCACCCCACTGCATCACCTCAACAAACCCAACCCTCCTCCTTGGCCAGGGTGGCAAGATCCCAAGTGGGATCAGCTCCTAATTCCCTGTGGAACAGCTCTGGGACAACACGGCAGAACTGTGGGTTTTTCCATGGAGTTTTCCCAAGCTCCAGAAGGTGGATCCATGTGGTTCACCCTGCAAACCCAACCCTCCTCCTTGGCCAGGCGGTGTCAAGATCCCAAGTGGGATCAGCTCTCAGAATTCCCTGTGGAAGCTCTGGGACAACATGACAGAGCCATGGATTTTTCCAAGGAGTTTTCCCAAGCTCTGGAAGGTGGATCCATGTGATTCACCCCGCTGCATCACCCCAACAAACCCAACCCTCCTCCTTGGCCAGGGTGGCAAGATCCCAAGTGGGATCAGCTCCTAATTCCCTGCAGAACACCTCTGGGACCACATGACAGAGCCGTGGATTTTTCCATGGAGTTTTCCCAAGTGGATCCATGTGGCTCACCCTGCAAACCCAACCTTCCACCTTGGCCAGGGTGTCAAGATCCCAAGCTCTTGAAATTCCCTGTGGAACACCTCTGTGACAACACAGCAGAACTGTGGGTTTTTCCATGGAGTTTTCCCGAGCTCCAGAAGGTGGATCCATGTGGTTCACCCTGCAAACCCAACCCTCCTCCTTGGCCAGGAGAAGGGCGAGGACTCCTTGGGAACAGCCCGGAGCAATCCCTCAGAGTCCCCTTGTGTCACCAGGAGGGATCTCGGGGAGCAGGGATCAGTTTGGGAAGAGGCACCGCCCGGGTGTTCCCCGCTTTATCTTTGTGCCCTAATTGCTGCTCGTTCCTAATTCCCTGGGAAGCCGTGGCCTCTTTCATATTTTGTGGGTGTAGCCTGAGAAGAGCCCCCAGGATTTTCTCCCAGTGTCCCTTCCCTCCCACGCCGCAGTGTCCCCAGGCTGGCTGGGGGACAGAAGTCCACCATGGATTTGGAGAGGGATGGATTGGAGCTGTGGGTTATTCCTGGTCTAGTGCAGACTGTGGTGGTGTCATATAAACTGTGGGGAAAAGAAAAAACCCTCAGACAAAATTTTAATGTTAGAGAGTCAAGGCATCACTTTATTTTTGAGCCAGGATGTTGCTCTGGCCTGAGAAATAAAATAAAAATTTTAAAAGTGATATGGTTAGCAACAGTGGGGAGGGAGAGGAGGGGAAGGTGGATCCATCGGGATGGAGGGAATGAGGCCTGGAATCAGCCCTGGATGAGCTGGGATAGACCCAAATCTGGATTTGCTTCTTCTCATCAGCATCTGCTACACCTGCGACTGCCTCAATCCCTTCAGCCTTGTGGGAAAGCACAGAACATCCCAGAAAAATCCCACTGGGACACTGTGCACCCCACAAAACCCCGCAGCCAAGGACGGGGCTCTGGCCTGTGTAAAATAAAAATCCATTAATGAAAATCCATTTAATCCACCTCAATAAAAATCCATTTAATCTGTGACCGTCTCCAGCTCTCCCACTCCAAAATCCAGAGAATAAACTGCTTTTCACAGCCTTTTAGAAAACACATTCAAGCCCAGCCGAGGCTGCAGGCGGCTCTGAGCAGGGTCAGGAAATTCCCTTCCCAGCTGCTCCAGCCACGGAGGCTTTGGTGCTCTTAGCCTTGTTTTTGTGGCAGTGATTGGGGTTGCCATGGAGCTGCACCACTCGTTCCCCTCTCCATACGCTCCCCGAGCAAAGAAACGCAGATTTTGGGCAATGCTCTGCCTTGGCAGCCCCTGCAAGCCTGGCTGAGCTGCACTTTGGCAGCCCAGGCACATTCTCAAAAACAACAACAAAAAAAATCCTGCCTTGTGGTTTCAGCAGACGGGGTTTGGGTTTTTTTCTTTGTTGGTTGTTTTTTTTATTGTTTTTTTTTTTTTTTTACTTCTCGTTTCTAAGAAAAGAAAAATCCCTTTCTCGTAGCCGCGTGGCAGCGGGGAAATGGGAAATCCTTAAATCCATCCCTGCCTTACAAGGAAAGGTGTGAGAGAGACCCGAGCAGGGAGGCTTGGCCCCAAAAAATTCTGGGAGATGGGAGGAATTCTTCCCTCTTATCCCACCGTGCCACGTCCTGCCTGTGTTTTGTGTCTCAGAATTAGGACACAGCATCTCCCAGGCTGTTTTCTCCATTCTGGAACCCCTCATTCCTCACGGAATTCCTCCTAATTCCTCACGGATCCATGTCCGTGGGTGTCTTCGTGGTGGTGAGGAGGATTTTGTGCCATCCCCACCTCCTCCAGCAGAGCCAGCGGTGGCTTTACCTGGTGGCTTTACCTGTGCCCAGGTGTGCGTGGGAGCGGCCGGGCTGTTTTGACTGGAGTCAGTGTTTATCCTGGGAGTTTCCAGAGGGGAAAGAGCAAGGCCTGGCTGGCAGCCCCACCCCGATAAGGGCTGATTACAGGGACAATTTGCCTGTGCCCAGCTGTGTCCCCACGTGCTGTTTACCCTGGGCTGGCGGAGATTTTATCACCGAGGCCACACGGGTGGGGCAGCATCGGGGCACTGCTCGCCTCCGTCCCTTATCCCTGCTCTGCTTCCAGCACCTCCGGAACCCTTTTATCTCCTAAACCAACAAGGCTGCTCCGGCTTTTCCAGCTGCCAGCTTTCCCAGGAGCTGGCTGTGCAAACACCTCCATCCCCGGGGTGCCTCTGTCCCCTCTGTGTGACAAGGACAGGGCTGGGTGGAGGCGGTGGCATCGTGCGGGGAGGATGTGGAAAAAAGAACAGGAAACCATCTCTGAGGTCATCTCCACACCTTCCCCGCCGAGGCAGCTTTGGGAGGAACCCGAGGCTGAGGCTTCCTCTCTGAAAATATCGAGTTCTCGACAAATTCTTGCCCAAAATGACGTCAGCAGGGGCTCAGCAGGAAACTGAGACCAGAGAAACCCCTGAGTGCTCTGGGGCTTCTGGAGCTCAGCAGCAGCAGCAAAGTGGGTCCAAAGTCCTGGGGAGGGTGAAGAAAAAGCAATGTTTGCTTCCCAAAATGCTCCAGAGCAGATGGGACACTCCAAAAATGTTGAGTTCTCAATAAATTTTTGCCCAAAACGACGTCAGCAGGGGCTGAGCAGGAAACTGAGACC
Organism: Lichenostomus cassidix; assembly: GCF_008360975.1. Classification (NCBI taxonomy): domain Eukaryota; kingdom Metazoa; phylum Chordata; class Aves; order Passeriformes; family Meliphagidae; genus Lichenostomus; species Lichenostomus cassidix. Next base: position 3,968,342 of record NC_139506.1, read on the forward strand.
AGAGAAACCCCTGAGTGCTCTGGGGCTTCTGGAACTCAGCAGCAGCAGCAAACTGGGTCCAAAGTCTTGGGGAGGGTGAAGAAAAAGCAATGTTTGCTTCCCAAAATGCTCTAGGAGCGGATGGGACACTGCGAAAATGTTGAGTTCTCAATAAATTTTTGCCCAAAATGACATCAGCAGAGGCTAAGCAGGAAACTGAGACCAGAGAAACCCCGGAGTGCTCTGGGGCAGCTTGGAGCTCAGCAGCAGCAGCAAACTGGGTCCAAAGTCCTGGGCAGGGTGAAGAAAAAGCAATGTTTGCTTCCCAAAATGCTCCAGGAGCAGATGGGACACTCGCAGTGTGTCAGAGGAGTTGTTTTCCACGAGGGAATGGGGCATGGAGGAAGGAAAGTGGAGCAGAGGGAGGTTGGTGTGCGAAAGGTGGCTCTGAGGGACCTTTTGGGCTCTGCCTCGGGCTGCAGCAGCTCCTGTGTGGAAATGCAGGGTGGAAATCCAGCTCCCAGCCACGCAAATCCACCCAGGGGCCGAGGGGAATATTTAAAGCTCTTTTATAGGACGAGGGAAGCTGCCTGGACATGCCCCAGATGTGTCCCGGCATGTCCTGTCCCCACATCCCAATGTCCCCAGGGCTCCGGTTACAGCGACAAACAAAGGCTGGCGTTGACAAAAGCCTCCAAAATCGGGGTGGAGGAGCAATTTTGGGGCCGAGGAGCTCCGAGGAGCCCGGAATTCCCGGGAATCCGGACGTGCTGCGGGACACTGAGCAGCCCCAGGTCCGGAGGGGTCGGTTGGATGTCCCTGTCCCTTGTCCCCTGTTTCACACGGGTCACTCCCAGCCTCATTTCACAACCCGGGTTTGATGAGCCCTAAGTGTAGGCTGGGCTTGAAGCTCTGCCTTATTGTTCCCCTGCCTGCCAGGCCCGTTCTGGGGTCACAGCCGGGTTACCAATTACAGCTGTGATTAAACATCTTAGCCCGGCTTACCCCTGGGCTTTTTCCCCCTTAAATTCCCACTGATTGTGCTTAACTGGTGTCACCAACCAGGTGGCTTCAGTTGTCTGTCCCTCCTCCGGCATGGCCACATAATGAGATTTTAGCCGGGCCAATACATCTATTATTTTTCACAGTTCTCGACCGTTCCCAGCGTGGTTTTTTTTTCCCCCTAAACGTAAAAAATCCCAGCTCAAATCGACAGAGATAACCTTCAAATCCTTCCCAAAGGTTGGGGTGGCTGTGGGGACCTGGCTGGGACAGGTGACAGCTGATTTAGCAAGTGGGACACATCTGATGAGCAGGATTTAAATGTTAATTCTTAATTCTGGGGGACTCTTTTCCTGCCTCCCTGTGGCCCTGGCTGGGCTGGGATTCCAGGGCAGCTTGGAATTGGGGTTTGGTGCCTCATGCCCTATAAACCTCAGACTTCAGGGTGTCGTCACCGTCCCCGAAAAACCCACAACGAGTCCAGCCTAGCGTGGGAACTGCTGCCTTTCAGGTGAGCAGAAAACACCCCGAGCTGCTGACTTGCAAAGCCTCAGTCCCTGCGAGCAGCTCGGGTTTTAACCCTTGATTGAAAGCCAAATGTTCCTCTTATTCTTTTTTTTTTTTTTTTTTTTAAATTGTAAAATTTCCAGCTCGACTGGTTTGGAGCCTCATTTGGCTAAACAGGAGTGCTGGGGAGCCTATCTGAGCTCCTGATTCCTGTCAGACCAGTTCCAGCCCCAGCCTGGCCAATCCCTGAGCAGAAATTTATTGAGTTTGGGTTGGTTTTTTTCCCTCATTGAAATCGAAATGCTCTCAGCTAAACGCAGGGTGGAAAACAAACCCAGCCAGCACAGCCTCAACCCCAGCTCTAAATTCTCTTTTTTTTAAGCTGAATTTTATTTCCTGATGGTTTGTTCGCTCTGTGACTCCTCCAAGGTGTTTGAGCAGAGGAGTTTTTAAGCCTTAAAAACTCCAGCCTCGTAACAGGGCCAGAAATTAGGGGCAGATAACCCGCTTAGAGGGCCTTGAGCTCCACAGGAAATCTCCTATTGGAAGGGCTTAGCGGGGCCAAGCTGATTTGTGTCCCGAATGAACGCACCGGGAATTGGGAATGGGAATAAATGGGAATTTGGGGAATGGTGGCACCACTTCCCCCATCCTGCGGGGACCAGGGGAACCTGCTGGGTCAGGCTGGCTCATCCTCATCAGCGCCTAACAAGCCCAGTTAGCCTCTAATGGCAAATTAATAGCCCTGGTTATTAGAGCTATTCTGGGCGACCTCCTGCTCCAATCCCCTGACTCAGGATGATTCCATATATATGATTCCATAAATCCTGATATTCCCCTGGCACACACCAGCCCTTCTCTCTGCTCCCAACTCACTGAGTGAAAAAAACCCCAAAAACTTGAACAGTTTTTTTGTTTTTTTTTCTTTTCCCTTCGTTTTTTTTCCAGCGATATTTGCACAGGGATGTTTCCCACCGGGATGGCTTTGCTGGATTTTTATTTTTCTGCCTCCCCACCTGCCCTGAACGTGGCTGCCCAGCAGCACAGGTGTGTTCAGAGCTCTGGAGCCGTGCATGGACATGCTGGATGTTTATCCAGCCTCTTCCAGGGGCCTCTGGAATAACTCTTTCATGTGTGTTGCTGACTTTAAAAAAAGAAAAAAAAAAAGAAAAAAAAAAAAGTCCTTAGACTTTAATCCTTGGGTTTATTTCAAAGCTTACAAAGGCAAATCTGGTTTATAGCAGGAGATTTGCTTGATTTCTTCTGCCCTGCGGATGAATGGGGTGGCAGATGGAGAGGGGAGGGAGGGATTTGGGGTCCCCTTGGCTCTGTCTCCTCACAATCCTGACCCTAACCTGGGCCTGCTGCACTCACAGGGCACGAAATGGGGTCAGAGTGTCACCAAAACTGCGGGAAAAACAAAAACAATGACATTCTGAATGTCAGAGAGTCAAGGCGTTACTTTATTTTCTGGCCAGGATGTTGTTCTGGCCAGGATGTACCACAGAAATCATCTCATCCACACACAGCCCGGCTGTGCAGAGAGAATCATCCCATGACACACGGATTTTATTAGATTTTTCAGATATTTTATACAGTCAAAGCTCACAGAAATTTATTGGGTCAGCATTCACTGGTCCCAAGTTGAGTAGTTCTTAATATTTGGTTTCCTGCTGTTGGATCCAACTCTTCCATGACTTCCAAAGCCATTTTTCTTCCCCCAATTCCTGGTTTATTCCCAATTCCTGTTCCCCTTGCTGCCCAGCCTGTCAGATGGGAAATCCTGTGTGCAGAGTGGGAATAAAACCCACCGCAGGCTGCAAGAAAAAGGCCCCAAAAATTCCCATCAGACCCCAGAGCCCTGAGAAATAATTGTGAGTTTAAGACTTGCAAAAGGAGCCGCAAAGCCCCGACACCATCCCCGTTTGGGGGGCACACCGGGGGACATTCCTGCTCGACAAATCCGTGATTTTCCAGAGGGACAGGACCCTGAGGAGCTGTGGAGAAGATGGGATGTGCTGGCAGGCACCGTGCCAGCAGCCACAGCTCCTCCTTGCCAGGGAACGCCGCTGTGGGAACGGCCAGGGGGCAGCTCCGCGGGCACCCCAAAACCTCAGCAGCTCCTTCCCTGCCCTTCCCAGCGCTGCTGGAGATGCCAGACGAGGAGGAGAGGGCGTTTTTCCGGGATCCCAGCAGAGCTGTGGCTTCAGGTCCTCCCCCGGCGCGGGAGGAGGCTGCCAGCTGATGGCTTGGAACGATCCCCATCCTCCGCCAGGGAATATTCATCCAGGATCCCATCCCGGGTTGATAGGAACTCTCTCATGGTTGATCAAAGCACCAAGCTCAGCCTCCCACTGCTCTCTAGCTCGGGGCCAGTTTCAGCAGCAGCTGGGCAAGCGCTCCCTGGGCAGCGTGGCTGGGCCAGCTGGGCCAGCTCCTGGCGTTGTGGTGGCTTCCAGGTGCTCCTTCATCTCCCACAGCATCAGGGCTTCTCCTCTCGCTCCTGCTGGGCTGGGTGGAAGCACCTGGAGATGGTGTTTTGCTCCATCCACGCTTGCCTTGGCTTGTCCTGCCCCGTTCCCCGTGATGGGACATGTCCTTGGCTGTTCCTGCAGCCTGGATTTGGGCTGGAAGGTGTCACCTCGGATGCTCCTCAGGCAGGGAGGTGAGGCTGGTGACGGCAGTGTCACCCCTCATGTCCTGCGTGGGACACTTCAGGGATCTCTGGGAAGGGTTTGGCTTTGTCTGAGGGATGTGGATCTGTGGATGTGTTTCGAGGAGGAAATTTGGTGATGGGAAGAGACCCTCTGATGTATAAAGGGGTTTCAGTGGGGTGGCAAAGAGCCCTGGGTTGATCTGGCATCTGGAGGAGGTTTGTGGAACTTAAGAGAGTTCCAGGAGAGCTGGAGAGGGACTTTGGACAAGGGACAGAGGGACAGGACACGGGGAATGGCTTCCCACTGATAGAGGGCAGGGAGAGGTGGGATATTGGGAAGAAATTGTTCCCTGTGAGGGTAGAGAGGAGCTGGGATGGAACTCCCAGAGAAGCTGTGGCTGCCCCTGCATCCCTGGCAGTGTCCAAAGCCAGGCTGGACAGGGCTTGGAGCACCCTGGCACAGCGATAGGTGTCCCTGCCAACGGCAGGGGGTGGCACTGGTTGATCTTTAATGTCCCTTTAACGTCCCGCGATGGTTCCATGCTCAGCACAGCTCTGCCCTCGGGGGGCACTTTGAGCCCCGGCAGCCGCCCGGGAGCCCCACCACCTGACGGGGGCCTTGCCGAGGGGCCTGGCGGGCTGTCCCTGTCCTGTCCCGCTGTCCCTGTCCCGTCCCCGTGTCCCTCTCCTGTCCCTCTCCTGTCCCTCTCCTGTCCCCCCCGCTCACCCCAATCCTCCCCCGGCAACCGCCCCCCCCGCTGTGACGTCACCGCCGCCGCGCGCTGAGCTCACGCGCTATTTGCATACCGCCATTTGCATTCCCTCATCTCCATACGGGCGCAGCCAATGGAACGCCGCGGCTGCCGTGACGTCACGCCGGGCCGCCCTATATAAGGCGTGCGCGGAGCCGGCGGCGCAGACGGAGCGCCGCGGAGCTGCCGAGCCGTGCCGGGTGTTGTCGCCCTTTCCCCGTCCCCGCCGGGATGAGCCACCGCCACAGCCACCGCCGCGGCCCCCGGGCCGACATGGTGCCCGAGATCGCCGCCGCCGTGGGCTTCGTGTCCGGCCTGCTGCGGACGCGGGGCTGCGTCAGCGAGCAGCAGCTGCAGGTGTTCAGCGGGGCGCTGCGGGAGGCGCTCACAGGTGAGATTGGGGAGCGAGGAGCGACGCGACACGAGCCCAACTGCTGGCCGGACTCGGCTGTAGCGCTCGGGACCGGGCGCCCGCTGGTGTGCCTCCTGAGTGCCCCCCGAGTGCCTTCCGGGACCTGCTGTCCCTCCCGAGTGCCCCCCGTGTCCCTTCCAGGACCTGGTGTTCCTCTCGAGTCCCCCCCGAGTGCCTTCCAGGACCTGGTGTCCCTCTCAAGTGCCCTCCGTGCTGCCCCGAGGACCTGGTATCCCTTCCAGGACCTGCTGTCCCTTCCGAGTGCCCCCCTTGTCCCTTCCGGGACCTGGTGTCCCTCTCGAGTGCCTTCCGGGACCTGGTGTCCCCGCCGAGTGCTTTCCTGGACCTGGTGTCCCTCTCGAGTGCCCCCCGTGCTGCCCTGAGGACCTGGTGTCCCTTCCAGGACCTGGTGTCCCTCCGGGGATGGTCCCCAGTGTCCCCTCGGGTCGGGCACACCTCAGTGCCGGGTGTCTCTTTGTCCCTTTGTGTGCCTGGCTGCCCACCCGGGTCCCCCTGGGCACTGCCAGGACCCCACCCGTGTCCCGGTGGGGTGAAACTGCCTCACTCTGTGACCCCCCAGCTGATCCCAGTGCCACTCCTGTGCCCCATCGCGGTGTCACCGAGCCTGGCGCTCCCTGCCCGCGGGATCTGGGTGGTTCAGGTGTCCCTCCCTGCCAGCCCAGCCCGGCCGGGGTGGTTATCAGCCCCAGGGAGGGACGGCTGGCTGGTGATAAGGGCTAGCAGAGTGCTCCTGACTCTGGGAACGGCCTGCCTGTGCCACGGGGCTGCTTTGGGGTGGGAGATACCCTATCTGCTCCAGCCAGCCACCCCGTCCTGTGCCGGGGTCGGGATTTTGGGACTAAAGAGCCCTTTGGAACAAGCAGTGGCCAAGCAGGGAAGCACTCAGAGGGGATTTTTGGAACTAAAGAGCTGCCCTTTGGAGCAGGCAGTGGCCGAGTGCTCAGAGGGGATTTTTGGGACTAAAGAGCTGCCCTTTGGAGCAAGCAGTGGCCGAGTGCTCAGAGGGGATTTTTGGGACTAGAGAGCTGCCTTTTGGAGCAAGCAGTGGCCAAGCAGGCAAGCACCCAGAGGGGATTTCTGGGGCTAAAAAGCCCTTTGGAGCAGGCAGTGGCCGAGCAGTTGGAAGAGATTTTTGGGACTAAAGAGCTGCCTTTTGGAGCAGGCAGTGGCCGAGCAGGCGAGCACCTAGAGGGGATTTTTGGGACTAAGGAGCTGCCCTTTGAAGCAGACAGTGGCTGATCACTCAGAGGGGATTTTTGGGACTAAAGAGCCCTTTGGAGCAGGCAGTGGCCGAGCACTCCAGAGGGGTTTTTTGGGACTAAAGAGCCCTTTGGGGCAGGCAGTGGCCGATCACTCAGAGGGGTTTTTTGGGGACTAAAGAGCCTTTCAGAGCAGCCAATCACTCAGCTCCGGCTCCTCAGGAGCAGAATTTGGTACCAGCACCACCCCAAACCCCACTCACCACTCTCCCCCTTCCCTCGCAGAGCACTACAAACACCACTGGTTCCCCGAGAAACCCTTCAAAGGCTCCGGCTACCGCTGCATCCGCATCAACCACAAGATGGACCCCATCATCAGCAAGGCCGCCAGCCAGATCGGACTGAGCCTCCCGCAGCTCTACCACCTCCTGCCCAGCGAGCTCACGCTCTGGGTGGATCCCTACGAGGTCTCCTACCGCATCGGGGAGGATGGCTCCATCTGCGTGCTCTACGAGGCTGCCAAACCCCCCAGCTCCTACGGGATGCTCACCTGCAAGAACCAGCTGATGCTGGGGCGCAGCAGCCCTTCCAAAAACTACATCATGACCGTCTCCAGCTAAGGCGGAAAGCACGAAACGCCGCGGATCTCCTCTTTTTTTTTTTTTTCCTTGGGGTTTTTTTTTGTTTCCCTTTGGTCCTTACACTGCCAAGACCACGGGCTACTGTAATAACCTCGAGCTGAGGATTTATTTTTAAAAGATGAAGAGCTATTTATATTTTTTAGAAAAAAGAAAAAAAACGATACTCCAGAAAAAATCCAAAATTAAAGTAGCGGGCGCCGTTCTGACCCGAAGGCGGTGCCCCCAGGTGCCTTTTCTAAAGCTGTTGCAAGCTTGTGAGTCTTTTGGGGTTTTTCTTTTTTCCTTTTTTTTAATTGTGAAGCCGAGATCTACCTAATTTTAGTGTTGGATGGCGATTTTAGGGCTGGCTTTGCTCGCTTTGAGCGTCCTGGAATGGGGTGGGATGAGGGGGGGAAAGGCAGGTTGGGAAGTGTGGCTGGGATGTCACCTTGTCACCATCCTGCTTGCCACCATCACTGCTGCACCTCCAGGTGTTGCAGTAGTGCTGGAGGTGCTGCATTTCCCCTCTCTGGCTGCTCTGACCTCTGCTGGGGTCTGGATTTGGTGTTGGGGGCTGAGTGACCCTGGGGGCACTGGGCTCCCTGTCCTGGACCTGCTCTGTGAGTGCTGCAGCTCTGTGCCTGTCCCCATGTCCCCTGGAAGGGCCACCTGGGCAGGCAGAGATGCTCTGGGGGTGCCCAGATGTCCCCAGGGTGCCACTGCTGTTCCCAAGTGCCCCCAGCTGTCACCAGGCTGCTCCAGACCCCAGACCAGCTGTGAATTCCAAAGTTTTCCTGCTCTGAGGGGCTCAGACCTCAGCCCTGGTGGCCTCTCCGTGCTCCTTGTCACCCGATCCCTTCTCTGGAAGAGCCCAACCCCTGTCCTGGGGAGGCTGGTGTGTCACAACCCCATTTTGCTGTGGTTTCTCCTCGGATCAGAAGGTTTTTTTGGGGGGCTGTTGGGGGTGTCCTGACGTTGCTTTGAAAGCCACAGCACTTCCCTCTCCTCCTCCCCTGGAAAAGGGATTTGGCTCTCACCTCCTGGTACAGAAATTTGCACAATCAAATTCCTGACTCTGTGCTCTGCTCTTTCCAGTAAAGCTCCTCCTGCACTCCCAGGACTCAGGGAGGCTCTGCTGGGCTGGAGTTTGGGATTTCACCATCAAACCCCAAATTTGATGAGACCTGAAAGCCCTAAACTCCACCTGCCTGTCGTGAAAGGAGCCTTTCCTGGGATTTTTTCACCTCTTCTGCCTTTTTCACCAACCCCCAGAGCTCCTGTGAGAGTTTTGGGGTGTGGATGTGGTTGGTTGTAGCAAAACTTCTCGGATTTCTCTCTCAGCACGCTTTCAAACCTTCCCCTTTTTCTGGCTAAACCAGAGTTGTTCTCGCCCAGCCTGTGATGATTCAAGTTCTCAGACTTTTGTGCAATATATTTCCAAATCCTGGGCACTCTGGGAGAGGAAGTAAACTCCCACCTGGTTCTTTGATACATTCAATAATCCAACCCAGCCCTGACTACTAAAATTCAGATTTTTTTTTTTTTTTTTGTTGCAAGCTTCAATCCATCAAGTCCAGAACTGGAAAATCAGCCTCGATTCTTAAATTTTTTTTTTTTTTTAAAGTGTCAGGTGGTTGTTATTTGTCCTTGAGGAGCCAGAGCAGAGTCTGGAGTTGCCTCACTTCCCTCTTCACTCGAATTTCTCACGTCAGCAAAGCAGAAACGAAGCACTGGGGGCTTTTCCCAGGGTGAACTTGTGCAATAGGTGACCTCACCCAGAGGGGAGTGCCTGGCAAAAAAAAAAAAAAATTAAAAAAAAAAAATTTCCATTTTCCAGGAAAAGGGATCTTGGTGCTTTTTATTTTTTTATTTTTTTGGGAGTCCTCACTTAACCTGCCCGCCGTGGAGAGAGAAGCCCATGATGGGAACTTCACCCAGCTGCATGGGGAGCTTCCTGAAGGCTGGAATTCGGGCAGGATCAAAGCAGCCTGGAAGATTTCCACCCCTCCCTCCATTCCCCTCCCTCTTCCCGGAAAACTTCCCCACGAATTTCCCACCAAAGGAATACCCCAGAACCAAAACAGCCTCTTTCTCCTCACCCCTGGGGGTGGTGGAACCTCATGTCTCTTTTTTTTTTTTTTTTTTATTTTTAAGCTTCAAAACCAACCAAATTTGGGTAGAATCCACTTCTCTCTCTCGTAGCTGGTGACACAAAAAAAAAGCTGTGAATTAATTCCTGTGCTCTGTTGCCTTTTTGCCTGATGCTCGCCCGAGTGATGTGGATTTTTGGATTTTTTTGAGACAGTGTCTTCTGAGGGGATTTCTGTCATTTATTTTATTTTGGTTTTTTTTTTTTTTAAACCAAGCTGGACTGTTGAACGGGACCTGCTTTTTTTTTTTTTTTTTTTCTTTTTTCTTTGTGTATTTAGTGGAAAATGGTGAGAATTCTGTGAGGAGTTGGAGGAGGGAGTGGCTGGTTCCTGATGTACAGTAGTGTTTTATACCCAGAGTGTACAGATCCGGATGCTTTTGTTACTTTAATAAAAATGTAGCATTGTCACCCAGCCTGCCTTGTTCTGGAGAGGGATTTGGATTGGGGTTTCAGCCCAAAACCTCGAGCTGGAAAGGGTTTAGTATTGTGATTTCAGCCCAATACCTTGAGATGGAAAGGGTTTGGGATTTCACCCCAAAACCTTAAATTGGAAAGGGATTGAGATTTCATTCCAAAACCTTGAGTTGGAGAGGGTTTGGGATTGGGATTTCAGCCCAAAACCCCGAGCTGGAAAGGGATTAGGATTGGATTTCAGCCCAAAACTTCGAGCTGGAAAAGGATTGGGATTTCACCCCAAAACCTTGTGTTGGAAAGGGATTGGGATTGGGATTTCAGCCCAAAACTTCGAGCTGGAAAAGGGATTGGAATTGGGATTTTAGCCCCAAAACCTTGTTCTGGACAGGGATTGGGATTGGGATTTCAACCCAAAACCTCGAGCTGGGAAAGGTTTGGGATTGGGATTTCACCCCAAAATCTTGAGTTGGAAAGGGATTGGGATTTCAGTCTAAAACCTTGAGCTGGAGAGGCTTTTGATTGGGATTTGATCCCAAAGCCCACGTTGTGGGGGTGACTCCGAATTTCCGGCTGCGTCACCCGGGAGGTTCAGCAGAAAGCTGCTTAGTCAACGCTGCTGACTCCAAGCCTGCCCTCCCAAACTCCAGGAATTCGCGCCTGGAATGGCTCTGGTGACTCAGGGAAGGCTGTGGGTGTCCTGCCTTTCTTCTTTTCGGGGTTTTGGGGGGTTCAGGCTGTGCTGGAGTGTGGAAATGCTGTGTTCTGGACGCACATCCTGATCCTGGAGACATCTGCAGCGATTTTGGGGAAAGAGGGGATGGAGGGCAGAGTTCTCTGTCCTCCCAGGGTGACAAAGCCAGCGGGGGGGGAAGCTGAAGGATCACAGGGTTGGAACTTTGGGGCACCGATGGGGAGGAGGCTCAGCTTTGTCACCTTCGGGGCTGAGTCACTGCAGCTCTGCTTTTGCTGGGTGAAAAACAGAACCTCCCAGACCCTCCTGGGCTCAGACGGTGCTAATCGCACCCAAAACTCCCTTTTTTTCCGGAATTCAGGAGGGTTTCATTCACCCTCCAGGCTCTCCCTGCCCAGCGCTGCTCCCCTGTCACCCCGGAGGGGACAAAGCAGCTCCTCCTGCTTTTCCAGGAGGAGGAGGAGGAGCTCCTCACACCACCTCCTCCTCCTCGGCCAGCAAAACAATTCGTGGGCGGATTTGGGTGCTGGCAAGCCAGCGAGCTCCAAGCCGCTCCTATTTTATTTTTTTTTTTATTTTCTGAGCTCAGCCCTTCATTAGTTTCCAAAACCACACCCGAATTCCTGCCGCAGGAGGAGTTGTGCAACAGGGCTGGGGCAGGACTGCTCACCTGCGGAGTCACCAGGGTGACTTCAAAGGCTTGGGGACATCAGCTGATGGTGGCTTTTCCTCCCTGTGCCCTCCCAGCTCCAGCTCGGACCTGCATTCCTCATTCCCAGGCTGGAGTGTTGACGCAGACAGGTTTGAAAAAGGGGTAAAAGGGTTTTATTTCAGTATTTTGATAGGATCTAGGTGTGCAGCTTCTCATAGGTGGAGCACGCCAAGATCCACACGCTTTGTATAAGACATTTTTATGGACTAAATTAGCTTATCTGTCTAAAATTCCTCAATAAGAAACTCAATTCCTCAATAAGAAATTGAGTAATTAGCCCCTTATTCTAATCACCCTCCCCCTGAATGAGGATAGAGCTCAGTTTACAAAAAATATCCCAGAGAGAAGGTTGAAGCCTCGAGTTTTTGGTAGTAGAGAGCTCTCTTGCCTCTTGTGAATATTTGTTTTTTCTGCCTCTGAGGACCCCAAAACTAAGCCCAAAATATCAGATTACAAAACCTACAAGCCTGCAGGGCTCAAAGGTACAAAAAGTGTACAAAAAGCACAGAAATATCAAAATGTACAGGAGGGTATACAGAAAAAGGAAAGGAAAAAAATCGTCAGGCGGCAGGATCAGCCCCTGTTGCTGCCAGCCCTGCATGCCCTGACCTGCGACTGGCATTTGGAGCCAGGATCTCCCCAAATTTGGGCTGCAGATAAAAATACAGCTCTGACACCACGGGGAGGGTGAGGAGTCAGCACAGCCTGATCCTCCCCCCTCCCCGCCTCTGGAGCGCTGACGGAGTTGCTATTTTTATTTTCCCCGTCAGTTTTTTTGTTCTGGCAGCATCGGGATACCTTTGCTGGGTGAGCTGGGGGGTTCATCTCCGTCAGCTCCCCCCAAACCTTCCCCAATCTGCCTGAAATCCACAGGGGATTTGGGGATTTAGGGGATGTGGGCACATGGATACCCCTGGAGTGCTCAGAGCAGCTCTGGAAAAGACTCAAAGCAGCGAAATCCACCTGTTGAAAAACTGGGTTTGTTTTCCCACTGCTGGGATTTTTTCCCATCCAGGAAGGACAGGGAAGTGCCAGTTCCAGGAGCTGGGTCAGGGCTGTCATGAGAGATCTGAGTGTTGCATAAAAGAGACTTTGCCTTTGATGTGTCCTCAGCCCTGAGCCTGGCAGAGCTGCCTGGGCTTCCCACTGCTTCCTGAAATTCCTCTGGAGAGAGGAAACCAGGGGAATCCAGGATTTGAATCCAGAGATTGTCCCTTTTTGGTTGAATTCTATCTGAAAAACAGGATCCTTCCTTCCTGGGAAAAACCCAGGAGAATCCAGGATTTCAATCCCAAGATTGTCCCTCTGTGTGAATCCTAAAAGCCAGGATCCCCCTGGAGTGAGTGACCCAGGAAATCCAGGATTTGAATCCAGAGATTGTCCCTCTCTGTGTGAATCCTACCTAAAAACCCGGATCCTTCCATCCTGGGATTCCCCTGGAGTGAGGAAACCAGGAAAATCCAGGATTTCAATCCAGAGATTGTCCCTCTGTGTGAATCCTAAAAACCAGGATCCCTCTGGAGTGAGGAACCCAGGGGAATCCAGGATTTCAAACCACAGATTGTCCCTCTGTGAATCCTAAAAACCAGGATCCTTCAATCCTGGGATCCCTCTGGAGAGAGGAACCCAGGATTTCAATCCCGAGATTGTCCCTCTCTGGGTGAATCCTAAAAACCAGGATCCCCCGGGAGTGAGGGACCCAGGAAATCCAGGATTTCAATCCCGAGATTGTCCCTCAGTGAATCCTACCTAAAAACCAGGATCCCTCCTTCCTGGGATCCCCTGGAGAGAGGAACTCAGGGAAATCCAGGATTTCAAACCACAGATTGTCCCTCTGTGTGAATCCTAAAAACCAGGATCCTTCCATCCCAGGTTTCCCTGGAGAGAGGAACCCAGGGAATCCAGGATTTGAATCCAGAGATTGTCCCTCTCTGTGTGAATCCTACCTAAAAACCAGGATCCTTCCATCCTGGGATTCCCCTGGAGTGAGGAAACCAGGGGAATCCAGGATTTCAATCCAGAGATTGTCCCTCAGTGAATCCTACCTAAAAACCAAGATCTCTCCTTCCTGGGATCCCCCTGGAGAGAGGAAACCAGGAAAATCCAGGATTTCAGTCCAGAGATTGTCCCTCTCTGTGTGAATCCTAAAAACCAGGATCCTTCCATCCCGGGATCCTCTGGAGAGATTGTCCCAAAACCACAGATTGTCCCTCTCTGGATGAATCCTACCCAAAACCCAGGACCCCCTGGCTCTGGGAGGGAATTTTCCTCAATTCACTCCACATGTATTTGATTTTTAGGGGTTTCTGCTCCCACTTTTGGGGTCCCTCGAACAGAAATGGGACATTTCTCACTTCTGAGTCCCCCCAGCAGCAGCAGCAGGATGTGACTGAGCTCCTTTGGGTTGATTTCTGCCCTTCCCACCCCAAACCTCCAGCGTTCCCATTCCCAACTCGAAGTGCTGGGAAGACATCCCGATCCCTTCCGAGTGGGATGGGCTCAGAAGGGAGGAAAATGAGTGGGGACAGCGATGTCACCATATTTTGGGGGCTCAGAAGGGAGGAAAATGAGTGGGGACAGCGATGTCACCATATTTTGGGAGCTCAGAATGGAGGAAAATTATTGGGGAAAGTGATGCCACCACACTTTGGGGGCTCAGAAGAGAGGAAAATTATTGGGGAAAGCGATGTCACTGCACTTTGGGGGCTCAGAAGGGAGGCAGATGAGCGGGTACAGTGCTGTCACCTCACTTTTGGGCTCCCCACGCCGCAGCTGGAGGAGGGACAGAAGCGAAACCTGCCCCCCTGAGCCTCCTCCCCGCCCCTCGGGGTTCCTCCAGGTGTTTCCTGCCCTCGTTTTCTGCCCGCGGGGCGGTGGGCAGTGCCGCCGTTTTGGGCTCGGCCGGGGCCAATCCCGCTCCTGTATCCGGGGAGAGGCAGCCCAGCCCTGGAGGAGCTTCCCAGGATCTCCCGGAGCTCAGGAATTCTGCCGACACGTGGCCCGGCAACGGGGAGGTGGTTTGTGGATTTTTGGAGGGGTTGGTGCCCTGCCGAGCCCGCGGCACGGGGATGGAGCTCCCTGGGAGGTTTTGGCATCCCAAATTCCAGCTTTCCCGGTGTTTGCTGGCGATATGGACCCAGCAGGGCTGGGCTGAGCCCTTCCCGAGCCCCCCCGGAGGGGATGCCGAGGGAAGCAGAGCCCTGCTGGGACCCCAAGCCCGGCTAGGACCTTCCCCGGGCTCGGTGTTCCCATCCCGGACATGGCTCTGGGAAAAGGGAAACTGCCCCGGGCAGGGAATGCAGCCCTGGCTGCTCCCACCGCCCACCCACTGCCTGTGCCCGGCCTGTGCCCTCGGGGTGGGGGTTTGGGGGGGTGGTGTGGGGGTGGGGTTTTGGGGGGGTGTGTGGGGCGGGGGTGGGCACAGCGTCCTTTAGGGACAGGGGACATGGTGACCTTCGGGGGTCGGCACAGCGTCCGTCCGTTAGGGACAGGGGACTTGATGTCCCTTGGGGATGGGGCACAGCATCACTAGGGGACAGAGCCCAAGTGTCTCTTGGGGACAATAGCCCAGCACCCCTTGGGGACAAGAGACATGATGTCTCTTGGGCTGCCCAGCACCCCTCAGAGCTGGCAGGCACCGCTGTCACCCCAAGGCCACCCAGCCCAGCAGCTGTGACAAGGACACATCCAGGCACCTCCCCGCGGCTTAGCGCGGCTGGGAGCAGAGCGCTCAGCGCCGAGAGCGACAACCTCCACCAACACCAACAATTGCCATTTTCACAAAGAACAAAACCCCTCCGCAGCCCCCCGGGAGCCGGCAGGGCTCTGCCCTGACCCGTGCGCCGCTGAGGCCTCTTTCCCCCGGCTCGCCGCCCTTCCCCGGCAAACAAAAGGTGCAAAGTTTAGTGGCGCATGAAAGGAGAAACAAAACCCCGGCCCCGGCTGGGTCCCCCCCGCCCCGCAGACAGATGGCAACAGTTGTCCCCCCGCGCACCAGTTGCTCGCTGCCGCCAACAAGCTCCTTTTTATCCCCTCCGGGTCGTAAATGGGGGCGTTGGAGCCGGGAGCAGCCGCGGCGGAGGGGCCAGGGTGGGGATGGGGTGGGGATGGGATGGGATGGGATGGGATGGGATGATGGGATGGGATGGGATGGGATGGGATGGGATGGGATGGGATGGGATGGGATGGGATGGGGTGGGATGGGATAATGGGATGGGATGGGATGGGATGGGATGGGATGGGATAATGGGATGGGATGGGTGGGATGGGATGGGATGGGATGGGATGGGATGGGATGGGAATGGGATGGGATAATGGGATGGGATGGGATGGGATGGGATGGGGTTGGCTCTCCCCATGGGATGCTCAGTGGGAAACAAAACAGCAGCTGAAGCTCCTGCTGTCCCCCTGCCCATCTGGCCCATCGGGACCCCCGAGGTGACACCCCAGCAGTGGGCAGATGTGGGGCACACCGCAGGGCCGGGGTGGGGTGTCCCTCTCCGGACCCCAATTCTCCCCGGTCGAGCTGGGAATGACCTCTCCCAGGCTGTCCCCATTCCCAGCCGCCCCTCTTTGGGGACCCCTAACCCCCTTTTGGGGACAATTTCCCCTTTTCTATTTAATTTCCAACAACCAGAACCCCACTCAGCGCTCACCCCGCGGCTGCTCCTGCCCCAAACCCTGGGCTGGAGCTGCCGGCGGCTCCTGGGATGGTCCTGGGGGATTTTTCTCCCCTTTCCAGCCGCTGTCCCATCTGCCGCTGGAGTCTGTCCAAGCGCCGCCGCGCCGCTCCGTGCGGGGGAGGCGAGTGGGCGAGTGGGCGAGCGGCGGCGGCTGCGCTGCATCTGCCCGTGACCTTTTCGGGAGGAAAAAGGGGTTTTTTTCCATCAGGCGGCTCCGGTTTTAGCGAGGATGGGGAAGGCGCCGTGATGCTTTGCCCCCCGTGCCGGTTTTTGGGGTGGGAGGAGGTCAGGATGCTCCGGGAGGTGGGAAAAGGAGAGGAAAAGAGAGGAGAGCACTCGCGGCTGTGGAGAGGTCAAGGTGCAGCCAGGAGCTTTGTCCGGGTGGGGATGGAGGGCAGAGAGATGGATCGGGGAAGAGGAGGGAGAGGAATGTCCAGCAGCAGCCGGGAATCGCTCTGGCATCCCAGGAGAGATCCTACAGGGGTGCCAAGGCAGTCCCCATCCCGTGCCCTGGTGCCAAGGCAGTCCCCATCCCGTGCCCTGGTGCCAAGGCAGTCCCCATCCCGTGCCCTGGGAGCTCGGGAAGGACTCGGCCCGGGGCTGGGGACAGCGATGTCCCTCCGTGTCGCACGGAGCACATCCCCATCTCCAGGGAATGCTCCCCTCTCTGCCATGTCCCCACACCGGTGACACCCACGAGGGTCCATGGGGTCACATCCAGACCCCGCAGGTGGCCTTCGAGGTGCTCCGTGTCCCTTCTGCCTCCTCCCCTGTACCCTCAAGCTCCCTAAATCCCAAAATCCCTGCCAGCCTCGCGTCTGGAAGGCAGACAGGGAAGGATTTGGGGTGCCCCGGGGATATTTTGGGGCATCCAAACAGCCTGGCACTTGTCCCATGCCCTCCGCCAGGGGATCCCTGCGCCTGGTGTCACTGCTAGGGGGACACCGTGGGGATGCCACACCCGCTCCTGGCGGGGACATCCAGGAAATGTCACCGGGCAGGGCTGGAGGGAACAATATCCCGCAGCTGCCAGACGGAGGGCGAGGCTCCTTTCCCCTCGGACAATGCCCTTGTCCCGGCGAGTTTGTTCCCATGATGGCACCGGATAAAACAGGGAAGGGCAAGGCCGGGGCTGGAGCGGAGCAGCTGCTTTGTTTGGGATTAAGGGCTGGCTTGGGATGGGACGAGGCTGTGGGGTTCCCTCAAGGCTCATCCCCCCTTCCCGACCCCCGTGGGGATCCCACAGAGTAGTTACCCCACAAATCGGGGCAGGATTTTGGGGTGCAGCCATGGAGCTCTGCTGTACGTTCAGGCTGAAAATTCCCATTTTTCCCCTTTTCCCCCCTTGAGTTCACCTCCATCCCAAAGCCCCACGGATCCCACAGATTTGTGGGGTCAGAGCAATTCCCCTCTCAGCGCCACCCCAAACCCTCCTGGAGCACAGGAGGGGGGAAAAGGGTGACGCTGAGCTGTGTCACCCAAACCAGACACCCCCTCAGCCACCCCCCCGCGGCCGTGCCAGCCCCAGCGGCTCTCGGGGGCCTTTAGGGGAAACCAGGCTGCCTTTTGGGGCAGAGACAAAGCCCGGCTTGATATTTATGGCACGTGCGGAGGGAGCGTGGGGCGAGCGGGACAGATGGCCGGGGGGGGAACAAAGGGGGGAGGCAAGAACGGGAGCTGAACAGATCGGGAATTTCCTGCCCAAACCTCTCCCCCGCACCCCCAAAACGCTGCTTGGGGGGAAATGTGGGGAGCAGGAGGTTCCCCGTGGTCCCCCGAAATATTTGGGGTCTCCCGGAGGGGGTGGAGAGACCTAAAATCCCAACTCGGTTTTATTCCTGCTGTGGAGCTGAACAGATTGGGAATTTCCTGCCCAAATCTCATCCCCCAAAGCCCAAAAGGCTGCTGTGGGGGATATGGGGAGCAGGACATTCCTCATGGTTCCCTCAAAGTGTTTGGGATCTCAAAGGGGTTGGAGAGACCCAAAATCCCCAAATCCCAACTCCATTTTATTCCTGATGTGGGGCTGAACAGATCGGGAATTTCCTTCCCAAATCTCTCCCAGTCTACCCCCAAAGCCCAAAATGCTTCTGTGGGAGGATATGGGGAGCAGAACATTCCCCATTTGTATTTGGGATCTCAGAGGGGTTGGAGAGACTCAAAATCCCACAATTCCCCCTTTGTTTTGGAGCTACGAGGGCATCACCCCCCATCCCTCCCACCCTCAGCCTCTCCCACAATTGGGGTTTTTCCCCAATTCCCCTCCTGGCAATCTTTCCCCTCAATTCCCTTATCTCTCCCCAGCTGCCGCCGCCGGATCCCTGCAGTCGATAATTAATAATCAACTTTAATTGCCATCCCATCCCCACCCCCTGCAGGGCAGCGGGAGCTGTCCTTGTCCCTTTGTCCCCTCCGGCCGGGAGAGCTTTTGGGGTTAAATGTGGGAAGAATCGAGCAAAGGCGACACCAGAGGGTGTGACAGCGGTGACACTTCCCTGGCTGGCTTTGGGGACTGTCCCCACCTCTGGGATGAGCGCTGAGCCCAGCGCTCGCTGCCTCACTGATTTTATTTTATTTTAATTTTTTTTCCCCTTGTTTTGGTGCTTCTCCACCAAAAATATTTGGTGCTTCTCCACCAGGGAAATATTCGGAGGGGTTTGTTTTCCGACAGAAATTTGCGCTTCCTGAGGAAACATCCTGAAGGGAATGTTTACAAACAGTCTGGGAAGTGTCGGAGCTGGGGGAGGGAGGCTGCAAAGGGGAAAGGGAAAAAAAAATAAAGAGAGGGAGGAGGAGAATTGGGAGGGGGAAAAGTGGAAAGGAGTAGAGGTGGAATGTTGGGGTTTGGGGGGAAATTCTGGGGGTTTTGAGGGAAAATGTGGGGATTTGGGGGAAAATCTGGAGGTTTTATGTGGAAAATCTGAGGGTTTTAGGGGAAAATTCTGGGGTTTTGGAAAAAATGGGTGGGTTTGGGGAAAAAATCTGGGGGTTTGGGGGAAAATCTTGGGGGTTTTGGGGGAAAGTCTGGGGTTTGGGGGAAAAATCTTGGGGGTTTTGGGGGAAAATCTGGGTTTGGGGGAAAGATTTGGGGGTTTTGGGGGAAAATCTTGGGGTTTGGGGAAAAGTCTGGGAGTTTTGGGGAAAATTTGAGGATTTTGGGAAAACCTGGGGTTTTGGGGAAAATCTGGGCGTTTGGAAATTCTGGGGGTTTGGGGGAAAAATTTGGGGGTTTTGGGCGAAAAATCTGGGGTTTGGGGGAAATCTGAGGGTTTTAGGGGAAAATTCTGGGGGCTTTGGGGGAAAATGTGGAGGTTTTGGGGGAAAAATCTGAGGGGCTTGGGGGAAAAATTTGGGGTTTGGAAATCTGGGGGTTTTGGAGGAAAATCTGGGGGTTTTGGGGAGAAAAATCTGGGGTTTTTGGGGAAAGATCTTGGGGGTTTTGGGGGGAGAAATCTGGGGGGTTTGGGGAGCAAAATCTGGGGGTTTTGGGGGGAAAATGTGGGGGTTTTGGGGGGAAATCTGGGGGTTTGGGGGAAAAATCTTTAGGTTTT
Organism: Lichenostomus cassidix; assembly: GCF_008360975.1. Lineage (NCBI taxonomy): Eukaryota > Metazoa > Chordata > Aves > Passeriformes > Meliphagidae > Lichenostomus > Lichenostomus cassidix. The sequence goes on from NC_139506.1 coordinate 3,987,692, forward strand.
GAGGGAAAAATCTTGGGGGTTTTGGGGGAAAAATCTGGAGGTTTTTGGGGAAAAATCTGGGGGCTTTGGGGGAAATCCTGCTGGTTTTTGACACCCCCTACCCCACGGGAGTCCTTGGGAGAACCCCACAGCCCAAAAACGACTTCGGGGTGCTGCAGCTGCCAGTTCCCCTTCAGGACTCCCCCAAAACCCCCTCAGCTGGGTTGTTAGGGTTGGTTTGGGGTTTCCCCCTCCTTTTCCTGCTCCGTGGGTTTGGACAAAGCCCTTCACTCCCCTCCTCCTCCTCGTTGCCGGTGGGATCCAGGGGCCCCCAGACCCCGCAGCTCCTCCCGGCCAGGAGGAGGAGGAGGAGGAGGAGGAGGAGGAAGGGGACAAGGAGGGGAGGCCAAACCCCATTCCCTGCTTTTCCCACCACAACAAGGCAGGGATTGGGCGCCTGTGGGGCCAATGGGGGCTCTGGCTGGATTTTGGGGAGGGGGAGAAGAGCAGGGGGTGCCCTGACCCTCTCTCCCCCCTCCTCGCCTTCCCCCCCCAGCTGGGGGAAATCAGGAATCCCAAACCCTGCAGCTGCTGGAGGAGCTTTGGAGTTGCTGATCCTGAGTTTTGTTCGCTTCTCCTCCTTCCCCTCCGGCCGTTCCTTGCCTGATCGCCCTGGAAATTATGGGATTTGGGCTCCCTAAAATTTCCCTCGACCCCTTTGGCTCTTTCAGGCTGGATTTGGGGAAGGAATGTGGATTTTCTGGGGCACAAAGCTGAGCCAGGAATGAGGAGAGATGGAATTCAGCCAATCCTGGAGCAGATCCCAAACCTTGGGGATGTCACCTGGGGCAGGGACAACCAGGGCCACCCTTCCAGCCTGGGGAGGACCCAAGCAGTGACCACATCCAGTGACATTCCTGGGGTTTTGGGGAAGTTGGGTGGGTGGTGGGACCTGGAATGAGGGTCCTGGTGAGGCTGGGAGGGTTTGGATGGGGTTTGGATATTGGTGTGGGGTTTGGATCTTGGGATGGGGTTTGGATGTCGGTGTGGGATGGGGTTTGGATCTGGGAGATTGGGATGAGGAGGTGATGAGGGTGTGAATGTCCCTGTGCCACCCTGGGATGGGGAAATCCCAAAGGGCTGGAGCAGGATCTTCCTGCCTCTCCTACCTGGCTTCTCCACGAGCCCAGCTCCTGCTGTGGGGCTGAACAGATCGGGAATTTCCTGCCCAAATCTCTCCCCCACACCCCCAAAATTCTGCTTGTGGGGTGATATGGAGAGCAGGACGTTCCCCACGGTTCTCCCAAAGCATTTGGGATCTCAGAGGGGAATGGAGAGACCCAAAATCCCCAAATTCCAACTCCATTTTCCTCCTGACATGAGGCTGAACAGATTGAGAATTTCCTACCCAAATCTCTGCCCCACACCCCCAAAACTCTGCTGTGGGTGATATGGAGAGCGAGACATTCCCCATGGTCTCCCCAAAGCATTTGGGATCTCAGAGGGAATGGAGAGACCCAAAATCCCCAAAATCCCAACTCCACATCACTCCTGCTGTGGGGCTGAACAGATTGGGAATTTCCTTCCCAAATCTCTCCCCCACACCCCCAAAACTCTGCTGTGGGGGGATATGGAGAGCGAGACATTCCCCATGGTCTCCCCAAAGCGTTTGGGATCTCAGAGGGGAATGGAGAGACCCAAAATCCCAACTCCATTTTACTCCTGCTGTGGGGCTGAACAGATTGGGAATTTCCTTCCCAAATCTCTGCCCCACACCCCCAAAACTCTGCTTATGGGGTGATATGGAGAGCGAGACATTCCCCATGGTCTCCCCAAAGCATTTGGGATCTCAGAGGGAATGGAGAGACCCCAAATCCCCAAAATCCCAACTCCATTTTACTCCTGCTGTGGGGCTGAACAGATCGGGAATTTCCTTCCCAAATCTCCCAAAACGCTGCTTGTGGTTTGTCCAAACACCCGGAAAAAAAAAACAAAACAATTATTCCACCATCCCTCCAACACTTTTCCACGGTTATTTCCCCTCCATCAACCTCCTTTCCCCGGGATGAAGCTTTTTCCTGGGGAAATCTCCGTGCCATGCCTGGAACAACCACTAGACGGCAATTCCCGCCTGGATTTTGGTTTTTGGCTGGAAAACCACCAGGAGGAGAGGAGAGGGAAGGCGCTGGCTGCACAACGGGAAGGGTTTTATTGGCGGCTTTGGGGTTTACAGTTCATGCTGGTGAAATTACAGGATTTTTGGGGTTTTTTTTAAATGCTCTTTGCATGCAGGAACAACGCGGAGGTGACCATCCGGACGGGTCACCCCCAAAGCTCGGCTGCCCCTCTAACTCGGCTGGTTGAGGGTCTGATTTGGGGGGTTTGGGGGATTTTTTGGGGGGATTCCAGCGTGCTGGGGGCGTACGTGGATCTGGGATTATTTTGGGGGTTTTAATTGGGATACCCAATTAAAGTGCTCAGGCGATCGGGGGTGACAGCACCAGGGGTGGTGACAGCACCAGGGGTGGTGACAGCACTGGGAATTTCCCCATCCTGCCCTGATCCAGGGGTCTGGGAGGAAGATTTGGGACCCTCCGTGACCAGGCTGTTCCTTGGGGGTTTCCCTCTGACCCCAGGGAAGGTTTGTCCCCTTTAGGGTTTTTCTCCTTTAGGGTTTTTCCCCTTTAGGGTTTCTGGCCTTTAAGATTTCTCTCCTTTAAGGTTTTTCCCCTTTAAAATTTCTCTCATTTAATTTCTGTCATTTAAGGTTTATCCCCTTTAGGGTTTGTCCCCTTCAAGGTTTGTCCCTTTCAGGATTTCTCCCCTTTAGGGTTTCTCCCCTGTAACCCTGGAGCACGAGGCTGGTGGAAAAGGGGAAAAAGGAAGGGAAGGAGTGGATTTTCTCCTCCTCACCCCACACTGAAGGATCCCCCAGCCTGGAGACCTTTAACCCTTTTCACTCCCACAGCTCCCAACCCCTTGGCTGCTCCTTGCAGGGATTGTTAGCTCAGGCTCAGTGGGTTTGGATCTGCTTTTGGGATTAGGATTTTGGGGTCGGATTTCCTGCTGTGTCCCACCCCAATCCAGAGGAGAAGGTGACAACATCCAGGGCTTTGTGGGGTGGCTGTGGCAAGCTCAGAGCCGGATCAACACCACGACCTGCCCCCGATTTGTGGGAAAAGGGGAGAATTTTGGGAAAAAAAAACATCTCCCGCGGGAACACTACTGCGAAGCCGAGTCGGATGGAAAAGCGGAATTCGGACGGGAACGAGGGAATCCCCGGGAAAATGAGGGACACGAGTCCTGAGGGTGGCAGGGGCCACTCAGATCTCGATGACGGTGGCCCAGGGTGGCAGGGGCCACTCAGATCTCGATGACGGTGGCCCAGGGTGGCAGGGGCCACTCAGATCTCGATGACGGTGGCCCGGCGCAGGCACAGCGGGGCGTCCGGCGGCACGGCGTTCCTCTTGATCTCGTTGCCGTCCAGCCGCAGCACCTGCAGCCGCGAGTAGTTCATGACGTCCACCACGGAGCAGAAGCTGCTGATGGAGAACTCTGGCGAGGAGAGGAGAGGAGAGGGAAAAATCAACCCCAGCAGGGCTGGTTTTATGGGGTTGGGGTGGGAAATGCTCTGTCTGGGGGTAGGTGGGGGGAAAAAATGGGAGAACCTCAAATTCACTGAATTTTCCTGAGAAGGAGAGGAGATGATCTCCCTACAACCTTCCCAATAGGGCTAATCAGGTGGTGAGAAGTGCTCTGAGTGCAGTTAAGGAAAACAATGGGAGAACCCCAAATTCACTGATTTTTCCCCGTGGATTTGGACTCAACCCCTCGAGCTGAAAGGGCTCCTGGTGCTCCAGCAGGAGCAGGAGGGTTTGTCCCAATCCCAGATTTGGGAGCAGAGGCCTTGGCTCCCCTGCCCAGCCTGCACGGAGCACTCAGAGGGTGGAGTCAGACAGAAAATTCTGTTTTCCACCAGGATTTGCCTTCCCAGCCTCTTTTGGAGGTTTCCTGTGCTGCAGCCTCCATCCCCTCACCCCTCTGGCCACCGTGGGACCCCCAGGCAGCGTGTCCAGGCCGGGGAATGTCCCTGTCCCTATCCCAGCTGTCCCCACTCTGCTCCTCAACCACCAGCGCCAGGCAGGCAAATTCCAGCCCAGCCCAGGCCGGGGTTGGAAGCAGGAGATGGAACAAACTCCAAAATACGTTATTTTTTTTTTCCAGTTGGGCCTAGAGGGCAGCAGAGCTCCAGGCCGGGATGCTGCTGGGAGAGGCAGCGGGATTTGGGGGATCCAGGCTGGGATTTGGGGGGATTGGGATGCTCCAAAGGGGTTGGGGCTGCTGGAGCTGAATCCCTGCTCCTGGGGGGCTGTGAGGGTCAGCAGGACCTGCAGGAGGAGGAGGAGGAGGAGGAGGAGGAGGAGGACGGGAGAGGCTCAGCGTGGGCAGACGGCGGCAGCTCCGGCTTTGGAAAGCAAACATTTGGGAATCTGTTCCCATGTCTGTGCTGCTGGCAGCTCCCTCTGCGGGGTTCTGTGTTTTCCCTGCAACAGCTGATGGCTGATGAACACCTTCCCCTTCCCGTTCCCGTTCCCATTCCCATTCCCATCCCCATCCCCATCCCCATCCCCGTTCCCGTCCCCATTCCCATTTCCATCTCCACCTCGGGATTCGAACCCCCCTGCCCTCGGGGTCTGGCAGGTGAGGGGAGCAAGGCCGGGTTTTTCCGGGAGGTTTAGCTCGGGGGGTTTATTTTTCCAGCCTGTTTTTATAAATAGCAGCCCCGGAACAATCTGTTCCCTTTATTTATTTGTGTTTGGAGGGGAGGGAATGTCGGGCCTGGCAGGAGATTGGGATCGGAGCGCTGGGAGCTCCTGAGGGAGGGACAGACCCCTCGGCTGCAGGCTGGGACAGTTGGAGGGCTTTGGGGACATGGATGTCCCTGTCCCCTGTGCTCTCACATGTCACCAGTGTGGCTGTGGTGACCTCTGTCCACATCTGTGACCCCTCCTGAAGCCACAGACCCCTCCCTTTCTGCCATCCCTAACCCCAAAAAAACTCCCAAAAACCACCCCAAAAACCAGGACAGCCATCCCACCAGAGCATTCCGGATGGTGACACCACACCTCCCGTCCCGACCTCGCTCAGGGCTGCTCGGCATCCTCCCCAGCCCCAAACTCCCTCTCCAACCGGGCAGTTTTCCATGCATTTCCCACCCCATTTCCCCACCCCGCTCACCGTCAATCCGGTTCCCCTGCAGGTAGAGGTTCTCCAGGTTGGTGTTGACGCGCGGAATCTTCTGGAGCCGGTTGTAGGACAGGTCCAGCTCCAGGATGCTGCTGCTGTTGAAGGTGTTGCTGGCCAGCCCTTGGTTGGTCAGGCTGTTGTGGGACATCCTGACGTAGAGCAGCCGCGGGGACACCTGGAAATACTCATCGGGGATGGCTTGGATGTAGTTGTACTCCAGGTAGAGCTGCTCCAAGGACGGGGGGAGCCCATCCGGAACCTTCCGCAGGTTGTTGTAGCTCAGGTCGGCCAGGATCAACGACCTGAGCCCCTTGAGCGAGGCGCCCATCTCGAAGATGAAGTTGTGGCCGAGGTAGAGCGCCGTGAGGTTCTCCAGCCCCTCCAGGGCGCTGGCAGGCACCTTGGAGATGTGGTTGTAGGAGAGGTGGAGCTCCCGCAGCGAGCGCGGCAGCGGGCTGGGCACCCGCGTCAGGTTGTTGTTGTTCAGGTACAACCTCTCCAGCCGCTGCAGCTTCCCGAAAACCCTCTTGCCCATCCTCTCGCTGCCGATCTGGTTGTTGTGCAGCGCCAGCCACTCCAGCTCCGTGGCGTTGTCGAAGGCTCCCTCCTGGATGGAGGTGACCAGGTTGTTCTGGAAGTAGACGTACTTCATCCGCGACGGCACGAACGGCAGGTAGCGCAGGTTCCGCGTGTCGCAGTACATGGCCGAGGAGAAGTTGGGGGGACAGTCACACTCTTGAGGACAGCGCCAGGGCGAGGCTTGCTGCGGCTCGGGCTCCGGCTCCGGCTCCGTGTCGGGGCCCGAGGGGTAGGAGTAGGCGTACGGCGGGCTCTCCTCCTCGTAGTAGGGCACGTAGTTGTAGGAGGCCACGCGGGATTGCCGCAGGTAGTACTGCAGCCACGCCAGGTCCTCCTCCTCGTTGTACTGAGCCAGCGAGGCCCCGCAGAGCCCGGCCAGGATGAGGATGGTGGCCCAAGGCATGGCGCTGGAGGGACCTGGGGGGACAGAGCCGGGGGAGGTGAGCTGGTGAACCAGAGGAGGTGGAGGAGTGGGAAATGAGGGAATTCTGCCCTGAAATCCCCAGCGGTGGACATGAGTTACCTCATCTTCCCCTTCTTCACCTCGGAGAAACCTCCAGCCTGCTGGAGATTGGGGAGGAAACTCCGTTTGGGTGGAGATTTGGGAGGAACTGCTGGAAATTGGAGGGAAAACTTCACCCCGGTGGAGATTTGGGTGAAACCTCTGTTCCCAGAGGAAATTTGGGAGAATTTCACTGGAAATCTGAGAGAAACCTCCACCCCAGTTGAGATTTGGGAGAAACCAGTGGAGACAAGGGAGAAAACTCTGTCCCTAGGTGGAGATTTGGGAGAAAACAGCAGAGACTTGGGGAAAACCTGCATCCCAGTGGAAATCTGTGAGGACCTTCCATCCCTGCTGGAGATTTAGGAGAAACCAGTGGAGATTTGAGAGGAACCTCTGTCCCCAGATGGAGATTTGGGAGAAACCAGTGGAGATTTGGGAGAAACCAGTGGAGATTTGGGAGAAACCAGTGGAGATTTGGGAGAAACCAGTGGAGATTTGGGAGAAACCAGTGGAGATTTGGGAGAAACCAGTGAAGATTTAGGAGAAACCAGTGGAGATTTAGGAGAAACCAGTGGAGATTTAGGAGAAACCAGTGGAGACTTGGGGGAAACCAGTGGAGATTTGGGAGAAACCAGTGGAGATTTAGGAGAAACCAGTGAAGATTTGGGAGAAACCAGTGGCGATTTGGGAGAAACCAGTGGAGATTTAGGAGAAATCAGTGGAGATCTGGGAAAAACCTCCACCCCCAGTGACGATTTGCCTGTGCAATCCTGATTTATGGCTGATTTCTAGGTGGAGGACAGATCTTTGGGACACAGGGATTTGAGTGAGGTCACCCGAGCTCTGCTCCCACCTGGGCTCGGCTCTGCACGGGAAGGAGGAGAAGGAATCTGGATTTCCTCGCAGAGGGGATTTGAGTTTTCCATCTGAGAGGGGAAGCTGCCAGATCAGGGTGATTTTGGGAGCTCGAGGCGCCTTTTGAAGGAGCTATTTCTGCTCCGCTCTGGTGACAGCAATCGCTGTGGGTTTCATCCAGCTCTCCCTTCCCCCCACGCAAAATCGGGATGAGGATCCTGGTAAACAAATTCCGCCTCACTTTTGAGCTGGAAAACACTTCCAACCTCCCATTTCCCCCCACGGGAGAAGGAGCAGCACTCAGCGTCCCCTCGGTGTGACCGGGGAGAGGTGACACCTCCATCCCTGGTGGCGCATCCTGGATTTAACCACCGGGAATGAGGCAAACCCATCCCTGATCGCCTCCTGCCGTGCCCAGGTGGGGCTGCGGGGAGGATTCCAGCTCTGGAGTCATCCCGGCTCCTCGTCCCGGGATAAATGAGCACGCGGGGTGTTCCTGCAGCCAGGCAGCTTGAAATCCCTCCAGGAATTTCGCTGCTGGGAGCGGGAGAGGATCCGACATACGTGGCTGGGAGGATGTCCCTGCCAGCTCTGCTCCAGCAGGGACAGCACGGACCAGGATGGACCAGTGGGGACCAGTGCCACCCACTTTGGGGTGGCCCTGAGGTCACCTGGTGATGTCCCCAGCCCGCAGCAGGGAGGGGACACCCAGCCTGGCACACACAGAGGGCACAGTGTTCCTGCCCTGCCAGCCTGGCAAGGGGAAAAAGGAGGCATTGGGGTGGTGGTGGCCAGGCCTGGCTGCTGAAATTTCTCTTTTTTTCCCCAATTCCCGCTCTGTGTGCTAGGAACAGGATCCTGCGGGATGCTGAGTGCCACGGGGAGCTTGGCAGGGGCACAGGAGTTCCTCCTCCTCCTCCTCCTCCTCCTGCTGCTCCAGGGCTCTGTGCCTGCTCTCATACCAGAGCCTCGGCTTCTCCACCCTCTTGGCAGCCCTTTCCATTCTGGGGGGGCCCTTGTGGGGCAGAACCCCATTCCTGGGGGGAAAAAACCCATTCCTGAAGGAAAAAAACCTCATTCCTGGGGGAAAAAACCCATTCCTGGGGGAAAAACCTCATTCCTGGGGGAAAAAACCCCATTCCTGAGGGAAAAAACCCATTCCTGGGGGAAAAAACCATTCCTGGGGGGATAACCCCATTCCTGAGATCAGAACCCCATCCCTGGGGGAAAAACCCCATCCCTGGAGGAAAAACCCCATTCCTGGAGGAAGAAACCTCATCCCTGGGATCAGAACCCATTCCTTGGGTCTTCCCACCTGTCCCAGCACCCCCCCTCACATTTAGGTGACCCCAAAACTTGTCCCCAGCAGACCCCGCTGTCCCCTCATTGTTCATGGGGTGCTTCTTCCCTCCCTGGAGGTTTCACCCCGGGTTTGGGGTGGGATCTGGCCCTGAGGTCCCTGTCCCCTCCTGGTGTCCCCGGGCTAATGGGGTCAGCCCATCCCAAAGGTTTGGAGCGAGGGGATTCACGGAGTGTGGCCATCCATGGGGTCATCCTGGCAGGGAGCCAATTCCCAAGGGATGGGATGGGATTGGCTGGGGGGCACTGACCACTCTGGGTGGGCAGCAGGGAAGGTGTCCAGCGCCTGGACAAGTGGGCATGGAGGTGCCAGAGGGGCAGGAGGGGAGATGGGCAGGAGGGGAGATGGGCAGGAGAGGAGGTGGGATGGGGAGATGGGTGGGATGGGAGAGGGAAGCAGGAAAAGTGGGTGAGAAGGGAGATGGGCATCAGGAAAAATGGGTGGGATGGGAGAGGAAAGCAGGAAAAGTGGTGGGATGGGAAAGAGGCAGAAGGAAAAGTGGGTGAGAAGGGAGATGGGAAGCAGGAGAAATGGGCAGAGGGAGAGGGAAACAGGAAAAGTTGGGCAGGAGGGGAAATGGACATCAGGAGAAGTGGGAAAGGAAGGGAAATGGACATCAGGAGAAGTGGACAGGAGAGATGGACATCAGGAGAAATGGGGAAGGAGGAGATGGACACCAGGAGAAGTGAAAAGGAGGGGAGATGGACATCAGAAGAAGTGGACAGGAGAGATGGACATGAGGAGAAATGGGGAAGGAGGAGATGGACACCAGGAGAAGTGGCCAGGAGAGGAGATGAGCACCAGGAGAAGCGGGCAGGATGGGAAGTGCTGCCCTGGCACCTCCATCCCTCCAGCTGTGCCACCCCCGGCGCTGCCACGCGTTTCCCGCGGCAGCCACCGCGCCAGGGCCCAGCGATGCACACCAGCTCCAAAAAAACCCGAATCGACCCCAAAAAAATCCTTCCCACAAACGGCGGGCCGGACTTACCCAGGTGAGCTCCCCCTGTGCAGAGGCTGCCGGCGCTGCTCGGGGCTGTGCCGTGTGACAAGCAGCATGGGAGTGTGGCTCCCGAGCCGCAGCGCCGGTGCCGCCCCAGATCCCGGAGCTGGCAGGGCAACCCTCCCGGGGATTTTCGGGAATGACCTGCCGGCAGCAGCGGCTTTGCAGGAGAGACTGGCGAGCCCCTGGTGCTGCCTGGCGTTATAAATAACCTGCGATTTCTTTCCTCCCTCTGCCTCTCCCTCTCTCCCTCTCTCTCTCTCTCTCTCTCTCCCGGCTTTTCTCACAGGAGTGTTGGCACTTTCCAGGCTCCCTCTGGATAACGAGTTAGTGGGATTGGGATGTTGTTTTTTTTTGCTGTTGTCGGCTCTCCTGCGTTTCTCATCAGGGAGGCCTCTGGCCGGATTAGGGAATATGGGATTTCGGAGGTGCTGAGGGTGGGATTTCTTGGGGAGAAACGGGGGATTATCTGTGAATTTCACAGTACCAGCAGGGGAGAGGTTGGTGCTGCTCTGCCTGCTCCCCAGGAAGCCTCAGTTTGTGCAGTGCTGCCGTTAAATATTTGGGATAAACATTTCCATGAACGATAAGGCGGCAGCATCCAAGGTAAATAAATTCCCTAGCAAAGGGGCCACTGTGACAGCGGGAATTTGTCTTCGGCTTGGCAGAGCAGGGATGCCAAGCTGGCATTTCTGTGGGCTGGGAAAATCCAGCTGGGATTGGGGGGTTTGGTCCTTCCTCATGGGATTGGGGTCTCATTCACCCCAAGAGGGGAATGGGGGAATGGGGAAGGGGAGTGTGTCCTGGGGGTGATCTGTGGTTGGGAAGGTTTGGGGCTCATCCCAGTGTCCCTAAGCTCATCCCAGTGTCCCAAAGCTCATCCCAGTGTCCTGAGGCTCGTCCCAGTTTCCCAAGGTTCATGCCAGTGTCCCATGGCTCATCCCAGTGTCCCAAAGCTCATCCGAGTGTCCCATGGCTTATTCCAATGTCCCAGGGTTCATCCCTAAACTGTCCCTAAACTCATCCCAGTGTCCCAAGGTTCATCCCAGTTTCCCAAAGCTCATCCCAGTGTCCCAAATTTCATCCCAGTGTCCCAAAGCTCATCCCAATGTCCCATGGCTCATCCCAGTGTCCCAAGGTTCATCCCAGTGTCCCAGGGCTCATCCCAGGTTCCCAAAGCTCATCCCAGTGTCCCAAGATTCATCCCAGTGTCTCGAGGCCCATTCCAGTGTCCCGAGGCTTATCCCAGTTTCCCAAGGTTCATCCCAGTGCCCCAAGGCTTGTTCCAATGTCCCGAGGCTCATCACAGTTCCCCATTGCTCATCCCAGTGCCCCAAATTTCATCCCAGTGTCCCAAGGCTCATCCCAGTGTCCCATGGCTCATTGCAGTTTCCCAAAGCTCATCCCAGTGTCCCAAAGCTCATCCCAGTGTCCCATGGCTTGTTCCAATGTCCCGAGGCTCATCCCAGTTTCCCAAAGCTCATCCCAGTTTCCCAAGGCTCATCCCAGTGTCCCAAAGCTCATCCCAGTGCCCCAAATTTCATCCCAGTGTCCCAAATTTCATCCCAGTGCCCCAGATTTCATCCCAGTGTTCCGAGGCTCATCCCAGTGCCAGCCTCACCCTGGGGTTCCCCCAAACCTGTGACACCACCCCATTCCCCTCCCCTCATCCCCACCCTGGCTCCCTGAGCCCTTTGGATCCAGCTCTTCCCGGCCTCTCCAAGCATTTCCTCCCGCAAGAAAAAAAAAAAAAGGAGGAGCCCTGCCCGTCCCTTGCCCAGCTCCCGGATCCTCCAGGAGCCTGGAATTACTTAGAGGAGCTCAGCAGGTGCCAGCTCCCCCCTCGGGCTCCGTTCCTCCTTGTTTTCCACAGAAAATTCCCAGCCAAAACATCCTCCCCGGGGAGCCTCGCGGGGATCCTGGTCCCTGCCGAGGTCCCGCCGGGAAGAGGAGGAGGAGGAGGAGCGGCAGGGAGGCGAGGGGAGGTTTGGAGGGACACACTGTACGCCGGGGACTTGGCCAGAAATCCCGAATAGTTGGGAAGGGAAATGTGCCTGGAAAGCACAGGCTGTCTGCAGGGAGGGAGGATGTGGGGAAAGTGGGGAAAGAGGACGGGGAAAGGGAGGAAAACCTCGGGAAAATCCCGGGGAAGGGAGGTGAGGGGGATTTTTTGGGAAACTGTGTCCCCTCCGGGTGTTGGGGTGGCAGCTGGAGAAGAGATCCCAGCGTGGAAAGAAGGATGGGAATGATGGAGAGGATGGAGGGATTGGTTCCCTCTTCCAGGGACTTCTATTCCCAGGAAATTGATGTAAGGATCATCAGCTGCTCCAATGGTGGAGCCAACAGCTCCAAGGATTTTGGGCCAACGGCTCCAAGGATTTTGGGGCCAAAACTCCAAGGATTTGGGGCCAAAACTCCAAGGATTTGGGGCCAACAGCTCCAAGGATTTGGGGCCAAAACTCCAAGGATTTGGGGCCAACAGCTCCAAGGATTTGGGGCCAAAACTCCAAGGATTTGGGGCCAACAGCTCCAAGGACTTTGGGCCAACAGCTCCAAGGGTTTGGGGCCAACAACCCCAAAGATTTTGGGCCAACAACTCCAAGGATTTGGGGGCAAACAAGTCCAAGGATTTTGGGCCAAGAGTTCCAAGGATTTCTGAGCCAACAGCTCCAAGGATTTGGGGCCAAAACTCCAAGGATTTTAGGGCCAAAACTCCAAGGATTTGGAGCCAACAGCTCCAAGGATTTGGAGCCAACAGCTCCAAGGATTTTGGGGCCAAGAGTCCCAAGGATTTCTGGGCCAACAACTCCAAGGATTTTGGGGACAAAACTCCAAGGATTTGGGGCCAACAACTCCAAGGATTTTGGGGCCAAGAGCTCCAAGGATTTGGGGGCCAAGAGCTCCAAGGATTTGGGGGCCAAGAGCTCCAAGGATTTGGGGCCAAAACTCCAAGGATTTCAGGGTCAACAACTCCAAGGATTTTGGGGCCAAGAGCTCCAAGGATTTGGGGCCAAAACTCCAAGGATTTGGGGCCAACAGCTCCAAGGATTTGGAGTCAACAGCTCCAGGGACTTTGGGCAAATGGCTCCAAGGGTTTTGGGCCAACAGCTCCAAGGATTTGGGGCCAAAACTCCAAGGATTTAGGGCCAACAGCTCCAAGGATTTCAGGGCCTGGATGTTTTCCTGGAAAAGGAGACATTCCCCCGCTGGGTTAGATAAGGAATTCCAACTTCTGGAAGTTTGAAGTATTCAGGATATCCTCCTTTGGAGGAGGAACCCACCGTGGTGGCTTCCAGTGGTCCCTTGGGAATGCTGAGGAGCTCTCCCTGCAGGAGATGGCTCTGAGTGGTGCCATTCCCTTTCCCACATTCCCATTCCCAGCCAAAACCAGGGAATATCAGCAGGATGAAGCTCAGTCCATGTGCTCCCCACAGAATCCAGAACCTTCTGTCCAATCTCATCCTGACCAGAGCGGGATTATCTCGGGGAAGTGAAAATTTTCCATCTGAAGAACCACATTTTTCCCTTTTTTTTTCCCTCCATCCAAGCCTGGAATCTCAGGCTGCAGTTCTCCATCTTTTCCCTTTTTTTTCTCCATCCAAGCCTGGAATCTCAGGCTGCAGTTCTCCATCTTTTCCCTTTTTTTTCTCTCCATCCAAGCCTGGAGTCTCAGGCTGCAGTTCTCCACCCTGGAAAGGCTCACTTGGCACGAGCTGGGTGTTGATAAGACCTCGCTGCTGCTGCTCCTTTCATCCCAGCTCCTCACACTTCCCAAGTGGCTTCCACGACATTTTTCCTCATCTTTCCCCCCCAAAAACCCACCAATTCCCACTTGCTGGCTGTTCAAAGGAAGGCTGGAGCTGGTGGCAGGAGCTGGGAATGTGCTGTCCCGACTTCCTGCAATCCCACAGTCCTTTATCACTGCCCAATCCCAACCGGAGCAGCTCTTCCAGCAATCCCAGTCTGCTTTGCCTTGCTTTTCCAACCCAAACCGAGCAGGGATTGTTTTGGATGGATTTTTTCCAGCTGTTTTGATCAAATCCTCCTGAGTTTTGTATCTGAAACCACCGAATCTGGCCCGGCTTTGCCTCTAATCTGCCAGTCCCGGGAGCCGGGAGCGCTGGATGGACATGGATTTATCGGGATGCTTTTGGGATTGGATGCTTCCCAACAAAACACAGCAACAAAACATTTCCCTGCTGCTCCTGCCGAGGCTGAATCCCAGATGGAGGGAGGACAAACCCACCCAACGACAGCCACTGTCAAACTCGGTTCCTTCAGCAGCTTCCCATTTTTTTTTTTTTTTAATCATGGAAATTTCTGCTCCTTCCACGCTTCCAAGGAGTTTCAGCCTTGCTGGAGCTGTTGGTTGTTCTGTCCTCCCACTCCTGCTATTTTTCCCCCATCCTGGGAAGGAGTCACCAATCCCAGGAATTGAACATTTTTGCCCTGACTGGTCCTGAAGGACCTGGACCTTCTCCCTGAAGGACCTGGACCTTCTCCCTGAAGGTCCCAACTGCTCTTTTAAGATATTCCAGGGGCAGAATTCCCAAACAGGAGCTGAGGAATCCGTTGGCACCTCCAGCCTCGCTCGGGCAGGGTGGGAGGAAGGTTTTGGGCATCACCTGAGTGGTGAAACCACAACCCAGAGCTCCTTCCTGGCCCTGAGGTTTGTGGAACAACCAAAGCTCTGGAATCTGTGCCTGGAGCTGGTGGATCCCAGGTTTGCCTGGTTTTCCTGGATGTTCCTGAAATTGCCTCTCCTGGTAATCCTGGCTCTTCCCAGGCTTTGTGAAATGCAGGGAGACTCCTGGGGCTCTGCATCGCTCCATCTATGCAGGAAATCCTAATTTTTCTCTTCTTCCTTTCTCCAGGTGCTTCTGCATCACTCCGTCCGTGCAGGGACACTCCTCTTCCTCCTCTTCCTCCTCTTCCTCCTCTTCCTCCTCTTCCTCCTCTTCCTCCTCTTCCTCCTCTTCCTCCTCTTCCTCCTCTTCCTCCTCTTCCTCCTCTTCCTCTTCTTCCTCCTCTTCCTCCTCTTCCTCCTCCTTCTCTCTCCAGGTACCTCTCATCACTCCATCCATTCAGGGAAGCCTCATCTTCCTCATTTTCCTCATCTTCCTCTTCTCCAGGTACTTCCACACTGCTTCACCCATGCAGGAAACCTTCATCTTCCTCATCTCCCTCTCTCCAGGCACCTCTGCATCTCTCTATCCATGCAGTTTTTTATAAGGTCACGAGTTTTTCATACTTTATAAGTTTTGTCCATTTGCATATCTGGGTTAATCCTCCAGTTACAGCTTCGGGTAATGAAGTCAATCACTCCAAGTTTGCTCCCAATTCACTGTTATTTACATATTTTGGGGCCTGAGACAGTGAGGTGTCCTTGAATTTGGAGTTTAGAGGAATTGATTTGTCTAAAAACGAGAGAACAGCAGCTTGGCACCCTTTATGGAGCCCAGAGTTACACACTGAGAGAATCACAGGATTACAAATGCATGAAAAACAGAGAAGCCAAAACCCTAAAGCATCAATGGGATCCCTTTGGGGTGGAGGGAGTCAGCCCCACATCTGGCCAACAACTGCAGGGGCGGGAAGGGCAGCGGGAAAGAGCAGAACCAACCCTGCCTCGACCTCCCCGCTCACCCCGAGCCTCCCTTTCCCTTTTTTCCTTCCCAGCCACGCATTCTTCAGCCCAAACAACATTCTTGGATGGAGATTTGAGGGAATCTGGAGGGAGTCGGTCACCCGGAGACGGAGCAACAGCCGAGCGAGCGCCGCTGGAAACTCTGAGCGGGGCTGCTGCTGCTGCCCCGGGGCTCGGCTGGCAGCCCCGGATGCTCCCGGAGCTCCTGGAATCACCGAATTTCCATGATATGTGTCCCACAGCTGCCCTGGAATGGGGCGAGCTGCCCCGAGCTGAGGGAAGGACAGCAAATCCTAAAGGACAGCAAATCCTAAAGGACAGCAAATCCCGAGGGACAGCAAATCCCGCGTTGTCCCTTCCTGTCTCCAGCTGGGATTTGGATGCTGGCATGGGGAATTCTTGGCAAGGCTGGGGCAGCGTTTTCCCCATCCCGCTGTAATTCCAGGCTTGGAATCTCACAGGATTCCCGTGGTGTCTCGGGGTCTGTGGGTTGCTGTGGGGTGAGGAGGTCCTGAGAGCTCCCAGCCCCAGGAATGTCCCTGCAGCTCTTCCCAAACTCCCAACCCCATGGAATTCTCTCCGGATTCCCCATGGCCTCCATCCCCTTCCCCACATATCCAAGGCGCTGCATCCCCTAAATCCTCATCCCCTAAATCCTCATCCCCTAAATCCTCATCCCCTAAATCCTCATTCCCTGAATCCTCATCCCCTAAATCCTCATGCCCAGGCTGTGCTCAGCACAAAGAGGGTCAGAGCTCCTCGCAGCCGCTGGAAAAAAAAGGGCTTGGAAAAGGTTAAGGGATTAATGTGGAGCAGAGCTGGAAACTCTGAAGCGTTTCCTCATCCCGACGTTCCCTCTGTCCCTGGCCGTGCTCGGACACCTCCGTGGATACGCAGAAAAACACATCTGGGAGCGCTGGGCTTTGCCGAGGAGCTGCCGGGGGTGAGCCGAGGGCAAATCCCACCAGGAATGATCTGAGGGGAAATCCCACCAGGAATGATCTGAGGGCAAATCCCACTGGGAATGATCTGAGGGCAAATATTGCCAGGGATGATCCCAGGGCAAATCCCACCAGGGATGATCTGAGGGGAAATCCCACCAGGAATGATCCCAGAGCAAATCCCACCGGGGATGATCCAAGGGCAAATCCCACTAGGAATAATCCAAGGGCAAATCCCACTAGGAATGTCCTGAGGGCAAATTCTGCCAGGAATGATCCTAGGGCAAATACCACTGGGCATAATTCAAGGGCAAATCCCACTGGGAATGATCCATGGACAAATACTGCTAGGAATGATCCATGGGCAAATCACATTGGGAATGATTGGGTTGGTGGTGTGGGTTGGGTGTTGGGTTTGGGTGTTGGGTTTGTGGGGTGTGGTTGGGGTGTGGGGTGGGGTGTGGGGTTCTGCCAGGGATGATCCATGGGTAAATCCCACTGGGAATGACCTGAGGGCAAATCCCACTAGGGATGATCTGAGGGCAAATCCCACTAGGGATGATCCAAGGGTTGTGTGTGGGTTTTGGGTGTTGGGTTGGGTGTTGGGTTGGGTTGGTTGGGTTGGGTGTTGGTTGGAATGATCTGAGGGCAAATCCCACTAGGGATGATCCCAAGGCAAATCCCACCAGGAGGGCAGGTTGGAGCTGCAGAGGCCACCAAGTCCCTTTGGGGTCCCAGGGCTGCTGTGGTTATTCCCTGTGCCTGAGGTTGGGATGTGGATGTCCCAGGGCTGTGTGGGTTCTCCTGGGGTGCCAGGCAGTGCCAATCCCAGCAGGATGACCCCTTTCCAGCCTTATTTGTGGGATCAGCACATCCCAATCCTGGCACGGGATTCCTACAGAACAAATAAATCCATAGAGGATGAATATAAACCCATATAGGACAAATAAATCCATAAGGGACAAATATAAATCCATATAGGACTAATAAAATCCCTATAGGACAAATATAAACACATATAGAACAAATAAATCCATAAGAGACAAATATAAATCCATATAGGACAAATAGAACCCATATAGCACAAATAAAACCCATACAGGACAAATATCAATCCATATAGGACAAATTTAAACCCATATAGGACAAATATCAATCCATAGAGGACAAATATAAATCCACATAGGATAAATTAAATCCATATAGGACAATTATAAACCCATATAGGACAAATAAAACCCATATAGGACAAATATCAAATCATATAGAACAAATATCAATCCATGTAGGACAAACATAAATCCCCATAGGATAAATTAAATCCACACAGAGGTTAATTAATTGCAATCAGTGGGCACAGGCTGTGCTCAGCCCATCCTGGATCCCTCAGGATCCCACAGGAGCTCCGGGAAGGTCATGACCCCGAGCTGCCCTCCTGTTTGTCTCTCTAAAGTATCTAAAATATGAACCAAAAAAAAACCCAGAAAAAAAAAAAGGGAAAATTGAAACATCAGCTGCCTGGGCAAGCCATCAGCATTCCTGCCTGCTCCTGCCACCTGGCTTCCCAAAAATCCCAGTGCCCAGAGCCTCTCCGGGGCAGAGCTGAGCCCTGCCAGGGCCCTGCCGCCACCTCTGCCCCTCTCCTGCTTCTCCCGAGCTGCAAAACTCCTCCGGAACAAAGGCAGAGGATTTGGGGGATTTTTTTAAAGAGGGAAAAAAAAATGAAAATCCTCGGAGATAAACAGGAGGAAGGAGCAGGGCGTGGGCGGCGCTGCTGCCGCTGCTGTGCAGCTGAGCTGAGGTGTTGGGGGGAGCTGGGGGGTCCTGGCAGAGATTTGGGGGTGGAAAGAGCACCTGGGAAGGTGGCACGAGGTGGATGTGTCCCCTGCGGGTCGGGGGTCCCTCTCTGCCGTGCCCCGGGCTCTGGGCACAGCCCTGGTGGGCTTTTCCCCCTCGGAGGGTGGGGCTGGGAAATATCTGTGGGATCTGTGGGATCATTCCCTGGCCCCATGGAGCTGGGAGAGGCCGAGGGTGGGCTCTGGGATCTGTGCGATATATGGGATCATTCCCTGGCCCCATGGAACCAGGAGAGGCTGGGGGTGAGCTTTGAGATCTGTGGGATCTGTGGGATATATGGGATCATTCCCTGGCCCCACGGAGCTGGGACAGGCCGGGGGTGGGCTGTGGGATATATAGGACATATATATGGGATATATGGGATATATGGGATATATGGGATATATGGGATATATGGGATATATGGGATATATGGGATATATGGGATATATGGGATATATGGGATTGTTCCCTCAGCCCCATGGAGCAGCCGGGCCGGGGGTGGGCTCTGGGATATATGGGATCTGTGGGATCATTCCCTGGCCCCGTGGAGCTGGGATAGGCTGGATTGGGGTCCGTGGGCAGCTCCAGTCGGGCCGGGGGTGTGCTTTGGGATCTGTGGGATCTGTGGGATATATGGGATCATTGCCTCAGCCCCATGGAGCAGCCGGGCTGGGGGTGAGCTGTGGGATCTGTGGGATATATGGGATCTGTGGGATCGTTCCTGGCCCCTCGGAGCAGCCGGGCCGGGGGTGGTCTCTGGGATCTATGGGATCTGTGGGATATATGGGATCTGTGGGATCATTCCCTGGCCCCACGGAGCAGCCGGGCCGGGGGTGGGCTCTGGGATCTGTGGGATCTGTAGGATCTGTGGGATCGCTCCTGGCCCCTCGGAGCAGCCGGGCCGGGGGTGTTGCCGCTGCCGCAGAGCTCCGGCGGGGGCTGTCAGCCCGTGAGCGATAATTAGCGATGATCAAAGCAGCTCCTTCCCGACAGCCCCGCATGCGGATGCCTGGAAATCTCCCGGCTGCCGGCGGGGGGAAAACAACTCCCGCTGCCGTCTGAGCTGCTTCCAGGCTGCCCGGCTCCGGGATTTTGGGGGGCTGGGAGGATGGCGCCGCGGGCAGGGCTCTGGAGTGTCCCCAGATCCATGGGCCGAGTCAAAAAGAGGGAGCTGAGGGGTGTGAGGAGTGTGGGAGCTCCTCAGGGTGAGGAGCAGGGGGTGAGGGGGCGATGGGGCAGCGGCCAGGCCACCCCAGGCCGGGATTCTGCCCCTCCGGCTGTCCCCACAGCCGTGTCACCCCTGGGTGGGGTCACCCCAGCCGGACATTCCCTGCCCGGGGCCAGAGGCTCATCCCTGCTCCTCATCCCGGCGCGGTTCCTCGGGAGCAGCGATCAGCCGTGCCCCGGTCACGCCTCGTGGGGTTTGATGAATTCCCGACTTGTTTTCCCTGGATTTCCGCCTCTCCCGGGGCTCTGTGTGTCCGATCGGAGCCCGGACAGCTCCCGGCTGTCCCCAAAAGGTCACCGCTGGTTCCTCCTGCCCTCGGGGGGCTGGAAAAACTCTCTGCGGGGCTCAGCTCCTTCTCCCGCTTTGTGCGAGGTGTCCCCACGCTCTGCTCCAAGAAAACGGGCAAAAATCCATGGAAAACCCCTGCCCGCCGCTCCTGGCCTCTTCCCGGCCTCGTCCCACCGGCAGAACCATCTGGAAAAACCCTTTTCTCCCCAAAAATCTCGGCCTCGACCCCTCCACCTGCTCAGGGTTTGTGCCTCGGCTCCATCCCAGCCCGCAGAGCCCCCCGGGGTTGTTTCCCTCCTTTTTCCCTCTCCATCCTTCCCTCTGGAATTGCACAATGGTGGGTCCGGCAGCCTCTGGAGGTTTTCTCTCTCCCTCCAAAGCCGGAAGGAATCCCCCGAGCCAGACCTCCTGCTCTGCTGGGGATGCAGGGAAGGGCTGGACCCGGGTCTGGGTCTGGGTTTGGGATGCTCCGGGTGCTCCCCTTGCTGTCCCTCAGCTGTCACAGCTCGTGTCAGGGACAAGGGACACCCCCGGGGTGTGAAAACGCCGGGAATATTCCCGAAATTCCCAGGAAAAGCCACCCTGGGAAAGGCAAGGAAAGGGAAAGGGAAAAACCAAATCGGGGCCAAACCAACCGCGGGGCTCAGAGGCTGCGAACCCCCAGGAATAACCTCGGGGAAAACCTCTCCCGCTCCCATTCGGGTTGAATTCCCTCCCTCCCCGATGCCGTTCGGGAGCTCCCGCTGCTCCCTGCCGGCGCCGCGCGGAGGGATCGCCGCCCTGCTGATGTGGAAGCTCTGGGTCTGCTCGGCTCCCCAGGTTCTCCCTGCCGGGAGGAGGCAGCCGCCGCCCCTCTCTCTGCCTCCCTCTCTCTCTCTCTCCGCGCTCCGATATTCCCAAATTTCCGCCGCCGTCTGGAGCGGGAACGTGCTGCTGCGGGGTTGTTCGGGTTGTAAGGAACAGGGCAGCTCCATGCTCGTCCCGAGGCTGGAGCCAGCCCCGCTCCGAGCAGCGAATCCTCCCATCCCTGAGCGGTTTTCCAGCGCTTCTCCCCTCGCGGGGAGCCTGACCTTTTCATTAATAAAGCAGCCGTGTTATTGAAGGGATGAATAATTCACCAGCACACCCAGCCCCGCGCTAAGCGCCGGCTGTAAAATTTAATTAATCCTCGCACGGATCGCCCCCGAGGGCTGCGGAGGGATGGGGATGGATGGGGATTGATGCTCCAGGAACATCCTGGGATATTCGAGCAACACATCGCGGTCATCCCCTCTGGCAATATATTTTTTTTGTGGATTTTTTTTTTCCTCCGGCTGTTTTGAAAGGGGGAAAATTCCTCTTTGCTGCGGAGCTGCCGCAGGGAACCCCCGCAGGATCCTCTCTCTCTCCCGGAGCTTTTCCTCGGGGAAATAACAGAGGCTTTTGCTTTTCCCGACCTTTCCCCGCCGCGGCTGTCCAATATCGGGAAATCCTGGGTAAATGTCTCCATCCAGGTGTGTTTAGCGGGGAGCAAACAGCTCCAGGAGACCTCCGAGATTGGGAATCAGCCCCCAAAATCTCGGCGGGGTCCTTCCCCCTCCCGCTGCCACTCGGGAGGGGTGGGAAGGTTTTTCCTTGGGTTTGGACTCCATGAATTTTCACCCCTGGATGGTGCCAGGGACTGCGGGGGGATCCCGGGGGGCTCCTCTCACCTCTCCGGGGGCATTTTCCAGCATTTTCCTTGGCTCTGCCCCCCAAATCCACCAGCAGGGGGTTTGCAGGGAAAACCGCAGCGGCGCGGGGTTAATTAGCCAGCAGCCTAACGAGGTCTGGGATTAATTACGGCCGGGAGTAGCTGCGGAGTGACGTGGCTGCTGCATGGGGGACACCGCTGTCCCCACACCCCCGGACAGCACCCTTGGGAGCGAGGGGACCTCATGGGGACCCCAAATCCTGGGGACATCCGGCTGCAGCTCTGCCAGGGCTCTGCGGGGATTTGGGATTCGGGAAGCGGGGTTTGGGAATCCCAACCCACGCTCTCCTTTTGGGGGACACAGGGATGGGGACAAGTGTCCCCACTCCCCCGCCAGGGATGTCCCGTGGGATTTTTGGGGACTGGGGACACTCCTGCTGCCGGGAGGAACAATCCCAGATGGATTTCCCTCGGAAAACACCTCCGGGATGGTTAGGAAGGGATCCCGCAGGATCTCCGGGGTGGGTTTCAAAGCTGATCCAGGGAAAGCTTTTCCCGCTCCCGGAGCTCCCCCGGCCGCTGCCTCTCCCCCCGAGCGGGGCAGGGAATGTGCTGGAAAATCCACGCGTTTCCTGCAGCTCCAGAGGAGCGCAAATGTTGCCCTTGGCCGCGGCCGATCGCGCTCGGCTGAAGGGGCTTTTTGTTGGGAAAACGGCTGCAGGAATCGCTCGGAATCTCCTTCCAGGTTCCTCTTCCTGCCCTCCTTCTCCCAGCTTTTCCCGAACATGATCCCCAGGGATTTGCAGCTCTGCCCCACCCGGCTCTGGATCATCGCTGGGGCAGCCCAAAACCCCAAATTGCTGACCTTCCAGTTTTTATCTTGATTTTATCCAGCTTTTCCCCCTTCCCAGGCTCCCTCCTCGCTCCTTCCCAACCCTCCCAATTAAATGCTTCCGAGCGAGGCTGTCTGGAAGCTCGGCAGCTCCTGAAATCCCAGCAGGTCGCCTCTGAGGAGAACTTTCAAAGGATTTCTCCACTGTCAGAGCCGCTGGAGCTCCAGGGTGGATGCAGGGAGGCAGAGGGAATGGGGACAGGGATGACAAAGGGACAGCACAGCCCAGGTTTTAGGGAATTCCAGGCTGAGATTCCAGTTCCCAGGGACAGCTAGGAAAGACCTGGAGCATGGAAACGTCCCCTGAATGCATACTTGGATCTGGCTTTGGCTTCCACAGCTCCCTGAGTTTGGTTCTTGCAGCAGGAGGCTCAGACATGTCCAGATTTCCCTGCCTGGCTGTATCCATGGTCATTCCCAATCCTGTGGGAAACTCTGGGGGGTGTTTTGCCAGAGCCAATGCTGTGGGCTGGTGTGGAATTGTTCCTTGTTGGAAATGTCAGGGAAGTTGGGTGTGGAGCATCAGTGATTTTCCTTGGAGCTGGATCTACTGATGTGGTCATCCATCCATCCATCCATTTCCATCCATTTCCATCCATCCATCCATCCATCCATCCTTCCTCCATCCATCATCCATCCATCCATCCATCCATCCTTCCTCCATCCATCATCCATCCATCCCTGCATCCATCCTTCCTCCATCCATCCATCCATCCATCCATCCATTTCCATCCATCCATCCATCCATCCATCCATCCATCCATCCATTCATCATCCATCCATCCACATCCATCCCTCCATCACCCCCAGCAGTCCTTGCCACCCCACCTGGGCAGAACTGGGGCACAGGGGCAGGGAGAGAGGTGAATCCACATGGAGCCCTTTGGGATATTCCCACTGGGATCAGGGCAGTGTGGCCGTGCAGCCGCCGGGGCTGCTGGCAGTGTCCGAGCAGCTGGTGAGACACAGCTGGATGGCTCTGCGTTTTTCCAGGCCTGTGTCTCGCTTGCTCTTTATTTGCTGTGGTTTGATTTCCTATTAAAAGCAGCTCTGTCTCGTTTCCTCTGAGAAAAACAGTGCTCTTGCAGCAGGATGGATTCCTGCAGCAGGATGGGTTACTGCAGCTGCAGCAGGATGGATTCCTGCAATGGGATTGATTCCTGCAGTGGAATCCTGCAGATGGATTCCTGCAATGGGATTGATTCCTGCACAGGGATTGATTCCTGCAGTGGGATTGATTCCTGCAACAGGATGAATTCCTGCAGTGGAATGGATTCCTGCAATGGGATGAATTCCTGCAGTGGAATGGATTCCTGCAATGGGATTGATTCCTGCAGCAGGTTGGATTCCTTCAGCTGCAGCAGGATGGATTCCTGCAGTGGGATTGATTCCTGCAACAGGATGAATTCCTGCAGCTGCAGTGGGATAGATTCCTGCAGGGGAATGGATGATTCCTGCACAGGGATGGATTCCTGCAGCTGCAGCAGGATGGATTCCTGCAATGGATTGATTCCTGCAGCAGGTTGGATTCCTGCACAGGGATGGATTCCTGCAGCAGGATGGATTCCTGCACAGGGATGAATTCCTGCAGCTCCAGCAAAGCCTCATCGCTGGAAAATCACCAGGGGGCACCTGCCACCCTCTCCCCTTTCCTCTCCTTTCCCTGCCCCTCTCCTGTCCTTTCCCAGCCCTAAACCCCCCCGGAGGATGCCAAATCCCCTCTCCAAGGGCAGACGGATGCACATTTCCATCAGGAAGGTGCCTCCCCTTCCCTTCCAGAACCTTCCTAGCTCCGTGCAGGGCTCGGTGGTTTTTCAAGGAGCTTTTCCAGCTGCTCCATCCCTTTTCCCACTCCGGGGGCTGCAGCAGAGGGCCTGGAGGGACTGATCCTGGGAGGCGGCGGGAGCGGCTCCCCGAGCATCTGGAAGCAGCGGCGCGGATGCCTCGGGGATGAAAACACTTCCTCCGCCTCCACCTCCACCTGACATTTGGGAACAGCGGAGCCGCGGCTCCCGGGAGCTTTCCAGATTCCTTTCGCCGGAGGAGAGGAAGGGAGGAGGTGTCGGGGCAGCGGCGGCTCCGGGACAGGCTGGACGGGAGCCGGGCCCGGCCGTTGTCCCGGGAACGGGGTGTTTATCCCGGGAACGGGGTGTTTATCCCGGGATCAGGGTGTTTATCCCGGGATCGGGGTGTTTATCCCGGGCCAGGAGCGGCTCCAGGGCCGGGAGGTGCTCAGCCCCCACTCCCGATGGCCCTGGTGGCACCGCGGGCTGTGTCACCCACCGAGCGACCTTGCCAGGGTCTTTGGGCGAGAGAAAAGTGTTTTGTGCCGCGGCAGAGCCGAGCTCCTCTGTCCCCATCCCTGTCCCCAAACGCCCCGGGTGACGCCATCGGGGCTGTCCCCTGCTGTCCCCTCCTGTCCCCTCCTGTCACGCGGCTCAGCTCCAGCAGCGCCCCAAGGCTGAGGTTTGTCTCCCTTTGGGGGTTAATCCCCTTTTGGCTCTGCTGCCCTTTGGCACTCCGGGTTGGATTTTGGGGTGCTGCCGCAGCAGCAGAGGGGTTTGGGGCTCCCGGGCTTTGCTCCAGCTCTGCTCCAACCCCCGGCAAACACGGGATGGGCACGGCTGGAGCACGGCAGCTCCCGGGAAGGCTCCTGACAGCTGATTTTACGGGATTGGCAGCTCGGCTTCTCCCTCAATCAAAGGGATTTCGCGGCGTTGAAGGATGAGCCGAGCTCCCCAGGCAGAGGGAAGGAGGGAGATGCTCCTTCTCCAGCCTGGAGCGATGGATTTGGGATGGAATGTTGGGGTGGAAGGGCTGGCAGGGCTCTGAGGCTGCAGGGAATGAGCCTCCAGGCAATTCCTGCCTGTTCCCAGCTCCTGGGACAGGCTGGGAATGAGGAAACCTGCTGGGATTGTCCCTGGGGAAGGGAAAAAGAGAGGGAAGGCTTGGATGTGGCTTTGATACCTTGCCGAGGTTTCCTTCGGAGCCTGAGGAATTCCCAAGGGATGGAGCTGAGAAAGGGAACGTGGCCGAGGTTGGGGACATCCAAGGAAAGACACCTCAAGCCCCTGATCGCAGAATTCCAAATGTGGGATGAGCAGGACCTGAGGGAAAGTGATGGCGTTGACCAGGGAGTGACCGAATGCCCTGAGCTGCTCCAGCCCAGCTCCTCTGGGATGGAAATTTGCACCTTCAGCCAGAAATTCCAGCCAAATTCCAAACCTGAGGGAAGTGCTGATGACCCAGGGAAGGTCTTCACCTCAGGCTGGAGCTTCCCTTGGATTTGGGGACACCTGGGATTGTCCCCCGCAGCCCCAGGCGAGGTTTGAGTCTTGCCTAGAAGGGTTTTTAGCCCCACCTGGGCTTCTGGGATTTGCTGTGGGAATCTTTGCGTCTTCATCCCAGGAATTTCTGGAATTCTGGAGAGATGGAAAAGGCAGGTCCGGCGCTGTGGGACAGGCTGTTTACTGGGCTCGGGGAACGAGGGAGGAAATAACACAAAACCCTCCGAGGATGCCGAGCTGGGAGGATTTGCAAATACCAGAGAGGACAGAAGGGTCAGAAAAACCCGCAGGAAGCACTGAGGTCCAGAAATTCGGAAAATGCGACGCAAATCCATCTGGAAAGGACCCGGGAATGGCAGCAGAGGCTGCGAGAGGTCTCGGGATTTTTTTTGGGAAGGGGCTGGGATGGACTCTGCCAGCTCTAATGCCGGTTTTTCCAAGGATTTTGGCTGAGCTCTCCCCAATCCCGGTGCTGGCAGGAGCCTCTCGAGCTGACCCTGAGTCTCGTTATCCCTCTGGTGCCAGCTGGGATTGCAATTCCAGGGATGAAAATGTTCCCTTGGCTCTGTGGGGCCACAGGGTGGGTCACAGTCCCCGTCCTGAGCTGTTGTCACTGTCCTGGGGTGCAGAAATGTGGACAAAAAGTGTCCTGGGGTGCAGAAATATGGATAAAAGTCATGGAGCAGAACAGCTTCAGCTCCTGCTGGAATCTGCAACCTGGAATCTGCTCCCCGCTGGGGAAACCCCAATGAATTTGGGGTTTTTGGGATGAGGAGTCTTTCCCCTGATCCCCTGATTTCCCCTGGGCAAATCCCAATGAATTTGGGGTTTTCGGGCTGAGGAGCCTTTCCTCTGATCTCCTGATTTCCCCTGGGGAAACCCCAATGAATTTGGGATTTTTGGGATGAGGAGGGTTTTTTTTTTGAGAGGGGAAATGGGGAAAGTTTGAGGAGGAAATGGGGAAGGTTTGAGGGGAAAATGAGGAAGATTTAAGGGGAGAAATTGGAAAGTTTTAGGAGGAAAATGGAGAAGGTTTAAGGGGGAAATGGGGAAAGTTTGAGAAGGAAATGGGGAAGGTTTAGGAGGAAAATGGGGAAGGTTTAGGGGGGAAATAAGGAAGGTTTGAGGAGGCTCCGGAAGATTAAAGTCGGATTGATGGGACTTTAATGGCTCTGCCCTAAATTCCTCCTGGGAACACTCCCGGAGCTCCCCTGCTAATTAAACAACCTAATGAAGGGATTTGATTAAAGGCAGGGAAGTCGCTGCGGCTGCCCCGGTGCCTTGTAGGAATCTGGGAATAAAACCTGGGAATAAAACCTGGGAATAAAACCTGGGAATACAATCTGGGAATAAAACCTGGGAATAAAAACTGGGAATAAAACCTGGAAATACAATCTGGGAATACAATCTGGGAATAAAACCTGGGAATACAATCTGGGAAAAAAAAAACCTGGGAATAAAACCTCGGAATAAAACCCGGGAATACAACCCGAAGTGCTTTAAATGTTGATTTTGACGTGATTAATTGCCCTGGTCCCTGTTTGTCACCTGCCTCTTGGGGACACCCTGCCACCTGCCTCGCTGCCAAGGGCTCGGAATCAAAGGGACAGGCGCGAACCTCAGGTTTGGGGGAATAAATCCAGTTTTTTTCCCCCGGGAATGCCGCAATCCCGGGAGCAGGGAGTGATGGATGGCCTGGGAAGAGCAGAACCTCCAGCACCGGATGGGAACGGAACCCAGTGGGGTGGGCAGGAGCTCCGCTAATTAACGGCAGCGATTAAAATAATTAAATAATCAACAGCGGCGGTATCGAAACGAGCGGAGGGAGAGGGAGAGTGGGAAGGAGCCGCGTGAGGAAGAGGCAGGAGGAGAGGGAGAGGAGGCGCGGTGACCTCGGCAGCAAGGCGGATTACTCAGCTCCTGCAGCCGGGAGTGTCTGAGTCACCGGGAATTAACCCCTGCAGCTCGGGCTGGGCCTGCCGGCCTGCGGGGATGGCGCTGCTGCGGCTCCTGGGGGGTGGCAGGGAATGCCAGGTGTCCCCTGTCCCCTCGGAGGGGAGGGAAGAGGCAGGAGTGCCCCAGGCGTTGGGTTTGGAGTGAGGAAGAGTGGAGGGGTGAGGGATGAATCCTGCAGTGCTGGATCCCAAATCCTGCAGAAATGGCCCTTTCCTTTCCTTTCCTTTCCTTTCCTTTCCTTTCCTTTCCTTTCCTTTCCTTTCCTTTCCTTTCCTTTCCTTCCCTTTCCTTCCCTTCCCTTCCCTTTCCTTTCCCCTTCCCTTCCCTTCCCTTCCCTTCCTTTCCCTTTCCTTTCCCTTTCCTTTTCCTTTCCTTTCCTTTCCTTTCCTTTCCTTTCCTTTCCTTTCCTTTCCTTTCCTTTCCTTTCCTTTCCTTTCCTTTCCTTTCCTTTCCTTTCCTTTCCTTTCCTTTCCTTTCTCCTTTCCTTTCCTTTCCTTTCCTTTCCTTTCCTTTCCTTTCCTTTCCTTTCCTTTCCTTTCCTTTCCTTTCCTTTCCTTTCCTTTCCTTTCCTTTCCTTTCCTTTCCTTTCCTTTCCTTTCCTTTCCTTTCCTTTCCTTTCCTTTCCTTTCCTTTCCTTTCCTTTCCCTCCCATTGACCAGGACACTGCGGTCAGGAATTCCAGAATTTCCAGATTCTCCAGGAAAAAAACCCCAAAATCCCAGCAACAAGCTCCCAAACCCTGTCCCCACTGGCGCTGGAGGCGCAGGGATGAGGATGAGGGATGAAGGTTGAGGGATGAAGGATGAGGGATGAAGGATGAAGGATGAAGGATGAAGGATGAGGGACGAATCCCATCCCTCCCAGATCCCAAATCCTGCCGAGGTTTCTCACTCATCCCCTCCCTCCCCTCATCCCTGGGCGCAGGATTTGACTGAGAGGGATCTGCATTCCCAAATTCTCCAGGAAAACCCCCCAAAAAAATCCCATTTTATCCCATCCTGCCCACATCCCCACCCCATCCAGTGCCACCTCCACCATTCCCATCCTGGAAGGACCCAAACTCTCCCAGGCTCAGGGTTTTTCCTGCTCCTATCCGGGGGAATAATTTGGAATAGTTGGGAATAATTGGGAATAATTGGAAGCTGCCGAGTGGAGCTGCTCACTCGGGGAACCTGAGCTGCTCTCCCCTCACTGAGCCCGGCCTGGAGTTCCTGGGAAGAGCCCAAAATTCCTCTGGACATCATCCTTGTTCCCAGGACACATCCCAGGGGACACCAGCTGCTCCCTCTGACCCCAGATCACCCGGAAAAACAGGAAAAGGGCAGAGGGAGATTCCAGCAGAGAGGGAAAGCAGGGATGAGGAGGCCAGGGGATGGCTGGGATGGAGAAAAACGGGGTGGGAAAAACGGGAGGAGCTGGATTTGTTTGATTTATTCACTCAGTTTATTCCATTTATTCACTGGATTTATTTATTTGTGTCGAAAAATGGGAGGAGCTGGATTTGTTTGATTTATTCATTCCATTTATTCACTCGATCTATTTATTTGTGTCGAAAAATGGGAGGAGCTGGATTTGTTTGATTTATTCGTTCCATTTATTCACTGGATTTATTTATTTGTGTCCCTTCATTCCTTCCTCTCCCCTTTCCATGGAAGAGGTTGCAGACAGAGCTGGAGCAAAGCCATTCCCAGGAAAACAAACCTGGATCTCCACCCGGGATGGATCATCCGGAATCTCTGGGATTTGTGAGGACCAAGCAGGGATTTTCAGGGCAGTTCTCCTTTGGGATTTCCAGCTCTGCCATCCCAAAATCCTCATCCCAGCAACCCTCTGCCATTCCCAGATAATCCCTGGAAAAGCAGAGTGAGAGCAGCAGAGCTGGACAGACCCTGGAGTTTCATTTTCACTGGAAAAACCCCAATATTCCCTTTTTTCCCGCTCCAAAATAATACAAAAAACAAAGGGAAGACGTTTCCTGCAAAACAGAACCTTTGGAAAAAAAAAAATCTCCATTTGCAGCGGAAGAAAACATTTTCTTAAAAATTTTTTTAAAAATACAATCAAAACATTTCACTCCTATTTTTACCTTCAGCAAAGCCCTCAGTGGGGAACGGAAGCTGTTTTTAGGGATGAGATTTCACCGGAATTTTTAGGGATGAGATTTCATCGGCAGCACTCAATTCCCCGGGATGGGAGCTGAGGGATTTTGGGAATTTTGGCTGAATTCTCTGTCCCCAGAGGTGCTCTCTGGGCTCTGTCTCCCACCACAAAATATTCCCTGTTTCATCCCGATTTTCCCTGAATTCCCGATTTTCCCTGAATTCCCCATTTTCCTGGAATTCCCGATTTTCCCTGAATTCCTGATTTTCCCTGAATTCTCCATTTTCCTGGAATTCCCGATTTTCCCTGAATTCCCGATTTTCCCTGAATTTCCGATTTTCCTGGAATTCCCGATTTTCCCGGAATTCCCGATTTTCCCGGAATTCCCCCTTGTTCTGCCCGAAGCCACACGGGGAGCTCATCCTGGGGGTGAGGTGACACCAGGAATGCTGCTGGGGCTGGTGGCCTGGGCTGGAGCCTGTCACTGTGGGTGTCACTTGGTGTCACTGTGGGTGTCACTCTGGGTGTCACTGTGGGTGTCACTGGGTGTCACTGTGGGTGTCACTGGGTGTCACTGGGTGTCACTGTGGGTGTCATTGGGTGTCACACTGGGTGTCACTCTGGGTGTCACTGGGTGTCAGTGTTGGTGTCACTTGGTGTCACTGGGTGTCACACTGGGTGTCACTCTGGGTGCCACTTGGTGACACTGAGGGTGTCACTGTGGTTGTCACTGTGGGTGTCACCCTGGGTGTCTGGGTGTCACTGTTGGTGTCACTTGGTGTCACTGTGGGTATCACTCTGAGTGTCCCACTGAGTGTCACTGTTGGTGTCATTTGGTGTCACTCTGGGTATCACTGGGTGTCACTCTGGGTGCCACTGGTTGTCACTAGGTGTCCCACTGGGTGTCACTGTGGGTGTCACTCTAGGTGTCACCTTGGGTGTCACTCTGGGTGTGACTCTGGGTGTCACTTGGCATCACTGGGTGTCACTCCAGGTATTACTGTGTGTCACTGGTTGTCACCCTGGGTGTCACTGTTGGTGTCACTGTTGGTGTCACTGGGTGTCACTCGCTGTCAGTGAGTGTCACTCGCTGTCACTGGTTGTCACTCTGGGTGTCACTGTTGGTGTCACTGTTGGTGTCACTGGGTGTCACTGGGTGTCACTCGCTGTCACTGGGTGTCACTCTGGGTGTCACAGTGCGTGTCTCTGGGTGTCACTCTCAGTGTCACTGTGGGTGTCACTCTCAGTGTCACTGCAGCTGTCAGTGGTTTTCACTGTGGGTGTCACTGGGTGTCACTGGGTGTCACTGTGGGTGTCACTGGGTGTCACTGGGTGTCACTATGGGTGTCACTCGGTGTCACTGGGTGTCACTCTGGGTGTCACTCGGTGTCACTGGGTGTCACTCTGGGTGTCACCAGGCTCTCCTGTCCCCATTTGCTGGCCTTCCAAAGGACAGAAGTGATCCCAGGCAAGATCCCCTGGCTGGTCCTGCTCAGCCCCTGCCATAGTGACCACGAGCCAATGTCACTGTCCCCTCTGCCAGGAGCTCAGGAGCAGCTGCCCAGCCCTGCAGGGGGAAAAAAACTGGAATAAAATCAGGATTCTGGACTTTTCTCCCCGGGAGAGATGAGTGGGATGATTTAATCCACCAGCAATGTGAGGTTTGCTGTGCTCTGGATCTCCTCCCTGCGCTTAAAGCAGCCACGGGAGCTTTTCCAAACCCTCCCCTTCCATTCCCAAATTCCCCCTTTCCATTCCCAACCCCTTCCCTCCCATTCCCAAACACTCCCTTTCCATTCCCTAACTCTCCCTTTCCATTCCCAAACATTCCTTTTCAATTCCCTAACCTTCCCTCCATTCCCAATCCCTTCTCTCCCATTCTCAAACTTCCCTTCCATTCCCTAACTCTCCCATTCCATATCCTAACCCTTCCCTCCCATTCCCAAACCTTTCCATTTTATTCCCAAACCTTCCCTTTCCATTCCCAATCACCTTCCCCCACATTCCTAAACCTTCTCCTTCCATTCCCTAACTCCCTTTCCATTCCCAACCCCTTCTCTCCCATTCCCACACACTCCCTTTCCATTCCCTAACTCCCATTCCATATCCTAACCCTTCCCTCCCATTCCCATACCCTTCCCTTTTATTCCCAAACCTTCCCTTTCCATTCCCAAACCCTTCCCTCCATTCCAAACCCTTCTGGTTTATTCCCAAACCTTTCCATTCCCAAATCCTTCCCTCCCATTCCCAAACTTGCCTTTTCCATTCCCTAACTCTTCCTTCCCTTTCCCAACACCTTCCATTCCCAAACACCTTCCCCCACATTCCCAACACTTTCCCCTTCCATTCCCAACCCCTTCCCTTCCATTTCCTAACTCCTTTTCCATTCCCAAACATTCCCTTTACATTCCCAAACCTTTCCTTTTTATTCCCAAACCTTCCTTCCCATTCCCAACCCCTTCCCTTCCATTCCCTAACTCCCTTTCCATTCCCTAACCATTCTTTTCCATTCCCAACCCTTTCCCTTTCCATTCCCAGACCTTCCCCCACATTCCCAAACCTTCTCCTTCCATTCCCTAACCCTCCTTTTTAATTCCCAAATACCTTCCTTCCTTTCCCAACCTCTTCCCTCCCATTCCCCTCTTCCCTTCCCATTCCCTAACCCTTCCCTCCCATTCCCAAACATTCCCTTTCCATTCCCTCCCATTCCCAACCCCTCTTTTTCCATTCCCAACCCTCCTTTTCCATTCCCTAACTATTCCCTCCCATTCCCAACCCCTCCTTTTCCATTCCCAAATCCTTCCCTCCCACTCCCAAACCTTCCTTTTCCATTCCCAAATCCTCCCTTCCCATTCCCAACCCCTCCTTTTCCACTCCCAGCCCTTCCCTGGCCCTGCAGCTCCCGGGCTCTCCTCCAGGGAGATTTGCCCATGGATTTAACGACCAAAGCAGCAGCTGGGCTCCATCCAGGGCTATTCCTTGTTTTCCCAATTCCCTTTAAACACCTGGCCGGGACTGGGATCAGCTCCTCTGGCTGCTTTTCCCACTTGGAAGTGAGCAGAGCTTGTCCTGTCCAGGCTGGCCCAGCAGCTGTCCAGATGTTCTGCACAGCCTGGGATCCTGCTCCGGGATCAGGGATGCCCTGGGATGGATGGAGAGGCCGGGGGAGAAGGGGTGGATATTTGGGATGGCTGGAATCTGCAGGGAAGGGAGCCAGGCTGCCTCTTCCCCCTGGATCCCTGCTGGGGTGACCAAAGGGATGTGGAATCTGAGCTGAATTCCCAAATCCTGGTGCCTCTGGAGAGCTTTGAGCCAGGCTGGCTTTGCTCCAGCACCTTCCACACCACATTCCTGGGTGCTTTTTAGAAATGGGAAGGTTTTTTTTAGGGATGGAGTGACCAGGGAATGGCCAAAGTGACCAGGGAATGGCCAGAGTGACCAGGGAATGGCCAGAGTGACCAGAACTTTGCCTGAGTGACCAGCGAATGTCTGCCATGACCAGAGACCTTCCAGCACCTTCCACACCACATTTCTGGGTGTTTTTTAGAGGTGGAAAAAGGTTTTTTAGGGATGGAGTGACCAGAACATGACCAGGGAATGGCCAAAGTCACCAGGGAATGCCTGGCATGACCAGGGACTGTTCCAGCACCTTCCACACCACATTCCTGGGTGTTTTTTAGGGATAGAAAGGGTTTTTTTAGGGATGGAGTGACCAGGAAATGACCAGAGTGACCAGGGAACGTCTGAAATGACCAGGGAATTCTCCAGCACCTTCCCAGGTGGTTTTTTAGGGATGGAAAGGGGTTTTTTTATGGACGACATGACTGGGACATGACCAGAGTGACCAGGGAATGTCTGAAATGACATGGGGATGCTCCAACACCTTCCCCACCACATTCCCAGTTGTTTTTCAGAGATGGAAAGGGGTTTTTTTGGGATACAGTGACCAGGACATGACCAGTGACCAAGCAATGACCAAAGTGACCAGAGAATGTCTGAAATGACCAGGGACTGCTCCAACACCTTCCCCACCACACTCCCAGCTGTTTTTCAGGGATGAAAAGTGGTTTTTTTGGGATAGAGTGACCGGGACATGACCAGAGTGACCAGGCAATGTCTGAAATGACACGGGGATGCTCCAACCCCTTCCCCACCACATCCCCGGCAGTTTTTCAGGCACGGGAAGCTCCCGCCGGCTCCATCGCGGCCACGTGAGACAGGATCGGCTCGTTGCAGCCCCGAATTCTTTTCCCCTTCGCTCACTTCCCGCGGCGGAGCTTTTCCCGGAGCCAGGCGCTGCTCTCGGGCTCCCGGTGACGCTGTCGCGGCGCTCTGGCGTGCGGAGCGAGCTCCCCGCGGGGCGGAGGGGCGGCGGGGCTGGCCGGGAGCTTCTTCCCGGCTGCCGGCGAGGTTTGGGGGGAAGCTGACTGGGATTTTCCAGCCTGGCACAGCCGGGAACGCCCGGGAAGGGCAGCGCGGCCCTTTCCCGCCGCATCCTCCATCCCAAACTGCCAGACATCCTTTTGGGGAATCTCTGCTCTCCCCATATCCTTTCCCTGTCTTCCCTTCCCATGGAGAGCTCCGAGGCTGGGAGGTTTTGTCTCCAAACACCCCCAGTTTGCCCTTTTCCAGCTGTTTCTTTTTTCCTTTCCCTTGGTGAAATTAATTTTTTTTTAGCTCGCCGAAGGGAATTTTGGAGATCTGGCCCTCGGAAAGATCCGTAAATCCCCTGTTTTTGTGGCACAGAGGAGGCTCGGGTTGGGACAGGGCAGTTGGAGCTGAGATAACACAGGGAATCATCATCTCCCTGGGGTCAAATCCATGTTTTCAGCTGCTATTCCCGAGGAATCCAGGCTGGGATGTGGGGAAGGTGAGCCCGGTTTGGGGACAGCCCTTTGCTCTGGAAAATTCCCCTTCCTGGAAACCCTGGGGCTTGAGAGCTCCTGGAACTTCCAGAGCTGAGATCCACAATTCCTGGAGTCCTGTGGTGTTCCTAGGATTGGGATCCACAACTTTTGGGGTTCTGTGGTGTTCCCAGAACTAAGATCCACAATTCCTGGTGTTCTGTGGTATTTCCAGGATTGGGATCCATAATTCCTGGAGTCCTGTGGTGTTCCCAGAGCTTGGCAGGATTCAGGTTCCCAGGATTGACAATTCCTGGTGTCCTGTGGTATTTCCAGGATTGGGATCCACAATTCCTGGAGTCCTGTGGTGTTCCCAGAGCTGAGATCCACAATTCCTGCTGTCCTGTGGTGCTCCCAGCAGATTATCCATGCAGGAAATCCCTGGAATGCAGTTCCCAGGGAAGGGGCTGCTTATTTGAACCTGACAGAAGCCACTGGCCCTGTGGTCCGTGAGGGATTTGGGATGGATGGAGAGGATGGAGAGGATGGAGAGGATGAGGATCCTCCCTGTTTCCCAGCTGGAATGATGGAGCCACTGGTGGCGGTTGGGATTTTCTGCTCCCACCCTTCCCTTAAACTCTGCTGCCTCTTGTCCGGCTCTGCCAGTTTGGAATGGCTGGAGTGACCAGAACATGGCTGGAGTGACCAGGGAATGGCTGGAGTGACCAGAACATGGTGGAGTGACCAGGACATGGTGGAGTGACCAGGGAATGGCTGGAGTGACCAGAACATGGCTGGAGTGACCAGAACATGGCTGGAGTGACCAGGGAATGTCTGGAGTGACCAGGACATGGCTGGAGTGACCAGAACATGGCTGGAGTGACCAGGGAATGTCTAGAGTGACCAGAACATGGCTGGAGTGACCAGGACAGGGCTGGAGTGACCAGGGAATGTCTAGAGTGACCAGGGAATGGCTGGAGTGACCAGAACATGGTGGAGTGACCAGGACATGGTGGAGTGACCAGAGCATGCTGGAGTGACCAGAACACGGCTGGAGTGACCAGGGAACAGCTGGAATGACCAGAACATGGCTGGAATGACCAGGGAATGGCTGGAGTGACCAAAACATGGTTAGAGTGACCAGGGAATGGCTGGAGAGACCAGAACGTGGCTGGAATGACCAGGGAATGGCTGGAGTGACCAGAACATGGCCAGAGTGACCAGAACATGGCCAGAGTGACCAGTGCTGCAATCTCCCCGTTCCCAGTGGGACACACTGGGATCCAGCAGGACCCAAATTCCCCTGAATTTCCCCATTCCCACCTCTGTCCCTCGCGCTGTCATTCCCACTGTCCCCTGGTGGTCATTCCCACTGTCATTCCCGCTGTCCTGGCTCTGTCTCCCGGCACTTCCTCACTCTGGACATTCCCTCTCCCACCTCTGCCGGACCTCAGGGGGGTTTTGGTTACAAATCTCTGCGGGACAAAGCGGGAAAAATGGATCAACCGACGGGATGTGGCTGAAAATCCACGTCAGGACCGCGATGTCCCCGAGCCACCCAGGCTGGGGACACCACGGCCACCCTCCAGCACCCCATTCCCTGCAAGGACAGGGCCGGATTTTGCTCCAGACGTGGATAAAACGGTGCCCGGAGCCACGTCCGAGGCTGCAGGGCTGGAGAAATGTAAAAGGGCGCCTTTGAAGGTGGATTCGACACTTGGACGCGGCGGGAAAGAAATTCCTGCAGGGAGAAAATTCAACAAACAAAGTCCCCTGGCTGAGAGCGGAGCTCGCAGCCACCGCCGCCCGAATTTGGAGCTTTCCCGGGGTGGGACAAGCCATGGAAAAGGTCGGGGATGTGACACCTTTCCATGGCTGGCGTTGCTTGGAACTGCCCCGTTCGGTGCCTCAATTTCTCCCTTTCCATGCCCAGCTGGGCAGCTGGGAATTAGCAGGAAAAAAAAAACCTCAAAAAAAAAAAAAACCCAAAAAACAAACAAACAAAAAAATCCAAACCCGCAGAACATTTCCCCATGGATTTGGGGGCTTTCTGACCGGTTTGGCATCAAATTCCAGCAGCACATCCTTCCAAGGAGCATCTCCTTTCCCTATTGATCCTGGTCCCTTTCCAGCTGGCAAACTCCAGTCTCCATCCCGATTTTTTGTTTAAACAGCCTGAAATTCCTCCGTGGCTCCTCTCGATTCCTTTTCCTGGATTCCCCTGTGGGATTTTAGGGTCCGGGAGAGGCTGTGCCTTGGGATCATCCCGCTCCGGGCACTCAGCAAGGAGCAACCCCGCGGTTTTTGGGGTAAAAGAAAGAAAAAAATTATTCCCCCGTGTTGGGAATAAATATATTTAAGGCAAAACGGGGCAGGCCGGAGAGTGGGAATTTTGGGGAAAGTTGCAGTTTGGCTGCCAGCCGCTGCCAGCCCAGTGTGGAAGTGCAGAGCAGCCCCTCCTGGGCGGCTGCCAGCCCCTGGCGGGGTCGGGATTGGGATTTCGAGGAGCCAGAGCAGCTCAGGTTTCCCAGATGGAGAGAGGGGGATGGCGGGGAGGGAAGGAGGAGAGCCCTGGATGCAAATCCCGGGAATTCCGGGATCGGGATGGCTGGGGGAGGGCGATTCGCACAGCTGGGGGGTTGCTGTGCCCCCCTGGACCCCAAATCCTGGGGATTGCGGGGTGGGCAGGGTTGTGGGATGAAGATTCCGTGGGTTTTCTGGTTTTCTCGGGACTCCTCTGAGCTCTGAACACTCAACAAGTCCCGCGTTCCTCTGAGCTCCTCCGATTTAAAAATGTCCTCTTGGAGCAGAAATGTCCCCCCAAGCTTTTCTGGCAGTGTCCCCTCGTTTTCCAGCCAGCAAACCCCAGTGTCCCCCGGGGCAGGGGACACCCAGCTCGTGCCACCACCCTGTCACCCCGGGATTTAAATCCGCCGGGATTTAAATCAAAGCTACGTCCCATCTCACAGATCCCACCCGCAAAACTTCCCGGGGGTCAGGAAACCGGGATGAGGGGACAGCTGCGAGTCCCTCTGTGTGGCGTCAAGGCGCTGGTGACACCCTCCAAAAAAAAAAAAATAAAAAACCTGGAAAACTCCACCCCGAGCTCCCGGGAAAGCGGAGCCGGTGGGGAGGAGGGCACGGCAGATCGCAGTGATTAATTAGCTTTGTTTTGAAACAAGGAGCTGCCTCGGCGGCAGCGGGAGGAGGGATTGTTGCCGAGCCCGCCGCGCTCGGCTGCCAGAGAAAGACGTGATTGTTGTCACCGTGCCTCGCCCGCAGCCCTCCCAGCCCTCCGCCCCCCGCGCTCCCACCGCTCCCCGCCACAAAACCCCCGAGCCCCGGCCGCGCTCGCTCGTGGAGGAGCGGAGAGGAGGAGGAGGAGGAGGAGGTGGAGGAGGAGGTGGTGGTGGTGGAGGAGGAGGAGGAGGAGGAGGAGGAGGGAGAGAGAAGCCAGAGAGAAACTTGTCTTGGGGATTAATAGGAGGCAGGAGGAGGGAGAGGTGCACACAGGTAAGCTCCGGGCAGGTGATTCCCCAGCCAGGACGCCACGGTGCTCCTGCCCTCTCCAGCCTGCCTTGCATCCCCCAAAAAACATCTGCTCTTCCTCTTTTTTCTCCCTCTCCTCTTGGTTCTTCTGTCCTGCGGCACTTTGGGAGTCTTTGTTCTTTCCCTCCGCTCCGGTTGCGGGAGTTTCTCGCGGTGTGGGGCGGAGGGGAAGGGGGTTTGGGGGCTGTGGGGTCACGGGGGGGGTCCTGGGGGTGTGACAGCCACCGCCAGGCGCTTTTTGGGGGGGACACTGAGGGTCCCTTCGTGTTTCCCCCGCGCCACCTGTGCTCCCCCACACCGCCAGCCTCACGCACCTTTGGCTCTGCAGCCAGATTGGGGGGGGCCGGGGGGGCTGCAGAGCCAAAATTTTGGGGTCGGGGGTCAGAACTGGGGGAGCCGGGGGGGCTGCGTGAGCCGTGCCCGGGATAACCCCCCGCCTCGAGAAGCGGGAGGGAAAACAAGCAAGGAAAAGCGAGGAGAAGGAACCCCTCCGGAGCCAGGAATGCCACCAGGAGCCTCCGGGGACATCGGGTCACCTTGTCCTGCCTGGCGCAGGGTCTGAGGGGCCGCACGGGGTTTTTTTGGGGGGGGGTTCTCCCATGGGAGGGGGAGCTCCCCCCGTGCCGAAGTGGGAACAGGGAATTTCAGAGCGAGGTGGGAGCGAGCAGCCCCTCAGCTCCGCGGCCGCTTCCAGCGCGCTGCTTTTCCGCCCAAAATGTAGGTGGTAAAGCCCTTCTTTCCTGCCTGGATCCCTCCGAGCCTTCCCAGGGCGTGTAATCCCACTTCTCCTGCCCGGAGGCAGCTCAGCTCCAGGTGGGCGGGGAGGTGCAGCCCCCTCCCCGAGTTTGGGGCTCTTTGTCCCCCTCCCCGAGTTTGGGGCTCTTTGTCCCCCTCCCCGAGTTTGGGGCTCTTTGTCCCCCTCCCCGAGTTTGGGGCTCTTTGTCCCCCTCCCCGAGTTTGGGGCTCTTTGTCCCCCTCCCCGCCGGGACACGATGGGAGGAACGACAGGGAAACGATGCTCGCCGAAATCCTGGGAAAAGGAGGGTGTTTTTTGCTTGGAAGAGGCTCATCCCAAATCCTCCGACTGGAGAGGTTTGGGGAAAAGCAGCTCCGAAGCGAAACACGGGAATTCATCGCCCTCGGCGCTGCGGGCACGCGAGGGCTTGGAAACTTTCCTGGGATCCTGCGATCCCTGCCCGGCCTTGTGAGGCGCCGATGGCATCCCGGAGCTGCCAGCCGGGAAGCGCAGAGCCCTTTCCTGGGAGTGCTGGAAAGCTGGAAAGCTGGAAAGCTGGAAAGCTGGAAAGCATTCCCTCCCCGGGCAAGCGGGGATCAGCACTTCCAGCCGGGAAGAAGAGATAAAAGCGCAGCCGTGGGAGGTTTCCTCTGCCCTTGGAAAGGAGGGAAGGAGGCGTCAGAGCCTTTTCCCAGCCTTAGGGGAGATCAGAGTGGGGCGAGGCTGCTGCTTGGGGGGCAGCGGGGCTGTGTGGGGTCCGGGCCGGCGGCGCTTTGGCAGCGGCTGCCGCCGGGATTCGCTTTTGTCCCCGGCCAGGCGTTCCCGCTTGTGGCGGGTGGCAGCGGCGCTGGGAAGGGTCAGGACACGCAGCGAGGGAGGAATCGCTGTCACGGAGGAGAGGCAGCGGGGAGGTGATCCCTGCCAGGGCGGCCTTGCCGCTGCGGGAGGAGGGAGAGCGGCGCGGGATGAGTTTGGGGACTTTGGGGACGCTGCTGTCGCCGTGTCCCGGCTGAGCCCGGGCGGGTGTCACCCACCCCCGCGGGGACACAGAGCCATCCCGGCGGGACCGAGCTCCCCCCTGTCTTTTCTCCCTGGGAAAGGGCGACAACCGCGGGTTGCTCCAGCAGGGCTGAGCTTCCCAGGGGACCCCCGGCGCCGCCTGGGTGACAGCCTGGCTGCCCTCCCCGTTTTCCACGGTCCAGAGCCGCTGGGTAAGCAGCTCCGAGTTAGGTCAGACTCTAGCAGAGACACGAGCGGGGCTGGACACGAGGGAAGCCAAGGAAGGAGCTTTGCCCGATCCTTGTGGTTATTTTTGTCCCTCTCTCCTTGTTCTGCTCGGCATTCCCGTTCCCAGGCTGGGAGGGGAGTTTTCCCCCACCGAAATTTGGGGGAAGGCGTGAGAGGAGCTAACAACGGGCTGGAAACAGGCCCTGCTCCAGCCAGCCAGGCTTTTCCTGCCTCTCCCAGAGTTAAAATTCCCTTTATCCCTCCTCAGGAGCAGGGGCTTGGACAGATATCCGCATCCAGCTGCTCCCTCTCCCCTCACTGCTGCAGGAGGCACCCGGGGGACAGCGCTGGGAACCCTGCCCGTGACAAATCCCCCCCGTTTGGTGACCTTTGCACAGCTCCCTCTCGCCCCGGGGTGGTGGCTTCTCCCTGCCCTTGGCGCCCAGCCCGGGGCTGGCAGCCAGCGCTGCTGGGAGCTGGGGGTTACTGGGATGCAGGGAAGAGAAACTATGTGCAAAGCAAACCCCAGTGGCATTCGGGGCTGGAATTTCCAGCTGTTGCGCTGATTTTTTATATATTTTTTTTTTTTTGTCCATTGTGAGGGGGATGGCTGAGGAAGCAGCTGCCTCCTTCTGGGACAAACCCTGGGATCTGTTGGGTGCCTCGGCTTTGCACCCAGGCCAAGCTCAGGAGGTGTCAGGACTGGTTTTACCCATGAATTGAGCCTTTTTTCCACGCCAGGCCGTCGGTTTCCTGAATGCCTCCGTTGCTCCATGACTTAACTTTATTCCAGTGGCACGGATTCCTTGTGGGCAGCTGGAATGGGAGCTGTCCTGTCCGCCTGGGGAGGGGAGGCAGGCAGGGCAGGGGCTCCTGCAGGATCAGGGGGTGGGATTTGGGAATTTGGCATTCAGGGCAGTAAATCCGACAGGATGGAGAGCAGAATTCCAAATGCTCCACGTCCTGGGAGAGCTGGCTTGGGATCTCCCAGCTGGGTGGAGGTGATTGTGATGTTTGTGGTCACCCCGGGCTTGTTGCATCCCTGCTTTGTTTTTTTTTTTTTTTGGGAATGTCATCTTCTTCCCCGCAGTTTGCTTGGAAGGGGGTCCTGCTTTCCCCTGGCGTTGGGGCAGGGTGGTGGCAGTGCCACGGGGCTGGGACAGTCCCCACGGGGGTATGGGGTGGATAAAAGGGGCAGCGTCATCCTCCCCACACTTCCCATCCGTGCTGACAAAATTCCACAGCATGTTGTCACTTCCCAGCCTGGATTCCTGGCCCTGGTGGTCATTCCTGCTCTGTGCCAAGTCCCCAAATATCTGGGATGTCAAATCCTCCTGGGGAGGGGACAGGGCAGGTTCACCAGCTCCAGAAAGGTGACAGCTCTGCCCTGTCCCCTACTCTTTTGGGGCACTGCTGGGTGGCCTGAGCTGAGCCTGTGAGTGGATCCAACATCTGGATTGCAGTGTGTCCCAGATGGAATATTGTGTCCTGGATGGAATATTATCTCCCAGCTGGAATATTGTGTCCAGGATGGAATATTGTGTCCCGGATGGAATATTATCTCCCAGCTGGAATATTGTGTCCAGGATGGAATATTGTGTCCCGGATGGAATATTATCTCCCAGCTGGAATATCACATCCCAGCTGTTTCCTGCCCTCTGCACCAGGCCAGACTCAGACCTCAGCCCCTGCCGCTCCCTCAGGCGTCTGTGGGTGTCAAAATCCAAGTTCTGGAGCAGAGGAAATGTCCCAAAACCCCAAGAGAAGCTCTGGGACGACATGGAGAGAAATCCATGTGGTGTGGCCGAGGGAGGAGCGGGATGCTGACGGAATGGGAAGGGCACTGCACGAACAGCAGATCCCCGTCACGGATTTTCCCATTTTCTGGACGCCAAATCGGGAATGCCAGGACAGGAGCGCGTCTGTCCCCAAGGGGGACGAGGATCCGGCAGCTTTGGGCTCTGCTGGCTCCTTCCCTGCTCCTCCCTTCCCCCCGCGGGATGCCAGAGCCCTGACGGAAAGCAGGAGGCGTGTGGGGTTAACCAGAGCCAGATGGGAGCGGGGAGAGGAGCAGGCTGGGCCTGCCGCGGGAATGGGAACGGGATCTTTTCATGGAGAAACGCCTTGGAGCCCCAGCAATGTGTGGGATCGCTGCAAAGGGAGCAGGGCTGGATAAACGGTGGCCTGTCCGGGGTGGGATGCAGATCCTGCCGGGAAGAAATGGGGTTGGTGTGACCCCAGCTTGGGTGGGGCTTTTCCCCCTCCAGGGATGGTGGGAACTGGGGGGAATTGGGGGGAATTGGGGGTTCCAGGTGTGGGAAGAGCTGGCAATGAGATGGGAAGGGAAGATGGGAGCAAATCCCACTCTGCTGTGCTAAGTGGGAGAGCTGGAAGTGCCTGATTTCCCCCCAAAACCCACCAAAGGTTTCTCCCATCCCTGCAGCACTGGCTCTCTTTCCCTTCCATTTGCTTCTTCCTCTGGTTTTCCTCATCTTCCTCCCTCTTCTCTGTCTCCACGCTCTCTCCCACCTTCCCTCTGCCTTGCCCA
Source organism: Lichenostomus cassidix (assembly GCF_008360975.1). Lineage (NCBI taxonomy): Eukaryota > Metazoa > Chordata > Aves > Passeriformes > Meliphagidae > Lichenostomus > Lichenostomus cassidix. The sequence continues at coordinate 4,029,971 of NC_139506.1, forward strand.
GCATCCAGCTCTGCTCTGATCCCGCTGGGGTGAGGAATTCCAGAATCCCACTCCCATCCCAGCCTGCTCCAGCTGGGAGAACCCAAACATGTCCTGCTCGGGGCTGTCTGGGTGGCTCAGCTGCAGCAGGGCTGGATCCCTCCACACTCAGGGAATCAGCCGGAGAATTCCCAGAAAATCTGGCAGGATCAAGGAACTGTCCCAGGCAGCAGCAGGAGAAGCAGGGATGGGATGGGATGATGAGGATGCAGAGAAGAGGGAGAGGTGACCAGGGATGGTGTCCAGGAGAAATTTCCTGTCTTGGGGCTCACAGACTTTGCCTCATCCCTCCCAATCTCCCATTTCTGCAGCCTCTTCCCAAAACTCCATCCCAGCAGTGAGGCTGGATGGGTTCTCTGGCAGCACAGGGAGCTGTGGAGCCAAATCCCTTTTATCCCAGAGCCTGGAAAAGGGGCTGTTCTTCCTTCCATCCTCATCCCAGGGCCATCCATCTCTCCTGCCCCGTTAACTGCTGCCGGATTCCCGACACTTTCCCGCAGCCAATTTCCTGCTGAATCATTGATTTGCTGCCTCCAGTGCCAAATGAAGCCCAATCCATCACGGTGTCTGAAGGGCTGATCCATCCTTCGGCAAGACAGGACGGAATTGTTCTCTGGGGAGGGCCCAGCCACTGCAGGGTGGAAAAATGGAATAGAACCCCAAATTAAAAACACCACTGACATTCCTCGTGGATAATGGTGAGGCAGGGAGGGGAGCCTATGGATAATAGTGAGGCAGAGAGAGGAATTCCATGGATAATGGTGAAACAGGGAGAGGATCCTATGGGTAATAGTGAGGCAGAGAAACGAATTCCATGGATAATGGTGAGGCAGGGAGAGAAATTCCATGGGTAATGGTGAGCCAGGGATAGGAATTCCATAAATATTGGTGAGGCAGGGATAGGAATTCCTTAAATATTGGTGAGGCAGGGAGAGAAATTCCATGGATAATGGTGAAGCAGGGAGAGGATCCTATAGATATTGGTGAGGCAGAGAGAGGAATTCCATGGGTAATGGTGAGGCAGGGAGAGGAATTCCATAAATATTGGTGAGGCAGGGAGAGGAATTCCATAAATATTGGTGAGGCAGGGAGAGGAATCCCATGGATAATGGTGAGCCAGGGATAGAGACCTCAGTGACTCAAGCCCTGGAGAGAAGTTGAATTTGAAGATAATTTCCATAGGGAAGGAGTGAGGAAGGCGGGTGGCAGCGCTGAGGGATAATCCCAGCGGTGACGAGGTGACAATTCCCCAACCAGCCCCTTCCCAACCACCCTCTCCTTGTGCTCTCCCTTCAGGAAAACACCTGGACCATGAGGGTGGCCCTGGCGTTGCTTCTCCCCCTCGTGCTCGCGCTGGTCCCGCCGGCCAGCGGGCAGCGCCGCAAACCCCCCCGCAGACCCACCCGGCCGCCCGTCCCCTTCGAGGAGCCCGTGGAGCCCACCGAGCTGCCCCCTCCCCTCCCTCCGGGCCCTCCGTCCGTCTTCCCCGACTGCCCGCGGGAATGCTACTGCCCGCCGGACTTCCCGTCGGCGCTGTACTGCGACAGCCGCAACCTGCGCACGGTGCCGGTGATCCCGCCGCGCATCCACTACCTGTACCTGCAGAACAACTTCATCGCCGACCTGCCCGAGGAGTCCTTCCGCAACGCCACCGGCCTCAAGTGGGTCAACCTGGACAACAACCGCATCCGCAAGGTGGACAGGAAGGTGCTGGAGAAGTTGGAAAATCTCATTTTTCTGTACATGGAGAGGAACCAGCTGAAGGAGGTGCCCGCCTTCCTGCCGCCCAACCTGGAGCAGCTGAGGCTCAGCAGGAATCAGATCTCCAAGATCCCGGCGGGTGTCTTCAACAAGCTGGAGAACCTGGTGCTGCTGGACCTGCACCACAACAAGCTGAGCGACGGCGTCTTCAACAAGAACACCTTCAAGGGGCTCAAGAACCTCATGCAGCTCAACCTGGCCCACAACATCCTGAGGAAGATGCCACCCGGCGTGCCCAGCGCCATCCACCAGCTCTTCCTGGACAGGAACAACATCGAGGACATCCCCAGCGATTATTTCAAGGAGTTTCCCAACCTGGCCTTCATCCGGCTCAACTACAACCAGATCTCGGATAAGGGGCTGCCCAAAAATTCCTTCAACCTCACCAACCTGCTGGTGCTCCACCTGGCCCACAACAAACTCACCAACGTGCCCTTCATCAGCCCCAAGCTGGAGCACCTCTACCTGAACAACAACTCCATTGAGAGTGAGTCCTGCCGGCCGCTCGTGGGGCTCTGGGGAGGTTTTTTGGGGAAAAAAAAACCACTTTTGGGAGTTGTGAGGATGGATCTGCGTGAGGGAAAGGGTGGAGGAAAGATCTGGGTGGAAGGGGAGGAGCAGAGAAAGCTCACCCAGGACTTTTCCTGGTTGTGTTCTTCGGGGCCACCTGTCCCTGGAAAGGCTCCTTCCCCGGCAAAAATCGGGATATTTAATGAAGAGAGCCTGGGAATGTATTTGAGGAATGGATGCCAAACACATGGCTTGGGATGGTGAGAAAATATCCCAGCCCTGCTCCCGAGTGGAGCTGTGTGAGGAAGGAATGGGGAGAACAAAGCTGCCATGGAGGCAGAGCAGCCAGGGCTGTTTCACACCATTCCAGGGGAATTCAGCTGCAATTCCATGGGAGAGGAGCTTGGGAAATGTGGAAAGAGAGTGAGTGCAGAGGAGACAGAATCCTTCTGCATTCCCATTCAGCTTTCCAGCACCTTAAGGAGTTCCAGGAGAGCTGGAGAGGGACTGGGGACAAGGGATGGAGGGACAGGACACAGGGAATGGCTTCCCACTGACAGAGGACAGGGATAGATGGGATATTGGGATGGAATTCTTCTCTGGGAGAGTGGGGAGGGCTGGAATGGAATTCCCAGAGAAGCTGTGGCTGTCCCTGGATCCCTGGAAGTGCCCAAAGCCAGGCTGGACAGGGCTTGGAGCATCCTGGGACAGTGGAAGGTGTCCCTGCCATGGCAGGGGTGGCACTGGGTGATCTTTAAGGTCCTCCCAACCCATTCCAGGATTCCTGGTGTCCCCGGATGTTCCTGCTGCCAGAACTCCAGGACCCTGCTGTGATCACATCTGCTTCCACCACTCATTAGTCTGAATTTAATCAAACACCACCAAATTTGAGCCACGGGGGGATCCTGGGATGAAGGTGGTGACTCCTGCTGGCTTCCCACCCCTCCCAGTATCCAGCTCCTGCCAGGGTTTTCCATGGAGAGAAATCCTGTGCACACCCTGACGCAGCTTTTCCTCGCTGGTTTCCCCAGTTTTTAGAAGGTTCCAATCCCAGGAGCTGGGTGCTGACATCAGAATCCCAGGGTTTATTTCCCATAATGCAGGGACACGTGGAATTCCAGAGGGAAGCGACGATCCAGATGCTGACGTTATCTCTGGCATGACAGGGCAGGAGATAAAGATTCCTTGATGTTTTTTTGGGAATTTTAGGGCTGCCTCGGCAGGTTCAGGGAGGGGGATGATCCCTTTTCTCCCTGGAATGCCACCACATCTCTCACCACGCTCTGGATGAACGTGACCTACTTCGCTCCTGATCAAAAGCCAGATTTTTCCTCTCGCTGGGGCTTCGGGAACAGGCTGGGATTGTCCTTTTGGCGGCCAAACAACCCCAATTTCGGGTTCAATAACGAGGGGGGGCTCAAACATCCCTGTCCACATCCCCTTTCCCCTAACCCGCCTCCCACCATTCCTCCTCTTTCCCCGCAGAAATCAACGGCACGCAGATCTGCCCCACCTCGCTGGTGTCCATCCAGGATTTCTCGCCCTCCAACCTGGACGGTGTCCCCCGGCTGCGCTACCTGCGGCTCGACGGCAACCTCCTGAAGCCGCCCATCCCCCTGGACCTGATGATGTGTTTCCGCCTCCTGCAGTCCGTGGTGTTTTAGCCATCCTGCCCCTCCCAGAGCCCAGCTTTGCTCGGACATTTCCCCACCCCGGCAGCGTTTGACACGCAGGACCCTTTTCCCTCCTCCCTCTCCCCTCTGCTCACGCCATCCAGCGCAGCACAACCCCAAAATTGCTGCTCCTACATCTTTCTGAGAAGGAGAAGCGTGGTGTTGGGTTTGGGTGATTATTTAGAGAGATCTAAAGGGTCTGGAGCTCCTGGGAGGCTGGCACTGGACAGGGAATGCCAAAGCCATGGTGGCAAGGTAAGCACCTGGTGACACCCCAGAGCCCTGCCTGGAGTTCCCATCCTGTCCCCGCTGCAGTCCTAGGAGGTGGTAAATCTATGTGTGTTTTCCTAGATGTATTTTCTCCTTCAGTCTCCCTCTCTGCCTCTCTTTGTTTTCCAAGTTGTCTTTTCCGGGAAGTTCTGGGAAACAGAATTTTGTAAATGTAAAGGTTTTTTTCTTGGTTGGGCTGAGTTTATGCTGAGTAAATGTAAATTAACACCAAGTAATGCTATGGTTAAGTGATTTTATGATGCATTATATGTTGTATTTCAACCTTTGCCAAAGATCATTGACTTTTTATTGTTTGATTTTGATCTTCAGTGTGATTTTCAGCCCCTGATTGTGTCTGGTGAGGATTTGGTTTTGCACTAAGAGGGAGGAATAGAAGCTTGAGTGAAATGCTTGGATCTGAGTGACCAGAGCACCACAAGTACCTCCATTTTGGGGTTAGGGTTAGGAGATCTAAAGGGTCTGGAGCTCCAGATATCCTGGTGCTGCAAAGGGATTGCCAAGGCCATCACAGCAAGGCCCCAGCATTGCTGCTCCTCCACCTTTCTGAGGTGGAAAAACCAGATTTTGGTTGGGGTAGTTAACTCCCTGTGATTGATTCTTCTCTTTCTCCATCCTGGAGCAAAATTCCCTCTGCTGGGGACAACTATCCTGGGATTTTGGGACATTGTGGGTTCGGGGTTTTCACTTCGCTGGGGTGATGCTGAATTTTGGAAGGAATCTTGGCTCAGAGTTTGGGGAGGTGCTGAGATGGAATTCCCAGAGAAGCTTGGGCTGTCCCTGGATCCCTGGAAGTTTGGATCAGCCTGGGATGGTGGAAAGTGGAACGGGATGGGATTTAAATCCCTTGACTCCAAACCGGTGTGGGATTTATGGGTTGGACTCACACCTCTGGTGTCACCCCTGCAGCGTGCTGCTGGCCAGGTTCATGGCCCACGTGCCTGCACTAATTAACACCTCTGCTAATTAGATCTTGGCTGCAGCTCCCAGGGCCGTGGGCGCTGCTGTCACACCGCTAGAAGGTGACACCGAAAATCGCACCCAGTGGCACCAGGGAAAGCCCTACAACCCTCCCCAGGGTGATGTTCCGGGTGGGAGCAGCACGGAGGGTCTCCAGGACACCTCTCCCACCCCCGGCACAGCCAGGGATCTGTCACAGGGCTCGGGCTGCTCGTGTCCCCGCACGAGCGGGGTGGGTGGTGACAGCGGCTGCTCCTGCCGCCCAGCGCCGCTCCTGCCGCTCTCCCCACGTGAATCCCGAGTGGAGAGGGAGGACGGCCGTGGGAGAAGGTGTGAGGATGTGGGCTGAGGCGGGGGGCTGCTCCCGGCGGTTCTGTGCGTTTGAGGCTCGCAGAGCAGGCGCAGGCTGCCGCCCACCCTCCCCATCCCGCTGTTTCGTAACCGCGCTGCCAATCCCCCGCTCCCAGGGGGGCTTTCCCTCCCTGGGGAGGTCAGACCCATCTCCCTCGGGAGCTGAGAGCCCCAAACCCGCTCCTGATCCCTGCAAACCCTCGGTGCACCAGTGGGAGTGGGATTGGGGTTGGGAAGCTGCTCCTGTGGGGTCGCAGCCCCTCGTTAGTGGGGCTGAGAGGGCTGGGGGCTCCTCGGCTGCTCTTCCCGGTTGGGAACAGCAGGAATTCTGGCTCCGATCAATCCCCCTGGCAGCTGGTGACCTCCAGACCCAATTGTGGGTGCTGAGCAGGGACTTCCCATGCTGAGAGGGTTGGCACTGCCCCTTTGGGGGACGCTGGGCACTCAGGGACCTTTGGGATGGTGGCAGCGGGGTAGAGGCCTTTCAGGTGACACCATCCGTGCAGGGGGGACAAGGGGAAGCTGCTGCCTGCGGGGACAAGGACAGGACATCATCGAGTGGCCCAGGACAGAAAAGCAAAGATCCCAAAGACCCCCCTGGCCTCGGGCCCCTTTACCCCTGGGGACACCACTGCCCTGGGGACCTGTCACCCGTGGGGACCCTGGGCCAGCCCAGGCTTTGTCCCGCCAGCAGCCCCCCCTCAGGGCCGGGCTGACGCCCCCCGAGCTGCCACATCGCCTCCGTCACGGTGGCCACCGAGCCGCCTAATGAGGGGCTTAGCGAAGCTTAGCGGCCGCTCCGTGCTGAGCGGGGCTGGGGAGGGACAAACGCCGTGGGCCGGGGGGCTGCGGGTGCCGGGGGGCTGCGGGGGTGTCCCCGGCCGCCCCCCGAGCAGATGGGCGCGCCGGGAGGGTGGGTGGAAGCGATGCGCGGCAGGAATGTTTTCGCGGCCGTGGGTGGGTGGGTGGGTTGGTGGGTGGGCACGAGGCTGCCCAGGAGGGGCTGCTGGGCACCCCCTGCCCGTCCCGGGGTGTCCCAACCCTGCAGGACATCCCCCAGGAGGGCTGTGAGCCCCCGAACCGAGCCCTGTGTGGGGATCAAGGGGTTCCCCCTGCCCCCCGGGGGTGTGGGGAGTGTTTCCCATCCCACCCCAATGAGGGGAGCAGTGCTGACCCCCTCTGCACCCCGAAAACCCCCAAATCACCCCATTGTAGGAAGGTTTGGGGTGCTGAGCCCCCCGGGAGGGGAATTGGGGTGGGTGGGCTGAATGTCCCCATCAGTGTGGCTGCAGAGTGGGGGGTCTGGGTAGCCCCCAAACCTCGGGTAGTACCTGGGCTGGGCTGGGCTGGACTGGTCACTTTGGGCACCTCTCGGGCCGGGCACAGCTGGCAACCCCTGTCCGGTGACACCACCTGCGGCAGGGATGGCGCTGGCTCTGTCCCCCTGCCCAGAGCCGTGTCCCCACCGCCCGCGGGGACACCAGGGCGGCCAGCCCCGCGCGTTCCCCCTCCATCCCACCCCATCCCGCCCCTCTCAGCCCCAGCTCGGGCTGCTGGAGCCGAGCTACCACCGGGGCTGGCTGGCTGGCCCTGGGGACAATGTAAGGTCGCAGCGGGAGGCTGCCGGCTGGATTGGCCGCATCCTGCCTGTCCCCTCGGCGGCCCTGCCAGACCCCCGCGCAGCCCCCCTCCGCCTCCTCCTCCTCCTCTCCGTGCATTAAAAGCCGGGCAGCTCTCCCCCATCCGCTTCCCCAGCCCCTGGAGCCGAGCGGGGCTCTCCCACGCCGAGGAGGAGGAAGAGGAGGAGGAGGGACAGGAGGTACGTCCGTGTTGGCTTCGTTTGGTTCCTCCAGAGCCCCCCGCGCTCGGGGGATTGGGGGGCCTGGGGGGCTCCGAGGGCTGTGGGGGCTCAGGGCTGATCTGGGGGGAAACGGCAGGAATTGGGGAGCAGCATCCTCAGGACGGGGTGAAAAACAACCTCAGGGCCGGGCGGCTGGTTTGGGATTTGGGTTGGGAGAGGCTGCAGGTTCCGGGACCTTCCCCCTGCTCTGCCGGGGGAATTCTCCTTTGGGAACGGGCCCTGGAGGGTTTGGATGTGGCGCTGCCGGGATTTGGGGGTCCCAGAGCAGTCACTCGGACCCTGTGGCTCTGGAAGGACCAGGGGAAGCAGCATCCTGGGATTTGGACCTGGGAGTGGGAGCAGCAGTGGGGAGCAGCAGCTCCTGGGCTCCTGGGGCTGGTTGTCCTTGGCTGCTGGGCTTGTGGGGCCAGTGGCCAGTTCATCCTGAGCCCCGAGGGGCCAGGGCAGGACCCCGAGCCCCGCATCACCTCCCGACCCCCTCCCCATTCACTCCCCGGGCTGGGAAAGCCGGGAAGCACCGGCAGCCCGGCGGGGCCTCTCCTGCACAGCCGAGCGTGAAATGGGCTGAAAAGAAAAGCGCCACGGAACGTCCCCAGGGCTGGCGGCTGTCTGTCTGTCTGTCTGTCTGTCCCCACCGCGGCTGGCTCAGCCACATCCCGCTCCTGCCTCCCGCCCCTCGCTGCTCGCAGAGCTTGGTGACCATTCCAGGCCACATCCCCCTGAGCGGTGACCCTGGCCAGGTGCACGATGTGTCCCCTGGGCTGGCTGGGCGTGGCCAGCCTGTGCTTGGGGACACTTTGGGCTGTCCCGGCCAAGGAGAGGAGGAAGGCGGAGAAGCCCAAGAGTGACCTGACGCTCTATGAAAACCTGGATTTGGACAACTACGACCTGACCTTGGATAATTACGGGGAAATTCTGGACCTGAGCAACTACGAGGAGCTCTACGACTATGGGGACCTTGCTCCGAAGGTGAGGGGGACACAGGAGTGCTTTCCAAAAAAAGGGGATCGATCCCAGTGATGCCTTGATGGGCTTACCTAAACTAGAGGCTGGACAAAGTTAAGAGAATAAAAAGCAGTTAAATTTATTGAAGACCTTCAGGTGCATTTAGGGCAATCTTAGCCCACCCAGGGTTACACCCTAAATGGACAGTGGGTCACAGGTTTTTCATACTTTATAAGTTTTTATAAGGTCACAGGTTTTTCATACTTTATAAGTTTTGTCCATTTGCATATTGAGGTTTAATCCTCCAATTAGAGCTTCAGGTAATGAAGTCAATCACTCCAAGTTTGCTCCCAATTCACTGTTATTTACATATTTTGGGGCCTGAGACTGTGAGGTGTCCTTGAATTTCGAGCTTAGAGGAATTGTTTTGCCTAAAAACGCTGAGAACAGGAGTTTAGCACCCAATATGGAGTCCAGAGTTGCACACTACAGGATTACAGATAAATGAAAAATATAGAAGTTAAACCCTCAGGCATCACCAGGGACGGATGTGGCACTGCAGGAGGAGCAGCCCTGGCAGGGACAGCCCTGGCAGGGACAGCCCTGGCAGCTCTCCCAGTGCTGGGAAAGGTTTTATCTGACCCAAAACTCTGCCAGCTCTTTGCCCCCTGGACATGAGGATTCCTTCATCCCTCTGGGCAAGGAGGGATGGGGGAATTTCTTGGAGAGCTTTTTCCAAGAAGGAATCACCTTTCCAATAAGCCCAACCCAGTGCCTGTGACCCCAAAACCAGTGCCACCCACCCCGGAGGGGGACAGGCCACCCACCCTCACACCCAGGCTGTGTTGGCAGATCGAGGTTGGCACCTTGGCTCCTCGCCCCAAGGACCCCAAAACCCTCCCCGAATTGGGATCAGCCACGGTTGGAACCCCAAAAGTGCAGCCTGTGACCGGCGCTGTCCCTGTCCCCCCAGCAGCCATCCCCAGGCAGGGTGAGTTGTGTCCCCATCCCCACATCCCGGGATTTTGGGGGGAAAAACAGGGAATTCTGGTGCTACCAGCAAGGTTTTGGGGTTGAGTCTGCTCACACAGCGAGGCAGGAGGTGCTGCAGAGAGAGAAATTTCTGGGGGAAAAAAAGAGATTTCCGGCAAAGCAGCGACACTTTAATGAGCAGAGGCCTCGCCGAGTAGCAATTAGATTAATGACAATTAAAATCCTGGAGCGAGGCGTAAAATATCTTTATTCCTTCCCTGTCGCTCCACACTGGGACAAATTCAGTGGGAGTGAAGGGAAATCAGTGCTGCTTTGAAATCCTGCTCTGAGGGATGGGGAATTTTGGGATAGCCTGGGATGGAGCTGGGGGAGAGCAGAGGGATCGGGTTTTGGGGTGGGCTCGGTTTTACCCCTCCTGCCCCCCGTGGGACACATTTTTCTTGATGCCAAACTGTTTTCTTGAGTTGTTTCCTCCAGTGGGAAAATTAAGGGGAGCCCTGGGTGGAAAAAGCAGAATTTGGGAGCTTTCCATGTCCCCTTCTCCCGCAGGAGGGATTTGGCCCTGAGCAGCTCATTTATTGGGGGAATTTCTGGTCTTTCCTGGATGGTGCTGGGGATGTGACAGCTCTGGGTGTCACAAACTCTCAGGGTGGGCACATGTTCCCACTGTTCTGGGGTATTTTTTGGGGTCACAGCCTCTGTGTCCCCACAGAGTGGGCACATCCTCCCACTATTTGGGGGTATTTTATGGGGTCAGGGAGCTGTGACAGCTCTGGGTGTCACAAGTTGTGTGTGTGGGGTGGGGTGTGTTTGGGGTTTTTTGGGTGGGTGTGGTGGGTGTGACTCCATGTCCCCATGGCAGGATGGGTACTTCCCTCTGTTCTGGGCCATTTTGTGGTGTCACAGACTCCACGTCCCCACAGAGTGGGCACATCCTCCCACTATTTTGGGAGTATTTTTGGGGTATTTTATGGGGTTAAAAGAGTTGTGACAGCTCTGGGTGTCACAGACTCCATGTCCCCACAATGTGGGCAGAGTGGGCACATCTTCCTGCTGTTCTGGGCTGTTCTGTGGGGTTGAAGGAGCTGTGACAGCCCTGGGTGTCACAGACTCCATGTCCCCATAGTGTGGGTAGGGTGGGCACATGTTCTCACTGTTCTGGGGTATTTTGTGGGGTCACAAACTCTGTGTCCCCACGGGGTGGGCACATCCTCTGGCTGTTCTGGGGTATTTTATGGGGTCAGGGAGCTGTGACAGCCCTGGGCATCACAGACTCCATGTCCCCATGGCACCTCCCTCTGCTCTGGGGTATTTTTTGGGGTCAGGGAGCTGTGACAGCCCTGGGTATCACAGACTCCTTGTCCCCATGGCACCTCCCTCTGCTCTGGGGTATTTTACGGGCTCAGGGAGGGTTTCCCATACCCGGGGGTGTCTCTGCCCTCCAGGGCTGCCCAGCTGCCTGCTGTGCCTGTGCCTGGGCACCTCGGTGTACTGCGATGACACTGACCTGGATCACATCCCGGCGCTGCCCCCCGACACCACCTACCTGTACGCTCGCTTCAACCGCATCGGAGCCGTCAGAGCCCGCGACTTCACCGGCCTTGGTACGTCCGTGTCACCCAAAATCTAGAGAAAAACCCCCTCTAGGATAGTTGTATTGGTTTGGAAACAAACCAGCGGGAGATCACAAGTCAAGATTGAAATGAAAAATAAGTGAATTGAAATAATACAAGGAAAAGCACTGACAAAGTCAGATACAACCTGACACCCTGTTAGGGTGGTAGTAGCAGTCCAACTGAAGTAGTCCAGTTGAAGCGGTGATCCTGTGAAGGTCTAGTCTCCAGCTGAAGATCCAGTGGTAGCTCTTGTCCTCTGGGAACCCAGTAGACAGGGCTAGCTCAGGCAGTCCCAAGGCCAGGTTATATCCAGGTGGGAACACCTGGCTCCTCCCTCCTCGGCAGAGCATCTCACAATGGGATGAGATAAGTCCATGAGTCACACGGTGGGTCCCTGATGGCCCATTGTCTGTCATCCAGAGTGGGTCATTAGCAGCTGATAGCAGCTAACGGCCCACAGCTGGTGGTAATAGAATACTTAAACACATCTATATTGCAACCTAGGACAATAGTTAAGTTAAAAAAACAGATTTTTACTGGAAGGTTCCTGGTGTCCCGGTGGTGATGGGAACACGCGGAATGGGATTTCTGTGGTTTTATAAGATTGGTTAATTAGGATGTTTAATAGGGATGTCCAGCAGGAGATTTGGTTGTCCCACCCTTGGGTCAGCCCCGTGGTGTTGGTCCATTATGCCCCATTTATTGTAGGAATGAGAGGAAGCAATATTTGGGGAATGAGTTTGGAAGGTCAGCTTATTGTCCTAAAATCTAAGAGAAAAGGTGGGAAAAGTACTTGAGTCAGCGAGGGAGCTCTATAATGATATTATATTAGTCTACAGAGCTACAAATATATGAAAAACATATTCTTTTTGGCATCAAAAAATGCCTGGAAAATCCAGGATTTGGAGCAGGGAATGAGGGGGATAAAACGCCCTACCTCTGTCCCTCTTTCCCTTCCCCTGCTGTCCCCACAGCGAAGCTGAAGCACATCGACCTGAGCAGCAATTCCATCTCGTGGGCGGACGAGGATGCGTTCCGGCTGCTGCCCAGCCTGCAGGAGCTGCTGCTGCCCGAGAACCGCCTGACGGCGCTGCCCGAGCTGCCCCGCAGCATCGTGCGCCTGGACGCTCGCCTCAACCGCATCCCCAGCGCCGGCCTGCGCCCCGAGGCGTTCCGGGTGCGGCCAGGGCAGAGGGCTGGGAGCAGGGAGGGTCAGCTCTAGGGGGGTCTTCTTTAGGGGGTTCATCTCCAGGGGTTTCATCTTTAGGGGATTCATCTCTAGGGTGTTGATGTTTAGGGTGTTCATCTTTAGGGGATTTCGTTTCTAAGGAGGTTCATCTCTAGGGTGTAGATGTTTAAGGTGTTCATCTCTAGGGGTTCATCTCCAGGGAGTTCATCTTTAGGGGTTTCATCTCTAGGAAGGTTCATCTCTGTGGTGTTGATGTTTAGGGTGTTCATCTCTAGGAAGGTTCATCTCTAGGGGTTCATCTCCAAGGGTTCCATCTTTAGGGGTTTCATCTCTAGGAAGGTTCATCTCTAGGGGTTCACCTCTAGGGGGGTCATGTTTAGGATGTTCATCTCTAGGGGATTTCATTTCTAGGAAGGTTCATCTCTATGAGGTTATCTCCAGGGAGGTTCATCTCTAAGCAGTTCATCTACAGGGGTTTCATCTCTAGGGGATTCATCTCTGCCCTCTCCCCACAGGACCTGAAGCAGCTGCAGTTCCTCCATCTCTCTGATAACCAGCTGGATTTTATCCCAGTGCCGCTTCCTGAGAGCCTGCGCTCGCTGCACCTCCAGGTGGGATCAGTGTACCTGTGCCTGAGGCAGCAGAGCCAGAGTCCTCCTCTTCCTCCTTACCCTGCTCCTGGTCGTGATCCTTGTCCTTGTCCTTGTCCTTGTCCTTGTCCTTGTCCTGGTCCTTCTTATCCTGGTCTTTTTCCTGGTCCTTTTCCTGGTGCTTTTCCTGGTCCTTTTTCTTGGTCCTTGTCCTTTTCCTGGTGTTGGTCCTTCTTATCCTGGTCCTTTTCCTGGTCCTTGCCCACATCCTGGTCATCCTCATCCTCTTCCCCATCCCTTTGACTTGGATTTGTCCCTTTTCCTACACCTCCAGGTGTGATGAAGTTTACCTGAGTTTAACAGAGTCCTGGTCCTGGTCCTTGTCCTTGTCCTTGTCCTGGTCCTGGCCCAGGTCCTGATCTTTATCCTGGTCCTGCTCCTTCTCCTCCTCCTCCTCCTCCTCCTCTTCCCCATCCCTTTGACTTGGATTTGTCACTTTTCCTGCACCTCCAGGTGTGATGAAGTTTACCTGAGTTTAACAGAGTCCTCCTCCTCCTCCTTGTCCTTGTCCTTGTCCTCCTCCTCCTCCTCCTCTGACCCGGATCCATCCCTTTCCCGCCCCGTGCAGAACAACAACATCCAGACGATGCACGAGGACACGTTTTGTGACAGCCAGGACCACGGGCAGATCCGCCGCGCTCTCGAGGACATCCGCCTGGACGGCAACCCCATCAACCTCAGCCTCTTCCCCAACGCCTACTTCTGCCTGCCCCGCCTGCCCACGGGCCGCTTCTCCTGAGCTGGGAAATTTGGGAAAGCATTCCCGGATCCCATCTCAGGCTGCTCAGACCCTGCTGCTCCGTGGGAATGTTTCCATGGATGGGTTTCGCCCCGGCATGAGCTCGGTGCTGGGGCAAACGCAGCAGGAAGTAATAAAATTAAAATAAAATCAGGAGTTTTAAATGCATTCAGTGGCTTGTTGTCTGCAGTGAGAGCAGTGGGAAGTCCTCGCCCAGCCCCTTTGGGAATTTGGGATTTCCCTGCGTCCCTTTTCTCCCTGCACTCCCTCCCAGTGCTTCGGGAAGATCCTGATGTCCTGCTCAGGGTGTCCCAGACGGGGATCTGGAGCTGCTTTGCTCCAGGGAGGTGATGCTTTGGCCACCTCAGGTGTGACCTGTCCCCTCAGCCATCCCTGGGTCCATCGGGTGGGTCCGTGTTGCACATCCAGATGTGAGCTCTGCGCACATCTGGACTCTCCCAAAGAGAGTAAAATGGGAAATCCCAGCACTAGGCAACTGGAGTCCTCTATCCCCTCATCCCAGACCCACTGCGGTCCTGGGAATTGGGATTGGGAACTCTCCTGGCACCAGGTGGGATCTCCAGCAGGAGCTCTGCCCACAGGGAAGGCATCCCTGGGTTTGGGAGGGAATCCCTGGGTTTGGAGCTGCAGAGAAACCTGGAGATCCTCGAGTCCAAAACTGCAGGAAAATCACTGGGATGGAGTTAAAACCTCTTGGCTCATCCCAGCTTTCAGCTCCTGAGCAGAGCTGCCCAGTGGTTGAGGTATTTTCAACGCGATGTATTCATCCCTTATATTTTTATCCACATGTAACAAACATCGTGAGGGGGATGACACATCCCCGGAGAATCCAAACCCCTGAACCGAAACCACCGAGCTCAGCCCACATCCTCAGAGCCCGGGGAGGCATCCGGAGGCGGCTGGTGAAAATTTGGGAAGAGGATCCTTCTCCTCATCCGTGGGGACCTGGAGCCTGCAGCGCTGGAGAGGAGTGTGGGCATCTCCTCTCTCCCCTTTTCCCTGCAAAGCCCAGCTCAGGCATGGATTGTTGATCAAAAATCCTTGGGAAAAGGGGATTCGGAGCTGTTTTACCCACAATTCCAGGGTGTGTTGTCGCATCACCCTCGAGACAGCTCTGCCTGTGGATCTCCTGTCCCCACGTCCTCCTCCATCCCATCCATCCTTCCAACACCTTCCCACCAGCCCTCATCCCGCTGATCCCATGGGATAAACCCCCCAGCACCAGCTCAGCCCCTCCCGAGCTCTGGAAAAGGGGACACCCCTGTCCCATCCCCTTCCCTCCTCCCAAGGGTGACCCCAAATCCACCCAAGGCACGACAACACCCCCAAATCTCGACTCTCCTCCGACAAATCCCCCTCGTTGCTCTCGGAAAAGTTGGGATTTTTCCCCATCAGGCTCCAGCAGGATGGAATTGGCCAGCTTTTCCCATCCAGGCCCTTCGCGTTCGTCCCGCTAGAGGGCAAAGGCAGAGTGTGGGGAATGCCGGACCTTCCCTTCGGACCGCGCTCTGCCCGATCCCTTTGGATGTCCCGGAATGCCCGCCGGGCTTGGGAATAACCCGGGAATGCTCAGGGGAAGGAGCTGCAGAAAGCTGGGCTGCGGCGGGAGGGTGAGGGCAGGGCAGGGATGGCTCTGGGAGCTTCTGGATTTACAGAATTCCCGAGTTTTCCGAGAGTGAGGGGCTTCGCTGGGGGACAGTTGGGATTGAGGGCAGGGGGTCTTGCCTCGGGTGGTTTTTGGGTCCCTGTCACCCCCAGGCTGGGGCAGGGGGTGTCCCCTTCCCCAGAGCCCTGCAGGGACCGAGCTGGGGCTGCTTTGGAGGCTTGCTTATTGATTATTGGGGCATTTATCGATCGTGCCTTCCTGTCCCTGCTGCTGCCACAGCCCCCTCCCGCCCCGCTCGTCCCCTCCCAGGCAGGGATTGTCCCCAGGCCCCTGTGTGGGGCAGCCAGGAGGGCCCAGAGCCCTGCCCGGGGCTGTCCGAGGGGCTCTGCACCCTCTCCTCCCCTCCATCTCTCCTCCGTGTGCACTCCCGGCCCTCCGCTCGCTCCCTTCCTCCTGGCTGAGCCGCTCAAGGTCACCTTCCCGGCCGGGAATTGTCACACATCGATCGCTCGGCTCTCGCAGAGCCCCCGCCGGCTCAGCATCTTGCAGCTCTCGGCGAGAAGCTGCTCCATATGGGCTCCTCCGCCTCCTCCTCCTTCTCATCCTCCTCCTCCTCCTTCTTCTCCTCCTCCTCCTCCTCCTCGCCGGCCTCCCCCAGCCCCAGCCGTGCCTCGGGAAACACAGAGAGGGAATTCTCCAAATTCTCCGAGCCCTGGAGAGAGGGATCTACTCCCTCTGTGCCTCCTGGGGGATGTGACAGGAGCACGTCCCTTCGCTGGGCTTGAGGGGGAGGTGGGACAGCTGTGACATCCTTGGGGTCTCTGTGTGACATCGCTGGGGGACAGCGTGGGACAAGCCTGAGGGACAGCGTGTGACATCCCTGGGGGATTCAGTGTGACATCCCTGGAGGACTCTGCGTGACATCCCTGAGGGACAGTGTCTGACATCCCTGGAGCACTCTGTGTGACACCCCTGGGGCACTCTGTGTGACATCCCTGGGGCACTCAGTGTGACATCCCTGGGGCACCCTGTGTGACACCCCTGGAGCACTCTGTGTGACATCCCTGGGGCACCCTGTGTGACACCCCTGGAGCACTCTGTGTGACATCCCTGGGGCACCCTGTGTGACACCCCTGGAGCACTCTGTGTGACATCCCTGGAGGACTCTGTGTGACATCCCTGGGGCACTCAGTGTGACACCCCTGGGGCACTCAGTGTGTATCCAGGAATTTCCTTCCTCCTCTTCCATCCAGGAGCTTCTTCCTCCAGCTCCTCCCCAGTGCAAAACGAGATCCTCTCCCTGCTCCTCACCCAAATTTCTTCTCCCTTTGACGAACCCAACGTCCTTCGGCCACGCCGAGGGGACATCTCCTTGTGTCCCTCCTCAGCCAGGGCTCGGGGGCAGCGCAGTGGTGGCTGGATGGAGGATGTGAAACAGGAATTGGGGAAGGAGCGTGGAGGTTTTCAGCCTTGCTGAGCCCTGGAAAAGCTGGAAGTGTCCCACGGGTCTCTGGAAAAGCTGGGAGTGTCCCACAGGGATCACTCAGGGCCCTAGAAAAGCTGGGAATGTCCCACGGGGGTCACACAGGTCTCAGCGTGGGCAGCTGGTGGCTTTCTGTGTGTCCCATCTCCATGGCAGGATGGAAAAAGCCTCTGGAATGGAGATGCTGACAGGCTCCTGGCCTGTTCCCGGCTGGAATTCACCACTGGGGAGGGAATGCTGCAGCCCAGCTCTCCAGGGGAGCAGGACAGGGCTGATAATGGGGTTATTTATGGCCCTGAAGGCACTCCGGGCTCAGCTCGGTGCCATTGCTGTTTGAGCTCTCTGCCAGCTCCCACCATCACCACAGTGCCACGTGTGCCACCCCTGTCCCACCCCTTTCACCCCTGTCCCCAGCCCTGCCAGCAGGATTGGGGTCACACTCCCCAGGAATGACCAGAACCTCATTTTCCTGCCTTGATCCCAAAGGGATTTGGGACGGAGAGCCTCACTGCCCAATTCCAGAGCTTTTCCCTTTTTTTTTCCAGCAGGATCCCAGTGCTGGGATTGATTAGGTGGGAGCTGGGGATGAAAGGACCATCCATGAATTATCCCCGGGGTGCAGACAGCTCTGGGGTCCCTCCAGGGAAACCCAACAATGGGAATGGGAACGGGAGGGGGGAGCAGCCTGGGCTTTTCTTCTCCCCATTTTCCCCTTCACCACTGGAAAAAATAAAATAAAATAAAATAAAAAAGGAGGAGGGGAAAAAACGCAGCGAAACGCAGCAAACACATTCCTTGTTTTCTCACATCTCCCCCCACCACTCCCTCCCCCTCGAATTGTGTAAAAATAATCCCAAGAAACTCAGATTTCTCCTGCTCAGCCCCCTCCCTGCAGCACTCCCGAGGGACTGGGGGTTCCTGCAGCATCCCGGGGCTTTCCTGGCTTTCTCCCAGAGTGGGATCCCGTGCCCCGAGCGGCTCCGGGGTGGGAGATGTGACCGAGACACCGATATTTATAGCGACAGCGTGCTAGGTCTTGTCAACAGGAGCCTGGGGAAGGCTCCGGGGTGGGAAACGTGTTTTCCCAGGAAGGGGAGCCCTGGATGAACCCAATTCCTGCTCAGGGAAGAGCTCTGAGGCACCTGCGGTTGGGGGAAGGAGGTTCAGGGGTGCTGCGATGGCATCGGGGAGAGGTTGGAGGTGGTGGCCCTGTGGCGGTGTCACCTCCCTGGGTGACGCTTCCCAAAATAGGGGAGGTTTTCCCACCCTGCAGCCCAAGGGGATCCTGGATCCTGCCCTGGGGCATCCCGGTGCAGGGAAAAGTTTTCCCAAAAGGATCATCTTCCATCTGATCGTGGAGAAATGACGAAATTGGGGAAAACACCAACAGGAATGGCTTTTCCATGCCGCAATCCCGATTTTCCAGGGATTGATCCAGCACCCTGATGGGCACGAGGTTCTCCCCCACTGGGAATTCAGCGTTCCCCCCTTTTTCCTTTTAAGATTTTTTTTTAAATTTGACCCAAATCCGAGCTCTTCCAAGCGGGACTGGGGTGGATTTGGGGGGATGCTGAGCTCGGGATGGGTTTGGGGTGGCATCAGCTGAAGGATCCAAACGGGGAGGAGGAGGGGAGCTCTGATTGATCTGCGTCTTTTAAAATAACCACCCGGAGCCTGGATCTTCCCTTTCTGTAGGATGTGGGAAACCTGGAGAGGGGGAAGAGAGAAAGAAACAGCTCTGAGTGAGCCGAGTGCAAGGATCGCTAATTTATGATCAGAGAAATGCTGGCGCTGGGAGGTTACAGGGGAAGGACCTGGAATTCGGCTGAGGAGAAATCTGTTTTCCCAAGGGCTGGGGAAAAGGATTCCCCATGGGGAAATTGTGGGAATGCAGAGTGGGATTAGCCCAAATTGCTGCTCCAGGAATTATTCCCGCTCCATGGAGAGGTTGGGCTTTTCCCAGCCCATGGGGGTGCAATTCCTGCCAGGATTTGGGGTCACTGACAGCCTCGGGAGTTCCCCTGCTGCTGTTTTAGGGTCGGGATGTTCCTTTAGGGTCGGGATGGAGAGGCTTTGGGGCGCCAGGGCCCTCCATGGGATGGGAGCAGGGATGGGGTGATTTGGGTCAGAGTCCCATTCTGCACCTTAAAAGGTCTTTTTTCCTTCCTAAGGATTGGAATAAATGGGATAAATGAATTATCCCATTATTCCCAGCCTGGATCCAGAATGTCTGGGGGATGGGGTGATTGGGGTCAGGGTCTGCTCTGCATCTGAAGTTCTATTTTTCCTCCCTAAGGATTGGAATAAATGGGATGAAGGAATTATCCCATTTCCTGGCCTGGAGCATCCAGTGATCCCCGAAGGTGCCGAGCACTGGGGACAAGGGACACCTGGGCTGGACGGACACTGGGACATCCTTTGGGGTGGAAAAGGGAGATGAGCCAAACCCCAGGGGCTAATTAGGCCTGGAGAATCCTGGGAATGGCTTGGAGAATCCCAGGAATGACTTGGAGAATCCCCAAAAGCATCACTCGCCCTTCCCCACCCGGCTGTGCCCACATTCAGCCCCACAGCTCCAACCCCGCCGCAGGAAATGCCCCAAAATCGATGAATTATTGATCCCTGGGGTGATCAATGCCCGCTGAATTCCTGCTGGGCGGGAAGGGCAGGGAATGTGCCGCTCCGGCGCCTGCCTCACCTGCGTTTATTTGGGTTTTAATTCGATTTATTTTGCGTTTAAGTCGGTTTATTTCACGTTTAAGTCGGTTTATTTCGCGTTTAAGCACCATGCGCAGGGCGGGTGATTCCCGATGGGTGATTCCCTTTTGGAAGGGCGGATTTTGGGATTTATCCTCCATAAATCAGGATGTGGGGAATTCTGAGGGAATCCCACAACCCCGGCTGCCGGCGGGTGACACTCCCAGAATTAATCTCTGCAATTAAAGCCTTTTTCCCCCCAAAAAAATTGCATCAGGAATGGAGTCCCACAACCCTGGGTGCTGGCAGTGGCACTCCCAGAATTATCTCTGCAATTAAAGCATTTTTCCCCCCAAAAATTGCATCAGGAATTCACCTATTTTAGGGAAAATTCCGCCTCTCAGGTGCCCCCTGATGTCACCGCCTTGGGGACGCCAGGCTGTCCCCACCCGCGTGGGTTTTGTCCTTGTCACCGCGGCTGTGGCGGCACAGGGATGACCCTTGGGCACGTCCCAAATCCCGAATTCAATCCCTGCGGTGTCGGGATCAATAAATATCCGCCGGAATTGGGATCAAAACCCCATTAGGGGACAAATGTGGGGACAGAGGGATGGCAGCGCCATGGATTGGCTTCGATCGCCGCCAGCGCGTCCTGTCTGGATCAGCAGGGCCACGGCTGGGGAAATTCGGCTTTAAATCCATAATTAGCTTTAAATCCATAATTAACGGGGATGTGGGAATTTTGAGGGGTTGAGACTCACAGGAATTGTCCCTAAAGTGGGGAGAAAATGCGAAAATTGAGGTTTTGAGGGTGAAATTCCTGCAAATCCATCCCGGTTTGTCCCGCAGGGGTTGAGAGCGGCGGGGACAGGAGGGAGGAGACCCGCAGCGCCATTAGGAGGTTGCCTAGGGAGAGAACTAAAAATCAATTTATAATCGCGGCCCCATCGATCGGCGCTGCTCCAGATGGAGGATCCCAGCGCCGGGGGATGGAATGATGCCAGCGCTTTTCAGGTGAAAAGCACGGAATTTTTCCTGAAATAGAGCGCGGGTTTTTCCTGAAATAAAGTGTAAATTTTTCTTTAAATAAAGTAGTTGCTGGAGGAGCAGGATGGTTTTGCTTCTCCAGGGTTTTCCCCGGGAGCAAGAGAGATTGTCCCTTCCTCCAACTGGGAAAAAAACCCTGGAATTCCCAAAATCTTCCTTTTGCTGGAAGTGTTTCCAGAGATTGGGGATGGCCTGATGGAGCTCAAGGAGGGCTGTGCTCATTTTGGGTGGAAATTCAAACCATAGGAACGAGGTTGGGCGCAGGCAGAACCCGTTTTTAGCAATTGGAATAGAAAACCAAATTGGTTTTTTTCCTAGGAAAATGGGGATTTGTTGAAACCCGATTACAAAAAAAAACCAAAAAAACCCAACATTTATTTCAAAATATTCGCGTTTCCCACCTGCATTTCTGGCCTGAAACCCTGTTGATTTTTGGGGTTGCTTTGTCACCTCCACCCCAAGTGCCACCACGGCCGGGTGACACTGCCAGCTGCGGGGGACACTCTGGATGGCACAAGCTGTTCCCACACCCCGTGATTCCCCCACATCCATGATCCTCCACGCTGTGGGATGGTGAAACATCCCATTCCCATCAACCCCCCCGGGTTATTTTAGGGTTTTTCCCAGCTCGTGCTGCCGTGGGACTCTCCGGTAGCCCACGGAGTCCCCGAGTGTCCTTCCAAATCCCATCCCCAGCCCATTCCCAAACCTTCATCCGCGCCGCAGCTCCGGGAAGCTGCTCCATAAATCACCCCAGAGCCGGGAAATGAAAATCGTTCTGGTGATGAATGGGGTTTGTTTCAGTTTTAAGGAGAGGGATTGTGGAAAAGACCAGGGCAGGGGGGAATGGGGATAAAAATAAAAGAGGTGCTGAATTTTCCATTGGGGAAAAATTGTGGGATAAAGGGATGGGGTGAGAGGAGGGGGAGAAGCAAGGGAATGCTGAGGATTGTGGGGATGGAGGGAGGATGGGGAAGTGAGGGTTTTCCATGTGGCTCTGGGTTTTTGGGGTGCTGGGCTGCACTGCTCAGGGTTGTGCTCACCCCAGAGGGGTTTTCCTGGACACGGGATGGTCCAAATCCAAGGAGATGTTATCACTGGATCCAGGCTGGGAGTGATTATCCATTGGCCTTGTCACTGCCTGCAGTGCCCAAGTCGTGTGGGATCCAAATCCTGAACCACGAAAATCCCACAGAACCCACATCCCACAGCATTCAAATCCTGCACCACCCAAACCCTGCACCACCAAAATCCCACAGAACTCACATCCCACAGCACCCAAATCCTGCAGCAACTGCATCCTGTGGCATCCACAACCTGCTGCACCCAAATCCCACAACTCCTGCATCCTGCAGCAACCACATCACACAGGATCCACATCCTGCTGCACCCAAATCCTGCAGCAACCTCATCCTGCAGCACCCAAATCCCACAGAACCCGCATCTCTCAACAGCTATATCCCACAGGACCTACCTCTTGTTTCCTCCAAATCCTGCAGCACCCAAATCCTGCACCACTCAAATCCTGCAGCTTCTGCATCCCACAGCACCCACATCCCAACAACTCCTGCATCCCAACAATTCCTGCATCCCTCGGCATCCACATCCCAACAACTCCTGCATCCCAAAGCATCCACACCCCAGCAATTCCTGAATCCCACAGCCCCCTCAGCCCCATCCCGGCTCCCGTTGTCCCCCCAGTCCCCGTTTCCTCGTGAAGCAGCTCCCGCAGCCAAAGGGCAGCTCTGCAGGGAATGCCCTCAGGATTTGGCCCAGCACGGCGGGGATGGGAGGCTGTGCTAATGAAGCATCCCAGATCCAAGTCAGAGGGCATTTCCTGGGATTAATGACCAGCTCGGGAGGAGTTGGTGACTTGGGATGAGGCCAGAAATCCCATTTACCCCGACCGGTACTGCACACGCTTCGTGCCAAGGTCAGCAGAACCTTTTCCAGCCAATTTTGAAAATTATTATTAATCAGAATAATCAAGCGTTGGAAATGGATTTCCATCCCCACCGTGGCGACGCTGCCGAATTCCTGCAGAGAGAGGGGGGATGGATACCCCTGACATTGGAAATGGAAATGGAAAGAGCATCCCTCTCCCTCGGGAGCCTTTTCCTGGCTCTCCCAGGGTGCTGGGGACAGTTCTTAGCCTCGGCTGTCATTCCCACCGGGACTGGATGCCCGGGAGGTGCAGGGAAGGGATGGGGCGAGGAAAACAAGGAAAACCCTCTCCCGGCTGGAGCAGGATGGGCGATTCTCCCCGATGGATGTTTGCGGGTTGCCACGGCAACGGGAGCGCCGCGCTAATCCTCGGCTTTCCTCTCTTCAAAGGGACGAAAGTTTTGCGGGAATGCGGTGGGATCGGCTGGGATCAGAGCTGCGGGAATGCGGTGGGAGTGTGGGAACAGCACCGTGGGACGCTCGGGCTCTGCTGCCGCCACTCCCACGCGTGTGCAGAGACACAAAAACACCCAAACACGGTGGGAAAAACCCAATCCAAACCCATCCCGACGAGCGGGAGAGCTACTCTTTCCCGCTCCACATTCCCAAGGGTGGAATTCCTTGTTTGCAGTCCCCATCTGTGTCCCTGTCCTTCCCTGCCATGGGGACAATCCAGGATGAAGCCCTGGATGCTCGCTTGGATTCTGAGCTGACCACGGGGATGCAGCTTTGGGGAGGGAGAGGATCCCAAATACACTGAAGGATTCCAAGGTGGAACCAATCCAGACCCTGGGCAAATCCTGGCCCTGACATTCCCCCTCTCCCTGTCATCACCAGATGGTTTTCCTGGGTGCCATGGGGAGGAAAATCCAGGGAAATTTTCACAAAACATTCCAGAAAACATTCCCAAATCCCATCCAAGGAGACACCTGCAGCCAAAACTCATCCCTTTACTGATCCAAAAGGGAATCTAGCACCCAGGGACCATCCCTGCCCTCCCAAATCCCAAATCCTGCTGGAAGCCCAGCCCTGCTCCAGCACCTCTCCCTCTGCCGAGCTGCTCATCCCGCTCTCCCTCCTTTTCCCGGGAAGTTTTATGGCTGCTCTCTGATTGTGATTAATCATTTGTGTTTAATTGCCGCTGCTCTGGCTCAGCCAGGAGTTGATGCCTCTTGGCTGCTTCCCCCGGGATGGAGCAGCCTGGCCCGGGAGCAGCCCTGCAGCAGCGGGAGGGGAAGGTTTGGGGTGCTGAATTGGGATCCCGATGGAGCTCCCTGATCCCACAGCCAGACTGGGGCTGGAAAATGGGATTTTGGTGCAAGTGCTCAGGGTTTGATCCCAGCTGGGAAGCAGCAGAGCTGCTGGGGACATGAGGGTGTTTCCGGGATATCCTGGTGGGTGACACTGGGTGGCCACACGGGTGTCACCCCAGGGCCTGTCCCAACGTGGCAGGAAGGAGCCAGGGACACAGAGAGGCACAGGTGACAATGGCCTTGGGATCCTGAGTGTCCAGCTGCTCTTCCTGCCTTTCCCAAACCTCCCCGAGGTGGGGGCTGAGCCCGGATCTCTGTCCCCTCCCTCTGGACAGCTCAGCCCCCATTCCCAAGCCTGGAAGCAAAGGAAATCCTCACCTCGTCCAGCCCTGGGAATGGGGAATTGCTGTCCCTGTCCCCAGTGTCCCCAGATCCCACTGGGAGCAATGGAAACCTTCACCTCACCCAGTGCTGGGAGAGAGGGATCACTGTCCCAGCTCCCAGTGTCCCTGTCCCCAGTGTCCCCACAGATCCCAGTGGAATGGGATCTGCAATCCCAATGGAAACCTGCACCTCGTCCAGCTTTGGGAATGGGGGATTGGTGTCCCAGCTCCTGGTGTCCCTGCCCCCAATGTCCCCAGATGCCACTCAAATCAAGCCTTGGGATTCAGGCACAACTCCACACCTGCAGCAGCAAATCCAGGGAGCAGAGGGAAACCTGGGAACATGGGAATCAGGCAGCAGATTGGATTTGCAGCAAGATCCCACAGTGTTGCCTCCATCCCAGCCAGGCTCTGGTGACCTCTTGCTCCCTGGGACAGCCTTCCCGGGAATTCCAGTGGTTCCTGGAGGTTTTTCCCTCCTGTCCCTTGCTGGGTCAGCCCAGGATTCCCTGCCAGCCTCGTGCTCCACGTGGCCACCGTGTCCTGCAGTGCCACACAGAGAGCCCTGGCGGTGGCTGCCAGAGCCACCCTCACCTCGGCTGCCGGAGCCACCCTCACCTCGGCTGCCCTTCCTGCTGAATTACTGAGAGCTCCAGCAACAGCCACAAATGTTTCATCACTGCATCATCAAAAATTTACCCTCAAGCTGACGATCGAGATGTGTGACAGGGGACAGGGGGCTGTGGGGAGCGACAGCCAGGACAGGGTGGCTGGAGGGATGCAGAGGGGATCGGGAATTTGGGATGTCATGGTCCTGTGGGCAGAGGATCCTGGGGATGGGACTGTCCTGCTGAGCGGGGTGGGGGGCAAAAGCCATCCGAGTGTGGCAGTGCCACCAAGTCCTGCTCGCTGTCCCCAACTGTTCTGTCCCCGCTGTCACAGAGAGGGCAGGGCATGTGCTCAACCATTCCCTGTAATTCCCAATCCCACATTCCAGCCGCAAAGCCATCCCATGGCTCTCCAGGACACAACACGGTGTTGGCTGAACTGGTGACCGCTGGCCGGGCTGGGTGTGACCACAGCATGGCCACGGCGTGGGGATGGACACAAGGACAGCCCGGCTTTGTCCTCAGGCGCCAGGCGGGCAGAGAGGACAGCCTGGTGACCCGGAGCCACTGGCAGCGATGGCAGCAGGAGATGCAAAAGGAGACCTAAAAGGCCGCCCTAGTTAGCAGGGTTTACATAAGGAGGCTTCTCCATGGCAGGATGGGAAAACAGACGGGAATGGGAAGTGCTGCTCGGAGCTCCATTCGCAGGGGAATCCCTGGTGATGGCTGAGGTGACACCCGGCGGGCACAGCCACCCCCTGCTTTGTCCTCACCGCGGCCTCACCAGGCAGGGCTGTCCCTCCTTATCGCCTTCTTATCGCTAATTAACACCCATTCATTATTTTTTTGGACAATGCTTCTCTGCATTCAGGGCTGTCCCCAGCATGTCCTTCCCACATTTGGGGTGGAGACAGGAGGTGCTGCCGGAGGTGGCTTTGTGGGGGGGACAGCCAGCTCCTGTCCCCTCCTTATCGCCTTCTTATCGCTAATTAACACCCATTCATTAATTTTTTGGACAACGCCTCTCTGCATTCAGGGCTGTGCCCAGCAGGTCTTTCCCCCATTCGGGGTGGCTTTGAGGGGCACAGCCAGCTCCTGCCTCCCCCCTTATCGCTAATTAACACCCGTTCATTAATTTTTTTGGACAACGCCTCTCTGCATTCAGGGCTGTCCCCAGCAGGTCTTTCCCCATTTGGGGTGGCTCTGGGGGGCACAGCTAGCTCCTGTCCCCCCTTATCACCTAATTAACATTTATTAATTAACGGCCCCCATGCATTCAGGGCTGTCCCCAGCAGCTCCTTCCCACATTTGGGGTGGCTCTGGAGGGCACAGCCAGCTCCTGTCCCCCCTTATCACCTTCTTATCGCTAATTAACATTCATTAATTAACTGCCCCTCTGCATTCAGGGCTGTCCCCAGCATCTTTCCCCCATCCGGGGTGGGGACAGGAGGCACTGCCGGGGGTGGCTCTGCGGGGCTCAGGCGCATCCCAAAGCCCGGGATTTGCAGCGATCTGCGGGATCTTCTCCCCGCCTGGCCCGCGGTGACCGCCGGGCTGGAAAGGAGCCTGGCGAGAGGCACCTCGGCCAGCAGGTTCGCTCCCCTTATGGAAAGGCATGTGGGATGTGTTTATTCCTGTCGGAGCGCTTGGCCCGCGGCAGGCAGCGGGATTAACCCGCCAGGAGCGGGCACCGGCTGCCAAGATACCCCGGGAGGCACAGCGGGCTGGGTTTGGGGGGCTCCGAGCACCAGGAATGGGGAGAGGATGTCCTTAGAGCCCCACTCCCGGCGGATGTCCTCCGAGGGGACACGCGGGTGACACCGGAGCGGCCAGCAGGGCACGGAGCGCCGCTGGAATCCTGCCCCGGTGCTCTCGGCTGCCAGCCCCTGGAGCTTCCCGACCCTTCCCGAGCGCTCGGAGCTGCTCCCTCTCATCCAGAGGCGGTGGCTCGGTGGCACAGCAGGCTCATGTGGCGGTGGCCCCGGGGCTGGCGGTGGCATCGGGCCAGGGAGGCAGCGGGAAGTGCTGGACAGACCTTGTCACCCGAGCCTGGCACGGCTGAGCCCCAGAGCTGGTTAATTATCAAAATTCATGATTGCCATCCATCAGGTGGCTCTTCAGGGACCTTGGCACCTTGTCCCCATCCTGCTGCTCTCCACCCCAGCCCTGTCCCCCTCCACATCCATCACTGCCTGTCCATACCCAGCTGTCTCAATTATCCATGGGTTTCCTCACAATTATCCATCTCGCTCCTGCCCAGGTGCCTCAGAGCTCGAAGGGATCTTTATGGGATTGTTCCCTGGTTATCCTCACCCTCCTCAGGCAGCGCTGCAAATCCCCCTTTGGAGCAGTCCCGAGCATTCAGGGACAACCTCCAGACCCCACCCGCCCTGGGGAATTTGCTGAATTTTCCAAACCCGGCTGGAAAACCTGGGAATACCGACGGAAAAACGCATTTTTTTTGCGGACGGCGCTGCCTCGCGCACAAATCTGTCCCCTCCACGAGCAGGGCGCTGTCACAGAGCCCATCCCCGGGGGTCTGGCCAGGCCGCCTGGAGCCGCACCAGCCCCCGGGAGAGCTGGAACCAGCAGCCTGCCGATCGCAGCGTGAGTCACCCGCGGCTCCGCTGCCACCCAGCCAGAAACAGCCAGCGCGGCTTAGGACTCGCGTCCCAGTTTCTCGCGCTGTTTACATTGATCTGCCTTCCAGGCTCTGCTTTGCTCCAGTTTTTAATGTAATTTCACCAGCCCGTTAGCCCAGAACGCAGCTCAGCCCCTCCCTCACTTCACAGCACTTTTTTCCCTATTTTTTTTCCGAACTTTTCCCTAATTTTTGCCCCTATATTCCCCCTAACTGTCTCCATTTTAGATCGCAAAAGCCTCAAGTTTTTTGGGACCCTCACCACGACCTGGCAGGAGCGGAGGGAGCCCAGGGTTTGTGCTTCCCCAAAACTGCCCAATTATGGTCAAACTGCTGTAAAACCAACCCCGAAAGCCTCCCTGACCTTCTGGAAGCCTCGAGCTGCTGCTCCAAACCCCTCGAGTGACCCCTCGGCTTCACCCAGGTGATTTCAGCGGTGATTTCCTGCGGGGTCTTGGGTGAACGGGGGATTAATTTTTTCCACGCTGAGGGAAAATGAAAATGCTGAGGCACCGAACCACTCTCACTTCCCTAAAAATTATTAATAGCACCAAGTGTTTTCGGGGTCAGCGGGTGCCCTGAGCCTCGTGCAGCCTGCGGAGGTGGGAAACTGAGGCACGGGAGTCCTAAAATGGGTTTTAAGGAGGTTTGGGGAGGGGTTGAGTTCCTCTTGAGTCTGCTCTGAGGGTGGTGGCGGGGACACGGGATGGGGGATATTCCCTGTCTTTCCCCGAGCTGAATTCCCAGGATTGCAGAGCTCCTGGGGCACAGGGGGAAATCCTAGGGAAAAATCCTAGGGAAAAAATCCTGGGAAAAATGAGGTCCTGCTCTTCCAAAGGCTGGTGGCACCTGGAGATCAGTCAGAGCAGCTGATGCCTTAGGATTTTAGCTGCTATATTTTTCATGTATCTGTAGTTTTAGTGTGTGGCTCTGGACTCCACACAGAGTGCTAAAACTTCTGTTCCCAGCATTTTCAGATAAAACAATTCCTCCAAAGCTGGAGATCCAAGGACACTTCGCTGCCTCAGAGCCCCAAAATATGTAAACAACAGTGAATTGGGAGGAGCAAGTTTGGGTAACTGACCTCATTACCTGAAGGTGTAACTGGAGGATTAAGGCTCGATACGTTGATGGAGAGAATTTATAAAATGTGAAGAACTCGTGACTCAGGGTCCATTTTGGGTGTAACCTCTCGAGTCGGCTCTGTCTGCCCTGAATGCACCTTGAAGGCATTTTCATAAATTAATCTGCTTTTTATTCTCTCAACTTTGTCCAGCCTCTCTTTTAGGTAAGCCTGTCAGGCATCTCCAGTGCCACCTCCGAGCCGGCTGCGAGCGACACCCTCGGGGCTCGGCCGCGGTGACAGGAGGGGCAGGCGGGGACACGGGGCCGGGGCGAGCGGGGACACCGGCGCCGTGTCACGCCAAGCGACAGCGACAGCCCCGGGGGCTGCCAGCGGCCTCGAGCTCCGCAGCACGGCCAGAGCTCGGAAAAAATGCCCAAATCCCGCTTGTCCCAAAGCCAGGCGCTTTCCGCTGGAAGCCACCAGCTGTCCCCCGGCCAGGTACAGGGACTTCGCCACGGCTTTGGACGCTTCCCTCATTAGTTACAACCTGATTAATTACCCTGCTGCCTCCTCTCCCAAACAGAGCTGGGTGTCCAGGCGCTAATGAACAACTCCGGCGATTAATTGCAGGGGTGAGTCCACTCCTAATTAGGAGCAGATTTAGGGAATGAGAGCTGGGAGAGCTCTCGGTGGCTGCCCAGTGCCTCTGGCCGAGCGCGGGCCGAAGATTCCAACCTGTGGGGCTTTTTAATTAATAATTGAGGAGCTGATTAAGCCCGAGATCGTGCACTGAGGGGGGAGGAGCAGAGCCGGAGGTGCCGCTGTGGGTTCCTTTCCCAAAATCCTGTGGGTTCCGTTTCCAAAATCTTGTGGGGTCGTGTCGGTGATGCTGGCTGGGGAATCGGGTTGGATCCAGCCGGGATCTGGGTTGGATCCAGCCTGGATCCAGCCTTGCTTGGAGCAGTTTTGCTGCCAGGGAAAGAGGTGTGAAGGTGGCCAGAGCTGCAGAGTGCCCAGTTCTCCCAGCAAGGCTCTGCATAGGTGTGAGGCTTTTCCTATTCATATTCCCAAAATATGCTCTAAAAGTCAGGATTTTGCGCTGTGATATCAGAGCAGCACCTAGAGGGGGACAGGGCTGTCCCTTTGGGGTGTTTGTCTGCTCCAGGCTGGGCTCTGCCTGTCCCCTGGGGCAGCAGCTTCACCTCTGCCGCTCTTCGCTCTCCCTGACAAATCCCGAGGAAAAGGGGGATGCTGCATCCATGTCCCCCTGCTCCCTGTCCCCTCTCTGTCCCCTTCCTGTCCCCTCTGCGTCCCCAACAGAGCTGGGCCCAGCCCTGTGTCACGGTGGGCTTTGCTCAGAGCTGGACCCCCTTTGCTGGGCATTCCCAACGCTCCATGTTGGAGTTGGGAATTTTCCCCTTTTCCCCGTGATCTCCCCTGCTCGGAGCAGAACCCAGCGAGTCCAGCGCTGTGCCAGAGCCAGAGGTGATGCTTTGTCCCCCACGGGTCAATCAGGGCTGGGGGGACAGCTGGGAATTAAAAAAAAAAAAACAAAACCAACACCCAAACAAAAACCTTGGAGAAGAACCAGCCAGAGAGCAGCAGAGTTTCCATCAGCGCTGGGTCACTGGAAAATCTGAGTGGGGAGCAAGAGGGAAGGAACGAACTTCTGCTTCCTGATAGCAGTTCCTGCGAGGGCATGAGGCAGGGAGGGAGCTGCTTTCCGTGGGCTGAGAGCTCTGCTGAGAGTCCTTTGCCCTTCCCCGGCTCCCTTTTCCCTCTAAAAACCTTTGGAATGTGCTCCCGGCTGGATCCGCATCCCGAGCCCTTCCCCGGCTCCTTTTTCCCTCTAAAAACCGCTGGAATGAGCTCCTGACCGGCTCAGCTTCCCACAGCCGCGGGGCTGCTGCTGCTCGGCTGATAACGAGGGACAAAAAGCAGCTGGACACTGATGTGCCCACAGGGTGGACACTGAGATGTTCCCAATCTGGACACTGAGATGTCCCTAAGCTGGACGCTGATGTGCCCAAAGGCTGGACACTGAGATGTCCCTAAGCTGGACACTGATGTGCCCAAAGGCTGGACACTGACCTGCCGGGCGGCAGCTGCTTGGTCTCCGCCAGGATTTGGGTTGGAAGGTTGAGTTCTCAATCCCTGCTCAGCGCAGGTTGGGATTTCAGGGAGACTGGGGGGTTGTTTGTCGCAGGGGGACAAGGGACAAGTGGAGGGTTCCATCCCTCCCGGATGGCAAGAGGGAATCTCTGCCCGCCTGGACTCCTCCCTGGCTGGGTTTTTTGGGCACAGCCGAGCACCTGCAGCCGCCGCGCCCCGAGGGACAGCACGGAGCCTCCTCCTCCTCATCCTCCTCCAGCTCCCGCTCCTCCTCCCCGTCTGCTCGCGGCGCTGCCCACAGCTCCCGCCTGAAAGGAGCGTCTGTTCCCAGCCGCAGTGCCGGCAGTTGGGATCTGCAGCCAATTCCGAACTCGGCAGAGCGGAACGAGCTCCGTGGAGCTCGGCAAGGCTGCGGCTGCCCAGAGGTTGTGCTCCCCTCGGCCCGGGGTGGGTCCCCTCCTGCCAACCCGGGGGTCAGCGGGGTCACAAACACGGGAAGGAGCTCCAGGGATGCCAAATCACACCCTGGGAATGCTGCGGCAGCCGTGGAATCCCGGCATGGGTTGGGTTGGGTTGGGAGTGATTGCAAAGATATCCCAGAGCCACCCCCGGCCAAGGCAGGGACACCTTCCTTGATCCCAGGTCACTCCAAGCCCTGTCCAACCTGGCCTTGAACACTTCCAGGGATCCAGGGACAGCCACAGCTTCTCTAGGAATTCCATCCCAGCTCCTCCCCACCATCCCAGCCAGGAAAGCCTTCCCAATATCCCATCTCTCTCTGCCCCCTGGCAGTGAGAAGCCATTCCCCTTGTCCTGTCCCTCCATCCCTTGTCCCAAGTCCCTCCCCAGCTCTCCTGGAACCCCTTTAGGTCCTGGAAGGGGCTCTGAGATCTTCCATCCAGAAACCTCCTCCAGGTGCCAGATCGACCCAGGGCCTTTTGCCACCCCACTGAAACCCCTTTATACATTGGGGGGGGTCTCTTCCCAACAGTGTTTCCATCACCAAATTCCCTTCTCTGGGATCAGCCAGCTGAGCACACCTGGACTCAGGTTTGGACTTGGGAGCACACCTGGACTCAGGTTTGCATCCCTGCCTCCAACACCTGCCCTGCACCTTTGCACCCTCAAACCCCAACCTGCAGCACCCCAATCCTACAGAGACCCTCCATCCCTGATCCCCTGGGCTGCAGCAGCCCTTTCCCGGGGTTTAGGGAAGGATTCTCCCTCCCCTCCTGCCCACAGTCCCTGCTGGCCTCCCTTCCTCGGCTGTTTTTTCTCCCCAGCAGTTCTCCTCCAGCCTCATCCATCCACATCCTTTATGGATGAGATGTGTCATTCCTGACCCGGGTTCACCGGGAGCTGCCAGGGACACTGCCAGCCCGGCCCGTGGCCCTCGTTAGCTTAATTGCTCCTCGGGAGGCTGAGATGTGCCAACCGCGGGGCCTCCCGGTGCTCCATCACCGCCTGCCACGTCCTATATGGAGCAAAGTGGGGCTTGGCAGGGAAAAAAGGGAGAAAACAGATCGGTGCCACCGGGAATGAAGGGCAGGTTCCCACGTCAGCGCCGGGAGCTGGGATCAGCTGTCTCAGCAGTCAGCGGGGACAGGAGCTGCTGGCGTCACCGCTGATGTGACACAGGCACGTCCTGCAGGAGGGAGGGAGGGAGGGAGGGAGAGAGGGAGGGAGGGAGATCTGTGCCAGATCTGCAGCGCGAACCCTCCCGGCGCGGGTGGGATTGGAGGTGATCCTGCAACCAAAATCCCAAAGGCATCGAGGGTGGAAAATCCCTCTGGGATCATCGAGGCCAAGCTGTGTCCAATTCCCACCTTGTCACTCAGAGTGCCACGCCCAGGCCTTCCTCAGACATCCCAAACTCCTGGGCAGCTCCAATCCTGACCACCTTTTCCATGAGGAAATTCCTCCCGATGTCCACCCTGAGCCTCCCCCGTGTCAGGGCAGTGCTGGGATGTCCCTGTCACCTTTCCAAGCCAGGCAGGGATCTGCTTTTTCAAGCCTGGTATTCCTGGGTGCCAAAACCTGGAAAGTCCTGCACCCCCAGCTTGGTTGGGGTGACAGTGGCTGTGTCCCAAATCTCCAGCTCTGTCAGGAGGCCTGAGCCGTGCCTGCTTCCCAGTGAATCCCCATCCTTTTCCCCGGTGTGTCCCAGCCCTGCTGCAGGCTCTCCTTCCCTTCCTCAGCTCCCTCTCTCCCTGCCATGACTCATTTCTCTCTCACCAGGGCTTGGATTTTTAAAGAAGCCCTGGGAGACACGGAGGGTTTTGTACCTGCAGAGGATCCCAGCAGGTGCCACGGAGCTTCTCCAGCTTGGAGGAGGGATGGACAGACGGAGGGATGGAGGGATGAGGGATGGATGGATGGATGGATGATGGATGGATGGATGATGGATGGATGATGGATGGATGATGGATGGATGATGGATGGATGGATGGATGGATGGAGGGATGGATGGATGATGGATGGATGAGGGATGGCTGGACGGATGGATGGAGGGATGGATGGATGATGGATGGATGGATGGAGGGATGGATGGAGGATGGATGGATGGATGGATGGATGGATGGATGGATGAGGGATGGATGGATGGATGGGTGGATGGATGGATGGAAATGGTCCAGGAGTGCTGAGGATCCAGGACCAGGCAGATGGTGACAGGTTTGGAGCTGGGAATGTGGTGCTCTGGGGAGGCAGCAAGGATGGGGATGCTCCAGCCCCTGAGAAGTCCCTGGGAAGCACAAGCCAAGAGTTGCAAGGAAAAAATTTCATCCTCAGGAGGATCCCTGCAGGTTCTGAGGAGCCCTGGCCTCCCCCTGGCTCCAGGAGCTCTTTGTGGAGGGTGAGAATGGCTCCATAAACCTGGAGCAAGGATCACATCCCTGGAAGTGTCCCAAGCCAGCTTGGACAGGGTTTGGAGCACCCCAAGATCATGGGAAATGTCCCTGCCACGTGTCCCACCACGCTGGGAGTGGAATTTGTGGGGTGCAGGACACCTCTGCGACCCCAAAGTCACCAGTTTTCCATCCCAGCCCTATCCCCGAGCTTTTCCCAGTCAATATTTGCATTCTGCCTTTCCCAAGGAATTCCCGGCGCCTCCTCCAGCCCCGGCACGCCGCCAGAGGGAGGGAGGCCATCGCCACCAGGTCACATCTGCACCTCCCCGAGCAAACTCCAAGCTCTCCCCGGCAGCCGGGGCCCCTCGGGAGCCGTGGGTGCGGCCATGTGCTCCTGGAGGAAAGTTTCTCCTCCGTTTTTGTGATTAATTCCTTCCTCCCACCGCGGCCGCCCGCAATCCCATCTATATCCATGGCTCCCCACTCCTCCTCGGCTGTAAAATATTTATAACCCCCTACATTAGGGCCCTTTTTTTCATTTTTTCCTGCTTTTTTCCCCCCTTCTCCCCTGCCTTCCACCCGGGCTCCCCGGCTCTGCCGAGCTCCAGGAACCGCTTCATTTCCATAAATCTCGGGGAAAGCTGTGAGGAATAATTTCGGGTTTTTTTTTTTTTGCTTGGGGAACGCGATGCTTTTTTTAATTGCACTCATCTGCAGCTCCTTGGCGATGCATTATTGATGGTTATTATTCCAATAAAGGAGCCGTTTCTGGTTTGTTTTCCCGGGGATGAGCTTGGAAATGTCTGGTTTTCCCTCCTCCTTCTTTCTCCCCGTTTCGGGAGGAGGTCACCTTTGCATCCGAGATTTTTCCACCCGTTTTCACCCCTCCCGTGGGTGTTGCTGCGGTTTTGCCTTGTGGCATCAACACCGGTGATGTCCCCTTGTTGTCACCAGAGCTCCCCAAGCACCTTGAGGTGGGCTAGGGGGAAAATCGGCTTTTCTGGAAGAAGGAATCCAGAGGATCCTGGAGGAGGGGAAGGTCAGGAGGCTCCGGGTGGCTTTGTTTGGGGTCCATGTGTGCCGCAGGGACCTAAAGCTGCTCCCGGGAGTTTTCACTACTTGTTTGGCCTCCAAACTCAGGATTTTGGGAGTGTTTTGGGATCTGATCCTCTGGTAAAACTGCTCTTCACCCCACAGCTGGCCAGAAAAGGACCAGCTGGGGTTATCCCTGCCCTTGCTGGCACATTGCAGGATTTTGGGAATGTTTTGGGAGCTGATCCTCTGGTAAAGCTGCTCCTTACCCCACAATTGGCAAAAAAAGGAGGTTATCCCTGCCCTCGCTGGCACACTGCAGGATTTTGGGAGTGTTTTGGGATCTGATCCCCTGGGAAAGCTGCTCTTCACCCCACAGCTGGCCAGAAAAGGACCAGCTGGGGTTATCCCTGCCCTCGCTGGCACATTGCAGGATTTTGGGAATGTTTTGGGATCTGAACCCCTGGGAAAGCTGCTCCTGACCCCACAATTACCCAAAAAAGGAGGTTATCCCTGCCCTCGCTGGCACATTGCAGGATTTTGGGAATGTTTTGGGATCTGATCCCCTGGGAAACCTGCTCCTGACCCCACAATTGCCCAAAAATAGGAGGTTTGCTGGCACATCCCGGGATTTCAGCCCCACGCTCCGCAGGGTCACCAGGATCCAGGTGGGACCAAGGGCACCTCCAGCCCTTCCAGCCCCGTTTCCCCCATCCCTGGAGGGAGGGAAGGCCCCAAATTCAGGCTCGGGAGCTCCCCCGCCTCCCCAGCTCGGCAGTGACGGGCAGAGCGCTTTCCTCCCGCGCTGTCACCTCGCTCCCGTCCCTTCCCGCACCGCCCACCGCGCTGTCACCGCGGCAGCAGCGGGGACTTTCCTGGGGCCCACCAAGGTCCCCGAGCTGTTAGCGCGCCGCAAACACCGAGCGCGAGGTTCCTCCTCGATGTGAGGAACGAAACGAGGTCGGAACTGGAGGGAAAAATGTTCATTTCGGGAGGGAGGGAGGGCGATGAGGATCCTCGGGGGTTTTCCCTGGAGATGTTTTCCCGGGAATTTCGCGGGGGGATCCTGCGGATCTCGAGGATTCAGCATCCCGGAATTGCCCCTCATCATTCCCTCTCCTTCCTCCTCGGGAAGGAGCAGCTCCTCCTGCGATTTTGGGGTTTAATAACGGGCCCTGGATGGATTTAGAGCCTGCCGTGCTTCCAGCAGGGAATGTGTAGGGATGGGGAAGGGAGAGACCTCCAGGCACTTTGGTGATGAATTCCGGAGGTGAGCGAACAATTTCGCCTCCTAATTACAGCCATAAAGCAAAAATTCCTCCCAATCCCCAAATTCCTCCTCTCGCTCTCGCTTCTCCCGTCAAACCCCTTTTTTCCCCGACGAAGGAGCTGCTTAATTAGGAATTAACAGGGCTGTCGGAGTAATCGGGAGCAGGAATGGGTTGGGAGAGGTTCATTAGTGCGCTGATGGGTAATTAGCAATCCCGCGGCTAAGGGAATTTTTCGGAGGCTCCGAAGGCCCTGGAGGGAGGGGGAAGCAGAGCAGGGAATTGCTGTGGATGCGATGGAACCATAATGGGATTTTTCCTCAGATTCCAGGCAGGAATCCCAGCCCTGGACCAGCCACCTCTGGGATGAGCAGGGACAGGGAAAAGAGGGAGAAAAGGCAGGAAAAATCCCCCTAAACCCCCACGGAGCATCCCCAGCTCTGCTCTCCCCCCTGTGGGGCCAGCAGGACCCCCCGGCATTCCCCACAAAGCCTCTCCAGGGTTTATTTATCCCCGAGCACCGCCAGTCCCAGCGCTGGCGCTCGCTCTCCCTATATTTAGCCCTTGAATGGAGAGAGATTTCACAGCCGCCTGACTCTGCCTTGTGCTTAGAAGTCACTCAGTGTTTCCATGAGAAACCCGGGGGGTCCAATCCGGAGCTCTTCTCGCAGGCACCGTGACAAAAAAAAAATCTTCCCCGAGCATTCCAGCAGCGCTGGATTTCCCCCCTCCGGGGATGAGATCAGGATCTGGCCCCGGGTTTTGATGGGTTTGTAACTTGGCTGATACAACTCGGCTGATTTAATTCATTTTTTGGGCTAAAAACTCCACCTACAAGTTCCCAGCCTGGGAGGCATTAAAGGCAAATTAATACAAATATTAGAGGCTGGGTTTGAAGGGAAATCATCAGGGAAGTCAGATTTTTTTTATTATTTTTTTTCTAGGGAAGAGCCTGATGGAGCAATATTTTCTATTTTGGGGTGATTTATTTTATTTGATGCTGCAGGGTCTCCTCGAGGCCTGGCACTGCCCAGGCCAGGCACTGCTCTGCTTTCCAGAGCATCCAGAAAAGAACTTGGAGAAGAAAAGAGGGAAAAATCGGGATAATGGCTGAGATTCCAGAGGGTTTAGGTCCCTGATGGAGAGCTCAGGAGCTGCTGGGCACTGGGGGAGATTTTTCCCAGCCTGTCCCCACTGCCACCCCAAATCCAGCCTGTCCCCAGTGTTATCCCAAATCCACCCTGTCCCCATTGTTATCCCAAATCCAGCCTGTCCCCACTGCCATTGCAAATCCAGCCTGTCCCCACTGCCACCCCAAATCCAGCCTGTCCCCATTGTTATCCCAAATCCAGCCTGTCCCCAGTGCTATCCCAAATCCAATCTGTCCCCACTGCCACCCCAAACCCATCCTGTCCCCATTGCCACCCCAAACCCAGCCTGTCCCCACTGCCACCCCCATGGCTGTGACACCTGGAGCTGATCCTGCACCCCAGCCCAAGTGGATGGGACAGGAGGGGAAACTCTGCTAGCTCAAGGGTTGTGTCCTCCTCCTTCCTGCTCTGTGGGCAGTGTGGTGACACCCCTGTCACCGCCCTGGGGGTGGCAAAGCCACCAGAAGGAGCAGTGGCCTGTGCACACAGGTGGAGCAGCAGGGGTGACACCACCACGGGCAGAATCCTGGGAAGCAGAGACACATGGAGGGTTTTTGGGGTCTCCCAAAATACCCCATGAAGGAATTTTTCCCATGCCCCCTGCCTGGAATCTGAGGAAAAATCCCATTATGGTCCCATCCCTGTCCCATCGCATCCACACCGATTCCCTGCTCTGCTTCCCCCTCACTCCAGGGCCTTCAGAGCCTCCGAAAAATCCCCTTAGCAGGTTAGTGTTTCATTGGAGGTGACACTCCCACTCCTGCCAGGATTTTCCCTTTTTCTCCATATTCTTCTCCTCAAACATGGCCTGGAAGGAGCTCTGGGGCCATTCCTGGTTCTGTCAGTGATGGGAATGCATCACATTCTGATCTCCTGTCACCACACAGGAATCACACTTCCCAAACACATTTTGGCCAATCCCTCCCCTCCCCAGGTGGAAAACCTGCTTTTCCCCATTTCACCCCAAATCAAGGAGTTCGACAGAGCTGCAAATTCCTGGCATTGCCGAGCTGCCCTGCTCCCACGGCTTCCCCGAGGCAGGAAGGCTGCTTTCCTTCCAGGAGCCCAAATCCAGATGGTCAGAGGCTCCTTCCAAGCTCCCAGAACCTGTTGGAAAAGGCCATTTATGTCTCAATAGCAGTTTTGCATCCTGGCCCGTTGGAAGGGATCCCTGCCAGCTGCTCCAGCACCTCTTTTCCAAGCTGTTCTGTGGCTGTGGAGAGCCAGCCTGGTCAGGATTTTGGTGCAGGGATAAAATCCGTGTGTTTATTCCCAATTTTTTTGTGTTGGGCGAGTGTGGAGCTGTTCAGGAAGGGGCCTGAGTTTGGTTTTTGGGAAGCAAGTTTTGCCCTGGAATGTTTTATTTTCAGAGGGGATAACCCCATCAAGTCTCCAGGAAGATGCCAAGGAGGAATTGAGGAGGAATTGAAGAGGAATTGAGGAGGAATTCCCAGCCCAGGGTGTTTTCCTCCCCTCAAAGCAAAGCTCTGGAGCAGGTTGGTGCTTTCTGTACCCCAAGGGATGTGAGGATGAAATTAAATCCAACACGGGCAGGCCTGATGTCACTCAAGTGACCTCAAACAGCATTCCCTACTCCAAAACAACTCCCAGATCAGCTCATCCGGGCGGGAAGGTCCATCCTGGTGAGCTGAGGAAGGGATTTTATGGAATTTCCAGGGCAAAGGAATCATTCCCTCGCTAGGCCCTGAATCCAGGCCTAGCTTCCCGGCCTGCGCAGCACCACAGGAATGTGGAGTTATGGAGGCACAGGCCCTCAAGGGGGGAAAAACCCCCTTTTTTTTAGGTTCTGAGGGCTAATGAGGGGCTGAGCCCACAAGGGTGCTGCACTGGTTTAACTGGGACATCTCTGGGCCTAAACTGGGGCTCTGGGGGTTTTAAGGCGTTTCCTCCCAGCCCTGCTGGCCTCTGTCCATTGCGTGTGGTGTTTCCATGCTTTGGGAATGGTTCTGTGAGGGATTTTATCCTGGTTGCTTTGGAAAAAGGGGTGAGGGTTGGATCTGGGATTGGGGGGTTGGTGATGCTTGACTCTCGTGGCTCTGGGGGTGTCCCAAGTGATGCCATTGCATGAGGGGACAGTCACCCTCAGGGGGGTCATGCTGTGCCCCACAGGCCCTGGGGATCAACCACAAAACAACAAAACCACTTTGACCCCACAAGGAGCCCCGATTTTGCCACAGACCCTGGGGATAAACCCCAAAACCACTCTGACCCCACAAGGAGCCCCGATTTTGCCACAGGTCACGAAGTTCCTTCTGCCTCCCCATGCCCAGAGTGGGGAGGGGTTTGGGCATGAGGGTGCCCCTGCTTTTTGGGGTGTCCTTGCTTTTTGGGGTGCCCAAACTGCCCTGGCAGGTCCCCACATTGTCCAGGGGTCCACACCCCACTCTGTCCTTGGGGATCCCTATATTGCCCAAGGGGTCCCCACACTTCTTGGGGCTGTCCCCACATTTTTTAGGATCGCACACCCCAACTCTGCCTGTGAGGTTTTCCCACTGTTTGGGGGTGCACACTTTCTCTCGTCCTGGGGGTCCCCAGATTTTCTGGGGGTGCACTTGTCACCCTCTCTGGTGTGTCCCCACCCTGTCCTGGGATCCCCAAACTGCCCGGGGGTCCCCACATTGCTCGGGGGTCCCCACAGTTTCTGGGGGTGCACTAGCCACCTTGTCCAGTGTGTCCCCACCCTGCCTGAGGATCGAGGATCCCCACATTACCAGGGGGTCCCCACCCTTTTGAGGATGTTTACCCCACGTTGCCAGGGGGTCCCCACCCTTTTTGAGGGTGTACACCCCACACTGCCTGGGGGGCCCCACACTATCTGAGGGTGCCCTCGCCGTCCTGTCCAGTGTGTCCCCACCCTGCTTGGGATCCCCACATTGCCGGGGGTGTCCCCACCCTTTTTGAGGCTGTTCACCCCACATCACCAGGAGGTCCCCACCCTTTTCCGGGGTGCACCCCCACTCTGCCCGCGGGGTGCTGCCCCTCTTTGGGGTCGCACACCCCGCTCCGCCCCCGGCCGGGCAGCTCAGCCCGTTCCTTCTCCGTCCCCCTTAAGCAGCCGTCGGGGCGTGCAGCCACCTTAAGGGAGCCCCTCCCCCGGCGGGCTGGGACGAGCCCTCCCCCTCCCTGCCCGCCGTCCCCTCCCTCGCCGGCCCGGCCCCGCACGGCCCCGCACGGCTCGGGGGTTGCCATGACAAGCATTTTCTCCCGTTAGCTCCGGGACCGGTGCCCCTCCATCCCATGGCCAGTCGCGGGGGCTCCGCCGCCAGCCGGGCGCCGTGGGACCGGAGCCGGTGAGTGCGCGGGGAGACCTCCGGCAGCGGGGTGTGGGGGTCCCGCGGGGGGTGGCGGTGCTGGGAGCACGGGGGGGACACCGGGAGTGGCGCGGGGCGGTGGCGGAGGGGGCTGTGTGTCGGAGCGGGGGGCGCGGGTGGGTGCGAGCATCGCTGCCGCCGCTCTGCCGGGGCGGGTGGGGCGCTGGGCGCGGAGCTCTCTCCCGCCCCGCTCCGTCCCGGTGCAGCAGGTGGGATGGGGGGGCTCGGCGTGGCGCCCCAGAGCAGCGGGGGGGCTCGGCGTGGGACCCCCCGACCCCAATGGCACGTGGCAGCGGGGTGGGGTGGTGGGATGACCGCGCTCCGTCCGCTCTGGGGCGTGGGGGCTGCGGGGCGTGCGGCCCCCGGACCTCTTGTGGGGGCAACTCCGGCAGCCCCCCGGGCTTTGGGGCGGGGGGGACGCTCCGCTCGGATCCTACAACTTGTTGCCCGCCCTTGTGGCGGGGGGTGTTGGGGGCGCGGGGTTCCCGGTCGCTCGTGTGGCTGGATTTTTGGGAGGCAGCGAGTTGTGGCATTGCGGGGAGGAGGAGGAGGAGGATGATGGAGGAAGGAAGGGGCGGGGGAAGGGGAGGGGGGCTTGCGGCAGCCCAAGGACAGAGCGGGGAAGGTGCTGCGTGGGTGGGTTTGGGGTGGTTTTTCCCCGCCCGTGGGGCAGCAGTGGGGCTGCTCCGTGCCTGGGGCGGGGGGCGCGTGGGGTGGGATGCGGCGGGGAGGCTGCGTGGGGGCTGCCCACGCCGCGGCTGGGCACGTCTCCCTCCTGCCTGCACCAATCCAGCCGGGCAGATCCCCGGCAGAAAACAGGAGCGGGGAGGCGGAAAAATAAATTGCAAAATAAATCAGGAAATCTATTGGAAGCCCGGCCAGGCTCTGGCCTCGTCCGTCTCGTCCTGCCTCTGCCCCCAGCGCTCTCCCGGCATCCCAGCCCGGGCTCTGGAGCCTCCCGGCATCCCTGGCCTGGCTCGGTGGGTCCGTGCCCCCCGTGGGGCAGGGGTGGGGGG
Source organism: Lichenostomus cassidix (assembly GCF_008360975.1). Lineage (NCBI taxonomy): Eukaryota > Metazoa > Chordata > Aves > Passeriformes > Meliphagidae > Lichenostomus > Lichenostomus cassidix. The sequence continues at coordinate 4,071,055 of NC_139506.1, forward strand.
GCTGTGCGGAGCTGGGTGGTCCCTCCCTGCTTTGCCAGAGGCGAGTGGAGATGTTGGGAGGGGAGGAGGGACAATAGGTTATTGTGCTCTTATCTCTGGAGACCTGAGCTTGGGTGGGGGTTCGCATTGCGAAGCTCAAACCAGTGCAGCCAGTTTCTGCCCGTGGCCGTGGCCGGCCGGCCCTGGACGTGAGTGGACTGGCGGGAGCCGTGGGCAGCGAGCTGGGGTGGAGGTGAGTGCTCGGAGCTCGCCACGGGGCACCCAGAGCCATCCTGGGGCCGGGGGACCCCGAGCTGAGCCCCCACCCCAAACCCCCTGGGCTGCGGGGACAAGGCAGGGGCTGCACCGCCGCCTGCGCCCTGCCTGCCTCCAGACACTGCCCTCAATCTTTCGCTTCCCTGAGCACCGAAACGCACCTCAATTATTAAATCATGAGCGAAGAGAGGCTGACGCCCCCGCGCTCCGCCAGCCCCACCCCGCCGCGCCCCGGGGATCCCTCCCCGGCTGCCCCCTCGGGCGACACCCCCGGGAATCCCACCGCGGGCCGGGGGTGGCTCCGGGGGGCTGCAGGTGTGCGGGGAGAGGAGGACCCCCCCAAATGGTGGGCGCTGGGTGGGCTTGGAGGCCTCCCGAATTCCACGCCGCGGCTCCCCGTGGCCGGGCTGGATTCACTCGGATACGTGGAGCGGGGAAGGTGCCGCTGCCGGGATGGTGCAGGTGGAGCAGCTGGGAAGCGCCCAGGGCAGGAGGCAGCGCTTCCCCATTCCTCCCCGAGCACCGCGCATTCCCCGCGGGGCGCGGGCTCCATCCCCGTCCCACCCTCGCCGCCGGCGGGTGCTGCTCCCGGCCGAGCCCCGGCTCCTTCCCTGCCTCCTGCCCGCCTGGAAAAGCACTGAGAAGTGTTGCGAGCGCTGCAGGTAGAGAGCTTTGAGAGGGCGCAGGGTGTTGTTGGGTGTTGGTTTCTTTTTTTTTTTTTTTTTTTTTTCTTTTTTTTTTTTCGCCTGAGATGATGACGGAGGGAATTCCCTGCGCTGCCGGCTCGCCGCTCGCGTGCCGTGGGTCCGCATCTCCTCCCGGGGGATCTGTCGCCGTCACCCGAGCCTGGCGCCTCCGGAGCCGGGAGCCGCCGGGCCGGAGCCCCCGGGCAGAGCGCGGGCAGGGCGGGGGCGGCCGAAGGGTGGCACAGGTCCTTGGGCAGGATGAGTAAGAGCAGGGAGGGACGGCTGCTCTTCTCCACTATTGTTTCGCAGTCGAAAGCGCCGGGGTGGAGCTGAGCCTGGAGTTTCCCCTTGTCCCCAAGCCCTGGGAGCCGAGCTCGCTCCTTCCCCGCCTGCCCCCCGCTCCCTCCCCGCCCGCCCCTCGCCGGGGCCGCGGATTCTCCGCGCGACCCCCGCTCCTCTCTCGGGTTGTGGTTTTTTTTCCTTTTCCTGTTTCTCCTCCCTGCTAGGCCACGAGCGGAGTTTTCCCGCAGTGGCCACAAGCGCCCGTTCCAGCAGCGCGGGATGGAGTCTGCGGGGGTTTGGGGACACAAATCTCTGCGGCGGGGGGCACTCGCTGCCGCCGCCGCTGCTCCCCGCATCCGCTGCTCCCCGCGCAGGGCCCGGGGAAGGGCTGGCAGCTCCGGCTTCCTCCTCGCCCACGGCTCCTCCCCGCCGGGCACGGCTGCGCCGTGCTGGGAAAGGAGCCGGCGGAAAACCTGGGGTGAAAGCCCGGGGATCCCGCTCGGCTCCGGGAGCGGATGGGCAGGGAAGGCGCTCGCTGTGGCAGGGACGAGGAGCCTCGGGGGGATGCTCGGTGTGGCCGTGGGAATGGGATGCGGGTCCTTTGGGAAGTGACCGGTGGTCAGTGTGACCGTGGCAATGGGGAGTGACCAGTGCTCGGTGTGACCGTGGCAATGGGATGCAGGTCCTCTGGGAAGTGACCAGTGCATCGTGTGGCCATGGCAGTGGGCTGCAGGTCCTTGGATGTGAAGTGACCAGTGATGAGAGTGACCATGGCAATGGGATGCGGGCGCTCAGATGGGAAATGACCCATGCTCAGTGTGACCGTGGCAATGGGAGGTGACCATGGCAATGGCATGCGGGTCCTTTGGGAAGTGGCCAGTGGTCCGTGTGACCACAGCAATGGGATACAGGTCCTTAGATGGGAAGTGACCAATACTCGGTGTGACCATGGCAGTGGGAGGTGACCAATGCTCAGTGTGACCATGGCAGTGGGAGGTGACCAGTGCTCAGTGTGACCATGGCAGTGGGAGGTGACCAGTGCTCAGTGTGACCACAGCAATGGGCTGCAGGCCCTCAGGTGGGAAGTGGCCACTGCAGCACAAAGCGGTGCCACTTCCTCGGTGTTCCCCATCTCCTGTGGCTTGCTGGGAGCTCCAGGATGCAGGAATGCTGCTGGAGGCCTGCAGCATTCCCGGTCAGGAATGGATGTTCTGTCACGCCCGGCGGGGATCTGGTGAGCAGAGGAGGAGATAAATCAGTGGGGGCGAGCTGGGAATTGAAACCCATTCCTCTCCCCCTGGTGTTGTGCCGGGTGGGAATGAGGATCCCATGGGTGGTGCTGGAGATGCTCCTGGGGGAAGCAGCTTTGATGGCAGAGGGTGGCAGAGCTGTCCCCAACCTCCCTCCTCTCCAAATTGGGGGGACAGGGACGGGCAGGTGACAGGATCCTGCCCGGCCCAGAGCTTCCCACTGGTTTTCCCAGCCACACTGGGACAGGGAATGTGTTTTGGGGTGCACATCCAGCCTTGGGGTCCCTGGGAGCAGCCGGGTGACAGCCACGTTCCCTGTCACCTCCTGCCAGCGCCGAGGCCGAGCTAATGAACCCTGTGACTTTGATGTTTTAATTAGTTCCTTTTGGCTTTAATGCACGGGGATAATAGAGTTTCCACGGACTTATAAAACCTGCCCCTCTGCTGGATCATTAGGAAAAGGGAAAAAAGACACCAGGTAAGCCTGAGTAGGGGAAGGAGGGGTAGCTTGAGCCCTGCAGAGCACATGACACCCGCTGGGGTGTCACCCACCCGGCTGGTGACTCTTTTCAAACGCTAATTAAGCACCTTAAATCCCCGGAGAGCTCTCTGTGAGTAAGAGCTGAGTTCAGAGTCCTCCTGCGTTTGTGAGCTTCGGGGAGGGGTCTCGAATTCCAACGTGGGAAGCCGATGCTCAGCGAGGCTGCTGGATTCGGGAACTGGGGCTGTGGGATTCCCTTTTGGGGCTGTGGGATTCCCTTTTGGGGCTGGCCCTGCTCCCTCCAGGGTGACTGGGCTGGTGGTGAGGGACAAGGGGACTCTGGTGGGACGCCGAGTGTCCCTGGGCAGCTTCCCTGGGGTTTCCGGGCTTCTGGGTCACGGCATCAAGCCCTAAATGGGGGCCTAAAGCGGGATCAGGAGGGTGCAGGCTGGGGAGGGGACACACAGCGGTGACACCAAATCCCGGAGCTTTGGAGCGAGGGAAGGGACGTGGGGAGGATCATCCCATGCCAGTGCCAACGGGAGAGCTCCCGGCCTCGGGAATCCCTTCCTTCCCTGTGGCACCAGGGGCTGTGGCAGCCCCTGGCGTTGTCACCGGGCCTGTCCCCTGCCACCCCCGCCCACTGTGGCCACCCGGGGCCGGGCCCTGGCGTGTCCCCAACGGGGGGAACTCCTGCCCAGGGCGGCAGCGGCCAAGGGGAAGCTTCGGCCAAGTGTCCGCGCTTTGTGCTGACGGGGAAACTTTTCCTTCGACGCTTCCACGGCAGGGATGAGTCGGCAGCCGCGCTGAGCCGAGCGGGGCGCCGGGGGCGAGGAGCAGTCCCGATTTTCCCATTCCGTGCCGTATCCCGGTGTTTTCCTGCCGCCGAGGCAGCCGTGGGCTGTGGGAAGGAGCAGCTCGCTGCTGCTGTGCCTGGGCAGAGCGCGGCGCGTAGGAGTCCCCACCCGGAAGAGTTTGTCCGGCGGGGACGGGGAGGGAGGAATCCGATCCCTCCTTTTCCCAGGCTGGGATCCCAGCGCGCTTGGCTCTCCGTGGCCTTGGCCGGCTCCCCGCTGCCGAGCCCCCGGCGTGGGGCTGGCCCCGCTCCGTCCCGCCGGGCCGGGAAGGGTCCCGCAGCAGCGATTCGCGACATCTCCTCTTTGTCTGCCGCTCGGAAAGGTCAGCCCTGCCTCGCTCCGTTAAGGAGCTGTAAATAATCCCGGTCCCTGTGCCTCGGGGCCGGCTCCGGGCTGAGCCCAGCATCCTCCTGCTGCCGCCCGGGCCGAGGAGCCGTGCCAGGGGAGGTGATGCCAGCCCGGGGGGGACATGGCGCTGCAGGGCCGGGGGGCAGCGGGCTGCGGGGGGCTCGGGGCGCTGGCCGCGGGGGGAAAGCGGCGTGTCCCATGCCAAGGGCAAGAGTCGGGATGGCTGCTCCCGGCTCCTGCTTTCCCCGGGCTAAAAATAAGCCGCTGGCCCTCACCGTGCTGCCTCTGCTCCGTCTGGGGGGGCTGGCGGTGGGCAGGGGGTGAATCCAGGCACCGGGGGTGGTGGCAGGGCCCGTGTGGGGTTGGAAGTGACCTTTGCTCTTTGGGCATCGGGGCCAGTGATCAGATTTTCAGGTCCGGGCTCGGATTTCGGGCAGAAGGTGTCTGATTTTCGGCGCCGTTTCCCGAGATGCTAATTCAGGACCCTGCCGCAGCAGCTGGAGCTTTACTGTCCCTTCGCCACCCCTCGCTCAGCCGGGAGGTGCCCGCGGCCCCTGCAATGCCCTCGGCTTTTCGCTTCTCGCCTTTTGTTCCTGCTTGGGAATGCCTCAGCCTCGCCTCTCCGCGGCTCCAGCTTTTCCAGAGGCTTAGTGGCGTGGCCCTCGCGGCATTCCAGCTCCTCGCCTCCCTTCCCACCTTCTCGCCAGCTCCTTAAAAAATAACCCCCGTGTCGCTGGAGCGCCGCTGGGGGCACATCCCATCGGATCCGGTGGGGAAGGTGTTTTTCCACTCCTGCCATCCCGCAGGGACACCGGGATGAGCGAGGAGATCATCCTTGCTCAGTCCTCCAGCATTGCCCCCTCTCATCCTAGCTCTGTCGAAGCCCCTCGTTTTGGGATGAGCCCGGGGAAGGGGATGGCTCCGAGCGGGATCTGCCGGCTGTGCAATTCTCGTGGCACCTGCACAGCTCAGCCCGGCTGCATCCCAATCCCCGCCGTGACGGATCGCTGCAGCTGGCAGCCGGCAGCGCGTGGTGCCGACAGCTTCCCAGAGCTTCCCGCTCCAGAGGGGCTTCCTGCCGGAGCCGGGCTCTGCCGTGGGCACGTGGCCGTGCCACCAGCATGGCCTCGGTGATGGGGACACGCCTGGGGGTGACCCGGGCTGGGAGGGAGCTCGTGCTCCGGCGTGAACCTGAGTTAAACATTATTCCTGCCTCTGGAGCAGGGAGGGATTAGCACAAGGAGGGAGAGCTCGGTGCAAGGAGGGGGATTGCAGGGAAATGAGGGCAGGCTGGATTTGTGGCCGTGCCGGCAGCTGGGAATGCCAGGCTGGCGCTGGAGGAACCCCGAGCTGCCGCTGGGATGGGCTGGAGCGAGGCTGGAATTGCGCCTGGCGAGGGTCACAGGGTGGGTGACAACCTCTGGGGCAACGAAAAAGCTGGAGTGACAACCGGGATTTATCCTGACAGCACAGGCCTGGCTGCTGAATCAGCTGCAGGGAGCCAGGATCAGAAACTTGGCTGGGCTGGGAGAAGCTGGGAAGCGTGGCTGGGATCCTTCCTGGGTGTCCTGCTGCAGACGTGGCTCTGAGTCACTGCATCCTGCCTGGGAAAGTTTTGGGTCCCTCAGAGCAGCCGGGCAGGGAGCTGGGATGGCTCCTGGGAGGGTCCTGCTGGATTCCCCGTGGGAACAAGGCCGTGCTCATCCCTAGGGACACATCGGTGGGGCTGGGGGCCACCAAGCCCCGTGGCCAGGCTGGAGCTGGGAGAGGGTGAAGCTCCACATCCTGCATTTTCCAGCGTGACTGGTGCTGGCTATTTTTAGTTGTCCGAATTCAGCTCGCCTTAAATGCTGTCTTTTGAGGTTTCTCTGAGGGAGGAGGCCTGGAGTGGTGTTATTTCCCAAGTGACGGATTGCTCTTCCCTCTGACCCCAACTGGACCGGCCAAAAAAACGAAGGGAAGGACCAAAGCTGCGGCTGGGAAGTGTCTCCTCCCCGCAGAGCTTTGCCCGAGGGTGTTCCCCAAGTCAGCAGGAGATTTCCCAGGGGGAAGGAGAAAGCAAACAGCCGAGCCCTGCTCGCATCCCAGTGGGGGAAATCCAGCTGGATAACCTCATCCTGCTCCCTGACATCCCTGGGGTGAGCTGCGCCCTGGGGAGCTGGCCTGGGTGTTCCATGAGGTGTGAAATCCATGGGTTTTTCATCCCAGGGGCATTTTGGATTTTCTGGTGTGTGCTGGGTGCTGGCTGGGGTTCCCGGAGGAGGTGGAAAAGCCACGGGTGGGGTGCTGAGATGTCACTCCCTGTTTTGGGGGAGGCTCATCCAGAGGGGGCTGTCAGTGGATTCTCCAGGGCTGGGTGCAGGCCCTGCTGAGCCAAAATCCATCCCCACCACGCTCCAGCTCTGCCTCCACCTCTGAATTCTGCCATGCCAGCTCCTGACCCGCTGCCTTCCATCCCTTCCCGTCCATCGCTTCCCTCCTCGGCACTGTTTTCCCACTCTCCCCCACCCGTGGCTGCTCTCCACGCCTGTCTCGCCTCACCGGGCACCTGCTGGAGCACCCCACACCGGCAGCCGGCAGCGGGAACGGCCCTTCCTCCTCCTCTCCATCCCTCCCCGCAGCAGCCGGGTGTTTCCGTGCAGGTCAGCAGCCAGGGGATCCTCCTGCTCCTGCAGTCGGACGTGAAATGCATCGAATCCCGGGAAGATGCTGCAGACGGAGGTTCTGCAGCGCCGGAGGGGACAGGGCTGTTTGTCCCCGAGGGCAGACGCGGCCCGGGGCGAGGAGGCTGGAAGCATTTCCTGGCGCTTCCATGCAGGGGACTGTCCCTTCTCCCTCTGGAAAGGACAATGAGGGAGCCTCCCTTCCTCCTCCCACTCCCCCGGACGCAGCTGCCTGCACAGCCTGGCCTTGTTGTGTCTCAGTCCCAGGGACCTCGCTGGGATTTGTCCCCTCTCAGGGCGATTTGTCCCCTCTCGGGGCAATCCTTTGGGCACAGGATTGCTGGGAAGGGATCCAGGAAAAGCCAGAAGGGAACAGAGGGATTTTCCCAAATCTCAGCCTCCTCACCTGGGACCTGCCTTCCCGTTGGGGGCTGTGTGGGAGCAGCTGAGGTGGTGCTGGGGGACCCCAGACAGTTCTGGGTGACCCCAGGCATTGCTAGAGGACCCCAATCCAAGCTGTCATCCTGCATTCCCACTATCCTTGTTATTCCAGGAGCAAACCCACCTGTCCAACCCATTCCTGAGCTCCTCAGAAGGGACGAAGGCTGATGGAGAGGGTGAGGAAGACCCTGATAGTGCAGGGAAAATGTGGGGGAAGAGCAGCAGAGCCAAAGCCTCGGGAGTGGAGGGGATTCCAGCAGGCAGAGCAATCCCGGGTGGGACAGCTGGGGCTGGAGGGGGAATCCTGTCCGGGAATGCTGTCCATGCAAACCCCCTGCACTGGGGGGTGGGTTTGGCGTTTTTCCAGCGGGGTGGGGAGCAGGAATTGCCACCCCGAGCTGCAGGCACGTGTCTGTGCTGCGCTCTGGTGTCCGGGGGGATCCCTCACTGTATTCCCACAGATCCCTCACTGCATTCCCACAGATCCCTCGCTCTGCCAGCCTCCAGCGCCGCTCCCTGCCAGCGCAGCGCCCCTAACACCCGGATTTTAGCAGTAATCTGGGCCCTATCGCTGCTAAAGCCGCAATTATCCCTGGATTAGCGCTGGTGCTTAGAGACCCACCTGGGTCAATGCCGGCCGGGGCGTGCCAAAGCCTCCCGCGGCTCCAGCTCCAGCCAGGACGCAGTGGCCGGTGGCCGGCTGTCACCTCGGGTGACCCCAGGGCTGCTTTGTCCCTCTTGTGTGGTGGCTGGGCAGAGGCTGCAGGGTTTTGGGGGATGTTGTTTGCGGGGTCAGGTCACCCTGGTAGCACCACGTCCTTGTCCCTGTTGTGTCTGAGGTTGAGCTCATCCAAGCTTGGTGTCCAAGGCCAGGCTGGAGCAGCCTGGGGTAGTGGAAGGTGTCCATTCCCACGGAATGGGATGAGTTTGAAGGTGTTTTCCAACCCCAAATAATTCTGGGATTCCATCTCGGCATCATTCCACGTTCACCAGTGGGGTTATTTTGCGGATGGAGGTGACCTGCAGCACCCCAAGCTGGGATTTATGTGAGGCACAAAGCGCCTGACTTGGCTCCATGCCAGAGGGGTTGGAAAGCCCCAATCCCTCCTCGCAGGGATGCCGCGATGAGGGAAGGGATATCCCAGTTTCCCGGGGTTCCTGGTGCAGCTGGGAGGCTCCTGGGCGTTGTGGGGTTGGCCGTGGCACAAACAGGGTGGCAGGTCAGGACTGTGCCGGGAGCCCCGGGCGTTGGGGCGCGGGTGGGGAGGTGGGGCTGGGAATGACGGCACTGGGAATGACTGGGCTGGGAATGACAGCACTGGGAATGACAGCCCAGCACTCCACGGCTCCACATCGGCGTGGCACCACCAATTTAAATTTTATTTTATTTTATTTTATTCCCCTAGCCGGGCTTGGTCTGCCTTTGCCTTGGGGAGAGGAGTTTTAAAATAGAAACTTTTTCAACTGGTGTGTTTCCCAACAGCTGTGTAGCAGCAGGACAAAGTTCAATTTTAGGGAGTCAAACAGGCAGATCCATCCAGTTGGAGGCAATTCCCGTGAGGATGATGATGGTGCCGTTGCCTCTCCCCAGCTCGGCGACTTTTAAATATAATCAGCGCTTAATTAAAGCTCGCTAACGGTTTTTAACTGCTCCGACCCCCGGGACAGGCCCTGCCACCGGGAATGTGGTTCCTGCCCTGGATTCTGGCAGTGCCTGGCGCTGGTGGGAAGCACAGCTCGAACAAAGAGGCTCTGAAGAGCAGATCCTGGCTTTTTCCAGGGTTTTTTTCCATCGCCTGGGATGCTGGGGAAAGGAGGTTCCCCCGAAACGCCGCTGGGGTTCGGCTGGGGGAGGCTGGGAGGGGCAGGGCTGGGGGTCACTGAGAGCCTGTGGGTCACCCCAGGGTGGGTGGCTGTCCCAAATGGGGACCCCAAATGGGTGCCCAGGATGGTTTCCCTTCCTTCCCAGCCTCTCCCACCCACCGTGGCATCCCTCGCGGCGCCTCCTGGCATTTCCCACCCCCCAGCCCCGCTCCTGCCTGCGTAGGTTTGCTTTCGTATTTATTTTCCGAGCGGATTCCTGCTGTTTACTTAAATCCTCGCCTCTCCCGACTCGAGGGGACCCCGGGAGGCTCCCGGTGGGGTGAATTTGCCCCCTCCCACCTCCTCCTGCCTTATCCCAGCTCAGAGGTGCTTTTCCTTCTCCTTCCCTGCCCCTCCCCGTGCTCTCCTGGCCCATCTGGCTCTTCCCTCCTATTTATTTCTCCATATTTTCCAAGCTCCGATTTGCCCCTCCCGCCTGGATTTTTTTTTTTCCTTCTTTCCTATTTTATTTTTTTTTTTGGGATCTCCGCTACCACACCACGGTGCCTTTTCTTTTTGTTTTTTCCCTTCTTTTTCTTTTTGCTCGGGGAGGGTCCGAATTCAGGGACGGAGCTTTCTGTTGCCGGGGTAAACATATAATTTTTTTTTTTTCCCCCCTTCGCTCCGCTGCGTCCCTGCCGCTCTCCCTCCTTGCCTGGCTCCCTTTAATTAGACTTCTTACTGCATGGAACAGTTTGCAGTTATATATGGAAAACAGCCCACACTTTCCCAGGAGCGGGGCATGTTGGGAAGGGAAACGGGAGCAGCCGGCGCGCTCTTCCCTGCGAGCCGCGTGTGTTTTTCCTATCGCTTTTCCCGACTTTATTTCTTAACCCTTTTGGAGCAGCGAAGGGGCTCGCTGCCCTTTTTTCCCCACCCCGTCCCTTGTCGCCGGCTCGTCCCTTTGGAAATCCCCCGCTCGGCTCGGGGATTTCGGTGGGGAAATATGGATTTGGGGTCGGAGGAGAGGGGAGAGAAAGACCCGAGCTAGCCGGGGTGGCAGGGGTTAGCCGGGGGATGTGATCCAGAGCGGGAATTCTCGGAGCAGGGACAGCCGGGAGCTGTTGGGACCGCAGCGGGGACACCCATCCCGTCCCCCTGCTCACGTGGTGACGGTGGCAGGAGGGGCATTGCTGTCCCCAGCCCTTCCCTGTGTCCCCAGGGCTCTGCCAGCCTCGGGATCGCAGTGCTGGATCACCCTTCCCGCTCTGGAATCGCTGCAGTTCCCCTACAGCATTTTAGGGGATCCCCACTCTCCGGGCAGCCCAAATTTCCCTGTGCTGCCCAGCCAGCTCCTCCTCTCCTGCCTCAGTTTCCCCCGCTGTGATCCAGAGGAGTAATTTTTGGGGAATTGCCGCTGTTTTGGTTTTTCCCACGGAATTCTTCGCGGAGCAGGGAAGAGGAAGCAGCTCCCGGTGACGAGGTGAGTCCCCAGGTGCCACCCGCTGTCCCAGGGTGTCCCAGGGTGTCCCAGGGTGTCCCAGGCACCCCAAAACCCGAGCGCCCCACCTCTCCTCCTCCCGCCTTGCCCGAGCAGCAGATGCTTCTCCCGGCTGCTGCTGGAGGAAGTGACGGGACCTATTTTCAGCCCCCAGGGATCTTCGGGGTAGGAATCCCCTGTCCCTGTGTAATCCTGCTAAAAATACCGGGCCTGTATCCGCGTGTCCTGCCCGGTGGCTCTCCCGTCCCCCGGGCGTTGTTTCGCCTGTCAGACTCCCCCGTGCTCCAGGTCGGGCCTTGCTGGATGGTTTGGACTTCATTTTGGTGAAAATTAAGGTGTAAAACATTTTTGCGCTTTCCGAGCGGGATGTGGGAATGTGGGATTGTTGGGATCCCCCCCGGTTTGGGGCTGTGCTCAGGTGTGTGGGGAGATGAGCTGAACATCCCGGGGTCACCCCATCTCTGATCCCATGGGAGAGCTGGGAATGGCTGGAGCATCCCTGCCTCTCCTGCCAAAATCCTGGTGTCCCCCGGCTGTGGCTGTGCCCTGGGAAGAGCTCTGTGGGGCAGGGAATGAATGCCCATCCCTCCAGGCAGAGCTCTGGGCACCATCCCGGGGTTGGATCCTGGCCTCTCCTCCAGCCTGGCCAGCAAGGACACTTCTCCCAGCCTCCTGCTGCTCCTCAGGGCCCTCCTGAGCAGCTGGAGGATGGGATTCTCCCCGGGAATAGGATGCCCATCCTGTCAGGATTCTTGGTGTCACCTCCCTCCTGGCCAGGTGTGCTGGGAATTGGGAGGATCCAGGTGGCTGTGGCAGGGCTGGGATGTGTCCATCCCATGTCCATCCCGTGTCCATCCCGTGTCCATCCCGTGTCCATCCCGAGCATCCCAGAGCAGCCCCAAGGCCTGCTTTGCTGCCTTGTTTTATCCTCCAGATAAAAACAGAGGTTTTATCCTCCAGTCCTGCTCTACCATTCCAAGCTGCCTAAATCCCAGACCTCTGCTTTGAATCAGTGCTGAGCCAAGCCTAGGATGGGTCTGGAGGGTGGGAGGGAAGGTCGTGGGGCAGCAGGGTGGGAGATGCTGCCCTGCACACCTCCCTGTGCCAGATTCACCTGGAGGGAAGGGAAGAGAGGAGTAAAGAGTCACCCAATGGTGCCAAATCACCCTGTGGTGGCTGCTTGGTGCTCCCAGGCTGGGATGAACCAATTTCCTGGTGTTGGATGGGATGGAGAGGAGTGGACAAAGCCTCCAGGACAATCCTCCCAGCCTGGCAGCACCAGGGTTCCACCACGTGTCACCTCACCAGGTACCAGGTACCAGGTGGAGGGGACAGAGGGGACACTCAGGGGATGCTGTGCCCCTCCAGAGGGTGAGGCCTGCAGGTGTTTGCTGCCTCAGGAGAGGCTGGCTTTGCCCCCCATCCTCCTGCATTCCTGCACCGGCCGTGCTACCTTGTAAAGCACAAAAGAATAATGAGACGAGCCGGGCTGATTTAGTGCAGGCGCCGCGAGAGAAATACCAAGGCCTTAGATGGAAACATTCCCCCTGACAGCTCGCCTGGAGACTCCCTGCTTTTCCTCTGCTTCCACCCCTCTGGAATTCCTGGGCTGCTGCACCCTGGGGCGCGGGGAAGCCCCAGATGGGGGCGAGGGTGGATTCCTGAGCCCCCGGCATCACAGCTGCGCCGGTGGCTTTGGCACGTGGACGTGACGCTTTTGGAGGCCTGGGCAGCAGGAGCCGGGGCTGTCACAGCCCCTGGTGGCTGCAGCCTCGTGCCTGTGGGTTTTGGGGTCCGGGCTGTGGGTTTTGGGGCTCAGGGCGGCGGGGTTTGGGGCTCACGGCGGGGTTTGGGGAGGCCCGGCCCGGCTCGCCGCATCCATGCGCAGGCAGTGCCCGCTGTTCCGCCTCCAGCCTCTTCCCTGCCCTTTGCAGGAGTTAATTGCTGCCTTGGGCACGCCAAAACCCAGCAGTTTTCCAACGCCAATTAACAGCAGGCAAAATAGGAGCAAAATGGGAGCCAGGGCAGCTGGAAGGAGCGGGGTGGTGGTGGCTGTGCGAGTTGCCTGCGGAGTGGCCGGCAGGGACATTCATTTTTGGGAACGGTCGCCTCTTGGTGCCTTTTCCTTGTGCTGTCCCCGTGACCTTGGCCCTGCTGCCATCTCTCCCCTTGGTGGCAAGGCCTGGCAGCAGGGAGGACAGGAGGATGGTGTAACACTGCCAGGGGTGGGACAACGCTCTGGTGGCCTCTTTGTCCATGGTGCCCGCAGTGTCACCCGCGTGGGGACGAGGGTCCGCATGCAGCCGGGGGGTGACAGCCCTGTTGGGGACAGACCCCCAGCCCTGTGTCCTGCACGTGGCTGCGCCGCTGGCACCGGGAATGGCGCGCCTGGCACAGCCGCGTGGGAGAAAATACTACAGGGCTGTGCCGCCCGTGGGCTGCCACCGCGATTCACGCTCCGCCGGGAGCTGGGTGACAGTGACATCCTGGCTGACGGTGACACCGCGGGGCCAGTGCGTGGCACCCTGAGCCTGTGGCACCCGGGGGCTCGTGGCATGTCCCCTCTCTTGTCCCCAGCCCGGTGCGGAGGAGCCGGCCCTGTGTGGGAGTCGGGAATTGTCACCCGCGGGAATTGTCACCGCGGGGATGAGGGAGGAGGAGAGGCCACCCTGCCCGCGGGGGAGCAGCCTGGAGGGTCTGATCCCAGCTCGAATTCCCGCTGGATTCGGCATTCCCGGGCTGCAGCAGCCCCGGCCCTGGGCTCAGTCACGGCTCCGTGACTCGTCACTGCTCTCTCACTGGGTTTGTCACTCGCTCGGTGACTCGGTTTCCCTGGCACAGCGCTGCCGCGGTCCGGGAGGCCCCAGCGCTTCCTGGGCGTTTTCCTGGTCCTTTTCCAGCTGCGGTGCCCGGGGGGTCACGCTGATTCCCCCCGGACTGTAGGATGGAGGGAAGCTCCTTCCCCCTCCGCACCGCACCGCAATGAGGGCTCTGCCACTCCTGGGGGTCTCCCCATGGCAGGGTTTGTCCCTCTGTGTCCCCAGGTGCGGGCTGGGTGTCCCTGGGGCGTTTCCCGCTCTCGGGTGCTGGGGGAGCCCCTCTGGGCAGGGCGATGTCGCTGTCCCCTCCCCTGGCGGAGCGGAGGAAGCGGATGCTGCGGTGGGAGGAGGGAGCGTCCCGCGGGTGCCACAGGTGCCTGTCCCCGGGAGCCCCGGGCGGCCACCGCTTCTGCTTTGGGCACCTGGCCTTCGGGGCGAGCAGGGGGGCGAGGGGACAGCAGCGTGACCGCGGGAAGGGGACAGATCTCCTGAGCCGGCCGGGTGCCGCAGCTCAGGCCTGAAGGGTCCGCCCGGGCTGTCGCAGCCTGGCCTTGTCCCCTTCGCCTCGTGGCATCGCGATGGAGCTTCTGCCACCGTGACCTTCGCCGCCCGTCCGACCGCTGCCACCCTCCCTGGGTGCCAGCCTGCGGGAAGCTCTTGCCCCGCCGAGGGTGACAATCCTCGCTGGGATGTCCCCTGCCCCCCAGAGCCAGCCCTGAGCACGAGGTTTGTCCCCGTGACGAGCTTGGTCCCCGTGCGCCGCCGCCTCGTCTCCTCGCCCGCCGGGGGAGGTGCCACCCCCGCGGTGTCCCCTCCTCCGCGGTGGCCCGGCGGGGCGCCCGGCGGCGCGGGGGTTAAGCGGGGGAGGAAGGCTTCCCTTGCCAGGGGTGTTGCTGGGAACAGGCAGCAGCCGCTGCCATCGGCACATTGCGATTTGGTGAGTGTGCAGGGGAGGGGCCCCGGCCGGGCCCTGGGGCCATGGGGCCACCCTGCTGCCCGCGGGGCTCCGGGCGGCTCCGGGGGGAGGTGGGGACATCGCGACACCCCCCGAGAGTGGCTGTCGCCGCGGGCCGGGCGCCACGTGCTCCACGTGGCCGGGTGGCCATGGCCAGCCTGGGCGATGGAGCTGGCAGGCCGGTGTGAGGGTCGCGCCCTCCCGGTGTCCCGCTGTGACCCCAAGCGCCCCCCTGAGCTCTCCCTGTCCCCAAGGCTGTCACCTGTTGGAGTGGGGTGGGAGAGCTGTGCCGAGGTCGCAGTGCAGACCCTGCTGGGAAGGTGTCTCCGTCCCTCTCCCAGGGGCTCCAAGGGGGTCTCGCCCCCTCCCCTGGTCCCACATTCCCCGGAGTCTCCCTCCCGCTCCGAGGGGCTGCAAGGGGGTCTCACCCCCTCCCCAGACCCCCCAGCACCCGCTGTGTCACTCCTGGTGATTTCCTGGCTGGATTCAGCCATGCCAGCAGGTTTTCAGCTCCCTGGCAGGCCCAGGCTCCCGAGCAGGACCCGTGTGGTGGGAAGGGAGAGCTGTGCAGGGACAGTTCCCAGCTGGCAGGGCAGGGAAAGGTGCTCCAGGCCCTGTTTTCTGGTTTAATTGCCTACTCTGGCCTGTGTATCCATCTGGAGAATGGCTCATCCCACTTCAGATGCAGCTTCGGATTCCCAGGGAGAAAAATCTTAAACCCGAGCCAGGAAGGGCAATTTTGGGGGAGTTAATTTCTTTTAATTTTTTTTTTTTTTAAATTCTTTTCCTTCCTCCCCACTTGGCAACATAAACAGCATCCCTGACAGCTTTACATTGAGTTTGCCATGGCAACCTCCAGCAGCCAAGTGTTCCCAACACCCCGTTGCCCAAGTGGGAGAGGAGATGGACCCCGGTGGGTGCTGCTGAGGGGGGCAGCGTGTGGGGCTGGGATCCAGGTGCTTGGGGAGGATGATCCACCTCGATCCATCCGATCCTGCCCATCCTAGCTGGGATTTGTGGCTCTGGGCAGGGGATGTGGTGGTTGGGGAGGATTTTCCTGGGCATGGCGCTTTGTCCCCTGGGTGGTGGGAGATGTTCCAGCTGGAGGAGATGATTTGGGGTGTGGATTTCATCCTCCTTCGAGGATTGATGGAAAAACCACCTGAGCTCGGGCAGGGATTGCTCCATCTCTGATTATCCGTGGGAGGACAGAGCGATGCTCCCGCCTGCCCTCCGGGATCTGATTCCATGTCCTGAGCCAGGAGGATCCCTGCCTTCACCCAGGGACCCAGCCGTGGCTGCTGCTGGCAGTGCCAGGCTCCTGGTGCCATCTGCAGTGCCACCAGCATGGCAGCAGGGCCACCCGCGGCGTGGCTGGAGGCGTCGCTTGTGGCATCTCCAGCTGATTAATCTCTCCTTGTCACTTTTCGAGCACTCTCCCGTCCCCGAGGTGAAACCCAGCAGCTCCTTTCCTTGTTCCCGGGGCTGGGCGGGCACAGAGGCCACCCCGGTGGTGGCCCTGGCCGTGGGCACTGTCCCTGCCAGGACGGAGGTGTCGTGCAGCCGTTTATTATTCCGGGCAGGTTCGGCTGCAGCACCGCATCGGCTGTGCCGCTCCTCGCCAGCCGCTCCTCCTGCCTGGAGCCTGCTCCTGCCTCACCTCGCACCTCCTGCCCCTCAGCCCAAACTCCACAGCCGCCCCCGAGCTCAGGGATGTCATTCGGGAGGTGATACCCACGCTGGGAATTCGGGATCGAGCTCTTCCCTTGGGGAACACTTGTTCCTCTCCGGTGCCTACAGGCTCTGGGAGTGAATTCCTGGAGAGAAGGACAGAGCACTGCTGGAGTCACTGGGAGATGCTTGGAGTGATGGCTCTGATCCTGGTGGATCATTCCCAGGGGGTGTGCTGAGCTGGTGGGATGGGGCAGGGCCAGGAATGGGGCTGGGATCCCAAAAGGGCTGGAGGAGGATGCTCAGAGCATATAGGGGCCATCCCACACCTCAGTCCCTCCTTTCTTCCCAAGGACAGAACAAATCCCAGGCTGGGATCTCTGTGGGACACAGGGATGGTGCTGATCCTTTTCTTGTTCCCAAAAATCAGGCTGGGATGTCTGTGGGATACAGGGATGGTGCTGATCCTTTCCTTGTTCCCAAAAATCAGACTTGGATCTCTGTGGGACACAGGGATGGTGCTGATCCTTTCCTTGTTCCCAAAAATCAGACTTGGATCTCTGTGGGACACAGGGATGGTGCTGATCCTTTCCTTGTCCCCAAATCCCAGATTGGGATCTCTGTGTGACACAGGGATGGTGCTGGATCCTTTTCTTGTCCCCAAATCCCAGGCTGGGATCTCTGTGTGACACAGGGATGGTGCTGGATCCTTTTCTTGTCCCCAAATCCCAGGCTGGGATCTCTGTGGGACACAGGGATGGTGCTGATCCTTTTCTTGTTCCCAAAAATCACACTGGGATCTCTGTGGGACACAGGGATGGTGCTGGATGCTTTTCTTGTTCCCAAATCCCAGGCTGGGATCTCTGTGGGACACAGGGATGGTGCTGAATCCCTCCCTTGTTCCCAAATCCCAGGCTGGGATCTCTGTAGGACACAGGGATGGTGCTGATCGCTGCCCCCTGAGCTCCTTCAGGGCTAATTAAGGGCCAGGCCGTTACAGTATTAATTAACCGTCTCCCTCTTAACCTCGGAGCTCTCCTCAGACAGCGCCGGTTGCTATGAAAGAGGAGGAAATGAGCGTGGTGGGGTGGGGGAATTAGCGTTTTTTCTCTTAATCAGCAGGAGACTGCTTAATTGGGCCTGCCACCTCCTGCTTCCCGCTGCCGGGAGCCTGCCTGCTCCATCCTCGCAGTGATGGATGAGCTCAGCTCCACCAGGAGCCGTGGGATAATGGGAATTGGGAGGGATGGGGGAGCTGGTGATCCCTGCTGGGTGGGGCAGCAGCAGCGCTCTGGACCGAGGGTGGGAGTTTGGGTGTCCTGGGAGCTGCAGTGTCGCCGTCCTTGTGTCCCCATCCCTGTGTCCATCATCCCTCTTTCCCCATCCCTGTGCTCCCATCCCTGTGTCCCTAATCCCCATTCTCCCCATTCCCATGTCCCCCATCCCTGTCCTTCCATCCCTGTGCTCTCATTCCCATTGTCCCCATCCCCCTTGTCCCCATCCCTGTCCCCATCCCCATCCCTGTTCTCCCTATCCCCCTTGTCCCCATCCCTGTCCCCATCCCTGTTCTCCCTATCCCTGTCCCCATCCCCGTGTCCCCATCCCTGCAGCTGGGGACAGGTCCCTCCCGAGGTGGGGACATTCTGGCGGTGTCACTGCTGTTCCTAAGGTTCGGTTGGCGCCTGTGGTGTCCTGATAATGCCCCAGGAGCTGCCCTGGGGGTGCTGCTGGTGGGATAAGGAGCTGCTCCCGGGGGCCAGGCAGGGAGGGTGTTGGTTTTTTGGGGTTGTGCTGCCCCAGGGATTGAAAAGTCCCATTGCTGGGGCTGGAATTGGGTTTTTTTGGGATGATTTGGTGCTGCTCTGTTGGGTTTTCAGGGCTGGTGCATCCTGTGCATTCCTGGGAAGCAGCAATGCCATTCTCCCTCCTCCCTCCTGTCCTTTCCTGTCCCTTCCCCGCTGGCTCTGCCACCCCTGGGCCCTGTCTCAGGCTGATGCTGCCGGAGTGACCATTCCCCTTTTGGTCTTATTTATTTTGCCCTAGGAAAGATTTTATTTTCTCTCCATGAGAGCCTCCTGCTTGCAGCCTTTTTGCCTCTGGAGTGCCGGGAGCTTCCCTGGAGCTCAGGAGCTCAGCTAACCCTGCCTGACAAAAAGCCCTTTTTCCCTCTGGCCTGTGCTGTTCCCTCCATGTCCCTATTTGTCCCTAGAACCGATCTCTGCCTGGAATGCCAGCGGGGAATCCCAGCCCCAAATCCCTGAGGAATGTGGGAGCTGTGGGATGCTCCTGATCCCTGCCTGGTTTGGCTGCAGCGTTTTTGGGGCTCCTCCGTCCTCGCTAGCAGGGCTGGGGGGGTTGTGACCCTGGTGGCAGCACTTGGGGACACAGAAACGAGGCCGAGAGCCACTCGCTGCCCTCGAGGAGCCACCTCGTAACGGGGCATGAACGGAAAACCTCGATTTCTGACAAACTCCCAGTTTTGGTGGCTTCTCTGCCACTTCTCTCTTCTCTTCGGTGGTTCCTGTTGATGTAGAGCCCGCTGGGGCTGCAGCCCCTGTCTCATGGATATTGGGATATCGGGATATTGGGATATCAGGATATTGGGGTATTGGGGTATTGGGATATTGGGGTATCAGGATATCGGGGTATTGGGATATCGGGATATTGGGATATTGGGATATTGGGGTATTGGGATATTGGGATATCAGGGTATTGGGATATTGGGGTATTAGGATATTGGGATATTGGGATATCAGGATATTGGGATCCTTCCCTACCTGCTGGCAGGGCGGGGAGCCCCCCAGCCCCAGCGTCCTGCCCCGGGGGAGGAAGCAGCTGTTTCCCACTGCCGAGGGGTATTTTTAACCCGAAATCAACGGCAGGGTTTGTCTGGGCCGAAAGCGAAGAACCACCTGGGCTCCCTTCCTGCCCAGCCCCGCTTTTCCCCAGCTCCAAACTCCCTTCTCACTCAACTTCTCACCCACGATTTTTTTACCCAAACCACGCTCTCCCCTCCTCGGGGGTAGCACCACTCCCCCATCCCCACCCCGCGGGGCTCCTCGCTCGTTCCCAACCCCTCCTAACGGCGATATTTTTGTTTCCCATGGTTGTTTTCGCAGCTCCAGTTGCTGTGGTATCCAGGGAGCCCTCCTCCTCCTCCTCCTCCTCCTGCTGCAGGAGCCGCACGCCGGGCGTTGCTAAGGTCGCCTCCGCGGTAACATGCACATCCTGTTTACACCTTCATCCCGACAACTTGGGCTCGGATAGAGCCGCCCGTTCCCCCCGGGAAGCCCCCAGGGAAGGGGCAGCGCGGAGCATCCCCCAGACCCCTGCCGAGCCAGGCCGCCGCGGGACTGTCACAGCGGTGGTGGCACCGTCACCGGGGTGAGATGACGAACAACGTGGCCGACCACCACCCCGGGAACTCGGTGGCCGAGGGCAACCATGAGGGGGACTTTGGGTGCTCCATGGTGGAGCTCAGGAACCTCATGGAGCTGAGGAGCGCCGAGGCCGTGGCTCGGCTCAACGACTCCTACGGCGGCGTGCAGAACGTCTGCAAGAGGTTGAAGACGTCGCCCGTCGAAGGTGAGTGGCCCTGCTGCGGGCTGGGGGTGTCACCTCTGGGGTTGTCACCACCAGGGTGGCGCCTCGGGAAGGGCACGCCCGAGGGTGGTGGCTCTGGTGGCCGTCCTGTGGTCTGGGGTTGTCACTCTTGGGGTGGAGCCACAGGAAGGTGATGTCCAAGAGTGGTGGCTCCCGTGGTCTGGGATTGTCACCTCTGGTCTGGAGTGATGTGAAGGTGGCACTCAAAGATGGTGGCTCTGGTGGCCGTCCTGTGGTCTGGGGTTGTCATTCCTGGGGTGGAGCCACAGGAAGGTGATGTCCAAGAGAGGTGGCTCCTGTGGTCTGGGGTTGTCACCTCTGGAGTGACATGAAGGTGACATTCAAAGGTGGTGACTCTGGTGGCCATCCCGTGGTCTGGGATTGTCACCTCTGGTCTGGAGTGACATGAAGGTGACATTCAAAGGTGGTGGCTCCGGTGGCCATCCCGTGGTCTGGGGTTGTCACCTCTGGAGGGACGTGAAGGTGACACTCAAAGGTGGTGGCTCCAGTGGTCATCCCGTGGTCTGGGGTTGTCACTCTCAGGATGGAACTGTGGGAAGGTGACATCCAAGAGTGGTGGCTCCTGTGGTCTGAGGTTGTCACCTCTGGGATGGAGCCACATGAAGGTGACACCCAAGGGTGGTGGCTCCCGTGGTCTGGGGTTGTCACCTCAGGGATGGATTCACATGAAGGTGACACCCAAGGGTGGTGGCTCCAGTGGCTGATCTCAGCCGGTTCTGTCACACCCCATGTCCATCCCTGTGTGTTATAAAATGGTCATTTAAGGTGGAAAAGGAGGAAAAAAGGAAAATAAATCTTCCCAGGGGGTTCCCCAACTTCCAGGGGGTTCCCTGAGGTGTAACCTGGGAGAATGGAGCAGAGGAGGGATGAGGGATGAGAGATGAGGAATGAGGGATGAGGGATGAGGGATGTGGGATGAGAGCTGTGGGGTGTAGGAGGGCTGCGGGGGGCTCATCCCCACAGCCCAGCTGCTGCTGTTTGGGGTTTTCCCTGTTTAGGGTTTAACTCATTGATGGAGTTATGGGGTGGGAAGGAGGGTGGAAAGGTTGGAGGTGTCCAGGCTGTCACCTGCAGCTGCTGGTGGCACCTTGGGGTGAGGGACAGGGGCAGCAGGACCCCAGAGGAGGTGGGGGATGCACCCAGCGATGGGAGATGGACCCTGATCTGAGGATTCTCCTAGGAAAACCTGTGGGAGTGGTGGCAGTGATGCCTGGGGGTGCCAGGTGCCCTCTGGGAGGGTGTCAGGATGTCACCTGTCCCCTCATGGGCTAGGCTGGCTTGTGGGGTGCCATTACTTGGTGGCATTGGTGGCACTTGGGCACAGCCATGTAGCCTCCCCTGGCATTGGGGGGCTGCAGGGGGGTGAGACCCCCAAATCCCAGCTCCGAGGCTGTTCCTGGATCTGTGGGATTGGGGACTTGGCCGTGCCTCAGCTGGGACAATCTGTGGGTTATTTTTAGGGCTGCGAGGTGGGGATTTGCAGCTTTCCAGCTGTGAGCAGGGCCGGGAAGGAGAGACAATCCCGGGATGTCATTAGAGAGGGGGGGGAAATCCCGGTGGAAATGCAAAGCCCAGGTCACAAAACAATGTGCTCGGCCCTGCCAAAGTGGGATCACGCTCCTTTGGGGTGGGAGGGGAGAGGGGAGGAGATCCCAAAAGGCTCTTTTAGGGGAGGTGAAGGGTTCAGTCCCATCCCAATGCCAGATCTCTCATCCCCAGCACATCCCTTGGAGCTGAGCTGCCTGTCCCAAATCCCACCCTGCTGAGCCCAGAGAGCAAGGAAAAGCTCTTTCCTCCAAGCTGGGATTTTTGGGAAAAGTTCTTTCCTGCAAGCTGGGATTTTTGGGAAGAGCTCTTTCCTGCAAGCTGGGATTTTTGGGAAGAGCAGAGTCCCGAGACAGGCTGTGGCACCTCAGTCTGATCCCACTGGGGTGCCTGTCCCAGCTCTGTGTCCATCCCTGCTCCCAGCTGTTTGTCCCTGTCCCTCTGCTGATCACCCTGCTGGGATGGCACAGGGCCTTGTCCCCCTGCGTGTCACCAGGGGTGTGCAGGGTGTCCCCTCAGCCCTCAGCCTGGAATGGTTCCATCCCAGCTGGATCCGTGTGGTTCCTGAGCCGTGGTGTCACTCTGTGCTGCAGGACTGGCTGTCCCCTCTCCAGCCTGGCACTGTCCCCAGAGCCAGCCTGGGGTGTCCCTCGGGACCTCCACCCATGATTGAGGGGTCCCCAGGAGGTGTCAGCAGCCCCCAACCCCTCGGGGCTGTCCCCAAAGGGGCTTTGGGGTGTTGTGGGGTGTCCCACAGCCCCGTGCTGCCTTTGCAGCTCCTCCCGCTGTCCCCAAGCGGGCGGGCGGTGGCTCTGGTGAGTCACCGGTGTCCCCTGGGTGTCCCCTGGCTGTCAGCACAGCCACCCTGACTCACCCGGGGCTGTCACCTCCTTCCCACTGCAGGGTGCTCCTCTGCCACCCCACAGCGTTCCCCGGGCCGATCGGGGACCGGGGACAGTCCCCTGCTGTCACCTGTGGCTTCTACCCACAATCTGTCCCCCTTTCCCCCACTAATCCTGACCCCCAGACCCTGCCGTGGGATTTGGGTGCTCTTTGTCACCTCCCCTGTGCCAGCACAGAGCCACCGAACACCCCGGGAGGGTGGGGGACAGCCCAGGGATCATTCCCACGGGTGAGGCGTGCTTTCATCCCGTGTCCCCGTGGGTGTCCCCACGTGTGTCCCCGCGGCCATGAGCCGCATTTTCCATCCGCCGGCTGGGAAGCGAGGCCGGGACATCCCAGGATCCTGCTCAGCTGGGTGGGGACACCCCGGCGGCTCCGCCAGCTGCCAGCGCGTCCCCTCCCTGTCCCCTCCCTGCGGCTGGGCTGGGGTGGAGCCGCGGCGGGAGCGGCTGGGAATGGGATCGGTGCTGCTGCTTCCTCCGGGCTGGAGTGACACGGGGAGGTGTCCCCAGAGTGACACGGGGCTGGCAGGGAAGTGTCACCGGGAATGACACGGGGCTGGCAGGGAGGTGTCCCCAGAGTGACACGGGAAGGTGTCCCCAGAGTGACACGGGCTGGCAGGGAGGTGTCCCCGGAATGACACGGGGTGGGCACTGGGGTGTCCCTGGAGTGACACGGGGCTGCCAGGGAAGTGTCCCCCAGAGTGACATGGGGCTGGCAGGGAGGTGTCCCTTGGAATGACATGCGGCTGGCAGGGAGGTGTCCCCCAGAGTGACACGGGGCTGGCAGGGAGGTGTCCCTGGGAATGACACGAAGCTGGCAGGGAGGTGACCCCAGGAGTGACACGGAGCTGTCCCTCGAGCGCCAGGACTGGCTCCCCATCGCCGCCAGGCTGCTCCAGGCACCACCGGGATGTGTCCAGGGCCACTCCCCGGAGCATCCCGGGACCTGGCAGCGACCCGAGGGACATCTTAAGGTGGAGGAGGACGGGGACTCCCTTAAGGTGGTGCTGGACAGCCCCAGGGACCCCTCAGCTTTATGGCTTTAGTAGGGGTGGCTGTGGCACTGTGTCACTGTCACCCATCGCTGCCTCCAGGGACCCCCTCAGCATTATTAGTGTCCCTGTCCCACTGCTATTGTCACCCACTGCTCCCTCAGCATTTATGGCATTATTGGGGTGGCCCTGTCCCATTGCTGTTGTCACCCACTGCTCCCTCGGCATTTATGGCATCATTGGGGTGGCCCTGTCACTGTGCCACTGTCACCCATCACTGAGGGCTCTGAAGGGCCTCAGGCTCCTTTTTCCTCCCCATTTCCTCCCACCCTCTCTCTGGGATCTCCGGAATCTCTCCCATCTCCAGCTCCTGCTCCTTCCCCCCCTCCCCACCCTTTCCCAGCAGGACCATCCATCTCCCCTCCCTCTCCGGCCAGGATCAGCTCAGCTCCGTGTCCCTGTCACTCCGAGACACTCCCGCTGCTCCGGGGCTGGCAGGGGACAGCGCTCAGGAGGCCACGGGTGCTGCCGGTGCCAGCTTTGCCCAGCTTTGCCCAGATCTGCCCAGATTTGCCCAGATCTGCCCAGATTTACGGCTCATTTGCCGCAGCCTGTAAACAACCCCGGCGGTGCCAGCTGGCAGCATGTGGCACTCGCCAGGCTGCAGCCAGGTGTCCCCTGCCCTGGGGGTGACAGGGGCACAGCCCTGCTGCTGTCTGGAACATCAGAGGGTTTAGGAATTATTTTATTGTGTGATGGAAATGATTTCACTCGGTCACAGCTGGTTCTTTTCCAGGTTTTTGGTGTGTTTGTCTGTAAAAAAAAAAATCTGGAGGAATTATTGTTGGTTGGTTGTGAGTGACACAGATCTTGGTGTTTGGTCTTTTATTGGTTTTTGATCCTTTCCATGCTGATTTGGTTGTGGTTCTTTGGTTCTCTTATCGATCTTTTCCCACTCCAGGTGTCTCTGACTGCACCATGGGGGTGGAATATTTACTTCATTTCTAAATTTATAAATATTTATTTATAACTTTTTTGTGGGATATGTAATTCTTTGTACAGTTTATTGAAATTGTAAATATTTATTTATAATATTTATTTAATTCATACTTAATCTGTGTGGTATCTTCTCGCTACTCCCGACCTGTGCATGTTCAGCTCATCAGGCCTCACCCAACCTTGGTGAATGGAGGCTTTGGAAGAGAAACTTCAATTCCCAAAGACAAAAAGCCCTTTGAAAAGTTTTTAATTTTATGTATTTATTAATTTCATTTAATTAATTTATTTATATTTACTTAATCTTCTTCCTTTCCTTTCCTTTCCTTTCCTTTCCTTTCCTTTCCTTTCCTTTCCTTTCCTTTCCTTTCCTTTCCTTCTCTTTCCTCCTCTTTCCTCTCTTTCCTCTCTTTCCTCTCTTTCCTTTTTCCTCTTTCCTCTTTCCTCTTTCCTCTTTCCTCTTTCCTCTTTCCTTTTTCCTTTTTCCTTTTTCCTTTTTCCTTTTTCCTTTTTCCTTTCCTTTTTTCCTTCCTTATGTTTTATTTCCCTATTTCTTTATTTTTTTTATTTTAAAATTTATTTATTCCTTTGCTCCCAGCACCTCCTGTTCTCCAGGGCAGGCAGGCAGCTGGGCAAATCCCATCGGGACAACAGTGGGATTTCCCCTCACCCCTATTTCCCCACCCTCCAGGCCTCTCTGGGAACCCCACAGACCTGGAGAAGAGGCGCCAGGTCTTCGGGCAGAACTTCATCCCTCCCAAAAAGGCCAAGACGTTCCTGCAGCTGGTGTGGGAAGCGCTGCAGGACGTCACGCTGATCATCCTGGAAATCGCAGCCATAATCTCCCTGGGGCTCTCCTTCTACCACCCCCCGGGAGGGGACAACGAGCGTGAGTCCCACGGGGTCAGGGGACACTGGTGGGGTCTGTGCTGATCCCTGTGGGAGCAGGATTGGGGTGGGAGTGGGATTGGGATGGGAGCAGGGTTTGGGATGGGAGCAGGATTGGGATGGGGGCAGGATGTGGGATGGGAGCCGGGATTGGGATGGGAGCAGGGATTGGAGCAGGGATTTGGGATGGGAGCAGGGATTGGGATGGGAGCAGGATTTGGGATGAGAATGGGATTTGGGATGGGAGCAGGGATTGGGATGGGAGCAGGGATTGGGATGGGAGCAGGGATTGGGATGGGAGCAGGATTTGGGATGGGAGCAGGGATTGGGATGGGAGCAGGGATTTGGGATAAGAGCAGGATTTGGGATGGGGGTGGTCACGATTGGTGTGACCCCCACCCTTGGGGTTATCCAAATGGGAATTCTGTGCCCTGGGCAGTGTTTAGGGTTATCCCATGGGGAATTCTCCACCCTGGGCAGTTTGTGAGGTTATCTTTTTGGGAATTCTGTGCCCTGAGTAGTGTGTGAGGTTATCCAAATGAGAATTTTCTGCTTGGGGCAGTGTTTGGGGTTATCCCATTAGGAATTCTCTGCTTGGGGCAGAGTTTGGGGTTATCCCACGGGGAATTCTCCACCCTGGGCAGTGTTTGGGGTTATCCTTTTGGCAATTCTCTGCTTGGGGCAGTGTTTGGGGTTATCCCATGGGAATTCTCTGCTTGGGGCGGTGTGTGGGGTTATCCCATGGGGAATTCTGTGCTTGGGCAGTGTTTGGGGTTATCCCATGGGTCACTCTCCCCCCTGGGCAGTGTGTGGGGTTATCCCATGGGTCACTCTCCCCCCTGGGCAGTGTGTGGGGTTATCCCATGGGTCACTCACCCCCCTGGGCAGTGTTTGGGGTTATCCCATGGGTCACTCTCCCCCCTGGGCAGTGTTTGGGGTTATCCCATGGGTCACTCTCCCCCCTGGGCAGTGTGTGGGGTTATCCCATGGGTCACTCTCCCCCCTGGGCAGTGTGTGGGGTTATCCCATGGGTCACTCTCCCCCCCGGGCAGTGTGTGGGCAGTCCACGGGCGGCGTGGAGGACGAGGGCGAGGCGCAGGCCGGCTGGATCGAGGGCGCTGCCATCCTGTTCTCCGTCATCATCGTGGTGCTGGTGACTGCCTTCAACGACTGGAGCAAGGAGAAGCAGTTCCGTGGCCTCCAGAGCCGCATCGAGCAGGAGCAGAAGTTCACCGTGATCCGCAAGGGCCAGGTGATCCAGATCCCCGTGGCCGAGATCGTGGTGGGGGACATCGCCCAGATCAAGTACGGTGAGTGGGGCTGGGATCCTTCCCCCTGGGATCCTCCTCCCTGCTTCCCCAGACCTTTTTCCTCGAGGACAAGTGTTGGCTCATCTGGTTTCTCCGTGGCCTGGCTGCTGGGGTGGTGGGAAATGGTCCTGTGATGGTGATGGAGCTCCACTCGCCTTCTTGTGCCCCCCTGGTGGTCTCAGAATTGATTTGTTTTCCCAGTCTTGGCCCTGTTGGGGAATGTTTCCTTAGTCAGGAGATGCTGGGGAATGTTTCCTTATGCAGGAGATGCTGGGGAGTATTTCCTTATCCAGGACATGTTGGGGAATAATTTCTTATCCAGGAGATGTTGGGGAATAATTTCTTATCCAGGAGATGTTGGGGAATAATTTCTTATCCAGGAGATGTTGGGGAATAATTTCTTATCCAGGAGATGTTTGAGAATGTTTCCTTATCCAGGAGATGTTGGGGAATGTTTCCTTACCCAGGAGATGTTGGGGAATATTTCCTTATCCAGGAGGTGTTGGGGAATATTTCCTTATCTAGGAGGTGTTGGGGAATATATCCTTATGCAGGAGGTGTTGGGGAATATTTCCTTATCCAGGAGATGCTGGGGAATATTTCCTTGTCCAGGAGATGTTCAGGAATGTTTCCTTATCCAAGAGAATCTGGGAAATATTTCTCTATCCAGGAGATGTTTGGAAGTATTTCCTTCCCAGGAGATGCAGCCTTTGGGATAGATTAGGCTCTGCTCCTTCTTTCCCAGAGGGAATATTCCTCCCATTCGGGAAGGAGATTGATCCAGCACTGCTTTCCCAAGGGCCTTTTTCCCTCCTTGGCAGGTGGATATGGTGGATTTGGGATGTATCAGGAGCTTTGGGAAGGATTCATTAAAACCAGATGGGGAAGCACTGAGCCAAATCCTCACTCTTCCCATGCCCCAGCGAGGGTTTGGGAGCGATTGGATATCATTTTATTGCATTTTATTTAACCTGCTGCTTCCCCTCCTTTTAGATTTGGCCCAAGGCTGAGTTTAGGGTCTTTCTGGAGCATTGCCATGGGATGGGGCAGGCAGGGATGATCCAGGCCAGGCTGATCCCTCTTTTCCCTCCTCTCCCAGGTGATCTCCTGCCGGCGGACGGGATCCTGATCCAGGGCAATGACCTGAAAATAGACGAGAGCTCACTGACCGGGGAGTCCGACCAGGTCAAGAAATCCATGGACAAAGACCCCATGCTGCTGTCAGGTGAGGTCCTGGCAGCTCCAGCAGGGCTGGGAGGAGTTTGGGCTCAGATAGGGGTGGCTGGCTGGGTCCTGGTTGGGGAAGTGTCCAAGGCTGGGTTGGATGGGGTTTGGAGCACCCTGGGATAGGGGAAGGTGTCCCTACCATGGAATGGGATGAGCTTTAGGGTCCCTTCCGTGCTGGGGTTCTGCAGGATGGTGACAGACGTGTCCCCATCCGTGACATTCCCGCTGTGCCAGGTACCCACGTGATGGAGGGCTCGGGCAGGATGGTGGTGACTGCCGTGGGCATCAACTCCCAGACAGGGATCATCTTCACCCTCTTGGGAGCAGGAGAAGGAGATGAGGAGAAGAAAGTGAAGAAAGGTAAGGAAATGCCCTGAGCCTGCCTTTTCCCACCTTTCTCCCTTTCCTGGCAAGCATCCACAGGCTCCCCCCACTTGGGGATCAAATCCCCTGGCCCAGCAGCTACAGGGAGGGCTTGGGGGTTCCTCCCTGTTCCCCCCACCAGAGGAAAGCCCCCCAGACCTCCCTCTTCCCCATCCCAGAGCTGTGGGGTGGGAGGATCAGGAATCCCACAGGAAAAGGGGCTGGTGGCCCCACGGTGCTTGTTGCCCACCCAGGTGGGAAGGTGAGTCCTGGGTGCTAAAAACAGGGTGTTTTTAGCCCATCCCACCCTTCAAGGACTTGGCTGAGGATCTCCAGCGGCATTCCCTGAGCTCCCTGTGGGATGGAGGGGACAGTGGGAGAGCAGCCAGGCTGAGGTGTTCCCACCATGCTGGGATTCAAACGCTCTCCTGTCTCAGCTTTCCCATCCTGCTCCTCATTCCCAGCTTGGGAAGCTCCCTGAGCTGCTGATCCTCAGTGGGATCCTCACCAGGATCAGGCGCTGGCAGCAGGATCGAGCTGGCACTGCTGGCTGCTCTGCCATCCTGTGCCAGGGAGCCTTTCCTGGGAGACAATGCCAGGCAGGGAGAGGCTTCCCGGGCTGTGCTGGCTGCCAGCTCTGAGCTCTGGGGGGTGTGTGTGTGTGTGCTGGCTTCCCCCAGCTCCGGGAGAGGCTGGGGAATATTTCCTTATCCAGGAGACACTAGGGAGTATTGCCTTATCCAGGACATGTTGGGGAATATTTCCTTGGTCAGGAGATGTTGGGGAGTATTCCTTCAGCAGATGTTGGGGAATATTTCCTTGGTCAGGAGATGCTGGGGAATATTTCCTTAGCAGATGCTGGGGAGTATTTCCTTGCGGATATTGGGGAATATTTCCTTAGCAGATGCTGGGGAATATTTCCTTAGCAGATGCTGGGGAATATTTCCTTATCCAGGAGATGTTGGGGAATATTTCCTTAGCAGATGCTGGGGAATATTTCCTTAGCAGATGCTGGGGAATATTTCCTTGGTCAGGAGATGCTGGGGAATATTTCCTTAGCAGATGCTGGGGAATATTTCCTTATCCAGGAGATGTTGGGGAATATTTCCTTGCAGGAGATGTTGGGGAGTATTTCCTTGCAGGAGATGTTGGGGAATATTTCCTTGGTCAGGAGATGTTGGGGAGTATTTCCTTGCAGGAGATGTTGGAGAGTATTTCCTTGGTCAGGAGATGTTGGGGAATATTTCCTTAGCAGATGCTGGGGAATATTTCCTTGGTCAGGAGATGTTGGGGAGTGTTTCCTTGCAGGAGATGTTGGGGAATATTTCCTTAGCAGATGTTGGGGAGTGTTTCCTTGGTCAGGATCACTGGGATTTGGGAGCTGTGGAGCTCCCAGGTTTGGCTGCCACCGTGGAGGTGGGAGGATGAGGTGCCCTGGGAGTGGCACTGGGAAAGGCACTGAAAATGGCACTGGGATGGCACTGGGGATGGCACTGGGGATGGCTGTGGGAGCCACCCAGGCACAGTGCTTTGAGCTTTCCCAACCTTCCAGCTCCATGGATGTGGGGGCAGATTGGGACAGGGGGTGTCACCAGTTTATCCCTGCTGGAATTGGGGGGTGACACAAACCCCTCATCACCCACGGCTTGTTGAGCCCCGTGTGGCACCCTGGGGACTCCCTGGACACATTTTGGGGGGTCACAACCCCCTCCTCTGGGCCCGGTGCTGCCCACAGTGGGGACAAACCTGGATCCGACGGCAGCAGGAGGGAGGGACCTGGAGCTGCAGGAAGTCCAGCTCTGCTCTGCAATTCCTCCTCCTGGAAATCCGAGGCACTTCCAGCACCCTCGAGGCACCTCTGGGACTGTGGGGATGATCTGCAGGTGGGGAAAGTCAGAATCCTTGGGAATGGGGTGCCTGGGGCAGCCAGGGAGCTCCTCGAGCCGTGTGGACCAAGGCGTGATGTCCCGAGGGTGACCGTGCACAGATGTCACTGGAGCAGCCCCTCGGAGTGTCCCAGCCAGATGGGGGACAGTGCTCCCAGCCTGCTGCAGGGCTCGAGGCTGGAAGAGACCCCAAAATCTGAGCCGTGTGTGCTCAGCCCTCCACCCTTTCTCTCTTTGAACAGGTAAAAAAAGCGGAGCCCCCGAAAACCGCAACAAAGGTAACGCCAGCCTCTCCATCCTTTGAACCAGCACCACACTAACTACCGAGCATTCCTCCTTCCTTCTTCCTTCTTCCTTCCTTCTCCTCATCAGTCTGTGCTCTTGGCTGCTCCGGCGGGACTCTCGCCTCGTTTTTCTGGGACAGGGTGCAAGGGTCCCGTGGCCGGTGGCCCTGGTGTGGCACCGCGGTGTCCCCAGCGTCCCAATGGGGGCTTTGCCTTCTGGGGTGACCCTTCCTGTTGTCCCCAGCATCCCAACGGGGGCTGTGCCTGCTGGGATGAACCTTCCTGAGTGGGGAAAAGCCATTTTGCAGGGAGGACAGGGCACTTCCTGCAGCCTGGACCTTCGGCAGAGCATCCTTTATGGGATAAACTTGAGTCACAGCAGGGATTTGGTGGCTGTGAAGCTCTCGTGGCCTTGAAGCTCTGTCCCTGCATGGGGTTGGTGTTTGGGACAGTGCCCTTGTGGCATTCCTGGGATGACAGGGCCTGGCCCTGGGGACACTTGCACCCTGTCCTGCCATGGCCTCGACTCCGTGAGCGTCTCCTCGCCCGTGTTTCTCACAGTGTTCTTTGCAGGCTGTGGAGGAAGCCATTTCTGCACCTCTCTCTCCACCTCTCTCTCTCTCTCTCTCTCTGTTTCTCTCTCTCTCTCTCCTCTCAGCAGTTTGAGTTTCCCTCCTTGCCTCAGACTGTGTCCGGGTGCTTGTTGTGTCCGTGTCGGGTCTGTTGTCACCGTGGAGGTGTCCGGGAGCTCCGGGGTGGCCTCGAGCCCTCCAGCAGCAGCAGCAGCCAGGAGGGGACAGGTCCTGGGGCATTCCTGGGGCCACCGCTGAGGAGGAGCCTCTCGGGGGGCTTCCCATCCCTCTCCAAAGCTTCCAGGCTTGGGATTCCCCGGGGCAGCCTTCCAGCTGGATTAGAGCAATTTTAGGAACGGGAAGCCGGGCTGTCTCGGGTCCTAAAGGCGTGGTGGATGGCTCCAGGCTGGGATTCGAGGATTCCTGGCTCGCTGCTCTTCAATCTCCATCCGAATTTCTAACCCTCCCCTCCATCTCACCCCCTCAGTCGCTTCCCTGGCGAGAGGTTCCTGCTGGGCACTGCAGAGGTGGCACCAGGGGGAAATTGGGGACGCTCCTCGAGGGATTTGGGGTGCTGGAGCTTCTCTGGGGTCATCCCAAAGCATCTCTGGGGTCATCCCAAAGCGCTCCCAGCCTGCTGCAGGGCTAGAGGCTGGAAAAGACCCCAAAATCTGGCCTAGAGGGTTTCTTGCAGAGGTTTAACCAGTGCCAGTGTCACCTCTGAGGATCCCTTACCCATGGGCTGGGGGTAGATGACAGAAAACCACCCCACAGGCAGGTGGCAGGGCCCTGGGACACGGAGCTTCCATGTGCTCGGCCGCGTGTGTCGGGAGTGGTTCTTGTCCTGGGATTTCTCTCTTTCTCTTTCTCTCTCTCTCTCTCTCCCACCACCATCCTTCTCAGTGGTGTCCTCCAGGTTTTCCCGGGTCTCTCTCCTATTCACACGTGGTGTCTTGTTTTGCCCCCCGGGCTGTAGCTAAAACTCAGGATGGTGTGGCCTTAGAGATCCAGCCCCTGAAGAGCCAGGAGGGGGTGGAGAACGAGGAGAAGGAGAAGAAGAAGGTGAAGGTGCCCAAGAAGGAGAAGTCGGTGCTGCAGGGGAAGCTGACGCGCCTGGCGGTGCAGATCGGGAAGGCAGGTGAGTGGCAGTGACCCCAGAGTTGCCTTTTTCAGCCCAGAAATGAAACTCGAGACCATTTTAGTATGGGAGGTAACCCAAATGTGGATTTTTATTGAAGCTCCAGGGGCAGTGGTGGAAGAATATCCACAAAATCCCAACCCCACAGGGCTGAATACCATTTTATAGGTTTTAGGAAATTAGCAGAATTGATAAAAAGCACTGATTAGGAGGACAAGTGGTGATACAATTTTTTCCAGGTTAAGCCCCTTCTCTGGAGCTCTTAGTATTAGCTGTTTATGAAAATATTAGCCTTTGTTCCCAGGAAGAACCAAGACAGGAGAGGAGCCTCGTGCTCCCCAGGAGCTCTGCAATGGCTTTAGTCTTTCTAGCTGGGGAAAAGCCTAGGGAAAAGTACTGGGAAGATTACAAATATGTAAAAGAAAAAAGGCAAAAATCATTCTGTCATAACCACATCTGGTTGGGAAGGGCTGTCCCTCGTGTCCCCTCACCCCACCCTTGTCCCCAGGCCTGCTCATGTCGGCCATCACCGTCATCATCTTGGTGCTCTTCTTCGTCATCGACACCTTCGGGGTGCAGAAGCGGCCCTGGCTGGCCGAGTGCACCCCCATCTACATCCAGTACTTCGTCAAGTTCTTCATCATCGGCGTCACCGTGCTGGTGGTGGCTGTCCCCGAGGGGCTCCCGCTGGCCGTCACCATCTCACTGGCTTACTCCGTCAAGGTGAGGCTCGGTCACGCCGTGAGTTAGGCGAGGAGGAAACCTGATGTGTGAGCTCTGACCTTCTGGCTGCTTGCAGAAAATGATGAAGGACAACAACCTGGTGAGGCACCTGGACGCCTGCGAGACCATGGGCAACGCCACGGCCATCTGCTCGGACAAGACGGGGACGCTGACCATGAACCGCATGACGGTGGTGCAGGCGTACGTCGGGGACACGCACTACCGCCAGATCCCCGACCCCGAGGCCATCCTGCCCAAAATCCTGGACCTCATCGTGCACGGCGTGGCCATCAACTCGGCCTACACCTCCAAAATCCTGGTGAGCTGCGGTGCTAGTGGTGCCTGAGCAGGGATTAGCTGAAACAGAGGCCAGGCAAAGTTAAGAGAACAAAAAACAAATTAATTGAAATACTTCAGGTGTATTTCAGGCAGACAAAGCCTACTCGAGAGGTTACACCCAAAATGGACCCTGAGTCACAAGTTCTTCACATTTTATAAGTTCTGTCCATTAACATATTGAACCTTAATCTTCCAATTACACCTTCAGGTGATGGTGTTAATTACTCCAAGTTTGCTCCCCCCAATTCACTGTTGTTTACGTATTTTGGGGCTCTGAGGCAGCGAAGTATCCTTGGATTCCCAACCTAGAGGAATTGCTTTGTCTATCAATTGGGAACTTCTGTTCCCAATTGCCTGTCCCAAGTTTTCACCATCAAGGCATTTATTTTCCCAAACTGTTTCTATAACTGAAACAACAGCTTTCCAAAACCAAGAGTAATTCCCACTAAAAGGCTGCACCTACATGGGCTAAAACAGATGTCTGAAAAACTTACTAAATAACTAATACTAGTAACTTCTGGCAGAAGGACCTCTGGGATGTTACACACAAGCAGGTATTACTACTACTAATAAAATAACTGCGTCCCACTGCAAGAATCCTGCTCAGAGTTTAAAGCTATGCGTTTATCCCAATATCATCAAATATTTGGGACAGAAATACCTAAGATTTTTGCTCAAACATACAAATAAAGATGATTTTTGCTGAATCAGAAAAAACCAGGGAACAGAAAGAATAGGGAACAGAAGTTTTAGCACTCTCTCTGTGTCGCTGTTGAGCCGCTGGCAGAGAAAAAGACCTGAGATCTCAGTGTGGCAAGAAAAGAGAGCTTTATTATTTTGATTCCAACCTATATAGACTTTTCAGAGGTCACTCAGATTGGTCAGTCAGAAACCTCCCCCTAGGCCTAATTGGCCAGGCCTGAACTGTCCAAATCTCGAGACACTGTTTGAATAACATCCAAACTTTATCTTTGTTTATGAGCCACAGGAGAAAGTTCTCATGGGAAAGACCTGTGCTAGCCACCTATATGCAGTCCAGAGCCACACACTTATACTCCAGACACACGAAAAATACAGAATCTAAAATCCTAGGCATCACCATCACCATACCTTTCCTCCCTGTCAGCCATCCCGCTCCACACTCAGGTTTAACAAACATCACTTTCCCATCCTTTTCCCAGCCGCCGGAGAAGGAAGGAGGGCTGCCCCGGCAGGTGGGCAACAAGACAGAGTGTGCCCTGCTGGGCTTCGTGCTGGACCTGAAGCAGGACTACCAGGCCGTGCGCAACGAGGTGCCTGAGGAGAAGCTCTACAAGGTCTACACCTTCAACTCGGTGCGCAAGTCCATGAGCACCGTGATCCGCAGCGGCGGCGGCGGCTTCCGCATGTACAGCAAGGGAGCCTCCGAGATCATCCTGCGCAAGTAAATCCTCCTCCTCACGGGGGGTTTGGGGGTTCTGGTGGCCCTGTGGGTGAAGGGGGCATGGGGAGTGGGGGTTGGGAGGTGTTGAGTGGGGTTTTGGGGGGGTTTGGGGGAGCTGGAGGGAGATGTGGAAGGGGGATGTGCCGATGGGGTGATGGGAATGTGCTGAGTGTGTTTTGGGTGATTTTGGGGGAGCTGGAGGGAGCTGTGGAAAGAGGGATGCCCTGATGGGGTGACAGGAATGTGCTGAGTGGTTTTTGGGGTGATTTTGGGGGAGCTGGAGGGAGCTGTGGAAGGGGGATGCCCCGACGGGGTGACAGAAATGTGTCCAGTGTTTTTTGGATGGTTTTGGGAGAAGCTGGAATGAGGTGTGGAGAAGGGAATATTCCCTTTTTGTAGATGGGGTGATGGGAATGTGCTGAGTGGTTTTTGGGTGATTTTGGGGGAGCTGTGGAAAGAGAGATGCCCTGATGGGGTGACAGGAATGTGCTGAGTGGTTTTTGGGGTGATTTTGGGGGAGCTGGAGGGAGCTGTGGAAAGAGGGATGCCTCGATGGGGTGATGGGAATGTGCTGAGTGATTTTGGGATGGTTTTGGGAGAAGCTGGAATGAGGTGTAGATAAAGGAATATTTCCTTTTTGTAGATGGGGTGATGGGAATGTGCTGAGTGTGTTTTGGGTGATTTTGGGGAAGCTGGAGGGAGCTGGGGAAGGGGGATGTCACCCTTTTGTGGACGGGGTGACAGGAATGTGCTGAGTGTGTTTTGGATGGTTTTGGGAGAAGCTGGAATGAGGTGTGGAGAAGGGAATATCCCCTTTTTTAGATGGGGTGATGGGAATGTGCTGAGTGGTTTTTGGGTGATTTTGGGGAAGCTGGAGGGAGCTGTGGAAGGGGGATGTCACCCTTTTGTGGGTGGGGTGATGGGAGTGTGTCAAGTGTTTTTTGGTGGATTTGGGAAAGCTGGAGGGAGCTGTGGAAAGAGGGATGCCCTGATGGGGTGACAGGAATGTGTCCAGTGTTTTTTGGATGGTTTTGGGAGAAGCTGGAATGAGGTGTGGAGAAGGGAATATCCCCTTTTTTAGATGGGGTGATGGGAATGTGCTGAGTGATTTTTGGGTGGTTTTGGGGAAGCTGGAGGGAGCTGTGGAAAGAGAGATGCCTGGATGGGGTGACAGGAATGTGCTGAGTGTTTTTGGGGTGGTTTTGGGAAAGCTGGAGGGAGCTGTGGAAAGAGGGATGCCTGGATGGGGTGACAGGAATGTGCCCAGTGTTTTCTGGGTGATTTTTGGGGAAGCTGGAGGGAGCTGTGGAAGGGGGATGTCACCCTTTTGTAAATGGGATGACAGGAGTGAGCCAAATGGTTTTTGGGTGATTTTGGGAAAGCTGTGAAAGGGGGTTATGCCCATTTTATAGATGAGATAACAGGAATGTGCTGCATGTTTTTTGGGTGGATTTGGGAAGCCTGGAAGGTCCTGTGGAAGGGGGACATCACCCTTTCTGTAAATGAGGTGACAGGAAGGTCCCACTGCCTCACCCTGCTGCTCCCACCCCAGGTGCACCAAGATCCTGGACAAGAACGGCGAGCCGCGGCTGTTCAAGGTGAAGGACAGGGACGAGATGGTGAAGAAGGTGATCGAGCCCATGGCCTGCCACGGGCTCAGGACCATCTGCCTGGCCTTCCGGGATTTCCCTGCCAACGCCGAGCCCGACTGGGACAGCGAGAACGAGATCCTGTCAGACCTGACCTGCATTGCTGTGGTGGGGATTGAGGATCCTGTGCGGCCTGAGGTACCCAGTGTCACCTGTCCCCTTTGTCCTGCGCCATTCCTGGCCCTTTTCCTGCTGCTCAGGGGGTTGATCCCATGGTTGATTCTCCTCTCTGTGCCCCTAGCTCCTTGCTGCAGGCATTTCTCTCCCATTCCTGGATAAAACAACCCCATGGCGGCACGTTCCTGCCTGAAATTCTCAAATCCTGCTGGGCTTCCCAACTCCTAATGGG
This sequence comes from Lichenostomus cassidix, assembly GCF_008360975.1. Lineage (NCBI taxonomy): Eukaryota > Metazoa > Chordata > Aves > Passeriformes > Meliphagidae > Lichenostomus > Lichenostomus cassidix. Next base: position 4,107,280 of record NC_139506.1, read on the forward strand.
CTTTCCAACTCCTACTGGGTTTCCCAAATCCTGCAGTGCTTCCCAAATCCTGCTGGGTTTCCCAGATCCTGCAATGCTTCCCAAATCCTTCTGGGTTTCCCAAATCTTGCTGGGCTTCCCAAATCCTTCTGGGTTTCCCAAATCCTTCTGGGTTTCCCAAATCCTGCTGGGTTTCCCAAATCCTGCTGGGCTTCCCTCTTCTCCTTGGATAAACAGAGCTCCTGGGATGCTCAGCAGTGTTTAGGGGTTTGTTCCCACCCGAAATTCCCAACCCCAGCTGCTCCAGGGGTTCTGTTTGACCCAAAATTCCCAACCCCAGCTGCTCCAGGGGTTCTGTTCCCACCCGAAATTCCCAACCCCAGCTGCTCCAGGGCTCTGTGCTGCCCCAAAGGTGGATGGAAACAGCAGGGAAGAGTCCTGGAGCAGGAGGGCTCCTGGAGCTGGCTTTCCCCTCTGAGCTGTCTGCTGGGCTAATGCAATAATCCCCCCATTCCTGGCCCTGGATTCCAATTTGGAGCTGGCCCCCCTGCTCGCCCCGTTCCTGATTAGATGTTCAGGGATCTGGCTCTGGGAATTGCATTACAGATCCCTGTCTGCAGGCTCTGGAGGCTCCTGATTCGATTTGCTCATTCCTCACTGATATCCTCTCTTCCCCCACTGCTCCCTGATGGATAAACCTATTAGTGCTGGGGCGGGAGGGGGATGAAATTCCCACTTTTAGGGTGGCCTGGCCGTGCCTTGTCACCCAGGGTGGTGACAGCGAGGTGACAGCAAGGTGGCAGCAAGGTCCCTTCCCCTTGGGGTGACAGATGGACACTCCTCACCCCTTTCCAGAACCTTCTAGGGAGGCTGGGAAAGGAGCTGCTTTATTCCTGGGATTCCCAGTGCCACCCCTGTCCCTGTCCCCAGGTGCCAGACGCTATCCTGAAGTGCCAGCGCGCGGGGATCACCGTCCGCATGGTGACAGGGGACAACATCAACACCGCCCGTGCCATCGCCACCAAGTGTGGCATCCTGCTGCCCGGGGAGGACTTCCTGTGCCTCGAGGGGAAGGAATTCAATCGGCTCATCCGCAACGAGAAGGGAGAGGTGGGAAACAGCTCTGGGGGCTGCTCTGGGTGGGGTTGGGAGGCCTTGCAGCCCCAAAAAGCACCAAATCCTGATGGGTTTACCAGATCCTGCTGGGTTTACTGGATCCTGCTGGGTTTCCTGGATCCTGCTGGGTTTCCCAAATCCTACTTGGTTTCCCAAATCCTGCTGGGTTTATCAAATCCTGATGGGTTTACTGGATCCTGCTGGGTTTCCCAAATCCTACTTGGTTTCCCAAATCCTTCTGGGTTTCCTAAATCCTACTTGGCGTTCCAGATCCTGCTGAGTTTCCCAAATCGTGCTGGGCTTACCAGATCCTGCTGGGTTTTCCAAATCCTGCTGGGTTTCCCAAATACTGATGGGTTTCCCAAATCGTGATGGTCTTACCAGATCCTGCTGGGTTTCCCAGATCCTACTTGGTTTCCCAAATCCTGACGGGTTTCCTAAATCCTGATGGGTTTCCCAGATCCTGCTGAGTTTCCCAAATCGTGCTGGGTTTCCCAAATCCTGCTGGGTTTCCCAAATCCTACTTGATTTCCCAAACCTGGGTTTCCCAAATCCTGCTGGGCTCCCCTCTTTTCCTTGGATAAATGGAGCTCCTGGGATGCTCAGCAGCATTTAGGGGTGAAGGCACCACCCTGCCCCGGCTGGGCTTTGCTCTCCAGAGGGACAGCAGACTCCTGGAGGGAAATGACTTCCCTTTTCCCCGGTGCTGCAGGTGGAGCAGGAGCAGCTGGACAAGATCTGGCCCAAGCTGCGGGTGCTGGCGCGTTCCTCCCCCACGGACAAGCACACCCTGGTGAAAGGTGGGTTCTGCTCTCCCAAAGGGCTCTTCCCTGGGGGCTTTCCCAGCCTGATCCATGCTGGGAGCCTTCCCTGGGGGTTTAATTTCTCAGGAATTACTTGTTTCTGTTGCAGGAATCATCGACAGCACTGTGGGAGAGCAGAGGCAGGTGGTGGCAGTGACAGGGGATGGGACCAACGATGGCCCAGCCCTGAAGAAAGCAGACGTTGGCTTTGCCATGGTAGGGACGGGCTGGGGGTTTCCCTTTGAAACTTCTGGGTATCCAAAAGACCATTGGAACACTCTTCCCAATCTGTGGGATGGCTTAAAAACCCCAAAAGGAGCTTGCTTAGGAAATGAATTGGGTTTGAATCCCCATGGGAAATGAATCCCCATGGTAGGGATGGCCTGGGGGTTTCCCTTTGCTCCACAGGATCAGAAATCCATGGTTTGCTCAGTTATCCCACTAGAATTTTTTCCAGACCATTGGAATTCTCTTCCCAATCTGTGGGATGGATTAAAAACCCCAAAGGGAACTTTCTTAGGAAATTCATTGGGTTTGCCATGGTAGGGATGGCCTGGGTGATTCCCTTTGCTCCACGGTATCAGAAATCCATGGCTTGCTTGGTTATCCCACTAAAATTTTTTCCAGACTGTTGGAATTCTCTTCCCAATCTGTGGGATGACTTAAAAACCCAAAAAGGATCTTTCTTGGGATGCTGGATTTAATTCTGAGCTGCACATGAGTGTTAGCAAGGGACTGGGGCTCCCACAATCCTGGATCTCCTGGATTTGGGAGAGCTGCCCCATGACTTGGTTTTCCCTGCAGCTCTCCACCCCAATTCCAAGCACGGTGCTGGATCAGACTTTGGGAATTTATTTAAGGTGGAAAACTCTGCTTTGATGCTTTTTTTAAAAAATTTCATCCTGCCTGAAAGGAGCAGGGAAATAAACCTGTTGCTTTTAACAGGTTTATTGTGGATTAATTTTAGGGACACGAGCAGGAGCTGGGTGGGCATGCTGCATAGGGAGCTCTGAGCAAATGAGAGATTTTTGGGAAGTGTTTTTGGGGTTGTATTAAACATTCAAGCACAATTCCAGAACCTTTAGGATGAGCAGGGAAGGCAGGTGGCTATTCCCCTAAACCTCATGCCCTGCAACTGGCAGGGAATTCCCGACGGGATCCCAAGAGAGTTTCCCCAGGGAAGCTCCAGGCAACAATGGGCTCGTTGTGGAATTCCTGCAGGGCGAGCGCCTCGCTGTGCCGGCGCCGGGAAGCACAGCCCAGCCCGGGAGATTTTTGGGAATTGTGGGGCAGAAAGCCACACCGAGCTCTCCCTGCTTTGGGAGATGCCCAGCCCGGGCTGGAGCCATTCCCTAGCACGAGCAAAGAGCCATTTTCTAGCTTTTTTCCAGCTTTTTTCCACTTTTTTCCACCTTTTCCCCAGCTTTTTTCCAGCTTCTTTTCAGTTTTTTCCAGCTTCTTTTCAGTTTTTTCCAGCTTCTTTTCAGTTTTTTCCGGCTTTTCCACGCTGGGATGTGCTCAGAGAAAGCTGGGCTGACTCACAGCCCATCCTTGAATCTTTGCAGCTCTGCTGCCACCCAAGCCCAGCTTGGCTTTATCTCCACCCAATTTTCCTCCCCTGTGGCTAGCACACACCTTTCCCATGAGAATTCTTTTCTCTCTTCTTCCTGTGTTTTATGAACAAAGATAAAGTTTGGATGTTATTAAAAACAGTGTCTCGAGATTTGGACAGTTCAGGCCTGGCCAGTCTGCCTAGGGGGAGGTTTCTGACTGACCAATCTGGGTGACCTCTGAAAAGTCTATATAAGTTGGGATTAAATAATAAAATGCTCTCTTTTACACCACACGGAGAACTGAGTCTTCTCTCTCTGCTAGCAGCTCAACAGTGACACTCCCAGGAATATTCCTGGGAAGCATCAGAGCCAACAATGACTCACCCCCTGCTCTCTCCCTGCTCCCCCAAGGGCATTGCTGGCACGGACGTGGCCAAGGAAGCCTCGGACATCATCCTGACCGATGACAACTTCACCAGCATCGTCAAGGCTGTCATGTGGGGTCGCAACGTCTACGACAGCATCTCCAAGTTCCTGCAGTTCCAGCTCACTGTTAACGTGGTGGCTGTCATCGTGGCTTTCACTGGTGCCTGCATCACCCAGGTATGGAGAGGGAGGAGAAATGGGTGTTTTGAGGAGAAATCGGTGGGGTTTTTGTCACTGGAGCAGGAGGATCAATTTTGATTTTAACAGGCTTGCAGTGGGTTGTTTTTCAGTGGAGCAGGAGGATAAATCTCTTGGTTTTTACAGGTTTTCAGTGGAGCAGGAGAATAAATCTGTTGGATTTAACAGGTTTCCTGTGGGTTCTTTTTCAATGGAGCAGGAGAATAAATATCTTGGATTGAACAGGTTTTCCTGTGGATTGTTCGTCACTGGAACAGGAGAATACATCTCTTGGTTTTTACAGGTTTTCAGTGGATTCTTGTTCACTGGAACAGGAGAATAAATCTCTTGGGTTTTATAGGTTTTCAGTGGGTTTTTTGTCACTAGAGCAGGAGGATAAATCTCTTGGTTTGTACAGGTTTTCAGTGGGTTGTTTCTCAGTGGAGCAGGAGGATAAACCTGTTGGATTTAGTGGGTTTCCTGTGGGTTCTTTCTCACTGGAAAAGGAGAATAAACCTGTTGCTTTTAACACATTTTTAGTGAATTCTTTTTCACTGGAGCAGCAGAACAAATCTCTTGGTTTTTACAGGTTTCAGTGGGTTGTTTTTCAGTGGAGCAGGAGAATAAATCTGTTGGATTTAACAGGTTTCCTGTGGATTCTTTCTCACTGGAGCAGGAGAATAAATCTCTTGGATTGAACAGGTTTTCCTGTGGATTGTTCGTCACTGGAGCAGGAGGATCTATCTTGATTTTAACAGGTTTTCAGTGGGTTGTTTTTCAGTGGAGCAGGAGAGTAAATCTGTTGGATTTATCAGGTTTTGTAATTGTTCTTCACTGGAACAGGAGAATAAATCTCTTGGTTTGTACAGGTTTCAGTGGGTTCTTTTCCACTGGAACAGGAGAATAAATCTGTTAGATTTAACAGGTTTCATGTGGATTCTTTTTCACTGGAACAGGAGAATAAATCTCTTGATTTTAACAGGTTTGCAGTGGGTTGCTTTTCAGTGGAGCAGGAGGATAAACCTGTTGGATTTAACAGGTTTTCTGGTTGTTCTTCACTGGAGCAGCAGAATAAATCTCTTGGTTTTTATAGGTTTTCAGTGGGTTTTTTGTCACTGGAGCAGGAGGATAAATATCTTGGTTTTTACAGGTTTTCAATGGATTCTTTTTCACTGGAACAGGAGAATAAATTTGTTAGATTTAACAGGTTTTTTGGGTTCTTTTTCACTGGAACAGGAGGATAAATCTGTTGGATTTAACAGATTTTCAGTGGATTATTCTTCACTGGAGCAGGAGAATCAATCTTGATTTTAACAGGTTTTCTGATTGCTCTTCACTGGAACAGGAGAATAAATCTGTTGCATTTAACAGGTTTTCAGTGGGTTGTTTCTCAGTGGAGCAGGAGAATAAACCTGTTGGATTTAACAGGTTTTCAGTGGGTTGTTTTTCAGTGGAGCAGGAGAATAAACCTGTTGGATTTAACAGGTTTTCAGTGGATTGTTCTTCACTGGAGCAGGAGAATCAATCTTGGTTTTAACAGGTTTTCAGTGGGTTGTTTTTCACTGGAACAGGAGAATAAATCTGTTGGATTTAACAGGTTTTCTGATTGTTCTTCACTGGAGCAGGAGAATAAATCTCTTGGTTTTTATAGGTTTTCAGTGGATTCTTTTTCACTGGAGCAGGAGAATAAATACCTTGGATTTAACAGGTTTTCCTGTGGCTTGTTTCTCAGTGGAGCAGGAGAATAAATCTCTTGGTTTTTACAGGTTTCAGTGGGTTGTTTTTCAATGGAGCAGGAGAATAAATCTCTTGGACTGAACGGGTTTTCCTGGGGATTGTTTGCCACTGGAGCAGGAGAATCAATCTTGATTTTAACAGGTTTTCTGATTGCTCTTCACTGGAACAGGAGAATAAATCTCTTGGGTTTTACAGGTTTTCAGTGGGTTCTTTTCCACTGGAGCAGGCAAATAAATCTGTTAGATTTAACAGGTTTTCAGTGGGTTGTTTTTCAGTGGAGCAGGAGAATAAACCTGTTGGATTTAACGGGTTTCCTGTGGATTCTTTTTCACTGGAGCAGGAGAATAAATCTCTTGATTTTAACAGGTTTTCAGTGAATTGTTTCCCACTGAAGCAGGAGAGTAAATATCTTGATTTCAAGAGGTTTTCAGTGGGTTGTTCTTCACTGGAGCAGGAGAATCAATCTTGATTTTAACAGGTTTTCTGATTGTTCTTCACTGGAACAGGAGTGTTTTAGGAAGATGTTGAAGATCCCAAAGCAATTTTGGAGCTTTTTTCAGGATGAAAGCAAAACAAAGAGGGAAAAAAGGCCAATTTTGGTTGCCTGACATGTTCTCCATGCTCTTCCCCTGCAGGGTTCTCCCCTGAAGGAGCTTGGAGCAAAGGAGAAATGTCTGGGAGTGTTTTAGGGAGGTGTTAAAGATCCCAAAGCAACTCTGGAGCTTTTATCAGGATGAAAGTGAAACAAAGAGGGAAAAAAGCTTGATTTTGGTGGCATGATGTGTTCTCCATGCTGCTCCCCTGCAGGATTCTCCCCTGAAGGCCTTGAGGGAGCTTAGACCTAAAGAGAAATGTTTGGTGTTAAAGATCCCAAAGCAATTCTGGAGTTTTTATCAGGACAAGAGCGAAACAAAGAGGGAAAAAAGCTCGATTTCAGTGGTGTGATGTGTTCTCCCTGCTGTTCCCCTGCAGGACTCTCCCCTGAAGGAGCTTGGAGCAAAGGAGAAATGTCTGGGAGTGTTTTAGGAAGGTGTTAAAGATCCCAGAGCAATTCTGGAGCTTTTATCAGGACAGGAGTGAAACAAAGAGGGAAAAAAGCTCGATTTCGGTGGTGTGATGTGTTCTCCCTGCTGCTCCCCTGCAGGACTCTCCCCTGAAGGCCGTGCAGATGCTGTGGGTGAACCTGATCATGGACACGTTCGCCTCGCTGGCGCTGGCCACGGAGCCGCCGTCGGAGTCGCTGCTGCTGCGCAAGCCCTACGGCCGCAACAAGCCGCTCATCTCGCGCACCATGATGAAGAACATCCTGGGCCACGCCGTCTACCAGCTCACCATCATCTTCACCCTGCTCTTCGCCGGTGAGCCGCGCCTTGGAGGGTCTGTTGGTGGGTTTGGGACGGTGGGGACAGAGGTGAGAGGTGGCTGAGGTCAGGGCTTAGAGCATGGGGTTTGTTGGGAAATGAATAAATCCCGTGGGTGGGTGTAGGAGAGCTGCCAGGGGCTGTCAGACGAGCCCAAAGCAGGTCAGAGAAGCAAGAGAGAGTAGAAGAGGAGCAGAAAAGAGAGAGTGAGAGAGAGCAAGAGAGAGAGATAGAGACAGTGAGAGCTAGATTCCGTGGTTGCCGTTTACAATACAATAAATCATCTTCTGTGTTGAATATTCTAAGTCTAGAACAAGCTACAAATCCTACTCATCTTCTGTGTTGAATATTCTAATTCCCATTAACCAATCTAGAACAAGCTACAAACCCTACAACATTTACATACAACCTGTAAGAATCATGGCATTACCATACAGAGTTATATTTTGAATATTCTAATTCTCATTAACCAATCTAGAACAAGCTACAAATCCTACAACATTTACACACAACCTATAAGAATCATCCCATTACCACATGGGGTTATATTTTAAACCCTAAAAACTGCTTTTTGGACCCTCTGCCAAGCAGGCAGGGTCTGCTCTGACCCTTGGAGCTGCCTGCAGGCAGAGGGGATTGTTCTATCAAAAAGTGGGATTACCTTCAGTTGGCTATATCATTGTTTTCTAGTTGTTCAGTAACTGGGGTTTGGTATCTCAAAGCTTGTCTGCATTTCAATCTCCACATTCTCAGCATCTTTTGCCAGGTAATCATATTTATAAGGCTTTCCTATTTCATCTTCCCCAACACGCAGCCCCTGGGGTGCTGGGGGAAAGGGGAAAGGGAAAAGGAAAGGGAAAAAGGAAAGGGGAAAGGGAAGAGGGAAAAGGGAAGGGTACAGAAAATAAATATGTTTTATATATAACGCATATAAAAGGGTATATAAAAGATGTAGAAGGGTATATAAAATATATGAAAGGGTATTATAAAAAAGAATTTAAAATTTGAAAAGAATTTCCTGTTTAAAAAAGAGAAGGCAAAAAATTGTCAGGGATCAGGGCACCCTATTGTCATTGTCACTGTCACTCGGTGACCTCGTGTAGGACAGAGCTTTGTGATGGATGGATGGATGGATGGATGGGGAGCAGGGGTGACCCAGAGAGGGCTTTTTGCTCCTGGTGCAGAGTTTGAGCTTCTTGGCATTTTTAAAAATATTATTCAGCATTTTTAAGGATATATTCAGAGTTGAAGGCACCCTAATCCCACCTCCCCCAGCACAGAGCAGAAGGAAGGAGCAAGATCCCATCCTCTGCTCTCTTCCCTCTTCCCAAACTCCCTTTTCCCTGCTCAGGGGAGAAGTTCTTTGGCATTTGTAAAGACATCATTCAACATTTTTAAAGATATAGAGTTGAAGGCACCCTAATCCCTCCTCCCCCAGCGCCGAGCAGAAGGAAGCAGCAAGACCCCATCCCCTGCTCTCTTCCCTCTTCCCAAACTCCCTTTTTCCCCTCTCAGGGGAGAAGTTCTTCGACATCGACAGCGGCCGGAACGCCCCGCTGCACTCTCCCCCCACCGAGCACTACACCATCGTCTTCAACACCTTCGTGATGATGCAGCTCTTCAACGAGATCAACGCCCGCAAGATCCACGGCGAGAGGAACGTCTTCGAGTCCATCTACCGCAACCCCATCTTCTGCACCGTGGTGCTGGGCACCTTCGCCGCCCAGGTGACGCCGCGGGGTCACTGTGTCACTGGCAGGGTCGGTTCTGTCCCCTTGGTGGCACAAGAGGCACGCTGGAAGTGCCCAAGCCAGGCTGGGTGGAGCTCGGAGAGGGCTGGGCTGGTGGAAGGTGTCCCTGCCTGTGGATCTGGGTGGGGTTGAAATCCCTTCCAAGCCAGTTTGTCCTGGTGTTCTGTGATTTGGGGTCTAGAGCATGTTGGGAGGTGCTGCTGGTGGTCTGTGAGGTTTCCAGGCTGGATGGGAGGTCCTTGCTCCTCTCTGGTGTTCCATGAAGTTCCCAGGCTGGGTGGGAGGTCCTTGCTCCTCTCTGATGTTCCATAAAATCCCTAGCCTGGATGGGAGGTTCTTGTTCCTCTCTGGTGTTCCATGAGGTTCCCAGGCTGCATATGAGGTCCTGGCTCCTCTCTGGTATTCTATAAAATCCCCAGCCTGGATGGGAGGTTCTGGCTCCTCTCTGGTGTTCTATAAAATCCCCAGCCTGGATGTGAGGTTCTGGCTCCTCTCTGGTGTTCCATGAAGTTCTCAGGCTGGATATGAGGTCGTTGTTCCTCTCTGGTGTTCCACAGAATTTCCAGCCTGGATGTGAGGTCTCTGTTCCTAAAATCCCCAGCCTGGATGTGAGGTCTCTGTTCTTCTGGTGTTCCACAAAATTCCCAGCTTAGATATGAGGTCCTTGCACCTCTCTGGTGTCCCATAAAGCTCCCAGACTGGATGTGAGGTCCTTGCACCTCTCTGGTGTCCCATAAAGCTCCCAGGCTGGGTGTGAGGTCTTTGCTCATCTGGTAATCCCAGGAAAGAGGGAAAAGTGTGGCCCAAGGGGAATTTCCACGCCCTTAGAGCTGCCCAGGGTGTGATTCTTGTCTCCTGTGCCGCAGATCATCATCGTGGAATTCGGTGGGAAGCCCTTCAGCTGCTCCGGGCTCACCCTGAGCCAGTGGTTCTGGTGCATTTTCATTGGAGTGGGAGAGCTCCTGTGGGGCCAGGTAAGAGCCAATCCCCAAATCCCACCCCATTTTCCCTCCCCAGTTTTTCTCCAAACAGCAGCAAGGAGAGATCCATCCTCATCCCCTAATCCTCATCCCCACCCAGAGGGACACACCCAGCAGTGACAGTGACATTCCCACTGGAGATCCATCCTCATCCCTTCATCCTCATTCCCACCCGGAGGGACACACCCAGCAGTGACAGTGACATTCCCGCTGGATCCCCGCGGATCACAGCGCCCTGCTGGCACTGCCACGCCCTCGGGCTCAGGCTCTGCTGTGTCCCCAGGTGATCTGCACCGTCCCCACGAGCCGCCTGAAGTTCCTGAAGGAAGCTGGGCACGGCATCACCAAGGAGGAGATCCCCGAGGAGGAGCTGCCCGAGGACGTGGATGAGATCGACCATGCGGAGATGGAGCTGCGGCGAGGGCAGATCCTGTGGTTCCGGGGGCTCAACAGGATCCAGACCCAGGTATAGGGGGGCACGGGGGCTGGGGGGCTCCTCCTCCCCTCTCTCCTTCTCTCTCCCCTTCCAGGGGCTCAGTCTGCACAGAGGTGTTGGCTGCTGCTCGGAGGATCTGTCACCTCCTGGGCCAGCCTGTGCCTTTCCCTGGGCGGGGAGTTGGGATAAGCTGGGATTTTGGGACAGCTGGGGGTGGGGGGAGGCTGTTCTGCTGCAGTCATGGTGTCCTGCTGGTCAGCAGGAGGCTGGACATGCCACTGATGGTCACCTCTGAGGCTGTTCTGCTGCAGTCATGGTGTCCTGCTGGTCAGCAGGAGGCTGGACATGCCACTGATGGTCACCTCTGAGGCTGTTCTGCTGCAGATACCACATTCTGCTGGTCAGCAGGAGGCTGGACATGCCACTGATGGTCACCTCTGAGGCTGTTCTGCTGCAGACACCATGTCCTGCTGGTCAGCAGGAGGCTGGACATGCCACTGATGGTCACCTATGAGGCTGTTCTGCTGCAGTCATGGTGTCCTGCTGGTAGCAGGAGGCTGGACATGCCACTGATGGTCACCTCTGAGGCTGTTCTGCTGCAGTCATGGTGTCCTGCTGGTAGCAGGAGGCTGGACATGCCACTGATGGTCACCTCAGCACCACAGGAGGCTGTGAAGGGTCCACAGAGCCCCCCAGGCTCTGTCGTGCTCCTGGCAGCTGCTGGAATGCTGTTCCCGGTGGGAATGTGCCCAGCAGGGATCTGCCAGCAGCCAAGGTGTCACTCCTTGGCCACTCTGTCCTTGTGCCACCCCTGTGCTCCACACCCGGAGCTCTCAGCCCCACAGCACAGAAGGACAGGAGAAAACCTCTCTTCATCTCCTTTTGACATCAGTTGGTTTTCCCTGACTTTTTTCCATGACTTTTTTCCCTTTTTTTCCACCCCAAAAGGGTGGGTTTTGCCCCAGGCCGCTGGGCAGGCAGAGTTTTGTGCCTCTCACTTTCCCTCGAGGCCTGGGCAGAGCTGTCCCTGTGTCCCCTGGCACTCAGGGCTGCTGGGTCACCTTTGTTCCTCCTCCTTCCTGTCCCTCTGACAGATGGCCTGGGGACACTGGCTAGGGCAGAGCTAATGTCCCTTCTCTGTGTCACCTCGATGGCTTCAAGGCGAAGCTCTGCCTCAATTCCTGCTGTGAGCACCAAGGGGCTTTTTGTGAGGGGTAACCAGTGCTTCATCCACAGGAAAAACATGCTGGGAGCTTCCAGGAGCTGCTGGAAGTGATCCAGATGGGGTGGAAATCTGGGAGGTCCCAAGATTTCTGCAGTGCCAGAAGTGCCCCAGGTGTTCCCAGGTGTTCCCAGGTGTTTCCCTGTGGTGGAGCTGAGATGAGATGAGATGAGATGAGATGAGATGAGATGAGATGAGATGAGATGATGAGATGAGATGAGATGAGCTCTTGCCACATGAGAAACACTCCTGGATGCTCCTGGAGCCTCCTCAGGGTCCAACCTGAGCATCCAGGGGAGCTCCTGTCCCCACTGGGGGTGCCTGAAGAGGCTCTTCCCTGGAGGGTGGGGCACAGAGGGACACCAAAGTGGGGCAGGAGCAAAACAGCTCCACAGCACGAGCCACAGCTGGGCCTGGAGGTGTCCCAAAGGTGCCACAGGGCTGGGACAATCCAGCCACAAAGAAGCCACGGTGGCACTGGGACGCCGCTGGGTTCCTCAAGTGTCACACATCCACAGGGGTGGCCCCAGCACCAGGGTGCTGCAGCCCAGCTCCCACCCAGAGCCCCTCCTGAGCCATCTCCTCGTGCCAGAGGAGCCCACGGCGTGTCCCCAAGCGGCCCCACAGGGCTGAGGCACCAGCAGCCCTTTCCCAGCGCAGCTCTCCAGCCCCACGGCTGCCTGCTCACACCTCTGCCCACCCTCTGTCTCTCTCTCTGCTCTTCCTGCAGATCCCCAGGATGTTTCCTCTGCCACTGCCTCCCACCACAGCCTTTTTCCCGGTGGGGGGATCAATCCTGCTGCTCTGCCTCCCCAGGGAAGGGCAGAGCTGGACGCTCTCTCTGCTCCCAGCCAGCAAAACCCCGAGTGGGTTCAGGGCAGCGTGGGGTGGTGGGGCTCTCTCCTCCTTCCTCCTCCTCTTCCTCACCTCTCCATCCTCCTCCTTCCTCGCTGTCTGTGTGTCTGCCCGGCCTCCCTGCTCCCCTGTCCCCCTGTCCCCCTGTCCCCTGTCCCCATCCCTGGCCGGGCGTCGCTATCTCACTCTCTGGTTCTTTGCAGATGGACGTAGTTTACACATTCCAGACCGGCGCCTCCTCTTTGCAGGGAGCCCTCAGGAGACAGCCTTCCATCGTGAGCCAGCACCACGATGTAAAAAATGTTTCTAGCCCAACCCATGTAGCTCTTTCCTCCGTCAATTCCACTCCCACCACTTCTGCTGTTGCTGCTGCTGCTGCATCTCCTCCTGCGGGCAGTGAGTGATGGTTTTACAATGCATGACTTCTAATAACCACAGAGAGCACCTGCACCCCCCTAACCCTGCCTGTTCTCTCTCCCTCTCAGCCTTGACTCGCACACTCAGTCCCAAACCCGAAGGACGGGGCGGGAAAGTTGAAAAAACAACCCCAGTTTTTATGCTGTTAACAAGTTATCAACCTCGCTGATCCTTTTTCCCTCCCCATTCCTCGTTGCTTCCTCCAGTTTTACCTCTTCTCCTCCTTTGCAGGGCTGGTGTTTTGAGTCCACCCTCCTCAGGGAGGGGCTAAAATTGGCAGTTCTTGCTCAAAAAACCCCGAGTTCACGAGCATTGCTGGGAGAAGGGCAAGGCTGAGCCCAAATCCTGCTGGTTCTTTCCACTGCCCGGCCCTGGGATGCCCCAGGGATGGGCAGAGGCGTTGCTTTGAATCTCTTTTGGAGGCACAGTGGCCTCTGGGACTGTCCCCAGGGCTGGCTGAGCCACGGGAAGGCTGAGGGAGAAGCAGGATTTGCTCCTGCTGTGGGTGGTGCCTGGGAACAGCCCTGCCTGTGGCTCAGCTAGTGACACCTCGGGGCTGCTGTCCCCCTCTCTGTCCCCACCTGGGGGCTTGCATGGCCTGGGGGACAGAGCTGAGCCATCCCTGAGCTGCCCTGGGGCTCCATGGGGACATTCCCAGGGCTCCATGGGGACATCCCTGGGGCTCTCCTGCTCCCCAGGGCAGCCAGAGGATCCTCAGTGCCACCTTGCTCTGCACACGCTGGATCTCAGGGTGTGCAGACACAGCTCTGCGTGGAAATGGGCATGGAAAACAATTCCTGCTGGATATCAGTGGGAATTCTGGATCCTGGACCTGGGACTGGCATTGCAGACCCCGAAAAAAAAGCCCTTTTTGATGCAGAGCCACTCTCTCTGTTCATTATGTGCTGCTCTGCACACGCTGGATCTCAGGGTGTGCAGACACAACTCTGCATGGAAATGGGCATGGAAAACAATTCCTGCTGGATCCCAGTGGGAATTCTGGATCCTGGATCCAGCCCTGGCTTTCCAGACCCCAAAAAAAAGCCCTTTTTGGTGCAGAGCCACTCTCTCTGTTCATTATGTGCTGCATCTCAGGATGTACAGACACAATTCTGCATGGAAATGGGCATGGAAACCACATTCCTGCTGGATATCAGTGGGAATTCTGGATCCTGGATCCAGCCCTGGCTTTCCAGACCCCAAAAAAAAAGCCCTTTTTGGTGCAGAGCCACTCTCTCTGTTCATTATGTGCTGGATCTCAGGGTGTGCAGACACAACTCTGCATGGAAATGGGCATGGAAACCACATTCCTGCTGGATATCAGTGGGAATTCTGAATCCTGGACCCGGGACTGGCATTCCAGACCCCAAAAAAAAGCCCTGTCTGGTGCAGAGCCTCTCTCAGTGTTGGTTGTTGGGGCTGCTGAGCACGTGGATGTGGATCCTCTCCGCAGGCTGGGAGTAGGCAATGTGTCTCTGCCGGATAATTGGCTTTTTTATTGCACAGTCACTTATCCCCGTTCTCTGATTAGACAAATACCCTCGGTGACTTGGTGGAGAGCTTTCAGGCTCCGCTGTTTATGCACTGTGGGGGAGGAGAGAGAATTTGGGATAATTTTGTTTTCTCTCTGTTTAGCTGACTCTGGGGCTGGCAGCTGATTGGGTTTAACCCCGGCGGTGCTGGAGCAGCACAGCTGCCTCCTGCTCCCAGCTGCAGCTGAGTGCCTCCCAGACTTGCTCAGGGAATAAAATCTGCTCAGGGCAGAGGGTTTGGGGCGGGCTGAGGCCAAAATGCAGGTTTTTTGCAGCCTGTGGATCTGTGTTTTCCCCCCATTTTGCAGTGAGGGAATAGAAAACGTGGCTAGCTCAGGCCTCAGGAGCTAACCCAGGTCTCCAAACCTTCCTGCTGTTTTCTTGCCTGGACTTCTCTCGTTTCCCTCTGCTGCTTCCCTTTTTTTTCCAAAGCTCCTCTTCCCTCCATGCAGCTCCATGGTGGATGAATTCTCCTGTGGATGAGTTTTTGCAGGGCTGGACCTGCCGTGTCCCTCCTGGGGAGGTCTCAGCGATGACCTCCAGGTTTTGCTCCCCCATGAATTCTGCCCCGGGCTGAGGGAGCTGGGCAGAGCCTGGAAATGTCATTCCCGCGGGGTTTGCCCGGCACGTGGAGGTGCTGCAGGCAGGGATGGTGTGAGAACGGAACGAATTCCCAGCCTGGAGGTTGTTTGTGAAGTTTCCAGGTGGGGAGGAGGCGGCAGGCTGGCCGTGGGCGGCGGCGAGGGAGGGCTCCCAGCCTGGAATTCAGCTCTGCCGGCGCTGCCTGCCTCATTCAGAACGCATTTCCCCTCCTTTTGACAAGGGAACAGCTGAATTCATCTCGCAGCAGGCGTGGGGGAAGGAGGAAAATGTGAGGGAAGCGGCAGCAGGAGCTGAGGGGGCTGAGAGGGGCTGAGAGCTCCTAAATCTGAGCTCTCCTCGGCCACCACCTCGTGGCTCTGGCAGTCACTGAGCCTTTCTCAGTCCCCAGGCTCTCCTTGGCTTGGTTGGATTCGTTATCCGTAATTAATTTGGTGTTTTAGGGGTCAGGACTCGCAGTTGCTGCTCTGAAGTCATTGCTGGTGTGACAGATGGTCAGTCTGAGGTGGCCTGGGTGGTGTCCCTTGTCCTGTGCATTCACCTGGATTTATCCAGGGTGATAAGTGCACAAATCCAGCTCTGAATTGGTCCCCAGCCCCATCAGGTTCCTGGTTTTGTGGGATCAGAGATCCTCAGGAGGTGGAATTCCCACCTGGATGGGTGCCTGGGACAGGACAGTTTAACCCAGGGGGACAACTGAACCCAGTTAATTGTCACGAATTTATTAAACGAGTTAACAATTTCATTAACAATTTAATTTAATGTCACCAGGATTTGGGGTAAGGTCCCTGCTCCCCCACACATCTGCAGCCCACAGAGGTGGCAGAACACACACAGCTCATTTCCCTCATCCTAGGGGATTTCTGGATCTGCACACAAATTCCCACAGGGATGCTGCTCTCCCACCCCATCTGTGGGATCCATGGATCCCTTTTGTTCCCCAGTTTCGGTCACAGGGACACCACAGCAGCAGGCAGGGATGGTTCCTCAGGTGGGGAGCAAGTGGAGAAAGCTGAGGAGGAGCAAAGCTCCTTCCAGAGGGCAGGAGATGGAGCACAACGACTGGAATTGCCTTTCCTGCTGCTCCCAGCAGTGCTGGACAAATCCCCAGGGATCTGGAGGGGATTCCTCGGGAGAGGAGATCTCCTGGTCCTGCATCAGCTCTGCTCCACAGAGCCAAGGCTCCCCTAGAACCCAGCAGAGCTGGGATGTGACACTTGTCACCCTCCTGGCCTCACAGCTCGGCTGGAAGGGTTTGAGGTTGGAAATTCCAGAGGATCTGGAATTCCACAGGGTCTGGAATCCGCTGCCAGCCACCATCCAGGCGTGTTCCCAGCTCTCTCCCTTCCAGTGCAGTGGAGGGCAGAGCCATTCCCTGGTGGTGCAAACCAGGCTCTGGATGTCCTGCTTGCAGCAGGATGAGCCTGGATTTTGGTGGAGCTACCCTGGGGCTTTCCCAGGATTTTTTTTGCGGCTGGAATTCCTTTTCACTTGGAATACCCAACCGAATTCCTGCCTCCAGAAACCACTGGGTCTCCTTCAGGTTCAGGGGAAGGATCCAGAGCTCCAGCAGCGTGGGGAAAACCCACCCAGACCTGGATCCTCCCCGCACATCCACCCAGATCCAATTTCCCACTCCCACCTGGATCTCAGGCTCCAAAACCCCAGAGACACCTCTGGAAAGTCCCATTCCTTCCCACCAACATAGGAACGACCCCACCCAACCCCACCCACGGTAGATTTGCCTGGAAGTGCCCCCGCTGTTTGCCTAACCCACCTCTCTGGAGCAGTAGTGTCCCACCTCGTTGTCCTGTGTCCGAGCACCGCGGGGCGCGCACAACCCGTAACGACCGACTAATGCATCCCGGCTTCATCCATCCATCCTCCATCCATCCATCCAGGGTGGTGGATTTGAGCCATCCCGTGTCTTCTCTTGCAGCTTCTGAGGCCACCCCATAGCTGGCAGGTGGCTTCCGAGGCCACCCAGCTCCCCCGTAGTGCCTGAGTCCGAGCCCAGCTCACCGTAGATGTCTCATTTTTGACCGAGCTGTCTGTTCAGTGGTGATTTTGTCGCTGTGGTCGTGCTGTTTCGTTGTTTTATTTATTTTATTTTTTTTCTTTTCCGTTCGATGGTTTGTCTCCCATCATTTATTTTTCACTTTCTCCCCCGAGCTCGCCCTCCTTCAGCCCTACTGACCCCGTTTTTTTCTCCCCCCACGCCGCCCAGATCAAAGTGGTGAATGCGTTCCGTAGCTCCCTCTACGAAGGCCTCGAGAAACCCGAATCCAGAAGCTCCATCCATAACTTCATGACCCACCCGGAGTTCATCCTGGAGGAAGACGAGCCTCGGACACCATTCCTTGACGGCGCCGACGACGACCCCGAGCCCGACGGACTCCAGAAGCGAGGTGGGGGCAGCCTGGCGGGGTCGACGGCCCTGAACCGAAACAACAACGCGGTGGACAGCGAGCTCACCTTCCCGGAGCCCGGGAGCCCCTTCCACAGCCTGGAGACATCCGTTTGACCTTAGAACTTGGGATTTCCTCCTCCTCATCCTCATCCTCCTCCTCCTCCTCGTCAGCCTCGGCGCTGTGTGATCCCAGCACCAGTAACTGATCCCACGCCGCGGTCACTCCGTGTCAAACTGCTCATGCCTGTATCATCATCTGGGGGGTGGTTTGTTTATTTTTTTTTGGGGAGGGTGGTGGTGGTGGGTGTTATCTGTTTTTTTTTTCTCTTTTTGTTTCGTTTTGTTGGGTTTTTGGTTGGTGTTTTTTTTTTTTTTTTACACCGTTATTTAGCAGTGGGAACCAGAGTACCACCACGCTGGGGTGTTGGGAGAGAGGCTAAGCCAAAAAAAAAAAAAAAAACCAAAACAAACAACCAAATTGTGCATCTCCATCCCTGATTTTCCGTGGTACTCGCCCAGAGGAAGCAGCCAGGTTCTTTCCTCTCCAAGAGTTGGGCTCCAGGCATCTGGAGCCAGGGGGTTTTCACTTTGGAAAAAATGCATGTTCCAAGGAAATTCAAGTTGTTGTAGTCTTACACACCCTCAGCCCGAGGGCTGGGGGTGCACTTGTGACTTGAGTTTTGTTTTTTTTTTTTTTTTTTTTTGTTGTTTTTTCCACTTGTGGTTTTTAGGGGGGTTTTTTCTCTTCTAACGTTGGGGGTTTGCTCTTTGCTTGTGGGATTTGCCCTCCCAGGAACTGTTGTCAGTGGGAAATGGGATGGGGCAGTCACCACTCCAGTGCGAAAATTGAGGAATAAACTAAAAAAATCCCAGCCAGGGGAAGGTGTTTACTCCAAGGTTGAGAGAGCCAGGGATGTCCACCAGTCTTCCACCTTCGAAAAATGGTACCTGGGCTTTTTCCAGCTCCTCTCTGTGTTGCCCAACACGTTTTTCTCTCTCCATTCCCAACCTGGCAGGTGAGAAATGAAGGTGGCTTTGGTTCTGACCTTGCTGGAGGGGAGAGATTCTGATTTTCCTGCACGGGTGGAGGTGAAACACCAGGGAAAAGGTGGAAAGAACCTCCCTGAGTTGTGAGGGATGCAGCTTTTCCCTGGGGAATTTTAAGAGATGCCTCTCTGCTGCTCTTGCCCAGGGGGGAAACTCTTGCTGTGAGGTTTTTTGCAGCTCTCCCAGCTCCTGCCCTCCAGAGCAGAAGGATTTTTGCCCTTTTTTTGTGCTGTTGGGTTCCAGAACCCCTCAGCCTCGCAGTTGCAGCTCCAGGGAATTGCAGAAGGATCCAGGAGGAGGTTCCAGCCGTGCCCAAAAGCTCCAAAAAGAACACTGAGAATTCCTGAATCCTGGGAGGGATCAATCCAGCCGTCATGATCCAGTGGAAGGGAGGGAAGCTCCGATGATCCTTGGTTTTCCTGGAGGTGGCAGGTTGGGCTCAGATGGCTGCAGGGCTTCCAGGGAAGGTGCTGCCAGAGGCTTGCTGGTCATCTGTCCCCCTTGAGCCCTGCCTCACCTCCATCCCTTGGAATAACTCAGAGAGAGTCCCTTTCCTTGGAGCTGGCTCTGGATTGTCCCTCTGGAGCAGGAGGCAGGATGTGCTTGGCTGGGGCTGAGCTCCTTCCCCGTGAGCTCCTGCTGCTGCTCCTCTGGTTGTGACCTTGGGCTGGAGGAATCTCTGCCACTTTCTGCTCCTCCATCCCCTCTGGCTTGGTTGGGAGAAGCAGGAATTGGCTGGAAGTGGCTGGAATTACAAGGGAATTCCCATCCCTGGGAGCACAGAGGTTTTTTTGGGAAAGGCTGAGGTTCTCCTCCCCACCTTCCTCCTGTCTAGTAATTCCCATTCCTGAGGTTTTTTGAAAGAGGCTGAGGTTCTCCCCACCTTCCTCCTCCTCCTCCATCCCCTCTGGCTCAGTTTGGAGCAGTGGGAAGTGGCTGGAATTTCAAGGTAATTCCCATCCCTGGGAGCGCAGAGGTTTTTTGGGAAAGGCTGAAGTTCTTCTCCCCACCTTTGTCCTCTTCTCCAGTAATTCCCATCCCCAGGAGTGAAGAGGTTTTTCGGGAGAGCCTGAGGTTCTCCTTCCAACCTTCCTCCTCCTCCATCCCCTCTGGCTCAGTTTGGAGAAGCAGGAATTGGCTGGAAGTGGCTGGAATTTCAAGGTCATTCCCATCCCTGGGAGCACAGAGCTTTTTCAGGAAAGGCTGAGGTTCTCCTCCCCACCTTCCTCCTCTCCTCCAGTAATTCCCATCCCCAGGAGCTGGGAGGTTTTCCAGGAAAGGCTGAGGTTCTCCCCACCTTCCTCCTCCAGTAATTCCCATCCCTGGCAGCGCAGAGGTTTTTCAGGAAAGGCTGAGGTTCTCCCCACCTTCCTCCTCTCCTCCAGTAACTCCCAACCCTGAGATTTCCCGGGAGAGGTTCTCCTGCCCTCCTTCCCTCCAGGAACGCACAGCGGAATCTCCCGTGCCTTGTCCGAGCACTGCCTGCAGCACCTCCTGCCACCAGGGCCCAGATCTTCGCCAAGATTCAAGTGTTCCTTAAACCACAAAACCACAAACCAAGTGTCTTCGCTTCGCTCCCAGCCTGGCCTTTCCGTGGGGTGGGAGGAGGAGGGAAGGACGAGCTCGCCCCGTTCCCGCCCCGAAAGCTGAGGAAAGGTCCCAAAAATCCCGAATATTTCCCACCCTGGTGCTGGCGAGCTGGGCTTTGTTCACTGCCAACAGCGAGAAGGAATTGCCACCACTGCCCATCCTCAGTGCAAATTCAGTGCTCCTCCTGCCCTCCCTCCCCAAAAAATAACCCAGGGGAGTGAGGGGATCTTGGGTTAAACACCAGGAAAAACGAGAAAAATGAAAAAAAACCAACCAAACGAGGGGTGGTTGTGGGGTTTTGGTTCTGCGCTAAAGGTGACGTTGCTTAAAAAAAAAAATCACTTTTTCTATTTTAAATACTTGCAAAAAAACCAAAAAAAACCAAAAAAAAAAAAGAGAAAAGATGGTGTTCTTACAAGCTTACATAAATATTTATTGAATACTTTTTTTTTGGGGGGGGATGCACCGATTTTTTTTTTTTCTTTTTGATATTTTTTTAATACCTCAGGCCTGTTGAAAAAAAAATAAATAAAAAAAAGACTCAAAACCACCAACCACAACAACTTCAAGCCAACTTTGGAAGGCTCTCGAAGTCACTCCCAGAAATCTGTGACTTGGCAGGGTTTGCCACAAAGGGTCTGGTCGTTCCTTTAGTTTGCTCTATTTTTGTCGTTCTAGTTTCCATATTAGGAGGGGAGAAATAACGATATATATATATAAATATTATGCAAAAAAAAAAAAAAAAGGAAAAAAAAAGAGAAAAAAGAAAAAAATCTAGTTTTCTTTAGCTCAGAAACTGATATTTTTACGTCAGCCATATGTATTTTGTTTAAAGAAAGAAAAGAAAAATAAATCTCGAGTCCCGCGACTGCGCGAGGGCAGTTGGCAGGGACACTTTAATTAATTCCGTGGATTAATTAATTAATTCAGCCATCGGATGCCAGTCAGCTTCCTTTTCTCTGAGCAGCCATCTTTCTACTAGCCGTGAGTTGGATGACACAAATGGGGTTTTTTAATATAAATATCTATAAATTATGTTGGTGTATGGCTGGTTGCTTCAAGTATAAATGTTCCTCGTGCAGATTTCCTGTAAAGTTGTTGTTTTTTCTTTCCTTTTGGGGTAAGTTTCAGTGATATCCTGGCAGCAGCTGACTCTTGGCTTAAGTTATTGTAAAAAGAAAAAAAAAGAGATTTGGGGGAGATTGGTGCTCCAAAAAAAAACAACGGCACGGACTTTTGGGGACTTCCTACAACACGCCTCGACTAGGGGGAGATATAAATATATCTATAAATATATATTATTATAATTTCTGGGGGTTTTTTTCTTGCTTGGTTTGAACCTCACGGAGCAGGGGAGGGACAGTGCCATGCCCGCCAGGAACGCCAAGCCACCCTCTGTGCTCCGCGCTCAACCCGCCTTGGAATGCTCTGTTATTAAAACTCTCTCAACATCCTCCTGCATCCCGTCCTTCATCCTGGCAGGGCCCCTCGGTGGCGGATTTTCCCGCGGATTTTCCGTGGAGTTAGCGGATTTTCCCATGGATTTTCCATAGAGTTGGTGGGTTTCCCCGTGGATTTTCTGTGGACTTAGCGGATTTTCCTGTGGATTTTCCGTGGAGCTGGCGGATTTTCCCACGGATTTTCCATAGAGTTGGTGGATTTTCCTGTGGATTTTCCGTGGAGTTAGCGGATTTTCCCATGGATTTTCCGTGAAATTGGCGGATTTTCCCGTGGATTTTCCGCAGAGTTGGCGGATTTTCCTGCGGATTTTCCGTGGACTTGGCGGATTTTCCTGTGGATTTTCCGTACAGTTAGCGGATTTTCCTGTGGATTTTCCGTAGAGTTGGCGGACTTTCTGTGGCGTTGGCAGATTTTCCCGTGGATTTTCCACAGAGTTGGCAGATTTTCCTGCGGATTTTCCGCGGAACTGGCGGATTTTTCCCGTGGATTTTCCGTGGAATTGGCAGATTTTCCCATGGATTTTCCGCGGAATTGGTGGATTGGTACCAAAGACATTCCCACCGCCGCCTGTGCGCGGTTCGAGAAATTAGCGACAACTCGAAGCGTTCTTGAGTTGAAATTAGCGTTCAACTCGAGTTCTTCTTCCCGCCGAGGTTCTGGTGGTTTGCACAGGGACAGGGGTGTGGGGAGGTTCGATTCCATATTTTTTTTCCCCCCCTGGAAGGTTTTTTATTTCGTGCAATAAGCTTCCGAGGGAATTTTTCCGGACGGTCTGGAGAAGGAAACAAACTAAACCACATTTTTAGCATGGGCTGCCTGTGTGGTTTTCCACCCCTGGCATGGAGGGTTTGGCCATTTTCGGATGGGGTGGTGGGAAAAAAAACATCCCAAATCCAGCCAGGGCGTCCCCAAAGTGCCACCACCGGTTCCTGTCACCCTTTGGGACAGCAGGAAATCCCTGGAAGCTTTTTTTGTCCCTCTTGGGGACACCTGGACCCGCGTAGTTCCTGCTCTGCTCCAACCCCTCGTGGAGCTCAGAGCCCCAAAAATTCCCTCCTAGCTCTCCCCTCGAGACTGGGGGAACATTTTTCCTGTTTTTTTTACCCAAAAGGGGATTTTGGCACCTTTTCCTCTCCAGCATCCCCAACTCTGCTCTCCTCCTGCTCCCCAAATTTTCACCCAGCAAAGCCCATGGCTAAAACTGCCTTTAGTTTATTTCCTTGAGTTGATCTCCTCCCCTACAATAAATATATATATATATACAGTCTGAACTCAACATTTATGTGTGTGTATATATATTTATCCAATGCTCTCACCAAACAAAAAAACCAAATTTTCTTTTGAAGAGGGCACACCGAGCTGAGTTTTTTTTTTCTTTTTTTTCCCCAGTATAATAAGCACTGGTATTTTTGTAAAAAAAAAAAATTAAAAGAAAAAAAAGACAGGAAAGAGAGAAAAAGAAAAACAAAAAACCAAAACACAAAACAAAAGACTGAATATTACGTGGTATGCATGACATTAAAAAAAAAACAAAAAACCAAACAAAAAACAATGGTGGTTTCAAAG
This sequence comes from Lichenostomus cassidix, assembly GCF_008360975.1. Classification (NCBI taxonomy): domain Eukaryota; kingdom Metazoa; phylum Chordata; class Aves; order Passeriformes; family Meliphagidae; genus Lichenostomus; species Lichenostomus cassidix. The sequence goes on from NC_139506.1 coordinate 4,130,299, forward strand.
CAATATGTACCCTGGTGTGTTTGCCATATCCTAGAGTCCAGCTTCAAGTGCACCTGATCTGTATTGCATTTTGATATTAATCTCTATGTACAATGTTTTGCATGTAATTTATATGGATCTTGGGAGGACAAAAAAAAAAAATAATAATAATAATAATCTGAATGAATTGTCCGTTGGCTTCTTCCGAGAAAAAAGAAATAAATCCTCCAAAGTGGAAGCAGCAGAGTGGGAAAAAGGGGGTGAGGAGTTAAAAAAGGATGGAAAAAAAAGGGGGAGAAGGGGAATGGTTTGGAATCAATAAAGCTTTGGCTGTTGAGCAGAAACAGTGCATCCGGAGAATGAAATGTGTAAATGTGTCACTCTGTGTGTCCAGCAGCTCGGGAAATGTCCCCAAAATCGAGGAATGGGAATGGGAATTGGTGGGGTGGGAGGAGGGATGGAGATCCAAATAACCCAAAGTCCCCTTGGCATGAGGTTCTGTCACTCCATCTGCCACCATCTCCTAGGAAAGTCCTTCTATAAACAAATCCCCAAGCCAAAATTCCCATTTTTAGGGATATAATATTGGACATTTATTAGGAGAACAAAGCTTTACAGGAGTGGTTGGTTTGCCTTTTTCTCAGTCTTATTCATTTTAATGTGGCCTTGAGTATTTTCTGTAACTGTTACATATTCATTAAGTGCAAAAAAAAATATTTACACTCCAAAAAAATCTGTTTACACTGGAATAATTCCTCCTTCTTCACTCTTTGCCCCTTTCTGCCAGGCTGGTGACATCTTGGTCTTCTGGTTTGTCTCAGAAGTCTAAAGAAGTTTTCTTTAGCTCTAATCCAATTTATTGACACTCTTCTCAATGAGGTGTGACTGTAAAGCACAGATTTCCTGGGATGCATGAGGTTTATTTCTTTTTATTTTTATTTCTTTTTAATTCTTTTTATTCCTTTTTATTCCTTTTTAATTTTTTTTATTCCTTTTTATTTCTTTTTATTCCTTTTTATTTCTTTTTATTCCTTTTTATTCCTTTTTATTCCTTCAGGTGATCTCTTTTTATTCCTTCTTATTTCTTTTTATTCCTTCAGGTGATCTCTGCCTTTGTGGCTTATCAGTTTAAAAGACATTTATTCCCACGTATTTCTCACCACATTTCTAGCATATTCCAACTATTACATAGTTTATAATTCACTCTGACTTTGTTTCTAATTCATTATATTTTATCCTAGTGCTACTTCACACAATACTTTATTATTTATAAATTATTTATAAATCCATAGATACCAAAGCCAACATTCACTATCCACTCATTCATCACAAAACCAACCCAAACTCCCCTTTGGTGTGGAGTTCTGTCACTTCTCCTGCCAGCACCTCCCAGGAAAGTCCCCAAACTGCTGCCAAATGCCACCAAAAGGGTGACATCCCTGCCCTGCCCCAGGGATCTTCCCTTTCCCCATTCCCAATGTGATCCTTGGGGGAGTTTGGGATCTCCTTGGGATTGCCTTCCAGCTGTGCTGCTTCCAGAGCTGAGAATGCCTCCGAAGGAGCATTTTATCCTTGGAAAAAATATGGGAAAAATGTGGAAAATATGGAAAAAATGTGGAAAATATGGGAAAAATGTGGAAAATACGGAAAATGGGAAATAAAAGCGACCAGCCCCTTAAATCCTCTTATTCCTATTTAAATCCTCTAATTCCCAAGCATTGATTTGGGGATCATTGGGAAGCTGTTCTTTATGGGGAAGAATTATCTTCTCTGTGTCTTTAATACCTCCAGGGCCACGATGGGAAAATTTTGTAAGAAAATTCCATCCCAAAAGTCTCCAATTTGATCCCTGGAGCTGATTCCAAGGGGAAAAGAACAGGATGTCAAATCTTTCCTGTGCAATCTCACCCTTTCCCCTGCTTTTATTATTTTTAAATAAACACAACAGCCACAATTCCTTTTTGTTTCTTTTTTAAACATAATCCAGGCTGGATTCAACACCTCTCCCCCCAGCCGAAGCGTTTCGCCCCATTTTGGACGCTTTTTGAGGGTTTTTTTTTTTTTTTGCGGGGAATAATAAAAACAATAATAAAAATAAAAATAATTTAAAAACACAGAAAAAACCCGCCCGCCCGCAGCACCTCTCCGCTTCCTGCGCCCGCCCGCCTCCTCTTTCTCTCCCCTCTCTGCCCTCTCTCCCCGCCGGGCGGAAGTCCCGGGCAGTGAAGCCACTTCCGGGCGCCATCTTGGCGGCGGGCGCGCTGAGGCTGCGCGGGCGCCGGGCGCCATCTTTGATGCGGGCAGCGGGGAGAGCTGGCCGAGAGCGGCGGCGGATCGCGGATCGCAGCCCGGCCCGGCGGCTCGGCACGGCTCGGCACGGCTCGGCACGGCTCGGCACGGCACGGCGGCCCCCGGGGGCTCGGTAAACCTCCCCGATCCACCGTAAATAGAGCGTTTCCCCGTGCCGCGGCGGCTGTGTGGGATGGCGGGGGGATCCGCTGCGGGTTCCCCTCAGAGGCGCGCAGGCCGCGCTGTGCCCTCAGCGGGAGAGAGAGAGAGAGGCCGTGAGGGGAATCGGGGGATAAAGGCAGGATGAGGGGGAATTAATGGGAATAAAGCCGGGATGAGGGGAAATTAGTCGGAATAAAGCCGGGATGAGGTGAATTAGGTGGGAATAAGGCCGCGATGAGGGGGAATTCGGTGGGAATAAGGCCGAGATGAAGGCGAAATACTGGGAGTAAGGTCGGGATGAGGGGGAATTGGTGGGAATAAAGCCGGGATGAGGTGAAATTGGTGGGAATAAGGCCGGAATGAGGTGGTTTTAGGTGGGAATAAGGCCGGAATGAGGTGAAATCAGTGGCAATGAGGCCGCGATGAGGTGGAAATATTTGGAATAAGGCCGCGATGAGGAGGAATTGGTGGAATTCGGTGGGAATAAAACCAGGATAAGGTGGAATTCGGTGAGAATAAGGCCGGGATGAGGTGAAATTAGTGGGAATAAGGCCGGAATGAGGGGGAATTAATGGGAGTAAGGCCAGGATGAGGGGGAAGTATTGGGAATAAGGCCGAGATGAGGGGGAATTGGTGGGAATAAAGCCGGAATTCGGTGGAATTGATGAAATTCGGTGGGAATAAGGCCGGGATAAAGTGGAATTAGATGGGAATAAGACCAGGATAAAGTGGAATTCGGTGGGAATTAGACCAGGATGAGGTGAAATTATTGGAAATAAGGCCGAAATGAGATGTTTTCCCCCCGAGATTTTGGGGACCTCCTCTCCCCGCTAAGCCTTTCCATAGAGCTTCCCCCCTCTCACCACCAAATTAGCGAAATTTACCACATTTTACCCCAAAATTCCTCATTTTCCGGGTAAAACAGTGTTTTTTCCTGTTGTAACAACGCGTCCGAGGGGTGTTGGTATTGTGATCACCTAATTGCTGCTCGTTGCCCGAAGGAATTTCAGGATCTGAGTAACTCTGGATGCACCAGCTCGGAATTCCTGCCGTAGGTTCTTCAAACAACGCGATTTGTGAATTTTTTTGGGTTTTTTTTCTTGTTTTTTTAAAGGTTGGAGCTGAGAGGTTTGAGTTTTTGTGATGGAAAAGCCAAAAAAGGGGATTTTTGTCGTTTCAGGGATCAACAAAGCTCCGGGTTGTTCCCTGAATGACACTCATTTCCCAAAGAAAAGTTTGAAAATCCGGCTTAATTCGGCTGTTAAAAAAAAATAAAAATAAGTGGAGGATTCCTTCCCAAGGGGAAATCAAGTGTTTTTGGGGATTTAATGAAATATTTCAGCCAGGAGGAGGAATTGTCACAGGAAAGCACTGCTAGGGTTGAGCTCAGAAATAGGGAAAAAAAATTAGTTTATTTTCTCTAATTATTCTTTTCTTATCCAAGAGTGGATGTAGCAGCTTGGCTTGGTTTGGGGGTGATTCCTGAGGAGGAAAAAGCTGAAAAAAAGAGCAGAAAAATGGGTTTAAAATGTGTAATTGCTCACGTTTTTCCTTGTCACCGGATGGACAGGAGGTGAATCATCAGATGGAATGAGGAATGAAAGGAATGGAGCAGCAGGAGAAGCTTTTCCAGGGAAATTTGGGGGATTTGAACCTGAGAATTCCACACAGGGAGGTGCAGGAAAACTCCTCTCAGGTGTTTATTTTCCCTTTAAAAATACAAAGTTCATGTTGTTTTTTGACCTGTTTTTACCAGCTGCTGCGTTTTTTAATTATTTGATTTTTTTTTTAACAGAAAATTGGTTTAAAAATATTTCACTGCAACATTTTTTTATGGAGTTCTGGACAAAAAAAAACTGTTTAAAATTCTCATTAATTAGAATTAATTAGAGACCTGCTGAGTGCACCAGAGTTACTCATTTTTATTCTCGATTTTTAATTTTTTTTTATGGCCACCTTGACACTGGTTTAAAATTAAAAAAAAAATAAAGAAAAAGTTCTTAATGAACCTTTTTTATCATTAATTTACCCCGATGGAGTTTAGATCTTTGAAAGGCTTTCATTGAGGATTTTTGGTTGATTTTTTAATTGGTTTTTTTTTTTCAAAGGTTTGCTTTATTCCCACCCTTTAAACAAGATTCATCCTCTTGGAACATGGAAAAAAAAAAAAGGGAAAAAAAATGTGGAAAAGCAAAAGTTGCTAAAGGAATCAAACCTGAAGGGATTTTCTTTCCCCCCCAGGGTGGTGGATGTAGGAATGTTGCATTTTTAGGTGTGTCTGACTGCCTGAGGAAAGGAAATTCCACCTTCCCGACTGGGAATTCCTCCTGATTCCAGTTGGAATATCCCCGAATTCCCGTGGATTTTAACTCCTGGCCAGAGCAAAGTGAAGAATTCAGGCTTGAAATTGAATTTTAACTCCCAAGGGTGTTGGTAAAACACCTGGAAAAACGCTGAACTTCCACCAGAAGGAGCTCCAGGAATTTTTAGGAATAGATTCCCAGGAATCTCCGTGACCCAAAATGTGGGTTTTGAAGGTGTAAAGTGAATTAACCCTGCAGAGATGGAAGAAGGGGAGGAAACCCTGAACTTAATTCCTGTTTTATTCCCTTTATCAAGCAGTCAAAAAAAAAACCCCAAAAACCAACCAATCACTAATATGGGAACCCAACTTTTCCTCTTTTTATTTTAGATTTGGGAGAAAATTCCCTGCCAAAAAAAAAAAAAACCCAAATCCTGGGAAAATTCACTAGTGTTTGTGTGAGTAAAAAAGGTTTCTTCTTAACCTGTAAAGAACAATTCCATTCAGTTTTGTTCCCCCCAAAAGCCAGAAATCCCTTGTGAGAAGGGGGATAAATTCACTTTTATTTTGGATTTTAGCTGCTCTGGTTGCAGGTTGTGTGAGAGAGAAAACCTAAAAATCCCATTTTATGAGAATATCAGAATTGAATGGGTGATTTCATGTTAAAAATTAAAAAAAAAAGTGAATAAAATTAGGTTTTGGTGGCACCAAAAACCCCAATCAGCTGCTGAATTGGATCCAAGCTGGTGATGGATAAATGGATTAGGAAAATAATGGATAAATAATGGGAAATTTGTGATATTTGGATGGAAAACCAAAGAATTCCCAACCCCAAATCCCAACCCAGCCTCCCAAAGCTGCTCCATCCCTCCTCTCCCTCCCTGCTTTTCCCTGGATGCAATTCCCCTGGGATAAATGGCTGTGTGTGTGTCCTGTGTCCCCAGATGTCCCCAAATCTTGTCACACCATCCCCACCTCACCCTCACCTCCCCAAATTTACCCAAATCCCTCCTTCTCCCCGCGGCTTGCTCCCCATAACAGACTTTGCTGTTGGAATTGTGCCCAAATTGCTGATTTTTCCCTGTTTTTCTCCCCAAATTTTGGGGTGTGTATAAACACATCTGGGGGTTTATACACACAGAATGTTGCTGTGCAGGTTGTAAAGGACGGGGGGAAGGTTTTTGTGTTTTTCTTAATAGGTGAAGAAAGCTCGGAAGACCCGAAATTGCAACTTTACTGAATGTTTAAAATCGTTCATTAAAAAAAAAAAAAAAAAAAAAAAGAATAATAATTACAAAAAAAAAAAAAAAATTAGAATTTCCCCAGCTGTGGAAGATGGAGCCTCATTTTTGCAGCCACACTGAATCCTGAGTTCATCTTTAAAAAAAGTCACTGGGGATCCTTTTTTATTTTTTTCGTTGTTGTTATTTTTTTTTATGGTTCTTTTTGGTTATATTTTTTTTTTTTGTGGAAGAGCTAAAATATCCCTGGCTGTCTCCAGTGTGAGAGTATTCCAAATGGACTTGGCTTCCTCCATTAGTTGTCAGATTTGTTCTGAGAGCACCTCAGAGTTTGGAATTGTTGGCTGAGAGGTTCCCTTGGCAATGTGAGGAGGAAAGTTCTTTCTGCCCCTTTGTTATTCATTCACGGACTCCTTCGGCCTACAGGAGAAGGGAACTGCATGGCTGGGAAGATCAAAGCCTGGGCTGAAGGTGGCCAGGTGGGTGAGCTGAAAAATCCCCTGGGCTTGGGGGAAAATCTGGGAGTTTATTGGAATTATCAGCAGTTCAAATGGGTTAATCGCAATTATTTCCGATTGATGTCATTAAAATTAGAGCTCAGAGTTGAGATATTCTATTGTTGAGCTGTGATGGTATTGATATATTATTATTATTAATATGTAATTATTAAAGGTTAATTTCAGGTGTGAAATAATAGATTGTATAAAAAATAAAATATGAAATAATTGGAATTATCAGCTCACTGTTAAAATGGGTTAATTGCAATGATTTCTGATTGATGTCGTTAAAATGTCATCAAAATTAGAGCTCAGAGTTGAGATATTCTATTGTTGAGCTCTGATGGTATTGATATATTATTATTATTAATATCTAATTATTAAAGATTAATTTCAGGTGTGAAATAATAGATTATGTTAATAATACAGTGAAATAATACACAATAATAAAATATTTTCATGTCGTCGATAACTCAAACTGACACCTAATCTTTGAAGAATTTGGGGTCAAACCCTAAAATTAAAGTTTCATTTCACATGTGAAATAATAATTATATCAAAAATAAAATGTGAAATAAGACACGATAATAATAAAATATTTTCATGTCATCATGATATAAAATATAAAATATATAAAATAACTCAAACTCATCAATAACTCAATCTTTGAAGAAATTGAGTCACACCTTAAAGTTTAATTTCACATGTGAAATAATAGATGATGTTAATAATATAATGTGAAATAATGCATTGTAATAATATAATATATATAATTGATAACTAATATAATGTGAAATAATGCATTGTAATAATATAATATATATAATTGGTAACTCTAATATAATGTGAAATAATGCATTGTAATAATATAACATATATAATTGATAACTCAAAATGACACCCAGGTTTTTCAGAAAGTGGATTTCTTTTGGGTCAAACCCTAATTTTTCTCTGCCTCACAGTTACTGAGGTCACAGAATAGAATTTGTGCTGACAAAATTCCTGCAATTCTGGACAAATTTGACCAAAAATTGAATTACATTTCACAAATTATTTCACTTTAAAAATGAGGTTTTAAACAAATTCGACTCCATTTTTGTGACCAGCTGATTTCAGGTCATTCTCCCCTTCAAAAGCTAAATTTAATTAATAGGAAAAAACCTAAAAATACTGAATTTTTTTCTTTTAGGGTTACTTTTAAAAAGAAGCTCTCACTGCTAAGCCAGCAGAAGCCTTTGAGGAAGCGAAGCCAATTCTTGCCCAGGCTGCAGGAAAACCCTGGGAGCAAAACCCTGAACTTCCCCAAGGATTTCTCCACTATGTCCAACCAGGGAGACGACTGCTACTTCTACTTCTATTCCACATGCAACAAGGTGAGTTTGGCTCCAATTCCCTTTGGAATTCTCCCATTCCCTTCCCACTTTTTCCCTTTTTTTTTAACAAATAACGTGAAGACTGTGAGCAAACAGATTCCCCTTAATTAATTCATTACTCCCTAAAAACACTGGGATTTTTAACACTGTGTGGTTCCCTTTCCAACACATTTTTGTTTAATTTTTTTTGAATTTTTTTTGTTTCTTTATCCCATTTTTTGCTGCTTTCCTGTGGATTTCAGGGAGACAGCTGTGCCTTCCGCCACTGTGAAGCTGCCCTGGGAAGTGAGACAGTTTGCACCCTGTGGCAGGAGGGACGTTGCTTCAGGAATGTCTGCAGGTTCAGGCACATGGAGATCGATGTGAGTGTTCCCTAAAAACCCTTCTGCTCGTCCCAAAAAACCACAGGGATCCCAGGAATCCCCGCAGCAGGGATTTACAGGGATTTCAGTTACCATGACAGAGGTGGAGGAAGAATAAAAAATCAGTTTTTAAGGTGTCTCTCTTATTAAGTGCTGTTATTCCCATAATTTTTGCAAAAGCAACCATGTGGATCTCACTGCTTAAAAGTGGAATTCCAGATTCCTGGGAAATGGCTCTTCTGCCCTGGATTTCTCCCCAAAATTTCATCCTGAGCTCATGGAATAGGACGGGCTGGGGAGGAAAAAAAGATGAGAAGGGATTAATACTGTGAAGGATAAATTTCACCAGCAATTCTAACCATTTTTCCCTCTGAATAATGTCATTATTTTGGATTTTTGTATTAATTCAACCCTGAATTACTGTGGGACATTGTCCAGCACAGACAATACTCATTTATTCCACCCTCCAAAACCTTATTTCTAAACCCTGAAATATTTTCAGTGCTCCATCTACCCTTTGCAATAACATTCCAACCCTTCCTTGTGACCCCTTGGGAATCTACATCTGCTTTTAGATCCAAGTGACAATTCCCTGAGGCTGAATTTCTGGGTTTTTTTCCCTCAGAAAAAAAGGAGTGAGATTGCCTGTTACTGGGAGAACCAGCCAGGAGGCTGCCAGAAGCACAACTGTGCTTTCCACCACACCAAAGGACGTTATGTGGATGGGCTCTTCCTACCCCCCAGCAAAAGTGAGTTTTCCACCTCCTTTTTTCCCTTGAAAATTGATTTTCCTCGAAGATTAATTCTTGAAACATTCAATAATTAATTGTGTATATTTGTTTAAATAACCTGGAGGTTCAAGGAGAGGTTTGCAGTCACAGAAATAGAGTGGAATTATGATTTGGGAATCTTTTCCCTGCTCTGTGCTTTGTCATTTTTACCTCCCTTTAATCCATTCCTGGCTGGGGAACAAAGACCTGAACCCAGCTGTGTTCTCTTATCTCCCACCTCTTATCAAACCTCCAACATTTTGGGATCAAAGTTCAGAATTCCTGAGCCACATTTGTTTTATTTCCCTTCCCAGCCACACTTCCCAGTCCCCCCGAGGCCGCAGAGGACGAGGTGAAGATGGTGCAGCTGCAGCAGAACAAGCTGTCAGTGCAGTCCAACCCTTCCCCACAGCTCAGAGGGGTGATGAAAGTGGAAAACTCTGAGAATGTCCCCAGTCCCACCCATCCCCCTGTCGTCATCAACGCTGCAGATGATGATGAAGATGATGATGGTGAGGATTTTGGAATTATTTCAAGTCTTATCAGCTTTAAATCCGTGTGGAAATCACAAAGTTGGGTGATTTTTGAAGGGAAAATCTGTGTGGGTTGAATCTTTATGGGTTGAAATGTTGGCTGAACCACCTAAAAATGACAATTTTTTGCTGAATCCCTGCGTTAATAATGTAATTTTTCCCTTCCAGACCAGCTTTCTGAAGAAGGAGAAGAAACCAAAACCCCAGTCCAGCCACCACCCGCAGAAACCCACAATGGGCTGAGGGTGATTTCCACCAGGAAATCCAATCCCAGTGCAAAGCAAGGTATTCCAGGAGCTGCAGGAGGAGGGGCTGGGAGGAGAATTCCACAATTAAAAGCAAAATATTCATTAAATACACCAGGACAAAATGGAATCAGTTCTTTCCAGGAGCTCATTCCCATCAAAATGTCCCTTCCATATCCAAATGTTACAGGAATTGGTAATTCCTCTCCACGAATCAGTGCTTAAAAGAGTGAATTTCCCCCTGAAAGGTGAAAAAAGGTGGCAATTTTCCAAAATCCCACCTCTCCTGGGGCTTTTTGAACTCCTGGGGAATGTTGACAGGGTTTATTCCCAATATTTTGGGAAGGATTTACCTCAATTCCCTGAACTGCTCTGTCCTTCCAGATGACAACTTAAATTTCGGGATAAAAACCCTGGAAGAGATCAAACTGAAGAAACTCAAGGAAAAAGCCAAAAAACAAGGTGGTGAGTTAATATCCTCAATATCCCTCCTTCCTTACCCTTCTGCCTTCTGTCCACCCTTGCTTTCAATCCTGATATTCCTTAAATAATTTCCCAGAGAATGAATTTATTTTTTACAAATTGAGAGATCTTGCCATGCCAGATTTCCATATTTTTTAGGGTGGCTACTCTGACACGTGGCCTGCTTGGAATCCCAAGCACAAATCCCAAGAAAATTGCTAAAATCCTGATTTTTTTCCCATGCAGAAGGTCCTTCAGGAGTGGCTGTGGATTCTCTCCAAGCTCGGAGCATTCCTGTCCCAGAGAAGGAAAACGTCAGGACAGTGCTGAGAACTGTGACTCTCTCCTCCAAGGAAGGTGAGGAGAAATCCCAAAATTCCCATTGTGTGGCTCCTAAATCAAATTATTAATAATTAGGATAATTCAGACTGCATTTCCTAATTTTAGGTTTAAAGGCTGTGGTTGTGTTGGAAAAGTTTGGGATTTTTAAGTGCTGGATTTGTAGGTTTGGGATTTTTATCATTAAAATCACCTTTTCTCACAGTCCTTCATTAGTTCCTATGGTTTGGCTACCAGAAAATGTCATTTTTTGGGGATAAGGGCTGGAAAGGGAATGCTTTTTGTGCCCTGAAGAGATTATTCTTGATTTTAGGGGAGGATCCTGTGATCCAGCTGAATCTTCCTGACAGACTGGGAAAAAGGAAAACCCTCATAGGTGAGAGCTTTTTGTGAGGTACTGACAGCAGAAATGAATTCTCTTAGCACCTAAAACCCAAAAATACCCAAAAATCAACCTGGGAGGATTCAAGTTTGTGGCTGATTGTTCCAAACTCCTCCTCCAGAGAAACATCCTGAAATTTTTTCTCGTTTTGTTTCTCTCTGCAGCTGGGAAAACTTTCCTTCCCCTGAGGAGGAACGTTGCAGACAGGCTGGGGAGGAAGGCAGAGCTGCAGGAAAAGGCTGACAAAGCCCCAAAGAGAGGCACAGGTACCAAACACACCTGGAGTTCACATCTGGATCTTCTGTCCAGCTCTTCTCTTTGCATTTTCCATTCCTCCTTTCTTCTTGTAGTTCTTTTCCATGCTGGGTGAATCCCACTGAAGTGATCTCCTCTCATTTCCAAATATCCACACAAAATTGGGATTTATGCCACTTTTTTCCCTTTCTGTCCTTCAGTTCAAGTCCTGAAGTCCCTGAAGGAGAGGCTGGGATTGCCCTCTGAGCAGAGCAGCACAGAGCCAGGTAATCACTGCATTTTAAATATTCCTTTTCACTGGAATTTGGCAATTGGGATTGTTCAGCCTGGAGAGGAGAAGCTTAGGGTTGATCTCAGTGTGGCCTGAAGAAAAGGTGGAGAGGGAATATTCCAAAGGATGGAATGACAGGACAGGGGAAATGGCTTCAGACTGATGGGGAGTAGGTTTGGATGGGATTTTGGGAAGGAATTGAGGGTGGGGAGGGATGGAATTCCCAGAGAAGCTGTGGAAGTGTCCAAGGCTGGGCTGAAAAGGGCTTGGAGCAACCTGGGATAGTGGGAATTATCCCTGGAACACAGGGAATGCAACTGGATAATCCTTTCCCACCCAAACCATCCTCTCCATGGCACACCAAGACCTCTCAATCCCAAATTTCCCCAGGGCTGTGACAAATTTCAGAGCCTTTACCCATCCCCAGACTGTTTCATTGGTTCTTCCCCCTGAGCACAGACAAAGCTGCCAAGCCCATCGAGGAGATCCGGGTGAAAACCCTGGAGGAAATCCGTCTGGAAAGAGCCAACCAGAGGCGAGCAGAACCCCCAGCCAAGCTCCCTGCAGAAGGCAGGAAGCCAGAAGATCCCAACTCCACCCCCAGAGCCTCCCCTGCCGTCCGCATCAAATCCCTGACGGGAGCCCTGGCCGAGAAAAACCACAAGAGGCTGGGAGAAGAGAAGGAAAAACCCGAGGAATTCCCCAGCAAGGCCAAACCTGAGGCTGATCCCAAAAAACAGAGTGTTCCCAGCCCAGCAGTGCCGGGCAGGGTGCAGCTGGCAGAGCCGGGAAGAGCCAAAGCGGGAGGAGAAGTTCGGATCAAAACCCTGGAGGAGATCAAGAGGGAAAAGGCGCTGAGGATGCAGCAGAGTGGGGAGAATGTTCCTGCTGCTCCTGCCCAGCCCGAGGCTGCCCTGAGGGGCAGGAAGCTGCTGCGGGTCACCAAGCTGCTGGGTGAGGAGGGAATCGACCCCATTCCTTTGGGAATCAATCCCATTCCGTTGGGAATCAATCCCATTCCCTCAGGAATCAACCCCATTCCCTTGGGAATCAATCCATTCCATCAGGAATCAATCCTATTCTATCAGGAATCAATCCCATTCCTTTGGGAATCAATCCCATTCCCTCAGGAATCAATCCATTCCTTTGGGAATCAATCCCATTCCCTCAGGAATCAATCCCATTTCATCAAAAATCAATCCCATTCCTTTAGGAATCAACCCCATTCCCTTAGGAATCCCATTCCCATCAGGAATCAATCCCATTCTTTAGGAATCAATCCATTCCATCAGGAATCCATCCCATTCCATCAGGAATCAATCCCATTTTCTGGGGAAACAACCCCATTCCTTCAGGAATCAATCCATTCCTTCGGGAATCGATCCCATTCCTTTGGGAATCAACCCCATTCCCTCAGGAATCAATCCCATTCCCTTGGGAATCAATCCCATCAGGAATTAACCCCATTCCATCAGGAATCCCTTGGATTTTCCTGCTCTGTGCACTCAGAAAGTTCCAGGATTCAGAGTTAAAAGGATCACCTGATTTTCCATGAATTCCATGAGTTTCTTGTGTTTCCCACTGGAGAAACACAAGTGGGAATCCCTCATCCCTTGAGGAGCTTTGTGATCTCCAAAGTTAAAAGGATTTCATGATTTTTCATGAATTCCATGACTTTCCTGCATTTCCCACTGGAGAATTCATCCCTTGAGGAGCTTTGTCATCTCCAGAGTCAAAAGGATCTCATGATTTTTCATGAATTCCATAAATTTCCTCCATTTCCCTCTGGAAAATTAATTCCTTGAGGAGTTTTGTCTGATTTCCCTCTGGGATTTTTCCTGCCCTGGGTTGGTGGGGTGGGATTTTCCCTGTGCTGGAATCATTACCTTCCTCTTTGGAATATTGCTTGGGAATGATTTATCTTTTTTTTTCTTCTAAAAATCTCCTCCTAAAGATGATTTAACCATGATGGGACTGAGGGAGAAGGAAAATCCTCCAGGAATTGCTTCCTGCACTCTTCCCCTCCATCCTGTTATTAAAAAAAAGGGAAATAAACTCCTCCAAGGTTTCTTTATTTCTGCTGTTGACCAATTTTTTAATATTTTTCTCGGTTTAAAGCACCTGGAAGAGAAGAAAAAATGATTGTGGAGTTGAACAAACCTTCCCCCAAAGGTGTCTCTGCACCTGCTGAGGTGAGTCTGGTGTGAAATGAACATTTATACAGAAATATCTCAAATTTCTGATCCATTTGATTATAAAATCATAAAACTTTCCGAACAATTTTGTTTCCTGTTTTCAGTTTTTCCCACTTTTCCTCATTTGGGAATTGCTGCAGTGAAATCCTAAATCCTGTCACTTCTATCAGAGTTCCCAGAAAACATTAAAATCCTCCCTTCAAATTAATTTACTTTAATTAATTAACTTTAATAAATTAATCTGATTATGCATGACAGTGAGTAAAAACCAGAAGTTCATGTGGGGAGAATATTTTGGTTTTCAGGGACTTTTCCCTGAGCCAAATGTTGTAATCCTAAATGCTGGAATTTTAAAGGAAATCAGGCTCTGTGGAGGAGCTTGGATTGTTTTATATTCCCTAAAAAACTTTGCTACATCCAGAGCTTTCTGCTCCATTAAAACTTGGATTTTTTTGGGGAATTCCACTTTTAAAACTACATTTCCACAGCAGAGACCTTACAAAAAAATCCTGCATTCCACATGGAGCCATTTTGGAGTGATTGCCACCCCAAATTCCTCCATGAATCCATCGATTTTCATCCTAATAACCCTCCTGGGTGGTTTTTTTTCCTGCCCAGAATGCTGGGAATTCTGGAGTTCAGGTGAAGAGCCTGGAGGAGATCATGTGGGAGAAACGGCAGCTGAAGCAGCGGCAGGAGGAGAAACTCCAGAAAGCAGCAATTCCAGCTGAAAAACCAGAGAAAAACAAGGATAAAACCCCGGGAGCTGGGAGCCCTGAACCCACAGGGGTTTTGGGATCAGCTCACCAGCCAGGCAGGAGGAAACTGGTGAAATTCCAGGAGGATGGAGTGGGAAATCTGGAGAAGGATCCTGCTGTGTCTCCAGGGAAAAAGGGAGCTCAGCTGCCTGAGAGGAAAGCCAGAAGTAGGTGTTGGGTGTTCCTTGGGGGAATTTTGGGTTTGGGATGGGTGGGAAAAGTCAGTGTGAGGTGGTTGAGGTCATTCCCAGCCTGGAAATATCCATGGGAATGTGGGGAGGGAGGGGAAGCTGTGCTGAGATCCCACCTGGAATGCACCCAGAGAAGGGTTGGGAATCTCAGGAGCAAATCCAGGGATTGGAGACAGGCTGGGAATGTTGGGAATGTTCAGCCTGGAGAAGGGAAGGGTGGATGGAGACCTCACAGCACCTTCCAGGAGCTGCAGAGGGACTTGGGACAAGGGATGGAGGGACAGGACACAGGGAATGGCTTCCCACTGCCAGAGGGCAGGGCTGGATGGGATTTGGGATGGAATTCCCAAAAAACCCATGGCTGGTCCACCCCTGGCAGTGTTCAAGGCCAGGCTGGAGCACCCTGGGACACCCAGGGTGACACTGGATGATCCTCCCTCCCCAAACCACCCTGGAATTGAGGGATTATGAACCAAACCTACATTTTTTTAACCCAAAACAAAGCCAGGCTGACTCATTCCTCTCTCCCCTTCCTCCCAGCCAAGTCCAAGGTGTGCCTGAAGCCTCTGGATGGCAAAGCTTCCCCCAAGCAGCCCCTGAAGAGGAAAGGTGCTGAGGGTCACCCCCCAGCTGTGGTGGCAGTGAAACCCCTCAGTGCCACTGCTGGGGACACCCAGGAGCCCCCAGCCAAGAGAGCCACGGTAAGACACAAATTCCCTCTCTTCCCAGGAAAAAAAAACTGGAAAATTGAAACTTTCTCCAGCTCTCCTGGCCCTTTGAACCCCAGAAGTGGCAGGGTGGGAGCAATTCCTGCTTGTGTTTGGTGGGTGGGAGCAGCTCCAGAATTCCCTGCTGGAATTTCCCCATTTTGTAAAGGATTTTGTCCATAAAACAGCAAAAATTCCTTAAAAAAATTGTTCTGTTCTTCCTTCCCAGGCTGGTGCTTCTCCTGAGGACAGCCCAGGCTCCATCCCTAGGAGAGAGAATTCCCAAAGCAGGTAAGGACAGTCAGTGCCTTTTTGGGGTTTATTTTCAGTGACTTTAGGGTTTCTTCACAGTGACTTTGGGGTTTATTTTCAGTGACATTTTGGGGTTTCTTTCCAGTGACTTCTGGGTTTATTTTCAGTGACTTTGTGACTGAAAAACAGACTTTGTGACTTCAGTGACTTTCTTCCTGCCCCTTCTCCCCCACATCCCAGCTGTATTTCCTCATTTCTAAACCCCCAAACCCACAGCTGCTCCAGCTGATCCCAGACTCCAGAAACCAATCCCAGACTCCAAAAAACCAATCCAATCCCAAACCAAAAAACCAATGCCAGGCTCCAAAAACCAATCAATCCCAAACTCCAAAACCAATCCCAGACTTGAAAAAACCAATCCAATCCCAAACTCCAAAATCCAATCCCAGATTCCAAACACCAAACTCCAAAATCCAATCCCAAACTTCAAAATCCAATCCCAGACTCCAAAAACCAATCCTATCCCAAACTCCAAAAACAAACCAATCCACACTCCAAAAACCAATCATCTCAGACTCCAAAATCCAGTGCCAGACTCCAAAATCCAAAAACCAATCCCAGACTCCAAAGACAAACCAACCCCAGACTCCAAAATCCAAACACCAATCCAATGCCAGATTCCAAAAACCAATCTAATCCCACACTCCAAAATCCAATCCCAGCACTCCAAAAACCAATCATTCCAGACTCCAAAAAACCAATCCCAGACTCCAAAAACTAATCCAATCCCAGACTCCAAAAACCAGTGCCAGACTCCACAAACCAATCCAATCCCAGACTTGAAAAAACCAATGCCAGACTCCAAAAACCAAAATCCAAACCAATCCCAGAGTCCAAAATCCAATCCCAGAGTCCAAAAACCAATCCCAAACTCTAAAAACCAATCCAATCTCACACTCCAAACTCCTCCCCAAACCCCCAAAACCTCCACCCCTGCCCCAAGTTAAGAAGTTAAACCCCAATTAAACAATGTCAATCACTGATTTTCCCGTTTCCCCTGCGCCAAACTAACATGTTAAACCCCAAATAAACAACATCAATCCCTGCTTTTCCCCCTCTCCCCCAGCCCCGAGCTGCAGGCTGCCAGCCAGGCCGACTCCCTGCCTCCCTCGGAGGTTTCCAGCTCCTCCTCCTCCTCCTCCTCGCTGGAGGTTCCCGTCAAGCTGCGGCGCCTCAGCTCGGCTGGTTCCACCAAAGCTCCCCTCTCGGTGGAGGATGACTTCGAGAAGCTCATCTGGGAGATCTCTGGAGGCAAACTGGAGGCAGAAATCGACCTGGATCCGGGCAAGGATGAGGATGATCTGCTGCTGGAACTGTCCGAGATGATCGACAGCTGAGATGGGGATTTTCACACACAAAAAAAAAAAGACTCAAAGCCAAAAAAAAACCTTTAAAAAAGGAAAATTTCCCTTCCCTCCACACAGAAAAATATCCCCAAATCCTGTAAATGTTGTTGGATCTGTGGGAAGAGATCCTTTTCCTGGCTGGAGGAACTGTTGGGTTGTTAGGAATAAGCAGAAGCTGCGCTGAGATTTCGTTATCCCAAAATTCCCAACTCATCCCCTGGGAGGGTGAAGAGAGGACAGAGCACTTGGAATTCTGCTGTGTGGAGGAATTCCCACCTCCTCCTCCTCCTCCTCCTCCTCCTCCTCCCTGGACAGTGAGATCCCCAAAAAAAAAAAATCCTGGAGTTACTATGTCAACTCAGGAATTTACAGCTGGACTTGGAATTTTGGAGGAATTTAGGGAAAATTCAGGAAAACCAGGCTGGGAAGGAGGGAACAGCAGAGTCAGGATTTTGGACCAAACCTGGAGGTGAGGATCCAGCCTGATTTGGGATGATCAGGGAGGATTTTTTTTTTTTTCCCCCTGCAGGAATTTGGGGGAAAAAACAAGGATTATTGGTTCAAGTGCCTCTTGGTTCCAGCAATCCCTCCCCGTGCCCAAGGACTGGAGTGAAGCTCCCACCTCCCCCTGGAGTCATTTTGGGAGGCAGGAAAAGCACCTGGAATGTTCCTCCCTTCTTTTCCAGCCCCACCAGAGCTGGGATGAGGTGGAATCCCTGTGGGGTTTTTGGTTTTTTTGGGGTTTTTTGTGTTTGTTTTTTTTCCTGTAAATATTTTATTCTTCCATTTTATATTTGTATGATTGTATTTAAGGAATTAAAGGTAGGCTGCTCACCAGGGTGTCTGTGCTGAGCTCGCTGCAGGGATTGGGGTGGAGTTTGGGATTTCGGGGTGTTAATTAGGGGTTAATGAGGGGTTTTTGGGAACTTCCAGAGGGGCTGGAGAGAGGGAAGGGAAGGGAAGGGAAGGGAAGGGAAGGGAAGGGAAGGGAAGGGAAGGGAAGGGAAGGAAAGGAAAGGAAAGGAAAGGAAAGGAAAGGAAAGGAAAGGGAAGGAAAGGAAAGGAAAGGAAAGGAAAGGAAAGGAAAGGAAAGGAAAGGAAAGGAAAGGAAAGGAAAGGAAAAAGGAAAGGAGAAAGGAAAGGAAAGGAAAAAGGAAAGGAAAAAGGAAAGGAAATCCTGGGGAGCTCAGCCTGGAGCAAAGGGGATCAGAGGAACTTGTGGCTCTGCAAACTCCTGACAGGAGGGATTTGGGATTTTACACTGTGGGTTGGGGATAATGCAGTGATTTTGGGGTTTTCAGGTGTTTTGGGGGACAAATGAGCAGAGAGCTCCTGGTGCCTAAAAACCACTTGGTTTTAAATTCAGCTGCTGTAAGGCAAAGTTCTGCTGCAGCTCTGAGCCAGGGGAGTTGGAAAGAAAATAATTTTAATTTCTTTGACTTCTTTAATTTCTTGAATTTTTTAAATTTAATTTCTGTGAATTATATCTTAAAACCAAATAGAATAATAACGAAAAACTCTCTAATAACAGCAAGGAAAAAACCCTAATAACAACAAAACCCCCTAAGAATAGTAATAAAAAACCTTTTAAGAGCAAAAACACTCAGACCGCCACTATCCCACAGTGCCCTGCGCGGTCAGACCGCCACTATCCCACAGTGCTCCGCGCGCTCACACCACCACAATCCCACAGTGCTCCGCGCGCCCCCGCCGCCATCATACCTCCACTATCCCACAGTGCCCCGCGCGCACCCTCAGCCCCCGCACCGCCACTATCCCAGCGTGCCCCGCGCGGTTCCCCATCCCGCGCAGCTCTACTGTCCCGGCGTGCAGCCATGGCGTACCGCGGGCAAGGCCAGAAGGTGCAGAAGGTGATGGTGCAGCCCATCGTATCCTGCCGCCGCAGCGCCTCGGGAGAGCCGCGGCTCGGGGGGAGCGCGGGGAGCGCGGGGCGGGCGGAGGGAGGGTTGGTCACCCGGGTAACGGTTCGGTTCGCTCATCGCTGAGGGCCGCGCGGCTCTCTGAGGGGTTTGGGATCGCAGCTCATCCTAAAGGGTTTGGGATCAGAGCTCATCCTAAAGGGTTTGGGATCGCAGCTTGTCCTGAGGGGTTTGGGATCGCTTATCCTGAGGGGTTTGGGATCGCAGCTCTCCTGAGGGGTTTGGGATGGCAGCTCTCCTGAGGGGTTTGGGATCGCAGCTCTCCTGAGGGGTTTGGGATCACAGCTCTCCTGAGGGGTTTGGGATCGCAGCTGACCCTGAGGGGTTTGGGATCGCTCATCCTGAGGGGTTTGGGATCGCAGCTCTCCTGAGGGGTTTGGGATCGCAGCTGACCCTGAGGGGTTTGGGATCGCTCATCCTGAGGGGTTTGGGATCGCTCATCCTGAGGGGTTTGGGATCGCTTATCCTGAGGGGTTTGGGATGGCAGCTCTCCTGAGGGGTTTGGGATCGCAGCTCATCCTGAGGGGTTTGGGATCGCAGCTCTCCTGAGGGGTTTGGGATCGCAGCTCATCCTGAGGGGTTTGGGATCGCAGCTCATCCTGAGGGGTTTGGGATCGCAGCTCATCCTAAAGGGTTTGGGATCGCAGCTCTCCTGAGGGGTTTGGGATCGCAGCTCATCTGAAGGGTTTGGGATCGCAGCTCATCCTAAAGGGTTTGGGATCGCAGCTCATCCTGAGGGGTTTGGGATCGCAGCTCATCCTGAGGGGTTTGGGATCGCAGCTCTCCTGAGGGGTTTGGGATCTCAGCGCTCGGGATCACGCTGTTCGTCCCCGGGTTACTCAGTTCCACCCCCCGGCTGTTACCCTTAACGCTCTGCTGCAGAACCTCATCTTCCGCTACCTGCAGAACGTGAGTATCCGGATTGGGGATTCACCTCTCCTCGGGCTGGGGGAGAATCAACCTCACCCCGTTCCCCCTGCCCTGGGCAGGGACAGCTCCCACTATCCCATTATCCCGTTATCCCACTGTCCCATTATCCCACTATCCCATATCCCATTATCCCGTTATCCCCTCGGGCTGGGGGAGAATCAAACTCATCCCGTTCCCCCTGCCACGGACAGGGACAGCTCCCACTATCCCATATCCCAATATCCCATTATTCCATTATCCCACTATCCCACTCTCCTACTATCCCACTATCCCAATATCCCATTATCCTATATCCCACTATCTCGTTATCCCACTACCCCACTATCCAATATCCCACTCTCCCACCATCCCATTATTCCACTATCCCATATCCCACATCCCATATCCCACTATCCCTTTATCCCACTATCCCACTACCCATTATCCCTCTATCCCACTATCCCATATCCCATATTGTCGCTGTTGAGCAGCTAGCAGAGTAATGAATGCATCAGTTCTCAGTGGCAAGAAGGAATGACCTTTATTGTTTTGATTTCATCACATTTATAGAGTTCTCAAAAGTCACCCAGATTGGTCAGTCAGAAGCCTTCCCCCAGGCCTGATTGGCCAGGCCTGCATTGTCCAAGTTCTGGGACACTGTTCCAATAACATCCAAACTTTATCTTTATTTACAAAACACAGGAAAACTTCTCATGGGAAAAACCTGTGCTAGCCACACCATATCCCATATCCCATCCCATATCCCACCATCCCACCATCCCACTATCCCGTTATCCCATTATCCCACTATCCCATATCCCATTATTCCACTATCCCTTTAACCCCATATCCCACTATCCCTTTATCCCACTATCCCACTACCCATTATCCCTCTATCCCACCGTCCCACTATCCCTTTATCCCTTTATCCCACTATCCCATATCCCATATCCCATCCCATATCCCATACCCCATATCCCACCATCCCACTATCCCGTTATCCCTTTATCCCACTATCCCACTACCCATTATCCCTCTATCCCATAATCCCACTATCCCTTTATCCCACCATCCCATATCCCATCCCATATCCCCTATCCCATATCCCATCCCTTTATCCCACTATCCCACCATCCCATATCCCACATCCCATATCCCACATCCCATATCCCACATCCCAATCCCATATCCCACATCCCATATCCCACATCCCACCATCCCACATCCCACATCCCATATCCCATTACTATTCACCTCCCCAACCCCATCCAGCCCGTTTCACCCCATTTTTCCCTCTCTCCCTCCCTGCTCTCCCTGTCTGCAGCGCTCCCGGATCCAGGTGTGGCTCTACGAGCAGGTGAACATGAGGATAGAAGGATGCATCATCGTGAGTGACAATCCCTCACTGTTTTAAACCCATTTATAAACCCATTTATTCCCTTTTTTCTGTTAAAAACCAGCCTGGGGTGGGAATGCTGCTGTGTCTGTGGGAAAGGCAGGGTTTGGGGGATTGCTGTGGGGTTTGGGGCATTGCTGTGGGGTTTGGGGATTGCTGTGGGGTTTGGGGGGATTTCTGTGGGGTTTGGGGGGATTGCTGTGGGGATTGCTGTGGGGTTTGGGGTCTCTGACTAGATTTTTATGGGATTTGGGGCATTGCTGTGGGGTTTGAGGGATTGCTGTGGGGTTTGGGAAATTGCTGTGGGGTTTGGGGGATTGCTGTGGGGTTTGGGGGATTGCTGTGGGGTTTGGGGGATTGCTGTGGGGTTGGATTGCTGTGGGGTTGGATTGCTGTGGGGTTTGGGAGGATTTTTGTAGGGTTTGGGGGATTGCTGTGGGGTTTGCTGTGGGGTTTGGGGCATTGCTGTAGGGTTTGGGGGATTGCTGTGGGGTTTGCTGTGGGGTTTGGGGGATTGCTGTGGGGTCTGGGGGGTTTGCTGTGGGGTTTGGGGTCTCTGAGTGGGTCTGGTGTTGCTCTTGCAGGGTTTTGATGAGTACATGAACCTGGTGCTGGATGATGCTGAGGAGATTCACTCCAAAACCAAATCCAGGAAGCAGCTGGGTGGGTCTGGGGTGCTGGGGTGGGGCAGGAAATTTGGGAATGGCCTGGAAATTGGGGGATTCTGCCCGGAATCCTAGTGGGGGGGCTGAAATCCAGGTGTGGGATGTGAAATCTGGGTGTTCCCAAACCTTAAATTTAGGTTTGGGACCTGAAATCCAGGTGTTGGAACCTAAAATCCAAGTTTGGGATCTGAAACTTGGGGTGGGGGACCTTAAAATCCAGGTGTGGGATGTGAAATCCAGGTGTTGGAACCCTAAATTCAGGTTTGGGATGTGAAATCCAGGTGTCAGAGCCTAAAATCCAGGTTTGGGATCTGAAACTTGGATATGGGACATTAAAATCCAGGTGTGGGATGTGAAATCCAGGTGTTCCTGAACCTTAAATGTAGGTTTGGAACCTGAAATCCAGGTTGTAGAGCTTGAAATCCAGGTTTGGGAACTTAAAATCCAGGTGTAGGATGTGAAATCCAGGTTTTGGAATCCTAAATTCAGGTTTGGGACCTGAAATCCAGGTGTGGGAGCTTGAAATCCATGTTTGGGAGCCTAAACTCCAGGTGTGGGATGTGAAATCCAGGTGTTCCTGAACCTTAAATTTAGGTTTGGGACCTGAAAACTGAGTGTTGGAGCTTGAAATCCGGGTTTGGGAACCTAAAATCCAGGTGTGGGACCTGAAATCCAGGTGTGGGATGTGAAATCCAGGTGTTGAAACCCTAAAATCTAGGTTTGGGATTTGAAATCCAGGTGTTGGAGCTTGAAATGCAGGTTTGGGATCTGAAACTTGGATGTGGGACATTAAATCCAGGTGTGGGATGTGAAATCCACAGGTTGGAACCTAAAATCCATGTTTAGGATTTGAAATCCAGGTGTTAGGACCTTAAATCCAGTTGTGGGATCTTAAATCCAGGTGTTGGAGCCTGAAATCCATGTTTGGGACCTTAAAATCCAGGTGTGAGCCTAAAATCCAGGTGTAGGATGTGAAATCCAGCTGTTGGAACCTGGAATTCCAGCTGTTGGGGCCTCAGCCCAGCTGTGGGGTTTAACCCCTTAAAGTCCAGCTGTGGGAGCCTCTGAGCTGTGGGATCAGAACCCCAAAAATCCCAATCCCATGGGGTTGGAACCCCAAAATCCCAATCCCATGGGTTCAGAACCCCAAAAATCCCAATCCCAGGGGTTGGAACAAGCTGGGCTCTGAGCTTTTCCCACCCCAAAGATTTCCCCCATCCCCTAATCCCTGTTCCCATTACATTCCAGGTCGGATCATGCTGAAAGGGGACAACATCACCCTCCTGCAGAGTGTCTCTAATTAGGGTTTGGCTGCTCCCAGTTTGGGAAAAGCAGGATTTGGGGTGGGATGGGAATTCTGGGAAACCCGGGATGGGCCAGAGGGGAAAATCCCAAAAATCCCTGAGTTCCTTTGGGAATTGTTTTTTGGGTTTTTTTTTTTTTGTAGTTCGAGGTTTTTGCTGTGGGAAATAAAAAGGTTTTGCAGAAAAGCTGGGATTGGGGTTTTGGTTTTGGGGTTGGGGAAAAGATTTTCCAGGTGGGATTGGAAAATCCTGGGAGTTCTGGAAGCTTCAAGGGAAGGATTTGGGGTAAAAAAAAGGGGATTTAGTGATGGGAATCACCACGGAATGGGAGCTGATTGTTGGGATAAAATGGGATTTTAACAGGGAAGCTCTCAGGGCAGCAGGAATGACAACAATTTCCCATATTATCCTTCCCAAAAAATAATCTTTCCTTCCCCAAACCGAAACTTTCTTCCCGAAACCAATTCCATCTTCCCAAAATTAAACCTCATCTTTCCCAAACCTGTCCATTTTTCCCCCAAACCAACCCCTTTTTCCCAAGAAATTTCCCTGTCCTTCCCCAAACCTGGTCCTGACTCATCCCAGGGGTTTTTTCTCGGGCAGGAAGGAGGGAATTCCGCCTGGAATTCTGTCTGGAGAATCCCAAATTCCTGCAAAACGGGAAAAAAGGCTGCGGACAGAAGAGGGAGCTGCGGGCTCAGCTCTGCCCTGATCCTGCTGGGAATTTGCCGGGAATTCCCGGGATTTGGGAGGAGGAGGAGGAGGAGGAGGAAGCTCTGGGGTTGCAGGAATTCCATGGGGGTTTTGCCAATTCCCATTTCCCTTGGATTTTCTGCCTCTGCTTTGCCCAGTTCCTCTTTTCCAGGAGGTGGAAATTCTGCTTTTCCAGGTGGAAATTCCCTCCAGGGCTGTGGGTTTGAGGTCTGGGTGAGCTTAAAGCTGCTTTTGGGAGGAGATTCCTCAGGGAAAACCCCAAAATTCGGTTTGGGGGATCAACCCTGACCCCAAATCTGCCATTGACCCTAAATGTGCTATTGACCCTAAATGTGCCATTGACCCTAAATGTGCCATTGGCCCCAAATCTGCCATTGACCCTAAATGTGCTATTGACCCCAAATGTGCTATTGACCCCAAATCTGCCATTGACCCTAAATGTGCTATTGACCCCAAATGTGCTATTGACCCCAAATCTGCCATTGACCCTAAATGTGCTATTGACCCTAAATGTGCCATTGGCCCCAAATCTGCTATTGACCCCAAATGTGCCACTGACCCTAAATGTGCTATTGACCCCAAATCTGCTGTTGACCCTAAATCTGCCACCGACCCCAAATCTACCACCAACCCCAAATGTGCTATTGACCCTAAATGTGCCATTGACCCCAAATCTGCCAGCAACCCCAAATGTGCTATTGACCCTAAATGTGCCATTGACCCTAAATGTGCCATTGACCCCAAATGTGCCATTGACCCTAAATGTACTGTTGACCCCAAATCTGCCATTGATCCCAAATCTGCCATTGACCCTAAATGTGCCATTGATCCCAAATCTGCCAGCAACCCCAAATGTGCCACTGACCCCAAATGTGCCATCGACCCCAAATCTGCCATCGACCCCAAATCTGCTGTTGACCCTAAATCTGCCATTGACCCCAAATCTCTCCCCGACCCCAAGTGAGCTCTGGCAGCAGGCAGGTTGTGCTAAGGAGGAAGTGAGATAAGATCAGCGCCAGGGGGGCTCAGCTTTGGGGGAGGGAGAGGAACGGGGAGCTCCTTATCAGGGAGGAAATGGGGCAGGGGGGTGACAGTGAGTGTGATTGTCACCGGCGCTGTCACCCCGCAGGTGTGTCAGTCACGTTTTGGGAGCGTTAAATGGCTCCCAGACAGGTTTGTGTCACCCCTGTGTGTCCCCAGGCACTGCCACCTCCCTGTGCCACCCCTGTGTGTCCCCAGGTACTGCCACCTCCCTGTGTCACTCCTGCATGGCCACTGCCACCTTCCCTGTGCCACCCCTGTGTCCCCAGGCACTGCCACCTCCCCTGTGTCACCCCTATGTGTCCCCAGGCTCTGCCACCTCCCTGTGCCACCCCTGCATGGCCACTGCCAGCTCCTTTGTGTCACCTCTGTGTCCCCAGCCACTGCCACCTTCCCTGTGCCACCTCTGTGTGTCCCCAGGCTTTGCCACCTTCCCTGTGTCACCTTTGCATGGCCACTGCCACCTCCCTGTGTCACTTCTGTGTCCCCAGGCACTGCCACCTCCCTGTGCCACCCCTGCATGGCCACTGCCACCTCCCTGTCACCTCTGTGTGTCCCCAGGCTCTGCCAGCTCCCTGTGCCACCCCTGCATGGCCACTGCCACCTCCCTTGTGTCACCTCTGTGTCCCCAGGCACTGCCACCTCCCCGGGCTGGCACGTGGAGGGGATGGAATCCCTCAGGAATCCCTCAGGCAGAAATTCCACTTTTCCAGGAGGTGAAAATTCCTTCCCAGGGCTCCGGTTGGGGAAAAACCCCTTCGGGAAGGAGATTCCTAAAGGAAAACCCCAAAACTCGGGGTCGGTGCTGTGGGATGTGGATTTGGGGCACAAATCCCACCCGGGGTGATCCCACACCAACAATTCCCCATTCCCACCATCGCCGGGAGAGGAAATTCCCATTCCCTGCCTTTGCCGGGGACAGTTCCATCCCTTTTTTGGGGTTTTGTGTCCTCAGGGCTGAACCCCTCTGCTCCCAGCGGGATCCCCCGGGTGGTCCCAACCCTCCTGCCATGCCGTGCCACGCCGAGCCCTTCCAGGCGACAATCCGGGGTGGGCAAGGCGACATTCCTGCCCAGTGTCCCACACGCAGCTCCGCGCGGCTGGGCGATCCGCGGGGAAAGCGAACAATGGCATCCCCGGGGACAACAATGGCCCATTGTCCTTTGAAGCCCGAACAATGGGACAATGGCCCGCGGGGCTGCTCCCTCGCTCGCCAGGCACGCCTCCCCGCAGCCCCGGGACCGGCTGGGCTGCCCTGGGCTGGCCCGGCCGCGGGGCTCCCGCTAGCCCCGAGCAGCTCGCCGCTCGCCAAAGCCTCGTCCCGCTGCGTCCCTCCAGCCCGGGGTGAGTCTGGGGGGTCGCGGCGGGTGTGAGGAGGAGGAGGAGGAGGATTTCCCTTTGATCCTCGGGAGGGAGGGGATGGCAAAGTCCCGTCGGGTCACGCGGGCCGAGCCCGGCGAACAGCGCGGCTTTGTTGTCGCCCGCGGTGGCCACTTGTCAGCTCGCCCTGAAGGACTCCTGGGCAGTCCCGATCCTCCTCCTCCTGCCCGGAGCTGAGCCAACCCACGCCGAGCCCCGCGGGGTGCGGGGAGGAGTCGGGGGGCAGCGGGGTGTCCCCCCGTCCTGCGGGATGCTCCGAGCTGCTGCCCCGATGTCCCCAGGCCACCTCCAGCCACCCCCGAGGAGCCACCCGCTCTGCCTGTGGTCCCCGCGAGCTGCTGGAGGTGGCGAATCCCTCCCGGGCTGGCGGCGGGGGGTGGTGCCAGCCCTGCCACCCCCAGCGGCCCTCTCGGAGGACGTGGAATGCTGTCCTTGTCCCCAAATCCGGGCATGGTGGCGATGCGGGGCTGTGGCACGCAGGGAGCAGCAGTTCCAGGGTCGCGGTGTGACTCCTGTCCCGCTGTTGGGGTTCAGCCCTGGTGGCACCGAGCCTGGTCACCTCCCCGGCCCCACAGGGGTGTCCCTGTCCTCGTCCTGTCCTGCCATTTGTCCTTTCCCCGGTGTTTTCTGGCAGCCGCGCTGGGCTGGGTGACACTGGTGTCCCCAAAGGTCCCCAAAGGCCACCGCCAGCTCGCCTTGCGACCCCCCAAACCCCACATCGCCCCCAAATCCCGCTCCTGCCGCTACCTCTGGGCAAACCAGCGCACCTGAACGGGGCTGAAGGGAGTGAGAACAGAGCCCGCAGCACTTTGTGCTCGCAGCGAGCAATCGCCAAACACAAATCACCCGGAGAACAGGCAGGCAGAGGGAGAGACAAAAGCAAGAACGGCGGCAACAAAGGAGGGGAATGAAATGGTGAAGCGAAGTCAAACAAAAAGGAGCCGGGCTGAGACAAAAGGAGGGAACAATATCCCCGAGGCAATAGGCTCCTGAACAATGGGGACAGTGACAGCGGCACAAAGGCACACTGTTTGCAAGTAGACGTTATCTCACACAGCCACTGGCAGGCCTGGCCCTGCCGCTTCTATTTTCAGGGATGCTTTTGTGCTGCGCTGAACAATATTCCTTGCATGGCTGCAGATACCGAGATGAGGGGGGTTTGGGGTTCTTTTTTTATTTTATTTTTTTTTAAAGCCTTCCCTGTGCCGGTTTTCCATAAAATCAGGTTCAGCCCTTTGGGGAGCGCGGGGTGATGCCAGGGCGGGTGGTGGCATCATCAGTGCCACCAGGCCGGGACGGAGCTCAGCGGGAGCTCGCGGCGAGGCGTCGCGGGGATTTTTAGGATTGCCAATCGCGGGCTGATCGTTGCCGAGTTTGCATTTGAACGGCGGCGCTCGGGGCTGAGCGGGCAGACCGGCAGGGTGGGTTTTTGCCTCTCCTTTTGTGCTTTGGGTTTTAACCTCTGCGGGTGCTGGAGGGGCTGGCAGAGCTCCCTGGCACCCCTGGGCGCTGTCGCCTGCCCCGCGGAAATGTCACCCGGCCGCGGTGACACGGTTTGGGGGACAATCTGCAGAGCTCTGGGACCCCACAGGGATGATCCCCAGGATGTCCCTGCTGAGCCAACCTTGCCCTGGCAGGGCTGAGCTCGGGGTTTGGCACCCCTGGCAGGGCGGGCAGGCAGCTCTGGTTATTCCTTGTGGGATTTCCTGTAGGATTTGGGGCTGGCAGGAGCTGTTTGGGGTCGCTCTGTGCCCATTGCCGGGCGTTGCTCACTTTTGGGATGAGCCGTGGGGTGAGGATGTTCCACCAGGAGATCTCCGGCTCGGGTTTGTGGGATCGTGGAGGTGTCATCCAGCTGCTCCCCCCAAAAAAACCTCCTCTGGGAGCTTCCCAGGTGTCTCCCGCTGCTTGGCTCTTCCCAGCAATGCCCTGAGGAGCGCTCTGGTTAACCCCAGGACATTTGGGGTGTGTTAGCAGCACTCAGACACCTCCGATCCACCCTGATCGCTCCTTTTGGACATCCAGGATGTCCCAAAAATCAGCAATCCCTTCCCGAAGTTCTCTGGACATCCAGGGATGTCCCACAAGTCTAGAATCCCTTTCTGGAGCTGCTTGGACATCCAGGGGTGTCCTAAAAATCAGATATCCCTTGTTGGAGCTCCTTGGACATCCAGGGATGTCCCAAAAATCATCCATCACTTTCTGAAGCTCCCTGAACATCCAGGGATATCCCAAAAAACCAGCAATCCCTCCTTGAAGCTCCCTGGACATCCAGGGATGTCCCACAAATCAAAAATCCATTCCTGGAGCTCCCTGGACATCCAGGATGTCCCAAAAATCATCCATCACTTCCCAGAGCTTCCAGAACCCTCCTGCCCTTTCCCCCTCTCGGAAACCCACCCCAGCCCCCCCAAAACCCCGAGGACGTCACCGAGCGCCAATAACCCAGCCGGGGGGGGCAGAAATCGGGGTGCTGGGGGGTCTGAGCCACCCCTATCGGCTCCCATCTCCGCTCGGCTCGAGAGAGCAGCGCTCCCCGATATCGATCACCTTATCTGAGAACACATCCTGTCGCTAAGTTCGGCTGTTTCCTCCCCTCCGCAGCTGGCGAGCAGAGCCAGCTGTGGGGTCTGCGGCTCCGGGGGGGGGTTCGGGGAGCCTCAAAAAAATCCTCCCCGGGTGGGTTTGGGGGCGACGCGCCACCTCCGCCGTGCCGCCCTGCCCTTCCCTGCCCGCTGCCAGGGGCGGGGGGGAGATTTTGGGGCGCAGAATTGAAAGCGGGGAGGGTTTGAAGCAGTTGGGGGGTGTGGAGGGGGGAGAAAAACGGCTCGCCGAAGGGTGATAATCTGATTTTTGCGGTGCGCGCCGCGCACGTGGCTCGGGGCTGATGCAAACGGCGGGGACGGTTGGGCGATTAAAGTCGCCAGATTTGAAGTCCTTGTCCCCCTCAGGGGTGGCTCCGTGTCGTGCCCGAGCTGCTCCCGTCCCGGTTGGCGTTGATAAAGGCGCTGCTGGGTGATGGGAATGGGGAAAATCGCTCATTTTGGGGGGAGTTGAACCATCCCCATCCTTCCGTGCGTCCCCTGGGCTCTGGGAATCCCCAAAATCTGCATCTGAAATCCCTGAGGTGATGCTTTTTGGGGTTTTTTTTGGGAGAGATGAGCCCATTCCTTGTTCCGTCACCCTCTTGTCCTCATCATCCACCTTTGGGGTCTCGCGTTGTTCATCCTTCAAGTGGGGAATTTCTCCCAATTCCCCCCAAAATCCAAACCCCACGGAATTCCTGCTGGAATTTGAACCGAGTCAGGAGTTCCTCCGAGTGGGGAATTTCTCCCAATCCTCCCTAAATCCAAACCCCACGGAATTCCTGCTGGAATTTTGACTCAGTCAGGAGCTTCTCCGATTGGGGAGTTTCTCCCAATTCCCCCCAAACCCCAAGGAATTCCTGCTGGAATTTTGGAGTCGGGAGCTCCTCGAGTGGGGAATTTCTCCCAATTCCCCTCAAATCCAAACCCCACGGAATTCCTGCTGGAAATTTGACTCAGTCAGGAACTCCTCGAGTGGGGAATTTCTCCCAATTCCCCCTAAATCCAAACCCCATGGAATTCCTGATGGAATTTTCACTGAGTCAGGAACTCCTCCGAGTGGGGAATTTCTCCCAATCCTCCCTAAATCCAAACCCCATGGAATTCCTGCTGGAATCTTGACTCGGTCAGGAGCTCCTCCGAATGGAGAATTTCTCCCAGTTCCCCCCAAACCCCATGGAATTTCTGCTGGAATTTTCACTGAGTCAGGAGCTCCTCCAAGTGGGAAATTTCTCCCAATTCCCCCCAAATCCAAACCCAAGCCCCCTGGAATTCCTGCTGGAAATTTGACTCAGTCAGGAACTCCTCGAGTGGGGAATTTCTCCCAATCCTCCCAAAATCCAAACCCCACGGAATTCCTGCTGGAATTTGAACCGAGTCAGGAGCTCCTCCGAGTGGGGAATTGCTCCCAATCCTCCCTAAATCCAAACCCCATGGAATTCCCGCTGGAATTTCGGAGGACTCGGGAGCTCTCCCGGCTGCAATTAGCCGGTGTTTAAACCCTCGCTAACCCCTTAACACCCTCATGACAATCCTAATGACTTCTCCGCGCATCCCGCGGCCCAAGATTACACTCGCTAATTAATTAAGCTCCGACCCACCTCCCCCCCTCCCTCCTGCCATCCCCTCGGTCGGGAGAAGAAATCGCTGCGAGTCTCCGGAGAAAAGACATCAAGGCAGGGAAATCCAGGCGCCGAAAGGAGACAAATGGGGATTTGGGGACAATCCGGGCCGAGGCCGTGTGACCCGAGGAGTGGACGAGGCTGGAGAAAGAAAGGAGAAAAATGCCAAGAGCGGAGCGCGGCCAGGGAGAGAAAAAAAAAAGGAAAAAAAATAGGGAAAAAAAAAAAAGAAAGAAAACAAGCGCCAGCTTAGGAAAAAAAAAAACCAAAAAAACAACAAAAAAAGGGAGAAAGAAAAGCACCAAGATGAAGGGAATGACAAAGCATCAAAGGGAAGAGAAACCAAAGGCGCGGGAACAAAGGACGGGCTGGAACAAAGCGGCAGAGCGGGGCGAACAAAAGCGCTAAACACAAAACACAAAACAAAGGCTGGGGGGACACGAAAGCCCCTCGGCGGGGCTCAGCCCGAGGGTCCCCGTGGCTCCCGCCGGGCCCTGGGTGGCACCGGGCGCTGTTGTCCCCGCCGGAGCCGGGCTGGCGGAGGGTGACAGAGGCGCAGTGTCGCCTTTGGAGCGGGAGGAGGTCGGGGACGCGGCTGGGCCTCGCTGCCCTCCGGCCCTGAGCCCGCTGGGTGGTCCTGCCCTTCCCTGTGTCCCTCCCGCTGTCCCTCTGTCCCTCCCGCTGTCCCTCTGTCCCTGCCGCTGTCCCTCTGTCCCTGCCCAGCCTCTCTCCAGCCCGGCGTCACCCCCAGCCCCGCGGCGTGGGGATGTCCCCGCTCTGGGGACGCTGCCAGGCTGGCTTGTCCCCTCCCCGCGGTGGCTTTGCCTCGGTGCCGCGTGTGTGGCTGGGCTCGTCCCTCCTGCGGGGACAAGGAGGGGACAAGGAGGGGACAATCCGAACCGCCTGGGTAAAACCAGGTTGGGCATGGAGTCGCCGAGGTTGTCCCCCGTTTGGAGCGGGATGTCCCCGCGGCAGGGGTGGCACACGCTGTGTCACTCGCGCCGCCTCGGGGGGACACGCGGGGACCGCCAGGGTGGGCAGGGGTGGGGGGAGCCTGGAGTTTGGGGGGAACTGGGGAGCTGGGAGGTGGAACTGGGGAGCTGGAAGGTGGAATTGGGCAGCTGGCAGCTCAAATCGGGGTGCTGGAAGATGAAATTGGGGTGCTGACACCTCCACTTCCCTCCAGAATCACGTTTTGCTCCGTTTTGCTCAGTTTTACTCAGATTTTACTCGGATTTTACTCAGATTTTACTCAGATTTTACTCGGATTTTACTCAGATTTTACTCAGATTTTACTCAGATTTTACTCAGATTTTACTCGGATTTTCCACTCTCTCTGACCTCAGGACAGAGACCCTCCCAGTGTGCTCTCCCATGGAGTTATCCCGGAACATTTTGGGTTTATTTTGGGTTTATTTTGGGTTTATTTGGGTTTTTTTCTCCCGGATCAGAGCCTGTTGTGCTGCTGGAGGATCAGCTCGCCCAGCCCGCGGCAGCGCCGGGAATTCGGGCAGCTGAACTCCTGGAATTGCCTCTGGAGCCGCCGGGATGGTGGAATTTGGGATTCCCAGTTTAGGATCGCTGGGCTGCGGATCTGTCTGTCTGTCTGTCTGTCTGTCCTCAGGGCCGCTGTGGCTCCCCGTGATGTCACCGCTTGGGGACATCGCCGAGGTCCCTCCAGCCTCAGAGCCGCGTGGCCAGGGGCTTCCCTTGGGGTCTGCTGGGTGACAGGGACATTTCAGTGTCCCTCTGTGTGCTCTGCCAGCCCGGGCGGTGCCACCCCAGCGGCCGGTGGCACCTGGGGGGTGGGTGACAGTCACCTCGTGGGCAGTGACAACCCAAATCTGCGCCATGCCGGGATTTTCACGGGTGGGACACGAGCCAGGATCACGGGAATGGTGACAGGGACACTGGAAGGGCTGTGGGGACACCGGAAGGGCTGAGGGGACACGGGAATGGCTGAGGGGACACTGGAAGGGCTGGGGGGACACTGGAATGGCTGTGGGGACACTGGAAGGGCTGAGGGGACACGGGACAGGCTGAGGGGACACGGGAAGGGCTGAGGGGACACGGGAATGGCTGAGGGGACACAGGACAGGCTGAGGGGACACGGGAATGGCTGAGGGGACACTGGAAGGGCTGTGGGGACACTGGAAGGGCTGGAGGGACACTGGAAGGGCTGAGGGGACACTGGAAGGGCTGGAGGGACACTGGAAGGGCTGAGGGGACACGGGACAGGCTGAGGGGACACGGGAAGGGCTGAGGGGACACTGGAAGGGCTGAGGGGACACGGGAAGGGCTGAGGGGACATGGGACAGGCTGAGGGGACACGGGACAGGCTGAGGGGACCCCGCTGAGGTCCCTTTGCCGGCTGGCAGCAGCACAGCCCGTGCCACTCCCCAACAATGGCTGTTTCCGGCAGGAAGCAGGTCGGGTTTGTCCCCCCGGCGTTGTCCCCTCGGTTCCGAGTGGCCAAGCCATTGTCCGAGTCACCGCCATGACTCAGGCCTGGTGTCCTGCTGCCCGGGGGACTTTGGCCAGCTCAGAGTCACCGGATTGTCCCCCTGGCTGCGGCTCGGGGGGCTCCGGGCGGGGTGGGGGGCTTGGGAAAAGGAAGGCGAGTGCTGGCTGTGCCTGTCCCCTGTCCCCTGTCCCCTGTCCCCTGTCCTCTGTCCCCTGTCCTCTGTCCCCTGTCCCCTGTCCCCTGTCCCCTGTCCCTGTCCCCTGTCCCCTGTCCCCTGTCCCCTGTCCCCTGTGTTTTTTGTTGTGTTGTGTGTTGTTGTGTGTGTTGTGTGTGTTGTGTGTTGTTGTGTTGTTTGTTTGTGTTGGTTGTTGTGTTGTTGTTGTGTGTTGTTGCTGTCCCCTGTCCTCTGTCCCCTGTCCTCTGTCCCCTGTCCCCTGTCCCCTGTCCCCTGGCCCCTGCTCCGGGATCGCTGTCCCCTCCGGCTCTCCAGCCATTGTCCTGCTTCCTGCTGCCCAGGGAAGGAGGAGGAAAAGCTGGAGATGGGATGGGATTTGGGATATGGGATATGGGATATGGGATATGGGATATGGGATTTGGGATATGGGATATGGGATGTGGGATATGGGATGTGGGATATGGGATATGGGATGTGGGATATGGGATATGGGATATGGGATGGTGGGAGAAGGAGCTGGGCAGGTCCTGAGTGACCCCATTGGAAAGGACAGGGACTGTCCTGTGCCATCATGTCCATCCTGGCACCTCCTGCCCTTGGTCCTGGGAATGCCCAGCAGGTCCTGGAAGTGTCCAGCAGGTCCTGAGGGTGTCCAGCAGCTCCTAAGGACACCCTGCTCCTCCTGGGGACACCCCGAAGGTCCCGGGGATGCCTGGCAGTGACACGGAGGTGGCCCAGAGGAGGGCACAGGAGGGACAGTGCCAGGGTGGGGACAGATCAGGGGTGGTGGCACCTGGGCAGGGACAGCTGGGCCACCAGCCACCTAGGAGTGGTGCCAGCCGCGGCGTGGGTGGCACTAGGGATGGCCACCAGCCCCAGGGCCACTAGCCACCAGTGCCAGGGCCAGGGCCACCAGCCGCAGGGCCACCCGGACAGGAAGGAAAGGAAAGTGAAAGTCGCGGCGGCTCCGGCCTGGCTGTCGCCATGGCGACCCGAACAAAGCTCCTCTCCCTGCTTTTGGCTCCGGCGCGCGGCTCTGCTGTCCCTTGGGAATTGTGTCCCTGTCCTGCCCCGGGGTGGCTCTGGGGACCTCGGGGACATCCGGGGGCACCTTGGCCCCCCGTAACCTCCTCCCTGCTGTGACCTCTGGGGTCTTGTGGTGAGTCAGGGGGTGACAGGGAGGGTTGGTGGCTTTGGGGACACGCGAGGCTGTCCCTCTGCGGGGTGGCACTGGGACAAGCTGTCCCCCCAGCTGGGGAGGGACTCTGTCCTGTCGCACCCTCTCGGTTTCTCCAGGTGGGAATGTGTTTCAGGGAGGGTTTGGGGTCTGGGGGTGCAGCCCGCTCTCCCTGTTTCCTGTTAAATCCCGAAATAACCCCAAATCCCAGCTCTGCTCCTTCGCGCGGGGTGGGGACAGGGACAGGGGACACCGTGCTGGGCTGGCAGGGGGCTGTGGGTGCCCAAACCCCTCCAGAACCCCCAAATCGGGTGGGTGATTCCCCCAAACCCCAAATCCCGGCGGCTCCGTCTCTCCTCGCTCTCTCCCGGGTGAAAACAACCCTCGGAGGGGAAAAAAAAAAGAAAAAAAAAAGGAAAAAAAAGGAAAAAAAAGAAAAAAAAAGAAAAAAAAAAGAAAAAAAAGGAAAAAAAGAAATTCCCAGGGAAGAAAATAATCGCGGTGTGGGGGAGGAAGGAGCTCGGAGTCAATGGGAACTTTCCCGTCGGTGAAACATAAACAGCTCAGCCGTGTTGACACAACATTTGAAAGGTTTCACGATAGGGGAAAAATGGCTCCTTGTCCAAAAACCACCCCTCGGTCTGTCTGTCTGTCTGTCTGTCTGCAGCTGCACTGGGGTTTGATTCCCTCGGGAAGGTGGGAGAGGGAATTCCCGGTGGGGTGGGATGTGGGATGAGGATTTGGGGTGATGGATTTGGGGTGATGGATTTGGGGTGAGGATGGATTTGGGGTGATGGATGTGGGGTGATGGATT
Source organism: Lichenostomus cassidix (assembly GCF_008360975.1). NCBI lineage: Eukaryota > Metazoa > Chordata > Aves > Passeriformes > Meliphagidae > Lichenostomus > Lichenostomus cassidix. The sequence continues at coordinate 4,165,456 of NC_139506.1, forward strand.
TGGGGTGATGATGTATTTGGGGTGAGGATGTGGGGTGATGGATTTGGGGTGGTGGATTTGGGGTGGTGGATTTGGGGTGAGGATGGATTTGGGGTGAGGATGGATTTGGGGTGATGGATGTATTTGGGGTGAGGATGTGGGGTGGTGGATTTGGGGTGGTGGATGTATGTGGGGTGATTGATTTGGGGTGAGGATTTGGGGTGATGGATTTGGGGTGAGGATTTGGGGTGATTGATGGATTTGGGGTGGTGGATGTGTGGTGGTGGATTTTGGGGTGATGGATTTGGGGTGAGGATGGATGTGGGGTGATGGATGTGGAGTGATGGATTTGGGGTGATGGATTTGGGGTTATGGATGTGGGGTGGTGGATTTTGGGGTGATGGATTTGGGGTGATTGATGGATTTCGGGTGGTGGATTTGGGGGTGGTGGATGTATGTGGGGTGATGGATTTGGGGTGAGGATGTGGGGTGATGGATTTGGGGTGATTGATGGATTTGGGGTGAGGATGGATTTGGGGTGAGGATGGATTTGGGGTGAGGATGTATGTGGGGTGATGTATGTGGGGTGTGGATTTGGGGTGATAGATTTGGGGTACAAAGTTACCCCCGGGCAGGAAAATCCCTTTAGATCCACCTGAGCTCCCAATTATCCATCCCAAAGTGTGTGTGGGATTGCTGTCCGTGTGTCCAGCTGTCCATCTGCCCTTGCTGTGGGACACAAAAGGGGTCCAGAGGATGTGGGTGCAAAAAAAAAAACCCAAAAAAAAAAGGTTTAGCAACATTAATCCTTGATTATTTCAACATTTATAAAGCGATTGGATGATTTCCCTCAAATTACAATGCTGATTTAATTATGGAACACTCACATCCCATCCCTTTTGGGATCCCCAACAGGCAAAGGAACTGGGAGGAATTTGGAGATGTTTTTTGGGGTTTTTCACCAAAAATCCTCTGAAAATCCCCAACCTGACGGGTTGGGAGCCCCGAGAGGCTCCGAGGGAGCTGCCGGCACAGGTGAGCTCGGAGAGCCTCACCCTGAGGTGTTTATAGGGCCGAGAATGATCGATTTGGGGCATCAGGAAGTTTCCACGCTGGCCCCAACCCCAGCTGGCAGCCAGCCGAGTGGGAAGCTTTCCCCGTGGGGCACAATGGGATCGTTCCAGCCGGGCTGCGCTTCACAATGGGGCTGCTCGGGCCGGGCGGAGCTCCGGGGGGAGCTTGGCGGGGCTGCGGAGGGGAAAAGATCCGATTTGTTCCCCACCTGGAGCCCAGGTGAGCTCTCCGGCTGCTCCCGCCTTGCCCAGCTCAGGTGGGACCTGGAGGGTCTCACCGCCGCGCCGAGGGGTTTTGGGATCCTCGGGAATTTGCGGGAAGGGGAGGTGGGGGGTGAGCCTCCGGAAACGGGGGGTTGTTAGGGGAGGAGTTGGGATTTGGGGAGCCGCGGGCGCTGCTGTCCCCAACTCCTGCCGGCACCGGGGACTCTCAGGGGGTCTCAGGGGGTCTCCAAGCCCCTCCGAGCTGCTCCTCAGCCCTTGGGGGGTCTCGGCCTCCCCGCAGCACGGCGGGGCAGAGCGTGGGAGCAGCGCGGCGCTGTCACACGTGGGTCCCCCGCGGGCCGGGGGGTCTCGAGGGGAGGGGACAGGGACAGGGGCCGCCCCGGAGCTGGCTGCTGGCTGGCTGGACGGCTGTCCCTCCTCCTCCTCCTCCTCCTCCTCCTCCTCCTCCTCGCTCCCTCTCTCCGCCCGGCGCCGGGGCAGCTCCCACCGGAGGCGCTGGGGACATGGAGCGGACCTGAGGCGGCGCTGAGCCTTCACCGGTACCGGGGGCAGCACCGGCACGACCCGCACCGGCACCGGGATCGGCACCGGGAGCGGCGGGAGCGGGGCTGAGCGCAGCAGCGCAGCGGAGCCGTGAGTGCGGCCGGGGGGACGGAAATGGGGTTTTGTGCTGAACCCCACCGTGCTGAGCACCGCCTGGGGTCGGGGAACGTCCTGCGGGGCCGGAGAGCATCCTCGGGGGTGGTGATTCCCGAGAGCGGCTGGGGGACCTCCCGGGAGAGCCCCGCCGAGCCCCTCGGCCTGAGGAGGAGAAGGAAAAGGGAAAAAAAGGGGGGAAAGGGGGAGCAGGTCCGGCCGCGCTCAGCCCCGGCACTGCCGCCAAGTTCGGGGCTGGAAACTGCTGCGAGCCGAGGGCAGCCCGGCAGGGCAGGGGTTAATCCGGGCACCCTCTGTGGGGTGTTCGCCCAGTGCCACCGGGAACCGCGGCTCATGTCCCCATGTCCCCGTGTCCCCGTGTCCCCCTGTCCCCATGTCCCCATGTCCCCCTGTCCCCCTGTCTCCATGTCCCCCTGTCCCCATGTCCCCATGTCCCCCTGTCCCCATGTCCCCCTGTCCCCATGTCCCCATGTCCCCCTGTCCCCCTGTCTCCATGTCCCCCTGTCCCCATGTCCCCATGTCCCCCTGTCCCCATGTCCCCCTGTCCCCATGTCCCCATGTCCCCCTGTCCCCCTGTCTCCATGTCCCCCTGTCCCCATGTCCCCATGTCCCCCTGTCCCCATGTCCCCCTGTCCCCATGTCCCCATGTCCCCCTGTCCCCCTGTCTCCATGTCCCCCTGTCCCCATGTCCCCATGTCCCCCTGTCCCCATGTCCCCCTGTCCCCATGTCCCCATGTCCCCCTGTCCCCCTGTCTCCATGTCCCCCTGTCCCCATGTCCCCATGTCCCCCTGTCCCCATGTCCCCCTGTCCCCACGGTCCCGTGTCCCCCTATCCCCATGTCCCCCTGTCTGCTGTCCCTGTCCTCTGTCCCCATGTCCCCCTGTCCCCATGTCCCCCTGTCCCCCTGTCTCCATGTCCCCCTGTCCCCCTGTCCCCGTGTACCCCTGTCCCCATGTCCCCCTCTCCCGGGCACGGAGCACAGTCCCACCCGGCCGGGGCTGAGGGGACAGCGGGAGCGGGTGTTGGGGTGTCCCCACGGGGTGCAGGGACAGCTGGGACAGAGCCGCGTGTCCCCTCGGGGCTGGGGGGGACACGGCTGTGCGGCGCTCGGTGAGAGTTTGGGGTCCCCCCTGTCGCCGCCTCTTGTCCCACCCTTCATCCCCATCCCTGTCCCCGCCGCCCCACGCGACAAGCGACACTTTGTCACCCCGCCGGCCCTTCCAGGTGTCCCTGCGGCGACACCTGGCCTGGGGACAGGATGGCTCCGGCCACCCCTGCAGGGTCCCGGCAGGAAAACTCGCTGTTGAGAGGCACGAAAGCAGCGACACTGTCGCGACAGCGCACGACAGGAGAGTTGGGTCTGGCAGCGGGGACAGCGCCGAACTCTGTCGCTTAGCTGGGCTAAACCTTGTCCCTGCTATCGCGACATTCCCGGCGCCTCCGGGATTAAAAAAAATACGGAGTCTCACTGAGACCCCCCAGGAATTGTCCCGCCGGGGCTGCCGGCGCAGATTTGGGGCGATTTGGGCTGATTTTGGGTGTTTTTCACCCCTCGGGAGCAGGAAATCCTCAGCTCCGCCAGTTTTTCTCCGCAAAGTTTAGCTGCGAAGAGAAACTCAGGAGCCGCTCGGCCCTGAAGGAGAGATTTGAACCCGAAAAAAACCCCAAATAAACCCAAATCCTCGGCGCTTTCCACCCCTGATGAACGATTTCCAGCGGTTCGCTGCCAGGGAGGAATGATGCTGCCCGCGGGGAAAAAAAAAAAAAAATCACAATTTTAATCTCGGTTCCATCTCGGGAAGCACCTCGGGCTCGGAAAACACTCGATTCCCTCGGCAGAGCGAGAGAAATGGATCCGAGGAGGGAAAAAAAGGGGAGAAATGGATCCGAGGAGGGAAAAAAAGGGGAGAAATGGATCCCAGGAGGGAAAAAAAGGGGAGAAATGGATCCGAGGAGGGAGAAAAAGGGCAGAAATGGATCCGAGGAGTGAAAAAAGGGGAGAAATGGATCCGAGGAGCGCAAAAGGACCATTAGCTGGGTTAATGGGATTTTCTGCGCAGCGCCGAGCCGGTAATGTCTCTCTCTCCCTCCCTCCCTCTCCTGTTTGTAATTCAGGCGATTTCCTTTCGCTTCAATTTCATTTGGTGGCGGATCCATCGCGGGGACACTGATATAGTACTTTTTTCCTCTCTTTTATTTATTTTTTTCTGCTTTTTCCCCTCTTTTTTCTCCAAAACCCGGCGATTTTCGGCGCCTTTTGTGGTGTTAAAAACAGCGGCTGTCCTTTGACAGCCCCGGGCAGAGTCGGGACAGTTTTTTTTTTCCTCCTCCGTCGTTTACCGGTGACACATTTTCGCCATCGCTTCCCGTTTGTGTCCCTGCCGTGTCCCTTCACGGCAGAGGAATTAGAGCAAAAATCACAAAAAATATAAAAAAAATTTTAAAATTCTATTTTCCTCTCTCGGAAAATCTCCTTTTTTTCCAAAGCAGAGCACCCAAACCCCTCCCCGCGCTCCCCAAATCCTCCTGGCAGCGAACTTTAGCGCAGGGTGTGAGATGTCCCGAGGGGAATAACTGGATTTTTGTCTCCCTGCCGAGCTGTGTGTTATTCCAGGGGGGAGCTGGGCTGGGGGGAGATGGAGCAGCTCGGAAAGTTGTGATGTGCTCGGGGGGTTTAAATGTCATTAATGGGGTGCCGAGGGAGGGGTTGTGTCCCCAAAAATGGGGACATGGGAAAGCTGCTCGTTCAGTGGGGTTATTTTTATTTTTAGTATTATTATTATTATTTATTTTGGGGGGGTTTGCTGGGGTTCCCTGGGAGTGGTGGTAAAGCTGCTCCTTCAGTGGGTTTTTATTATTATTATTATTATTATTATTATTCTGGGGGTTTCCTGGAGTTCCCTGGGAGTGGTGGTAAAGCTGCTCTTTCAGTGGGTTTATTTTTATTATTTTTATTATTTTTATTATTTTTATTTTTATTATTTTTTAATTATTTTTATTTTTATTATTTTTATTTTTATTATTTTTATTTTGGGGGGGTTTCCTGGGGTTCCCTGGGGAGTGGTGGTAAAGCCGCTCTTTCAGTGAGGTTATTTTTATTATTTTTATTTTTATTTTTGGGACTTGGTGCTCCTGGTGCTCAGCTGGCACCAGGAATCCCCAGGGCTGAGCAGTTTTGGGGTGAAGGTGGCTTTGGGGTGATTTGAACCCCCCAGGTGAGATTTTGGGTGACACGGGGGTGAGGGGACATCCCTGGAATTTGGTGTCACAGGCACTGGGAATTCCCTGGTGAGCAAGGAGGGTGGAGAGTGAATCCCTGTGGGATGTGTGGAGGGAAACTCTGGGATACAAGTGAATAAAGGGAATATTTGGGATACAGATAAAGGGAATCTCTGGGATACAGATAAAGGGAATCTCTGGGATACAAGTGAATAAAGGGAATCTCTGGGATGCAGGTGAAGGGAATCTTTGGGATGCAGGTGGGATGTGTGGAGGGAATATTTGGGATGCTCTGGGATGTGTGAGGTGAATCTTTGGGATGCAGATGAAGGGAATTTTTGGGGTGCACTGGGATGTGAGGTGGATCTTTGGGATATAAATGATGGGAATCTCTGGGATGCTCTGGGATGTGTGGAGGGAATTTTTGGGATGCAGGTGAGCTGTGTGTGGTGAATCTTTGGGATGCACTGGGCTGTGTGGAGGGAATCTTTGGGATGCAGGTGGGATGTGTGAGGTGAATTTTTGGGATGCAGGTGGGATGTGTGAGGTGAATTTTTGGGATGCAGATGAAGGGAATCTCTGGGATGCTCTGGGCTGTGTGAGGTGAATTTTTGGGATGCAGATGAAGGGAATCTCTGGGATGCTCTGGGATGTGCAGAGGGAATCTCTGGCATGCAGATAAAGGGACTTTTTGGGATGCACTGGGCTGTGTGAGGTGAATTTTTGGGATACAGATAAAGGGAATCTTTGGGGTGCACTGGGATGTGTGAAGTGAATTTTTGGGATATAAATGAAGGGAATCTCTGGGATGCACTAGGCTGTGAGGTGAATCTTTGGGATATAAATGATGGGAATCTCTGGGATGTTCTGGGATGTGTGAGGTGATTTTTTGGGATGCAGATAAAGGGAATCTCTGGGATGCACTAGGCTGTGAGGTGAATCTTTGGGATATAAATGATGGGAATCTCTGGGATGCTCTGGGATGTGTGAGGTGAATCTTTGGGATACAGATAAAGGGAATTTTTGGGGTGCACTGGGGTGTGAGGTGAATCTTTGGAATATAAATTAAGGGAATCTCTGGGATGCTCTGGGATGTGTGGTGAATTTTTGGGATGCAGATGAAGGGACTCTCTGGGATGCTCTGGGATGTGTGAGGTGAATCTTTGGGATGCAGATAAAGGGAATTTTTGGGGTGCACTGGGATGTGAGGTGAATCTTTGGGATATAAATGAAGGGAATCTCTGGGATGCTCTGGGCTGTGTGGAGGGAATTTTTGGGATACAGATGAAGGGACTCTCTGGGATGCTCTGGGCTCTGGAAGCTCTGCTATCCCAGCCCTCCACGTGCTCAGCTCCAGCATCCCAACCCATGAACAATCCCAAACAAACTCTAGGTGTTTTGGGGTGGCTGTGGGTGTCACAGCATCACTTTTGGGGTGGATTTGGGGGTCAGGGACGCTGTCACCCCAGGACCTATGGCCTCTTTGAGAGCCTGGCTTTGCCCAGAGCCACTTTCCTGCTCTCTCCATCTTCATCCCACTGTAACCATCCCAGCCCGGTCCGTGCCAGCCCAGCTTTGTGCTCTGCTGCACGTGGAGCTGCAGAAACCCCAAAAACCCCTGGGGTGCCCCAGGAACACCTTTCCCACCCTCGGGGATGCTCTGCCAGCTCCACTCCTCCCTTCCCACCCCGCCAATCCCCAGCCGTGCTGGGAAAACCCACTCCGCTTATTCCCCCCCCCCCCAAAAAATGACATTTTTGGGAACAAAACAATCCCTCTCAGGCAGGGCAGTCGCTACCCGGAGCCCGCGGTGTCGCGGAGGAGCTGGCTGCCCTCTTTTGTTCTCCGCTCCGCCGAGGGAGCAGCGCTGCGGGCTGAGGGTCGGGGGGGAGCAAATCCCACCCCACAGAACCACAGGCTTCTTAGGGTTGATAAAAGACCTTTGGGATCACTCAGCCCCACCTTGAACCCGGAGCCACCAGCTGGTTTGCCCTGGGAAAAGGGTGGTGGGACTGAGCTGCTGTTTTTGGGGAGGCTGAGAGCGGGAGAGGGGCTGATGGGGGAGCTGGGGGGCTCAGGAGGAATTCGGGGGGCTCAGGAAGATTTGGGAACCTCAGGGGGATCTGAGGGTCTCAGGAGGAATTCGGAGGGCTCAGGAGGATCTGAGGGTCGCAGGATGATCTGTGGGGGTTCAGGAGGAGCCGAGCATATCAAGGCTGAGGCTGGAAGAGTTTGGGGAGCTCAGGAGGAATTTGGGGAGCTCAGGAGGAATTTGGGGGACTCAGGAGTATCTGGGGGGCTCAGGAAGAGCTGAGCAGATCCAGTCGGAGGCTGAAGGAATTTGGGGAGCTCAGGAGGAGCTGTGTGGGCTCAGGAAGAGTTTGAGGAGCTCAAGAGGTGTTTGAGGGTCTCAGGAGGAGTTTGGGGAGCTCAGGAGGAGCCAAACAGACCCAGGCTGAGGCTGGAGGAATCTGGGGGGCTTAGGAGGATCTGTGGGGGGCTGAGGAGGAGCTGAGGAGCTCAGGAGGAGTTTAAGGGGCTCAGGAGGAGTTTAGGGAGCTCAGCAGGAGCTGGGGGCTCAGAGGGGGGCTCAGGGGGTCTGGGGGACTAGGAGGAACTGAGGGGCTCAGGAGGAGTTTGGGGTGGGGGGCAGGCTGAGCTAGTTGCTCAGAGGAACTGAGGGGCTCAGGAGGAGTTTGGGGGGCTCAGGAGGGGCTCAGGAGGAGCTGAGCAGAGCCAGGCTGAGACTGGAGGAACTGAGGGGCTCAGGAGGAGTTTGGGGGGCTCAGGAGGAGCTGAAGAGCTCAGGAGGATCTGGGGGGCTCAGGAGGAGTTTGGGGGGCTCAGGGCGATCTGTGGGGTGTTCAGGAGGAGCTGAGATGGTCCCAGCTGAGGCTGGAGGAACTGAGGGGCTCAGGAAGAGTTCGGGGAGCTCAGGAGGCATTTGGGGGACTCAGGAGGAGTTTGAGGGGCTCAGGAGGAGTTTAGGGAGCTCAGCAGGAGCTGAGCAGAGCCAGGCTGAGGCTGGAGGAGCTGAGTGGCTCAGAAGGAGTTTGAGGGACTCAGGAGGTGCTGAAGAGCTCAGGAGGATCTGGGGGGCTCAGGAGGAGTTTGGGGGGCTCAGGAGGAGTTTGGGGGGCTCAGGAGGAGTTTGAGGAGCTCTGAAGGAATTTGGGGGACTCAGGAGGAGCTGAGGGGTTCAGGAGTAGTTTGGGGTGCTCAGAAGGAGCCGAGCAGAGCCAGGCTGAGGCTGGAGGAGTTTGGAGGGCTCAGGAGGATCTGGGAGGCTCAGGAGGAGTTTGAGGGGCTCAGGAGGATCCGGGGGACTCAGAAGAAGCCGAGCAGAGCCAGGCTGAGGCTGGAGGAGTTTGGGGGGCTCAGGAGGATTCGGGGGGCTCAGAAGGAGTTTGGGGCGCTCAGAAGAAGCCGACCAGAGCCAGGCTGAGGCTGGAAGAGTTTGAGGAGCTCAGGAGGAGTTTGAGGAGCTCAGAAGGAGTTTGGGGCGCTCAGGAGGAGTTTGGGGGACTCAGGAGGAATTTGAGGGACTCAGAAGGAGTCGGGGGGGCTCAGAAGAAGCCGAGCAGAGCCAGGCTGAGGCTGAACCCTCCCGGCTCGGCAGGAGGCAGAGCCCAGGACGCCCAGCCGCCGCCGGGCCAGGCGTTCCCCGGCTGGAGGTCCCCGCAGCACCGCGGCCACCCCCGGCCGGCCAGGGCTGGGCTCTCCTGGGCTCCGCTGCTTTATTTCCCACACGATTTTATGGCGTTTTGGGTTTCGCCGCGCTGCGGGGAGGGAGATCTTGGGCCGCGGCGGAGTTTTGTGCGATGCCTCAGCCGATTTCCAGCCGCTTTAACCCCGTCGGGGACGCGCGGAGGGGAGAGAAATCGGCGCGGCTCCAGACGGCTCGGCTGGGAAACCTCTCGGGGTTTTCAGCCCATCCTGTGAATTCGGGGAGCTGCTCCCGGGAATGGGGTTGGATCCGGGATTGCTCTGGGTGCTGAGCTCCTGCAGGGCTTCCAGGCTGGAAATTTTGGGGGTTTTTGGCGGTTTGGGAGCTTTCCTGCCCTTCCTCCCTGCTTTCCATTCTGTTCACCTGCTCCAGGCTCACCTGGCCCGAGCTGGAGCTGCTCCAACCCCAAAAAGGGCTTTGCTCATCCTCATCCCCTTCACCCCGAACACCCCTCGGACCCCAAATGTCCCTGTGGCTGATTTTTGCCCAAATCCATCTCCTTTCAACTCAAATCCATCCCCTTTTAAGCTCAAATCCATCTGCTTTTTGCTCAAATCCATCATTTTCCAAGGGAAAAACTCCTCCTGCTAGGATCACACTGACCCCAAACACCCCTCGGACCCCAAATGTCCCTGTGGCTGATTTTTGCTCAAATCCATCTCCTTTTAGCTCAAATCCATCTGCTTTTTGCTCAAATCCATCATTTTCCAAGGGAAAAACTCCTCCTGCAAGGATCGCACTGACCCCAAACACCCCTCAGACCCCAAATGTCCCTGTGGCTGCTTTTAGCCCAAATTCATCCCCTTTTATCTCAAATCCATCCCCTTTTTGCTCAAATCTGTCAGTTTTTAGCTCAAATCTGCCGGTTTTAGCTCAAATCCATCATTTTCTGAGGGGAAAACTCCTCCTGCTAGGATCCCACTGACCCCAAACACCCCTCAGACCCCAAATGTCCCTGTGGCTGTTTTCAGCTCAAATCCATCCCCTTTTTGCTCAAATCTGTCAGTTTTTAGCTCAAATCTGTCAGTTTTTAACTCAAATCCATCATTTTCCCGAGGAAAAACTCCTCCTGTGAGTTTCACACCGAGGGGAATCTCCTGTCCCTGCAGCCAGAGGATCCAACCCAGCAAAGACAGCTCTGGAATATTTGAAATTCTGCCTGTCCAGAATTCAATGCTCCATCCCCAGCCATGTGATGGTTATAAAAGGAGCAGTGGTGGCTTCTCTGTCACCTTCCCCGCGTCCCTTTTCAGAGAGGGACAAGATAAGAAGCCACCTGAGGACCCCCCGAGGGCTCCCAGCCCAAATCTGTGATTGTGATTTTAATTCTGGCGCAGGCAGCTCATTGTTTGGGTGGGAAGAGGAGAGAGGGTGTGAATTAAATATAGCCCAGGGAGCTGAAAGGCAGCGTTTGATTCTCTTTGCTGTGGGAAACGGGGCTGGCAGGGGCTGGAGACTTCCAGGAGGAGAAGTTGGAAGGGAGGAATTCAGATTTTGGAAAAGCAAAATTCAGGATTTGGAAGGGAGGAATTCAGATTTTGGAAGGGAAGAATTCAGAATTTGGAAGGGAGGAATTCAGAAGTTAGAAAGGGAGGAATTCAGAATTTGGAAGGGAGGAATTCAGAATTTGGAAGGGAGGAATTCAGATTTTGGAAAGGTAAAATTCAGATTTTGGAAGGGAGGAATTCAGAAGTTGGAAAGGAGGAATTCAGAATAACTTGGAAGGGAGGAATTCAGAATTTGGAAAGGAGAAATTCAGATTTTGGAAGAGGAGAAATTCAGATTTGGAAGGGAGGAATTCAGAATTTGAAAAGGAGGAATTCAGAATTTGGAAGGGAGGAATTCAGAAGTTTGAAAGGGAGGAATTCAGAATAACTTGGAAGGGAGGAATTCATGGTGACATTGCTCCTGTCCCAACCCTGCCCCCCAAAATTAGCAGTTTTGGGGTGTAAAATTCAAGCTGTCCCTTTTGGCAGGGCAGGTGGTGTGGCAGAGGGACACCAGGGGACATTTTGCAGCAGGGCTGAGGTGACAGCGAGGGCTGGGGACAGTTCTGCAGTGTCACCAGTGTCTTGCTCTGGTCCCAAGAGAGGCCACCAGCAGGGTAGTGCCCAGTGCTGCCAACCCTGTCACCCCACCAGGGCAGAGCCTGGGATTGGCAGAGCTGGGGAATGGCAAAACCAGGGAATGGCAGAGGTGGGAATGGTAAAGCCAGGGAATGGAAGAGCTTGGGAATGGCAGAAAATGGGAATGGCAGAGCTTGGGAATAGCAGAAAATGGGAATGGTAAAACCAGGGAATGGCAGAGCTCAGGGAATGGTAAAGCTTGGGAATGGCAGAGCTTGGGAGTGGCAGAACCTGGGAATGGTAAAGCCAGGGAATGGCAGACACTGGGGGTGGCAGAGCTTGGGAATTGCAAAACCAGGGAAAGGCAGAGCTTGGGAATGGTAAAGCCAGGAATGGCAGATTTGGGGAATGGCAGAGCTCAGGGAATGGCAGAGTTTAGGGAATGGCAGATTTGGGGAATGGCAGATTTGGGGAATGGCAGAGCTCAGGGAATGGCAGAGCTTGGGAATAGCAGAGCCAGGGAATTGCAAAACCAGGGAAAGGCAGAGCCTGGGAATGGTAAAGCCAAGGAATGGCAGATTTGGGGAATGGTAAATCTGGGGAGTGGCAGAGCTCAGGAATGGCAGAGTTGGGAATGGCAGAGCCTGAGCAGGGCACTAAGGAATGGCAAAACCAGGGAATGGCAGAGCTCAGGGAATGGTAAAGCCAGGGAATGGCAGATTTGGGGAATGGCAAAACTGGGGAATGGCAGATTTGGGGAATGGCAAATTTGGGGAATGGCAGAGCTTGGGAATAGCAGAGCCTGAGAATGGTAAAACCAGGGAATGGCAGATTTGGGGAATGGCAAATTTGGGGAATGGCAGAGCTTGGGAATAGCAGAGTTCAGGAATGGCAAAACCAGGGAATAGCAGAGCTGGGGAATGGTAAATCCAGGGAATGGCAGATTTGGGGAATGGTAGATGTGGGGAATGGCAGAGCTTGGGAATGGTAAAACCAGGGAATGGCAGAGTCAGGGAATGTGAGAGGCCTGGGAATGGCAAAGCCAGGGAATGTCAGAGCTGGGACTGTGAGAGGCCGAGCAGGGCGGCGCTGGGGACTGGCAGCTCCCGGGAATGCCCGAGCCCGGCCTTATCTCGCGGGTGGAACAATGCAGGGCTCGGCCCTATTGTTCTCCTCTCCCGCCCGGCGGAAAGCAGGGTCCCCTGGGGCACGGGCTGGCTCCGGAGCGTGCCCGAGCCGCGGGCAGGGACACAGCGACAGCAGCGACAGGCAGGGGTGGCAGGGACCCTGCTGGCAGCACAGAGCCCTTCCCGCTGCTTTTCCCTGCCGCACATGGAATTTGGGAGCTGCAGGATCACCCCTGGAGGGCACAGGGCGGGCTGGGCAGGGCGGGGCAGAGAGGAATTTGCCCTTTTTTTGGGATTTTTGAGGGGTTTGGGTCTCTGGGGTGCCGCGCTGGGTTATTCCTGCTGGGATTCCTCGGGGCTGTGGGTCCGTCCTGGGAACTGGGCTGGGGAAAACACATTTTTGGATGTGGGATTGGTGTGTTTTCCCCCAAAAAAACTGGTCCTGGGAGCTGGGAAAAGCTGCAAGCACAGCCCCAAAATCCCCCCCAAATCCTTTTGTTTTCCCCCAAATCCGGCGGGGAGAGATCCAAACCCATCCCCAGAGGTTTGGGATGCTCCTAAATCCCTTAGGATCCTGCAGCGGGATGGGAACTGTGGCGTCCCAAACCCCACAAGCCGGGGGTGTCTCCCTGAGGTGAAAGAATGACAAAAGAGTGACCAAAAAAGTGACAAAATGGTGACAAAAATGGCTCCCAGGCCCTCTTGTTTCTCTAGCGAGATCTCTCCTCCGGCGTTACCGGATGCTCTGCGTCACCCGCGGTGGGGGATGAGCACAGGAACCTAAATCCGCACCCCAAACGGGACAAACTGCACCAAAACAGCCTCGGCTGGGGGGGAAATTGGGCCAAAAGTGGTTCTTTTGGGGTTTTCATCCAACCCCATACATCCCTGAGTGCTGTGAGGTGGAGAGCGGCGGGAATGGGGTCAGGGCTGCCTTTGGGGAGGGTTTGGGCTGGTGAGGATTTTGGGGTCAGTGATGGTTTGGGGCAGGAGGGGATTTTGGGGTCAGTGATGGTTTGGGGCAGGAGGGGATTTTGGGGCTGGTGATGGTTTGGAACAGGAGGGGATTTTGGGGCTGGTGATGGTTTGGGCTGGTGAGGATTTTGGGGTCAGTGATGGTTTGGGCTGGTGAGGGTTTTGGGGTCAGTGATGGTTTGGGGCTGGTGAGGTTCACGATGGCTCCTGGAGCAGCTCCCAAAAATCCAGCAAAAAACCCGTTGCTGGAGTGGGAAACAGCCCTAAGTTCTGGAGATCCCTGTGCCCCGAATTTGGGAGTAAATGGTGGGAAAGTGACTCCTTGTCCCCTCTGTGTCCTTTCCATGTCCCTCCATGTTCTCCTTGTCCCTCCATGTCCCTTCCATGTCCTCTCCACATCCTCTCCATGTCCACACCATGCCCATGATGTCCCCACCATGTTCTTCTGTGTCATCTCCATGTCCTCTCCATGTTCCCTCCATGTCCATGATGTCCCCTCCATGTTCTCTCCATGTCTTCTCCATGTCCCTCCATGTCCTCCTTGTCCCTTCCATGTCCTCTCCACGTCCCTCCACATCCCCTCCATGTCCCCACCATGTCCATGATGTCCCTCCATGTTCCCTCCATGTCCTCCTTGTCCCTTCCATGTCCTCTCCACATCCCCTCCATGTCCCCACCATGCCCATGGTGCCCCTCCATGTCCCTCCATGTCCATGATGTCCCTCTCCATGTCCCCTCCATATCCACTATGTCCCTCCATGTCCCCTTCACATCCATGATGTCTCTCCATGTCCCCACCATGTCCATGATGTCCCCACCATGTCCCTGCCATGTTCTTTCCATGTTCCCTCCATGTCCTCTCCACATCCTCTCCGTGTCCCCACCATGTCCATGATGTCCCCCCATGTCCCTCCATGTCCTCCTTGTCCCCTCCATGTCCTCTCCACGTCCCTCCACATCCCCTACATGTCCCCACCACGCCCATGATGTCCCCCACGTCCCTCCACGTGACAATCAGGGTGCCAGCACCCGTTTGCCGCAGCTCAGCACGCCGAAGGTTTCCGGGGCGCTGCCGCTGCGGCTGTGGGGCGGAAACGCGGCCCCATGAGATTTTGGGGTGCGATTAGGGCCTCGGCTGCCGCGGGTGAGAGGCTCTGAGCACCCCTGGGTGAGCCCAGAAATCCCGGGAAACACGAGGTGGGATTGTCCTTCACAGATGGGAAAGCTTGGGAAAATGAGGGATTTAGGGGGTGGTGTGAAATCCCATAAAAGGTCAGGGATGGGGAATCATGGCCACGGGTGATGTTGTGGGATGAACTTCCCCCAAAGCCTGGGAAAATGAGGGATTTAGGGGAAGGTGTAAAATCCCATAAAAGCTGGAGAGTGGGGTGTTGTGGATATGGGGTTTGATATGGGATTGACACCCAAACTCCTGGGGAAATAAAGGATTAGTGGTGGGTTTAAAATTCCATGGAAGCTCAAGGATGGAGGGTCCTGGACTGGGATGGATTCCCCAAAAGCCTGGAAAATTCAAGGGATTACTGGAAGGTGTAAAATTCCATGGAAGCTCAAGGATTGGGGGGTTCTGGACTAGGATGGATTCCCCAAACTCCTGGAAAAACAAAGGAATTGGCAGAAGGAGTAAAATTCCGTGGAAACTCAAAGATTTAGGGTCTGGACTGGGATGGTCTCTGGGGACAACACAACACCAGGTTCTGCATGTCCCCAACGTCACCCACGGATCTCCCATGGAAAAAGGCTTTGGGAAGCTCTTCCCTCCAGCCAGGATGTGCCAGGCAGGTTTTTGGGGTTTTTTTCTGGGGGTTGAGCCTCATTTTTGGGGTTTTTTCCCCCCAGTCAGGCCAGGAAAAGGGTCGGATGTCTCCCTCCCTCGCTCAGTCAGCCGAGCCACCCCTGCCTGGAAACGCTGAGTGACACAAATGACACAAAAACGCCCCCGAGATCAACCCTGATAAGCGCCAGGGCTGCTGTGGGGCCAGGGCAGGGCAGGAGCTGCCAGGGGAAGGAGGGAGCCATGCCAGGGTCAGGGTAAGTTTTCCCCATCCTCATCCCGGATTTTTCTTCATTTTTCCGGGTTTCGTCGCTTTTTCAATTTAATTCCCGTCGGCGGCGGCTTGGCGGGAGTTGGTTCAGTTGTGGGGTGAGGTGATGTCCCCGAGGGGGTTTTGGAGAAATCCCAAGGATTTCTGCCGAATCCCAAGGATTTGGGATCTCCCCTGAGCACCATGATCCCTCTGTGGATCACAGGGATGATCCAACCCCGATGGATATTGGGATAAAGGCTCAGCATCCGCAGTCCAGGGGGGTTTGTGCGTCCAAATCTTCTTTTAAAACTCGTTTCTGATGCAGAAAAAACAGGAAATAAGGAGTAAATCCCCATTTTTCCGAGTGCCGGGGTTTTCTTTATAACAAGGGAATGTTTCTGGGTTTTCTTGGCTTTTAATGCAGGGAAAGCGCGAAAGGCAGAGGAAAAAGGGAAAAAAGTTTTGCTTTTCCCTGGAGGTTTAGACCTGGGATTTTCTGGGAATGGGAATTGATTTTCCCATTCCCAGAAAATGTGATTTTCCTCTTCCCAAAAAGATCCTTTCAGCCCCACAAAACCCCCAGATACAAACCCCACAGACCCGGACGTCCCACAAACACCCTTTCCCTCGCGGGTTTCTCTCCCAAAACCACCCCAAACCCGCCAGGAAACGGGAATGACCAGCGCTGTCCCCAAACCGTCACGCGGACCGTCCTGGGATTGTTCCCGTGCCGCCTTCCCGCGGGACAGGGGGGGAGGTTTGGAATAATCCCAGCGCCGCGGAGTTTCCTCCGCTTCCCCCGTGAGATCATTCCCGCCTCATAAATCCCGAGGCCAGGAAGTTCCACCTGAGGTCCAGGCGGATTTTTCCGCCTCCCCCTCTGCGTTTCAAGCCCTCCCTGTCGCTCGTCCCCGGCGAGAGGAAAAATGTGTTTGGGTCGTGGCTGTGAAGAGGGTGGCTTCGGGCCAGGTGACGCCCGGGGAAGGATCCGGCTGCTTTTCCAGGGATTTGGGATTGTTTGGGTGGTTGTGGACCTCCCTCTCTGCTGGGTTTTGTCACGCTGGTGGGAGGAGGAATCCCTGGATTTGGGGTTGGGAGGGAAGGTCCCAGTGAAGCCCTGCTGGTTTTGGGGCAGGGAGAGGCTGAGGGATCCTAAAGGAGAAATCCTCTTGGAGCACCAGGAGGGCAGGAAGCTGGGAATTCTCCATCTGAGGGGACACTGGGATTTGTCCCAGAGCTCTGGGATGGATCCAAGCCATCCCTGTGCCCTCGGGGAATGTGTGGGATTGATTCACCCTCACCAGGATTTACGGGGAGGTTTTGTTTTCCCATCCCCAGCAGGATCCTGCTGGTCCCTCTGGCCTCAGGGAGGTCAGGATGGGGTGGATTTGGGATCCAAGAGGGATCATTCCATGGGAAAAGCAGGAGCTGCTCAGGGCAGAGATGGATCTGCTGCAGTTCAGTCCTCATCCCATTCCCAGCGACACCAGGAGCTCCTGGGATTTATAGGGGATGGAAATCATCCCTGATGGAGAACATGGAGCATCCATGGAGCCTCCCAGATCCTCCTCTTCCCCTGGGAATTCACTTTTTTGTGCATTTGGGGTCTGGATTCTCTCTGGGATGACAATTTTCCATCAGATCCCACCGGGAATGACACACCAGGCAGTTCCCAGCCTGTCCCTGGCTGTCCTATTCTCCTCCTGCTGCCCCTCGGAGCATCCCCTTCCCCAAACCCCCCCTGCCCACCAAAATCTCCCTCCTCAGCGCGGGTTTTGCAGCTTTTCCGGTGCCCTGAGCTCCGGGCAGGGGGAGGTTTGGGTTTTTCCGCTGCAGGAGGGCAGGTGAGGTGTCAAGAGCACGGAGGAAGAACCTGAACTCAGAGCGAGCGTTTCCGCTGTGGGGGACAGCGGGGTGGGGACACGGCCCTGGCAGGGGACATGTGCTCCGAGAGGTGACACCGGAGCTGTGGCTCTCACGTGGTGGCGTTTCTGGGATGAAAAACGCTCATCCAGTCACCTTTTGGGGTTAAAAAATAATTTTTCACTAACGGCAAACTTGAATCTTGCAATTTCTTGTCCATGATTTTCTCATTCCCATGGATGGATGGCACATCCCACCTGCCCCACAGCCACCTGCCACTCGGGGTGACTTGTCCCCATCCTCGTCCCACAGCCTGCCTGGATTTATCTTTATTTCTCCACATTTCATCGTTTTAAAAATTTAATTCTCTTTATCAATGGCTCGGTGCGAATTGCTTCCATTGTGGTGATATCCCGGAAGGAGTTTGGGAATCATTTTGGTAATTCCCATTCCCAGGGACCATTTTCCCATCCCAGAACACTCTGAATCCCCAGGGAAAGGACATCAGCCCCGTGAACTTCCCCCAGCCAGGGACATCGGCCACCCCTGGCCACCCCTGGCCACCCCTGGCCACCCCTGGCCACCCCTGCCCGGGCACGGCGGAGGAAACATCCATTCTTCTCTCTTGGAAGACACCCGGGGCGGAAACGCTTGGAAGCAGCTCCGGGAGGACATTCCAAGTCTGGCAGGAAAGCCGCCCCGCTCGTCTGGCAGGAGATGGGCTATTGTCTGTCCCGCTGGCCGGCCGGGATTCCTCAGGTCCTGCCTGGAAGAGGAAAATGTCCGTGTGTGTCTTTATTTTTTCCTCTGCCCCTCTCTCCCGGGGGTGTCGGGGCTGTTGGTGCTCTGCTGGTGTTTTCTCCTTGGGTTTTCCCTGTTTTCTCCTTGAGTTTTCCCTGTTTTCTCCTTGGGTCATTCCCTGTTTTCTCCTTGAGTTTTTCCCTGTTTTCTCCTTGAGTTTTTCCCTGTTTTCTCCTTGGGTCATTCCCTGTTTTCTCCTTGGGTCATTCCCTGTTTTCTCCTTGAGTTTTTCCCTGTTTTCTCCTTGAGTTTTTCCCTGTTTTCTCCTTGGGTCATTTCCTGGTTTCTCTTTGAGTTCTTCTCTGTTTTCTCCTTGAGTTTTCCCCTGTTTTCTCCTTGGGTTTTCCCTGTTTTCTCCTTGGGTTTTTCTCAATTTTCTTCTTGAGTTTTCCCTGTTTTCTCCTTGGGTTTTCCCTGTTTCCTCCTTGGGTTCTTCTCTCTTTCCTCCTTGGGTTTTCCTGTTTTCTCCTTTAGTTTTTTCCTGTTTCCTCTTTGGGTTTTCCCTGTTTTCCTCTTGAGATTTTCCCTGTTTTCTCCTGGTTATCTGGGCCACAGTGGTGGGATGAAGCCATGGGTTTTTTGGGATGAGGCCATGGGTGTTTTGGGATGAGGCCATGGGTTTTTGGCATGATCAGGCACCACCTTGGGCTCCTGAAGGGACAACTCTGTGTCAACCATGGGCTGAGAGCTTTGGGAGAGAGGAAAGAGGAAGTTCTGAGAACATGGACAACCTCGTGGGCAGGAGAGTGTAGGGTCATCCCAAAAATCTGGGCAGCCCAGCTCCCAGAGCCTTGGGATTGGCCCAAATGCAGGAGTGATGTGACACAGGATGAGGGATCTTGGTGTCTCTTGGATCCCAAACTCCTGCAGTGCTGCGATCTCTTGGATCCCCAAGCTCCTGCAGTCCCAGGATCTCAATATTTCTTGGATCCCCAAGATCCTGCAGTGCTGGAATCCCATTGCCTCTTGAATTCCCAAACTCCTGCAGTGCCAGGATTTTGGCATCTCTTGGATCTCCTCATTTCTTGGATCCCCAAACCCCTGCAGTGCAGGAATCTCCACATTTCTTGGATCCCAAACTCCTGCAGTACCAGAATTTCAGCCAGGATCTTGATATTTCTTGGATTCCCAAATTCCTGCAGTGCCAGGATTTTGGCATCTCTTGCATCTCCTCATTTTTTGGATCCCCAAACTCCTGCAGTATCAGGATTTTGCCATCTCTTGGATCCCAAAGTCCTGCAGTGCTGGAATTCCATTGCCTCTTGAATTCCCAAACTCCTGCAGTGCGAGGATTTTGGCATCTCTTGGATCTCCTCATTTCTTGGATCCCCAAACCCCTGCAGTGCAGGAATCTCAACATTTCTTGTATCTCCTGGCTCCTGTTTTCCTGGGATCTCATGGCCTCTTGAATTCCCAAACTCCTTCAGTACCAGAATTTCAGCCAGGATCTTGATATTTCTTGGATTCCCAAACTCCTGCAGTGCCAGGATTTTGGCATCTCTTGGATCTCCTCATTTCTTGGATCCCCAAACCCCTGCAGTGCAGGAATCTCCACATTTCTTGGATCCCAAACTCCTGCAGTACCAGAATTTCAGCCAAGATCTTCATATTTCTTGAATTCCCAAACTCCTGCAGTGCCAGAATTTTGGCATCTCTTGGATCTCCTCATCTCTTGGATCCCAAAATCCTGCAATGCTGGAATCCCGTTGCCTCTTGAATTCCCAAACTCCTGCAGTACCAGGATTTTGCCATCTCTTGGATCTCCACATCTCTTGGATCCCCAAACTCCTGCAGTGCCAGGATCTTGACATTTTCTGGATCCCAAACTCCTGCAGTGCTGGGATTTTGACATCCCTTGGATCCCAAACTCCTGCAGTGCAGGAATCTCAACATTTCTTGGATCTCCTGGCTCCTGTTTACCTGGGATCTCATTGCCTCTTGAATTCCCAAACTCCTGCAGTGCCAGGATCTTGACATTTCTTGGATCCCAAACTGCAGCACCAGGATTTTGCCACCTCTTGGATCCCCAAACTCCTGCAGCACCAGGATTTTGGCATTTCTTGGATCCCCAAACTCCTGCAGTACCAGGATTTTGGCATTTCTTGGATCCCCAAACTCCTGCAGCACCAGGATTTTGCCATCTCTTGGATCCCCAAACTCCTGCAGCACCAGGATTTTGCCATCTCTTGGATCTCCACCTCTCTTGGATCCCCAAACTCCTGCACTGCCGGGATTTTGGCATCTCTCAGATGCCCGAAGTGCTGCCGGGCAGGGTGGGTGTTTTCTGGCACCTCATCCCCCTCTCCCGGCCCCCGGAGCAGTTCTGCTCCGCACAACCGGGCCGATAGGATCGGGGCTGGCTGGCGGGCAGGAAGGGTGGCACGGCCACCGGGAGAATTGCAGGACGTGCCGTTCACGGGTACGAACAGCGGGGAAAAAAAAGCTCTCACCATCCCAAAAATCTCCGAGCTGCCGGGCTGGGGTTGGGAGGCAAGGTGGGTGAAAAATGGGAAATTCAGGGTTTTGTGGGATAAACCCCAAAACGCTGTGAGGGGAGCGAGCAGCCCAGGATGATTGGGATTTATTTCCATCCTCCAGGTTGGCATTTTTCATCCCAACCCCATTCCCTCCCTTCTTCCCCGCCCTGCGTTGAGCGGGGAACATGAAAAGCCAGGAAGATCCCTTTCTGGTGCCAGGCGGATTGTTCCGTGCCCATTGTGTGCCCCAGGCAGCCCCGGACCCACACCTGAGACCCGCCTGGAACCAGATAACAGCGCCGTTTTCCCCTTTTTCCCGTTTTTTTTTTGTTTGCTCGGCAGAGCGGATAATAAACCCTCAATGAGGTTCCTTTCAAACGCGGCCCTATTAAAGCGCTTGGCCCCATTTTTGGGAGTAAACTTCCAGCGGCACCGGGAGGGGAAGCACAATGGGAACGGGAGCTGCGGGAGGGGCGGGATGGGATTTTGTGCTTGTCCGAAACCAAAAATATCGCTCAGCGCTGCGGTGCTGCCCTGGGCAGCATCCCAGACCTGCGGAAAATGGGATTTCTGTGTGGAAAAACACTAAAAAACTGGGAAGAAAGGAGTTTCACGCACACCTGAGGGGCTGAGGTGGGGAGGTGGTGCTGTTGCTGCCCTGGGCAGCATCCCAAACCTGCAAAAACTGGGATTTCTCCATGGAAAAACACTAAAAAACTGGGAAGAAAGGAGTTTCACGCACACCTGAGGGGCTGAGATGGGGAAGTGGTGCTGTTGCTGCCCTGGGCAGCATCCCAGACCTGCAAAAACTGGAATTTCTGCATGGAAAAACCTAAGAAAATCTGGGAAAAAGGAGCTTCACGCACACCTGAGGGGCTGAGATGGGGAAGTGGTGCAGTTGCTGCCCTGGGCAGCATCCCAGACGTGCAAAAACTGGAATTTCTGCATGGAAAAACTCAAGAAAATCTGGTAAAAAGGAGTTTCATGCACACCTGAGGGGCTGAAATGGGAATGCGCTGCTCATTCCTGCCTCAGTTTCCCCATCCCTGCCCCAGCTGGCACAGCTTCCCAGCTCTCCCGGCCCTTCCCGGCGGTGGATTTTGGGGGCCAAGGTGCGCCGGGGCAGGAAGGGGCGCCGCAGGATGCTGCAGCCCCGGGCGATGCGGGGCCGGGAGGAAACCCGGCGGGTTTGTTCGGCGGAGGGCGAGGGAGCCGAGATTAAAAAAAGCCCCGCTAAGATCAGAAAGGCTGGCGAGCACAGTGCCCTATTGTGGAGCTGTCACACTTCCCTTTACTTTATTGCTTTTGTCCAACACCCCATTGTTCCACTTCCTTTTGTCCCCCATTCACAGCCCTGGCTTTTCATTACCCAGCCGGCCTTGTTGTTTTCATTTCTTTTGTTTGAAGTTCCTGAGAGGAAGGTTTTATTTTCAGCCGTTTGATTAATTCGCAGCTTGAGCCGGGCTTTGTTTGTTATGTAATTGCTGCCCCCCGAGCCGGGCGGCCCTGCTCTGCCCTCCCCACCCCGCTCTGCGCCCCAAAACCGCCTTTAGGGTTTCCCTTTGGGGTCTGGGAGGTGAGAGGGAGCTGGGGTTGGGGTGGGAGGTGCTGTCGCCACCCCAGACCCCAATTTCTGGCAGCGTCCGGGGTAAATCCCTTCCTGACAACCTCCTTTTCCCATTATTCCTGCCTGAGAGGCGAGGACAATGCTTGTTCCCGTTCTTGCTGTGTGGTGTGAGGGTTGGTGGCCCGAGAAGGGAAATCCCAGTGGGCGCCACCGATCCTGGTGACAATGTCCCTGTCACCGTCAGCCCGATGTGCTGGGCACACGTTGTCCCTCAATCCCAGTCCCTGGGTTGTCTGGGAGTTTATTCCTCCATTCCTGAGGTTGGTTTCCCTGAGGATTGAGCCCCAAAAACCTGGAAAACTGAGAAATTCCAGGAAAACCAAGAAATTCCAGGAAAAACGAGAAATTCCAGGAAAACTGGGACTGAGAGCTCAACTTTGCCTATGGTGACGCCCAGGGATGTTGTCCTCGGGTGTGGGGCTGGGCTGGCAGAGGGGTGGCCGTGGTGGCCGAGGTGACATCCCCGCTGTCCACAGGATGTCCATGAGGAGCCCCGTGTCACCTCCCCTGGAGCTGGATGGAGCTGGCGCCATGGTGAACTGCAGCATCAAGACGGAGGAGAAGAAGGATGGCAACCCCGAGACCCCCCCGGGGACATCCCCCAGCTCTGAGCCACCAGGGCCACCGCCCAGGGATGGCACCGACCCCCAGGCCCTGCCACAGGTGGGTGTGACAAAGGTGGCCTCATCGCTGCTCGTGGGAAAGGGGGTGGCTGCTCCCCCTGGGTGGTTTTTCCTCATTTTGGGGAATTAAAGTGGAAATTTGAGGATTTCCTGAGGTTTTTGGGGTTTGAGGGCTTCACCTCCATCCTGTCAGCATCCCTTTTCCGTTGCTGTGGGGTTTTCCTTCCTCCTGACTGCTCCCTGCTCAGCCCTTGGAGGGGAAAGGAGCTCAGAGGAGCAGGCTGGAAAACCAGGAAAAAATTCCAGCATTTCCAGCGATGCTCCCTAGACACAATTCGGGGAACACACCTGGCAGAGCATTCTCCATCATCCCACCGGATTGGGATCTCCCTGGACACCAGGGCTGTCCCTGGCGGTGGCAGCAGTGCCAGTGTCACTCTGTGTCCCGCAGGAGTCGCGCTCTCCCGCAGGGGACATTGCCGAGCCGCGGCGCTCCGCCTTCGAGCCGGCGGGCCAGGAGAAGCTGGACTTCAACAGGAACCTGAAGGAAGGTGGGAAACGTTCCTTTTGGGATCCCTGAGGGGTTTGCACAGAGCTGCGGGTGTGCTCACCTGGTTGTCCTCTTGTCCCTGTCCCTGTCCTGTACCTGTCCCTGTCCTGTCTCTTTCCCCATCCCTGCGCTGCTCTTGTCCCTGTCTTTGTATCTGTCCCTTCTCTGTCCCTGTCCCTGTATCTGTCCCTGTCCCTGTCCCTGTCCCTGTCCCTGTCCCTGTCCCCATCCCTGTCCCTGTCCCTGTCCCTGCCCTGTCCCTGTCCCTGTCCCTGTCCCTGTCTCTGTCCCCTGTCCCTGTCCCTGTATCTGTCCCTGTCCTGTCTCTGTCCCCATTCCCTGTCCCTGTCCCTGTCCCTGTCCCTGTCCTGTCCCTGTCCCTGTCCTGTCCCTGTCCCTGTCCCTGCCCTGTACCTGTCCCTGTCCCTGTCCCTGTCCCTGTCCCTGTCCCTGTCCCTGTCCCCATCCCTGTCCTGTTGCTGCTCTGTCCCTGTCCCTGTCCCTGTCCCTGTCCCTCTCCCTGTCCCTGTCCCTGTCCCTGTCCCTGTCCCTGTCCCTGTCCCCATCCCTGTCCCTGTCCCTGTCCCTGTCCCCTGTCCCTATCCCTGTCCCTGTCCTGTCCCTGTCCCTGTCCCTGTCCCTGTCCCTGTCCTGTCCCCATTCCTTGTCCCTGTCCCTCTCCCTGTCCCTGTCCCTGTCTCTGTCCCTGCTGTCCTGTTCTGTCCTGTCCTGTCTCTGTCCCCATTCCCTGTCCCTGCCCCTGTCCCTGTCCTGTCCCTGTCCTGTCCCTGTCCCTGTCCCTATCCCTGCCCTGTCCCTGTCCCTGTCCCTGTCCTGTCCCTGTCCCTGTCCTTGTCCCTGTCTTCCCTGTCTGTTGTCCTGTCCTTCTGTCCCTGTCCTGTCTGTCCCTCCTGTCCCTGTCCTGTCCTGTTCCTGTCCCTGTCCTGTCTCCTGTCCCTGTTGTTGTTTCTGTCCCTGTCCCTGTCCCTGTCCCTGTCCCTGTCCCTGTCCCTGTCCCTGTCCCTGTCTCTGTCCCTGTCCCTGTCCCTGTCCCTGTCCCTGTCCCTGTCCCTGTCCCTGTCCCTGTCCCTGTCCCTGTCCCTGTCCCTGTCCCTGTCCCTGTCCCCATCCCTGTCCCTGTCCCTGTCCCTGTCCCTGTCCCTGTCCCTGTCCCTGTCCCTGTCCTGTCCCTGTCCCTGTCCTGTCCCTGTCCTGTCCCTGTCCTGTCCCCAGTGATGCCGACCATCGAGAAGCTGCTGTCCAGCGACTGGAAGGAGAGGCTGCTGGGTCGGAACTCTGCCGAATCCAAGGAAGTGAAAGGTGGGATTCACCTCCTGCATCCCAACACGGCGTTTCCCAGCAAAGCAACAGGGGAAATGCCCACATTTTATAGGGATTTGTGCTTTTTTAATTTGTTTTTTTTGGGGGTGAGTGTTTCTGGTGCCTCTGAGTGCACAGATTTGGGTTCAGCACAGGAGGATCTTCCTGTCCATCCCAAATTTGCCATTCCATCATTCCCACCAGCACCCAGTGGGTGTGGAATTTCTCTGCCTCACGTTTCCCAAGCTCACCCCAAAGATTTCCCATCTCTCTCCCCAGTCAAAGGATTCTTTAAATAAAAGGATAAATAGAAATGACATATATAAAAATATGACATTAAATATAAATATTTGATGTTTATATTAAATCCTTGGATTCAAATATTTAAATGTATAAGTGTATTGGATTCAAATATTTATTTAAATATATAAATATATTTTTATTTATTTATATATATATTTATATATTTATATATTTATACATTTTTATTTTATATATTTATCTATTTTATATTTTTATATATTTTATATATTTATATATTTATATATATATTTTTATAGTATAAATATATATATAGATATAGTATATATATATAAATATATTTATATATTATATTTATATTTATATTATTTATTTATATTTTTTACATTATTTATATGTATATTTTATATATAAACATTTAAATAGAAATATAATGTCATGTATAATAAAAATATTTTTAATATATTATTATATATATATATATTTATATATTTTATATATTATTTAAATTATATTTATATATTTTAAATATGTATTATATATATTTAATATACTTAAAATATATTTATATATTTAAAGTAGATATTAAAAAAATACCAAAAAAAATACAAATAAAACCACCTCCTCCCCACACACTGCCATCCACTCTATCTCCATCCCCAAACCCCTGACCCTCACCCTTTTTTTTTCCCCCAGGAACCCAGGAGAGCCTGGCCGAGAAGGAGCTGCAGCTGCTGGTGATGATCAACCAGCTGTCCACGCTGCGGGACCAGCTCCTGACGGCGCACTCGGAGCAGAAGAACATGGCCACCATGCTCTTCGAGAAGCAGCAGCAGCAGATGGAGCTGGCGCGGCAGCAGCAGGAGCAGGTGGGGAGCGCTGTGCCTCCAGGGGATTCCTTTGGGATGGCGGGAATTATGTGGGATGGCGGGAATTCCTTTGGGATGGCGGGAATTCCTTTGGGATGGTGGGAATTCCTTTGGGATGGCGGGAATTCCTTTGGGATGGCGGGAATTCCTTTGGGATGGCGGGAATTCCTTTGGGATGGTGGGAATTCCTTTGGGATGGCGGGAGTTCCTTTGGGATGGCAGGAATTCCTTTGGGATCACGGGAATTCCTTTGGGATGGTGGGAATTCCTTTGGGATGGCAGAATTCCTTTGGGATCGTGGGAATTCCTTTGGGAATTGAGGGAATTCCTTTGGGATGGCTGGGATGGCGGGAATTCCTTTGGGATGGCGGGAATTCTTTGGGATGGTGGGAATTCCTTTGGGAATTGAGGGAATTCCTTTGGGATGGGGGAATTCCTTTGGGATTGCGGGAATTCTTTGGGATGGCGGGAATTCCTTTGGGATGGCAGAATTCCTTTGGGATCATGGGAATTCCTTTGGGATGGCAGAATTCCTTTGGGATGGCGGGAATTCCTTTGGGATGGTGGGAATTCCTCTGGGATTGCAGGACAGGCTTCCCCTGGGAGTGACTTTGGCATTGAGATCCCATTTTCTCTTCCCATCCCAAAGCCTCGCTCCCTCGGAGCTGGGAGAACTGAGGATGTAAGGAGATGTGAATTAAATTCCTTAAGCAAACAAACTTAGGTCATTCCCACCTGTGCCCACCTGGAACACCCCCTGGTGCTCCTGGGACACCAAGATTTCCTCTCCCCAGGGCAGGGGTGACACTGCTGTCACACTCCAGCTCCGTCCCAGCCCAATTCCCTCCCCGTGCCCCTCGAGGTGACTCAGGGACAGCTCAGCCCCTCCTGTCCTTCCCATGGTCCTGGGGACTCCTTTTTTGGGGTGGTGGGTGGCTCGTGCCAGGCTGGAGGCCAGCACAGTGCTGTCCTCGGTGTCACCAAGCCCGCTGTCCCCTCCCCAGATCGCCAAGCAGCAGCAGCAGCTCATCCAGCAGCAGCACAAAATCAACCTCCTGCAGCAGCAGATCCAGGTAAAGGCTGGGGACACGGGACACCTCTGCTGTCCCCTTTGCCATGTCCCCTGCCCTTGCTGGGTGGTCACAACCTCCCCGTGTCCTGCTGTCCCCTCCTGGTGGTCAACTGTCCCGCAGCGTTGATCTGGTGTCCTTGTCCCTGTCGCTGTCCCCTCCAGCAGGTCAACATGCCCTACGTGATGATCCCTGCCTTCACCCCCAGCCACCAACCCCTGCCCGTCACCCCCGAGTCCCAGCTGGCACTGCCCATCCAGCCCATCCCCTGCAAGCCAGGTGAGCCAGGTCCCCTGCAGGGTGGCCTTGTCCCCCCTCTCTGTGTCCCCGTTGTCCCCAACCGCCACCCCTGTGTCCCCGCAGTGGATTACCCGGTGCAGCTCCTGCACAGCCCTCCTCCTCCCACGCTGAAGAGACCCGCAGGCCCGGGCCACCTCCAGATGCAGGTACAGCCCCCCAAAACCCCTCCTAGCCCCCAAAACCCCTCCAAGCCCCGGGCTGGGGGGTCTGGGGACATCTTCTCACCCTCTGTCCCTCCCTCTGCCTCAGGAGACCTCTCAGCCGCTGAACCTGACGGCCAAACCCAAAGGCTCCGAGCTCCCCAGTGCCTCCAGTTCGCCCAGTTTGAAGATGAGCAGCTGCCAGTCCCTCACGCCGAGCCACGGGGCCACCAGGGAGCTGCAGGCCAGCCCGTCCAACCTCCCTCTGGGTGGGTTCCCCAGTGCCATTTTGGGGTTTTGGGGATAATGACATCCCTGGTGGGCACCCCAGGCCGTGCCACCCCTCGAGATGGTCAGGGCAGGGTGGATGGGCCAGCGGGGTGGCCGCTGTCACTGAGGGGTGGCCGTGTCCTGCAGGATTCCTGGGAGAGGGCGACGCCATCACCAAAGCCATCCACGACGCCCGGCAGCTGCTGCACGGCCACAGCACGGCCATGGAGGGGACACTGAGCAGCCCCTACCGCAAGGTGAGGGTCACTCTGCGGGGTCACCGTCCCCTCTGCCACCCCAGTGCCACCAGCCAGGGCTGGGTGTCCATCCTGACCCCGCTGTCCCGCAGGAACACGTCGGGATGGATTCCTCCCCGGTGAAGGAGAGGATGGAGGAACCCCCTGGGCACCGGCTGGACGAGGCTCTGCTGAGCTGCGAGATGGACGGTGAGGATGGCAGGAGGTGACCCCAGGTTTGGTCCTTCCGCCACCCCCTGTCCTCATCCCGGGTGTCCCTCGCAGGGTCTCGGCATTTCCCAGAGTCCAGGAACAACAACCACATCAAGCGGCCCATGAACGCCTTCATGGTGTGGGCCAAGGACGAGAGGAGGAAGATCCTGCAGGCATTCCCGGACATGCATAACTCCAGCATCAGCAAGATCCTGGGTGAGATCCTGGGGCTGGATCCCGCTGGATCCCCTGGAGGGATGGGAATGAGGTCCTGGGTGAGATCCTGGGGCTGGATCCCTCTGGATCCCCATGGAGGGACCTCCCTGACCTGGGGGAGGTCAGGGAACCTGAGGGGACAAATCCTTGGAGGTGCCAGGGGAAGGTCAGGGAATGAGGGGATGAATCCCAGGAGGGAAGGTCAGGGAATGAGGGTACAAATCCCAGGAGATGCCTGGAGAAAACCCATTCCCAACATCCTGTTAGAACTGCCTGTGGCACAGGACTCCCACCAACCCAGCTGGAAACCCAGGTGCCGTCTCCACAGCAAACAGCATTAATTACCAGCATCCATTCATTCCTTAATTACCTAACAACACCAATTAATCTCACGGCGGCTTCACCCCAGCCGCGGTTTCTTCACTCAGCGAGGTCTCTGCTCCTTCCCCACGCAGGATCCCGGTGGAAATCCATGTCCAACCAGGAGAAGCAGCCGTACTACGAGGAGCAGGCGCGGCTGAGCCGGCAGCACCTGGAGAAGTACCCGGATTACAAATACAAGCCTCGCCCCAAGCGCACCTGCATCGTGGAGGGAAAGCGGCTGAGAGTGGGAGAGTACAAGGCGCTGATGAGGAACCGGCGGCAGGACGCCAGGCAGGGATACTTGATAGGGTAACTGAGAAGGGGAACCCCAAAGGGGGTGGTTGTGGGGTGGGAGAGCAGGTGGTGGTGTGGGGTTGGGTGTTCTGTGGGTGATTGTGGGGTTGGTGGTTGTCTGGTGCCTGTGGGGTTGATGGAACATGATGGAAATGGGGTTGGTGTTCATCTGGTGACATGGGGTTGGTGTTCACCTGGTGCCCATGGGGTTGGTGTTCACCTGGTGCCCATGGGGTTGATGCTAATGTGATGGAAATGGGGTTGGTGTTCACCTGGTGCCCATGGAGTTGATAGAACATGATGGAAATGGGGTTGGTGCCCACCTGGTGACATGGGGTGGGGTCCTAGCTGGCTCCTGTGGGGTTGGTGTTCACCTGATGTTGATGGGGTTGATGCCCACCTGGCACCTATGGGGTGGCTGCCCACCTGATGGCCATGGGGTCAGTTCCCAGTTGGCTCCTGTGGGGTGGGTGCCCCATTAGTGCCCATGGGGTTGGTGTTCACCTGGTTCCTATAGGGTGGGTGCCCACCTGGTGGCCATGGGGTGGATGCCCACCTGATATCCATGGGGTGGGTGCTCACCTGGTGTCCATGGGTTGGGTGCCCACCTGGCCCCATGGGATTGATGTCCACCTGACGTCCATGGGGCAGGTTCTGACCTGGTCCTATGGGGTTGATGCCCACCTCATATCCATGGGGTTGATGTCAACCTGGTGTCCATGGGGCAGGTTCTCACTGATGCCGATGGGTTTTGATGCCCACCGTGCCCCCTGGCTGTCCCTCTCAGTGTCCCCCATGTCCCGCAGGCCGCAGGGCAGCCAGGTGCCCCCCAGCTCCTCGGACGTGCTGTACCCGCGGCCGGTGGGCGTCCAGCTGCCCCCACCCCTGCTGGAGCACTACCTGCCCCGCAGCGTGGACCCCACCATGCCCGTCATCGTCAACACCCGCAGCCTCAAGGACGGGGACGCCGGTGACGACGGGCACTCGGTGCCTGAGGGGGACATGTACCGCTACAGCGAGGACGAGGACTCGGAGGGCGAGGACAAGAGTGACGGCGAGCTGGTGGTGCTGACGGACTGAGGGGGACACGGGGGGACAGCGGAGGGGGTGGCAGGGCTGGCTGCCACCCCCAGGAGGTCACGGCGTGTCCTGGTGGGATGGGACTCAGCCACGGGAGAGCTGCCCACCTGCGGAGGGATCCCACTAGGGCGGGCACCCCGAATTTTGGGATGTGCCAGGTGGCTCGGACCTTGCTCTGGTGGCACGTGGAGCTCAGGCCACCCGGCCTGGTGATCCGGGTGACACGGCTGCTGCGCTGTCACCCCCAGTGGGGACCTGAGGGTCTCAGGGTGCAGGAGAACCTCTGCAGCATCTCCCAGCCCTGCAGAACCTCCCAGAGAGCCTCACCTGCAGCACTGCAGGGCACGGATTGGGGACACAGATTGGGGACACGGGATGGGGACACGGGAGAGGGACAGAGGATGGGGACACGGACTGGGGACACGCTCGTCCCTCCCCTATCCCGGAGTGACCTCCCCGCCGCGCTTCCCGCTCGCTCTTTGCCGGCTGCCAGCGAATTCCCACGGAGCCAATTTTAGCTCCAGCCTGGCCGCAGCTCCGGCCAAGGGCTCCTCGGGGCCCTTTGTGCTCCCGGCGGCTCTGGCCCACTTTGGGAATAAAGCAGGGGCTGTTCCTGCCCTGACAGCCCCTCCAGGACCGGGGGGACATGCCTGGCTGTCCCTAGGCACCTGTCCCTGAGGTTGGGGCTCCACCTGAGCCAGGCAGGAGGAGAGGGAGGGAGAAAGAACGGCCGTTTGGGGGAAAAAAGAGAAATTATTGGGAAAAAATGACCTTGCTGTGGTCAGAGCCTGTTCCAGGGGGGGAGTTGGGGTGCAGCAGTGCATGTGCAGTGTCCAGGTGTGAGTTTGGGGTGTCCAGGTGTGAGTTTGGGATGTCCAGGTGTGAGCTTGGGGTGTCCAGGTGTGCATGTGCAGTGTTCAGGTCTGAGCTTGGGGTGTCCAGGTGTTCATGTGCGGTGTCCAGGTGTGATTTTGGGGTGTCCAGGTGTGATTTTGGGGTGTCCAGGTGTGCATGTGCAGTGCCAAGGTGTGATTGTCCAGTGTCTGGGTGTGCACACGGGGTGTTTGAGGGGCTGTGTGCAGTGTCCAGGTCTGAGTTTGGGGTGTCCAGGTGTGATTTTGGGGTGTCCAGGTGTGGTTGTCCAGTGTCTGGGTGTGCACACGGGGTGTTTGAGGGGCTGTGTGCAGTGTCCAGGTGTGAGTTTGGGGTGTCCAGGTGTGAGTTTGGGATGTCCAGGTGTGAGTTTGGGGTGTCCAGGTGTGCCCGTGCAGTGTCCAGGTGTGTATAATGTCCAGCTGTGCCCGCCCAGTGTCCAGCTGTGCCCCCACTCCCTCTGGCCGTGCCCAGTCCCAGGCTGGCCGTGCCGTGTCCCCTCCGTGTCCCTCCGTGCGCGGGGCTGCGGCACCTCCCTGTGGCAGCAGCCGGGAACAGGCGCCGAGCCTCGGCCACCGCGGGGACCGCGACAGGGCTGGGGACACCGCGGGGACCGCGCTGAGGACACCGACAGAGCCGCGGCCACCCCCTCTCGAGGCTGCACGAAGCGGGGACCAGCCCCTGTCCCCCTGTCCCCAGCCCGGGGTGGCCTCCGTAGCTCAACACCATCAGCTCCCCAGTGCTGGGGACACTGCCGTGGGGACATCCTTCATCCGTGGGGACATCCTTCACCCATGGGGACATCCCACCTGGCCAGCCAAGCCCTCCCTCCTCTCCTGCCTGCCCTTGGTCAGTGCTTTATTTATTCCCAACTCCCGGGGCTGGGGGGGAAGGAGAAGTGTCCCTGGGAAGGAAAAGTGTCCCTGGGGAAGGAAAAAATGTCCCCAGGGAAGGAAAAGTGTCCCTGAGAAGGGAAGGAGTCCCAGCTCCAGGTGGAACGGGGTGCTGCAGAGGGACTGGAAGCAGATTTCTCCCCTCCCCACCCCCAGCTGCAGCTCTGCCTGTCTCTCTTCCATTTATTTTTCTTTTTTTTTTTTCTTTTTGGTTCTGTTTTTAAAGATTGTAAATATAGATAGAGCTTTATTTTGTTAATAAGACGACGAGTAACTTAACCTGTATATTTCACATCCCTGTTCACGACAGTCCCGTCCCCACCCTCCCCGTCCCTTGGCACAATAAAAGTGACTTTTTGGAGCAGAGAGCAGGGCCTGGGCTTTCCCAGATTGGGGACGAGGGCTCGATGGGGACATCTCGGGGTACAGAGGGGACAGGAGCACCCCCTGACCCCACAGATGGGGACCCTGCAGATCCACCACCCCCAAATTCCAGCTACCAGCAGCTTTTATTTCGCACCAAAACGATCACGGACGCAGCAGCAGTCCCGGTTCTGGCTGGGGGAGGTCCCTGTGCCCGCAGGGGAGGGACAGTCACCTTGTCCCCACGCCGAGGGGACACAGGGCTCTGATTGCACCCCTGGCTGCTGTGATGAGCTGGACGGGGCTCAGCAGCTCGGGGTGACCCTCGGGGTGACCCTCGGGGCTGGGGGTGAAGCTGTGCCTGGTCCTGGAGCGGGGCAGCTCCGTGTCACCTCCTCCCGGGGTGGGGACACTGCCCAGGGAGGGGCACAGGGATGGGGATGGACAGGACTGACCCTCCCTGGACCCCCCAGACCCTCTGGACCCTCTGGCCCTGGGGGAGAGGGCGAAGGCAGCTCAGGGTGGAGGGGAAGCCACCGAGCTGAGGGGGACAGTGGGGACAGGCAGGGCCAGCCACAGGGTACAGCACAGGGTGACAGGCACCCAGTGCCACCAGCAGCACCCAGACTGTCCCCAAACCCTCGTGGCTCAGGCTGGCTCTGCCCCTTTCTCCCGCAGCTCCCACCCCTCATGGAAAAGGGCTTTGGGGTCAGCAGGGACATGGGGACAGTGCTGGTTTGGGGTCAGCACCCCGATGTCACCCAGCAGGGCAGGAGGGGACAGAGGGCGTGGCGAAGGGGGGCAACCAAAGTGACCGAGCAGCTCTGGGGGCTCCTGAGCGGACAGGGTGAGCCCGTGTCCCCCCTCGGGGACAGCAGAGGGGACAGGGCGGGTGCCAGGCGGAGCAGCAGCAGTGCCAGCAGGGCACGGCCATGCCGGGCACGGGGCCGAGCGGCGCTCAGCCTTAAGGCGATGGTGAGGCTGTCTCGGGTGGGCTGCGACCTCTCCGAGGCCATGGTCCTCTCCAGCATCTCGTGGTCCAGTCTCGGGGGTGTCCAGCGGCTCCTGGTGGCCATGGCAGAGCTCCTCTCCTCCCCCTCGGCCCGGCTGAGGGGCGAGGGGGACATGGGGACACGGCCAGGACAGCAGAGCTCGGGGTGGCGCCTATTTGGGGACCTGCAGGGCTGTGACCAGCGGCTTCATCTTGAAGTACTGTTTAAACCTTAACTTTGCATATCTGCAGAGAGAGGAGAGGAGAGGAGAGGAGAGGAGAGGAGAGGAGAGGAGAGGAGAGGAGAGGAGAGGAGAGGAGAGGAGAGGAGAGGAGAGAAGAGAAGAGAAGAGAAGAGAAGAGAAGAGAAGAGAAGAGAAGAGAAGAGAAGAGAAGAGAAGAGAAGAGAAGAGAAGAGAAGAGAAAAGAGAAGAGAAGAGAAAAGAAGAGAAAAGAAGAGAAAAGAAGAGAAAAGAAGAGAAAAGGATGACCCTGAGCTCCTCAGGTGGGACAGCCCTGAGCCCTAGTGGGATCCTCCTGCTCCAGGCATTTCCCGCTGGGAGCAAATTTCTCAAACTCACCTTAAGAAATTAAAGTCTATGGTCGAGTATTTATCCTGGATCAGCCCCCAGCACGCCCAGAGGAAGTGGGACGCCTGCAACGGGCAGAAAAAGGATCAGAAAAGGGGCACGGAGCATCCCTGACCATGGGACAGAGGTGCTCATGGCTGCCCTGGCATTCCCGGAATTCCCAGGGCTGGGATGAGGATGGGACACGGAGCAGGGGGTTGTCCACATCTGGATTTTTGTGCATCCAGAGGTTGCTCCCGGCTGGAGGGAGGGGTGGCAGCAGGGAGGATGATGACCGCAGGGTGCCACCCCCTGTGCCACCCTCCCGGCAGCTCCAGCCAGGAAAACGAGGGTATTTCACCCGAAATTTCCAGACAGTTGGCTCAGGCTGCTGCTGGCAGCTACCGAAGAGGATTTCCTCACGCCAGGCCGTGGCTGACCCCTCTGAAGGGACGCCCAAGGCCACTGATGTCACACACACGCTGTCCCCAGCACACCCCGTGACCTTGCCCGGGGGCTCAATGCCCCTGAAGCGCTGCCAGGCCCTGTGTGACACCACGTCCCAGGTGTCCCCAAGCCCCCAGGGTGGCACCTGCACCCCCATCCTGGCAGATCCCCCAGAATCCCGAGAGCAGCTGGGCTGTTGTCACCCCTGGGCTGTTGTCATCCCTGGGCTGTTGTCATCCCTGGGCTGTTGTCACCTCTGGGCTGTTGTCACCCGTGGGCTGTTGTCACCCCTGGCTCCTTCCCCCTGCAGCACTCACCAGGGAGAACTTGTTCACTTGCACATAGAGCGTTTCCAGCTCCTGCTGGGACACGGCAGTGTCCCCTGGGTGGCCCTGGGTGAGCTCCTTGTAGGCCTGCAGGTAGGAGTGCAGCCACTGCAGCTGAGCCGCCCTGCTGGGGTAGAGGCCATAGTCCACCTCCTTGACACCTGCGGGGACACGGGGGACACGGGGGACATGGGGGGATACAGGGGGACACAGGGGACACAAGGGGACACAGGACACAAGGGACACAGGGGGACACAGGGGACACAGGGGGACATGGGGAGACACATGGAGACCCCATTTCCCACCCTTGGACTGAGGATAAAACTTCCTCCTCCATTCCCAGGGGTCTGAAAGCCCCATTTCCCACCCCAGGAGTGGGGATTCAACTTCCTCCTCCATTCCTAGTAACAGGGAAACCCCATTCCCCACCCCAGGACTGAGGATAAAACTCTCTCCTCCATCCCAGTAATAGGGAAACCCCACTTTCCACCCCAGGACTGAGGATAAAACTCTCTCCTACATCCCCAGAGGTCTGAAAACTCCATTTCCCACCCCAGGATTGAGGATAAAACTCCCTCCTCCAACCCAGCAATAGAGAAACCCCATTTCCCACTGAAGAACTGGGGATTCAACTCCCTCCTCCATTCCCAGCCATAAGGAGACCCCACTTCCTACCCCAGGATTGAGGATAAAACTTCCTCCTCCATTCCCAGTCATAAGGAGATCCCATTTCCCACCCCAAGACTGAGGACAAAACTCTCTCCTCCATCGCCAGGGGTTTGAAAACCCCATTTCCCACTCCAGGATTGAGGATAAAACTTTTTCCTCCATTCCCAGTCATAAGGAAACCCCAAATCCCACCCCGGGATTGAGGATAAAACTCCCTCCTCCACCCCCAGGGACTGTGACACCCCAGGCCAGGGCTGGGGTCACCTTCAGACCCCACAGAGGACCCCAAAACCCCACCTGCAAACTCGTTGAAGTGGTTCCCAATGTCGAAGGCCTGGTAGTTGTACCCCGTGTACTCGTAGTCGATGAAGTGCACGCGCTCTGCAGGGACAAAAGGGACAGCTGGGAGGTGGGGGGACACAGGTGACACCCCCGGGGGTGGCCGAGGGACACGGCCGGGCACCCAGAGCCCTGTCCCCAGCCGCACGGACCTCGTGTCCTGTCGTAGATGATGTTCTTGCACAGGAGGTCGTTGTGGCACAGCACCACGGGGGACCCGAGCTGGGACAGTGTCCCCTTCATCCAGGCCAGCTCCTGCTCCAGCGCCTCCAGGCTGGGCACGTCCTGCGGGAGGCTGGCGAGAGGACAAAAGGGACAGGGGACGGGGTGGGATCGCTGCTGCTGGCGGGGAGCCTCCCTGGGGGCTCAGGGGTGGCGTTTCCCTGGTGGCACTTCCCGGTGGCATTCCCGGGTGGCACTTCCCCGGTGGCATTTCCCTGTGGCATTTCCCCTAGTGTCATTTCCCTGGTGGCATTTCCCTGGTGGCATTTCCCTGTGGCATTTCCCCAGTGGCACTTCCCCGTGGCATTTCCCCGGAGCCATTTCCCTGGTGCCATTTCCCCAGTGCCATTTCCCGGTGCCATTTCCTGGTGGCATTTCCCGGTGGCACTTCCCTGGTGGCGTTTCCCTGGTGGCATTTCCCTGGTGGCATTTCCCCGGTGGCATTTCCCGGTGGCACTTCCCCAGTGGCATTTCCCAGTGGCATTTCCCTGTGGCATTTCCCAGTGGCATTTCCCTGTGGCATTTCCCCTAGTGGCATTTCCCCGGTGGCATTTCCCTGGTGGCATTTCCCTGTGGCATTTCCCCTGTTCCCAGCTCTTCCATGGGGCTCAGGATGGAATTTCCCTGCCTTCCCTCATGTTCTTTACAAACGACCCCATTAATGCCACAAAGCGGGCATTCCGAGGTGCCGCAGGTTCCCATGGGATTGATTCCTTCATCCTGTGGGATTTTGGGCAATGAGAGGGTTTGGGGTTCTGTCACCCCACAGGAAACCTCTGCCCCATTGTCCCCCACACTGTGGGACACTCAGACCCAAGTTGGGCATTCCAAGGTGCTGCAGATTCCCATGGGATTGATTCCTTCATCCTGTGGGATTTTGGACAGTGAGAGAGTTTGGGGTTTTGTCACCCTACAGAAAACCTCTGTCCCATTGTCCCCCATGCCACCTCCAAGCTGGGCACTCGGAGACGCCACAGCCCCCCATGGGATTGATTCCTTCATCCTGTGGGATTTTGGGCACGGAGTGGGTTTGGGGTTCTCTCACCCCACAGGAAACCTCTGTCCCATTGTCCCCCACACTGGGGGACACTCAGCTCCAATCTGGGCATTCTGGGCTGCCACAGATTCCCATGGGATTGACTCCTTCATCCTGTGGGATTTCGGGCAGTGAGAGGGTTTGGGGTTCTGTCACCCCATAGGAATCTCCTGTCCCATTGTCCCCCATGCCAGCTCCAAGCTGGGCACTCCGGGCTGCCACAGATTCCCATGGGAATGATTCCTTTATCCTGTGAGATTTTGGGCACCTCCGGGGCACCGAGAGGGTTTGGGGTTCTGTCACCCCACAGGAAACCTCAGTGCCATTGCCTCCTACACTGTGGGACACTCAGCTCCAAGCTGGGCATTCCGAGGTGCCACAGGTTCCCATGGGATTGATTCCTTCATCCTGTAGGATTTTGGTCACCGAGAGCATTTGGGGTTCTGTCACCCCACAGGAAACCTCTGCCCCATTGTCCCCCATGCCAGCTCTAAGCTGGGCACTCCGAGGCACCACAGCCCCCCATGGGATTGACTCCTTCATCCTGTAGGATTTCGGGCACAGAGAGCCTAACGAGGCTGTTTTTGGGGACAGGACCCGTTTGGTACCCAGGCAGACATCACAACCCAACCCCACCCCATCCCTTCCCCTAAAACCCCCACTCCCAGCCCCAAATCCAGCCAGGCAAGCACTGGGGAATGTTTTGCACTCCGCCAGGGCGCTCAGCCCCGCCGTAACCCCAGCAGCGCGGCTTCCCAGAAGAGAGCTCGTTAATGATTGCCTAATTAGCCGCGCGGAAGGCGCAGCTCGGGTAAAGTCTGAGGAGCGCGGCTGGCTCCTGCCGCCGGTTAATGATTCGCCAGCCTCGGGGTTCGTTCACCTCCTCCGCCTCTTGGGGCTGCCCCAATCCTTCCCGGACACCCCAAAACTCACCTGCCGGGCCCGCCCAGCCGCCCCGAAAAGCGGGGGAAAAAGTTCCCATTTTCCCTGGAAATGGGAATTGGGGGGTTTTAATCTCGGCTGGTTGGTTGGCGGCTCAGCAGGGTTTGAGCTCCGGATTATTCTGGGTTTGAATTCCCCAGAGGAGGAGGAGGAGGAGGAGGAGGAGGAGGAGGATGGTTACAGCAGTGGGAGGCTGTGGCTCGGCTGGATCCTGCCTGGATTCTGCACAGACCCATCCCAGAGCTCCAGCAGAGCCCAAATCACCCCCAAACCGGCATGAGGAAGGGGATTGGAGCTTCCTCCACCCTCCCTGCTCCCGGGGCTCGGGAAGGGATGGTGATCCAGCAGCGCTCCAACCCCAAAACCACCCCCAGATCCCCGCAGAGGCTTTACCTGGGAACCAGGGCTGGGTGGGCAGGGGGTGCCCGGGCAGAGCCTGGCTCTTTGGGATCCCTCTGCCTTTACCTGGGGTTGGATACCTTTGGGCTGAGCTCCGTCTTCACCAGGGTGAGGTATTTGTGCAGCTTCTGCCACAGGATGGGCCTGGGGAGGCTCCCGTTGGCGTGGATGGCGTGGACTCGGGCCATCTCCCGGGCCACCAGCCTGGCGTGGGGCACAGGGGAGGGGGGAGAGGTGAGCCTGGATCCTCAAACTGCCCCCCAAAACACACCCTTGGGATGTCTTGAGGGGGATTCCCTGAAAATCTTGGTTAAAAACGCAGCTGAACCCCCTTTTTGTGTCAGGGATCAGCTTCTGGAGCGTTTTGGTGTTCAGCTTTCCAGGGCAAGTTCAGCCCAAAGCTGTGCTTCCCAGAAAATCTCCATTCCAGCTTCCCGGGAAACCTCTATTCACCAAAACATGAAATTTGGTGATTTTGATAATTCTCCTGGCTGAAGTTTGACCCGTTTATCTCCCATTTATCCCTGTGTTTCCCTGGAAATCTCTGTTTCAGCTTCCCAGGAAACCTCTCTTCACCAAAACTCGATGTTCTAGAAATTTGGTTATTTTTATAATCCTGTCTAAACTTCTGCCCATTTATCCCCCATTTATCCCTGTGCTTCCCAGAAAATCTCTATTCCATCTTCCCAGAAAACCTCTATTCACCAAAACCCAGTGTTCTAGAAATTTGGTTATTTTTATAATCCTGGCTAAACTTCGGCCCGTTTATCCCCATTTGTCCCCCATTTATCTCCCATTTATCCCCCATCTATCTCCCATTTATCCCTGTGCTTCCCAGAAAATCTCCATTCCAGCTTCCCAGGAAACCTCTATTCACCAAAACCCTGTGTTCTAGAAATTTGGTAATTTTTATAATCCTGGCTGAAGTTTTGGCACACCAGCGACCCCCAACCACGGCAGCGAGGGGAGAGCTGCAAACACAGCACAACCCCTAGAAAAACCCCCAAATCCCCAAATCCCGCAGCTCCCCCAAGAGACAATGAGGATCCCACCCACCTGAAGATGTGCGGGTCCCTCACATGGTCAGGTCCCAGCGCGATTCCCGGCAGGAACTGGTAGCACAGCCCGTTCTGGAAGGCGCAGTAGAGGTCGGGGGCACAGCCGTGGGCTCGCAGCACCTGGAAATTCCTCAGCTCCGTCTCCCTGTCCACCAGCAGCTCCGTCTTCCTGCCGTAGACACGGACCAGCACGGCGTCCGCCATCCCCTCCTCCGTGTAGCAAGCCACCAGCTTGTTGGTGATGCCGTCCGTGAAGAGCTGCGTGGGGACAGTGAAGGCTGAGGTGGCACCTGGATGTCACCTCAGGTGAGCTCCGTGGGGACAGTGACGGTTGAGGTGACACCCGGATGTCCTAGCTGCGAATCCCACCGGCTGGAAAACCTTCCTGAATCATTCCCAGACACCCCAAAGCTCGCCTGGTGCGTCAGCCCGGCCACCCCAAAAAATGGGATGGGTTGGGAGTGGGGATTGGGTGTTTTAATCTAGGCTGGGTTTCTAGGATTGCCTGGCTGGAAGGAGCAAGGTGGCACAGCCAGGAACACTCCCGGGGGAGGCGACACGAGTTTGCTGGTGGTTTGGGTGGAAATCTTGCTATTTTTCACCTGGGAGCTGCGGGATAACTCAGGAACAGCTCAGGGATAACTCAGCAGCAGCTCAGGAGCAGTTCAGGAACAGCTCAGGAACAGCTCAGGGATAGCTCAGGAAGAGCTCAGGGATAAGTCAAGAGCAGCTCAGGGATAAGTCAGGAACAGCTTAGGGATAACTCAGGAACAGCTCAGGGATAACTCAGGGACAACTCAGGGATAACTCAGGTGCAGCTCGGGCCAGATGTGCCGCCGGCACTCTTGGCACGGGAGCAGCCCCGCGGGAATCGCTCCCGGAAAAAGAAAAAAAAAAATCAGCGTAAATTGGCACGAAATGAGAAAAATAAATAAATAAACCGCTCCGCCGAGGCCGAAAACAAGGCCCGGAGCAAACACCACCCCCCATCCCCTCCTCCGACCCTCCCCGCCGGCCGGGGCGCTGATAGGCGGGGATGTCGCTGCTGGGGACGTCTCGTGTCACCGCGCTGATGGCTCCTCGCAGATGGAAAGGGAGTTTTGTTCTCCCGGCGCTCCTCCTTGGCCGCCTGCCCGCGCACATGCCGGGGCTGCTGCCGCCCGCGCCGGGCTCCGCGCCCCGTGCCGCCGGGATTTGGGAACCTCCGGGCCGCCGGGGGGGTTTGGGGTTTTGTCACCCCGCGGGAAACCTCTGTGCCATTGCCTGCCACACTGGGGGACACTCAGCTCCGAGCTGGGCACTTCGGGCTGCCGCAGATTCCCATGGGATTGATTCCTTCATCCTGTGGGATTTCGGGCAGTGAGAGGGTTTGGGGTTCTGTCACCCCACAGGAAACTCCTGCCCCATTGCCCCTCATGCCAGCTCCAAGCTGGGCACTCCGAGGTGCCACAACCCCCCATGGGAATGATTCCTTCATCCTGCGGGATTTCGGGCAGTGAGAGGGTTTGGGGTTTTGTCACCCCATAGGAAACTCCTGTCCCATTGTCCCCCATGCCACCTCTAAGCTGGGCACTGCGAGGTGCTGAGGCTCCTCAAGGCAATGATTTCTTCATCCTGTGGGATTTGGGCACCTCCGGGGCACCGAGAGGGCTTGAGGTTCTGTCACCCCATAGGAATCTCCTGTCCCATTGTCCCCCACTCCAGCTCCAAGCTGGGCACTCCGAGGTGCCGTGGCTCCCCATGGGATTGATTCCTTCATCCTGTGGGATTTTGGGAGCCGGAGCAGGCGGGGGGTGAAGGCTCCTGCTCCGGCAGCCGCGGAGCTCGGGGGTGGGACGGATAATTTTAGACATCCCACTCCGCAGCCCACGCTCCCCTATAGGGTTCCTAAATATAGGGCTCCCCGTGCAGCCTCCCGAGGGAGGCTCGAGGCGCTGGAACGAGACCCTCCAAGCGGGATGGGGCTGGCACCGGAGGTGTCACAGCCCCTCGGCGCCGGTGTCACCATCGGCCACGCGCGGGTTGGTGGCTCCTCCACGTGGAGCAAAATCCTCGTGCCCTGCTTTGTTTTGCGGCCCTTTTCCAGCAGGTTTAAGGGGATTACGGAGCCTTATCCCCACCCTGAATTCCAGGCCACCAACTCTGGGGACGCACACGTGGCTCCTGGGCCACCTGCAGGGGCTGGTTTGGGGGTGGCAGCTCCTCCAGCTCCCGGGGAACCGACTGGGAGGTGCCTGGCGCTGTTCCCTGTGGATCCAGGCTGCTGCCACCCCAAATCCTTCCCTTCTGCAGCTGGTGACAGCAGGGACAGAGGGGAGGGAGTGTGACTCCACCAACTTCGCAGCGATTCGATGCAGAAAGCGCTGGAATGAAGCAGCAAAATCCAACACCTGGTGCTGCACCTGCCGGGAGGATCCCTCAGCATTCCCAAAACAGCTCCCTGCTGGCTCCCTCAGCACCTCCAGCCCGGGCCTGCGCACCAGCAGGGCAACTTGTTGCCAAATTCGGGCTAAAAAACATCCAACCCCTCCGGAGGCCTGGCAGGGCTTTGGCTCGGAGTCG
This sequence comes from Lichenostomus cassidix, assembly GCF_008360975.1. NCBI lineage: Eukaryota > Metazoa > Chordata > Aves > Passeriformes > Meliphagidae > Lichenostomus > Lichenostomus cassidix. Next base: position 4,206,812 of record NC_139506.1, read on the forward strand.
CTGCCGCCCTTATCTCTGGCTGAGGGATGGATGGATGGAGGAGTTTGAGCTTCTCCGAGAGCTCGGCTGACTCAGCGGCATGGACATTCCTGGGGGATGAGGGGCGCAACCTGGGAATCGCTCCCGACAATAAAAAAAATCAGGGTAAATTGGCACAAAATTTAAAAAAAATAAATATCTATATATATATATAGGAAGTGGGAGCGACCTGGAGCTCAGCAAGGAGAGCGCAGGGCGAGGGAACACCCAGATCCTTTTTGCCGAGCTCCTGAGCCGCGGGAGATTTTCCCGTGCCACCGGCACAGCCTGGTACAGCCCCTGCACAGCCGGGCTTGCCGCCGGGCAGCGAGGTGCTGGGAGCGGGGCAGCGCTCCAGGACAGCGGGCAAGGGAACGGGGTGGCTAACGGGAACGGGCTGAGGGCTCTGCCCCGCTCCATCCCCTCCCGGGCGGCTCCTGCCAGGGGAAACCCGGGAGGAGGGAAAGCAGCCGAGGGAAACGCAGCGGCAGGGTTTTCCTTCAACTCCTAAGTGGGTTTTTTTCCTTTTTTTTTTTAATTAAAAACACACTCACGCACAGCCGAGCTGCTGTTGAACACTGACCCGGCGGTGCCGGGATCCCCCAGAGCCGGGGTCCCTCAGCAACCCCCAAACCCCGCCAGCAGAACGAGACATTTCCTGCCCCTGCAAACTCCAACTCCCAGCTTCCTGCCCGCTGCCATCTGCCCTTTCAGATGGCTTTTCCTGCAGCTTCTTGTATTTAATTACACTTGGCTATTAATACATTTTTAATGACGCTCCGGGCGCGCGGGAAGCGTGTGCCTTCGGCGGGGACAGCGGCTCACGTGCAGGGTTCCGGTGCCAGCCCCTCCACGCTCCGCTGCCCAGCGCCAGGAGACCTGAGGGCACAGACGCCACCAGCCTGTGTCACCCCGGACCCGGAGGCGAGGAGGAGGAGAGGAGTTCCCACGCCAGCCCAGCTCTCACAGCAAAGCCCTGGCAGCTCCGCGCTCAGCCGAGCGCTGTCCCGTGCCAGCAGCCCCGAGCTGGTGACCAACTCCCACCTGAGCTGGGGCTCAGCCCACGCCGCCCGGGGAAGGTGGGAACAGAGGAATATCCCAAGCAAGAGCAGTTCCCGGGAGCTGCCGCTGCTGCGGGCACCCCCACGCCTTGGCAGGAGCTCTGGGGACGCTTTTGGGCTGACAGCCACCGCTCGGTGACAACCCGAGGGGTCCCTAAGCCTCTTTGGGGGTGTGATGGGGGTGTCACGCCTTTGCACAGCTGATGGAGCTCTGGGTTCGCTCTGAGCGGGGAGGGGAGACGCAGGGGTGGGGGGACATGGGGTGTCACCCTGCGCGGCAGGTCTGGAGCCCCCCATGGTGGCTCCAGAGTCACCCTTGTGTGGACCTTACAGACCCCTCAGCGAGCTCTCCTGCTGCCCCACGGCCAGCCCTAGAGCCCCCCACGGTGAACCCCACAGAGTTCCAGGGTGAGGAACCTACAAACCCCTCACGGTGAACCGCACAGACCCCCTTGGGTGAACCCTACATCCGCCCCTCGAACAGATCCCGCAGCCCCCCGTGTTGAGCACCACAACCCCCCTAGGACTAACCCTATAGCCCCCCAAGCTGAGCCCCACAGCCCTTCTGGGGCAGAACCTATAGCCCCCAGCTTGAGCCCCACAACCCCTCTGGGGGGAACCCTATAGCCCCCCAGGCTGAGCCCCTCAGCCCCGCTTGAGCTGACCCCACACCCCGCCGTGCTGAGCCCCGCAGCCCCCTCGGCCAGCCCCCGTAACCCCACACCCCACCCAGCCGGGCTCTGCAGCCCCACCGGCCGATCCCCGCGGGGAAGCGGCTGCCGGCTGGCGGGGTGTCAGCGCACGGTGCCCCCCGTACCTTGGTCTTCACCGCGGCCGAATCCCAGGCGGGTCTGAGCTGCCGCACGATCCGCAGCGCCCCGGGCAGCACGTCCCCCTCGTCCACCGCAATGCCGAGGTGCGGCACGGCCGGGCTCCCGCCGCCGCCCCCCCGCTCCGGCCCCGGCCCCGGGCAGTCGGGGCAGCGGGCGGGCGGTGCGGCCATGGCCAGCTCCGCGCTGCCGGAGCCGCGGCTCGTGTGCCGGGGGCTGCGCGGGGCCGGCGGCCGCGGGGAGGAGCCGCCGCCGCTGGGAAGCCATGAGTCACCGGCCCGCCTCCCGCCCGCCTCCCCGGCAGCGGCGGCAGCGCCCGCACCGGCACCGCGGGCAGCGGATCGGCATCCTACCGGCACCGGCATCGCGGGCAGCGGATCGGCATCCTACCGGCACCGGCATCACGGGTAGCGGATCGGCATCCTACCGACACCGGCATCACGGGTAGCGGATCGGCATCCTACCGGCGCCGCGGGCAGCGGATCCGCACCCGACTGGCACCGGCATCCCGGCGGGTGACACGCACCCCACCCACACCGCGACCCGGACCCGGACCCGCACCCGATCCGCACCGGCATCAGCGGACCCGCATCCCACCCGCACCGGACCCGCATCCCACCCGCACCGGACCCGCATCCCACCCGTACCGGTCCCCAGGCCGCTGGCACCCGACCGGGACCGGCATCCCGAGCAGTGGATCTGCACCGGGACCCGGGCAGCGCCCCCGCACCGGGATTGGGCACCGTGACCCCGCTCCGCCGCACCTGCTGCCGGTGCCTCCCCCACGCATTCCCGGAGCCCCTCAGCCACCCCCGGGTAGCAGCACCGGGATTTCCCTCTCCAGACCTGCTGCCGGTGCCTCCTGCCCGGTTGCCTTTCCCTTCCATTCCTGGAACCCCAAAGCCGTCCTAGAGGATCCGCACCGGGACTGCCCCCGCAGCTGGTGCCCTCCACCCCAATGCCTCCCATCCATCCATCCATCATCCATCCATCCATCCATCCATCCATCCATCCCTCCATCCCTCCCCTGAGCCCCTCCGCCATCCCGGGGGGCTCCGCACGCCCCCACTCCCTCCCTTCGGGGTTAAAAAGGATGAGGATGAGGATGCCACGCACGGGATGAGCCGGCAGCACCCCAAGGCTCCAGGCGGGATGGATCCCCTCGGGATAACCTCTCCAGCCCTGCTCCCATTGCACCCTCCAGGCGCTGATTCCATAGGGATCCACCGGCGGGCTGGGGAGAGGTTCTGGGGGTAAAGCCAGCGCGGGATTTTCCCGCTGGCAGAGCCCCCCGCAGCCCCCGGACACGAATTCATTACCAGAGGAAACAACAGCGTCACACGGCCGGCAGAGCAGAATGCCCCCTCCAAAGTTTCCAGCTGGCCGTGGCTGAAATCAGCTCAACGGACCATGGAGACCTGGGGGAAATCATTCAAGGAAGGCGGGGGGGACACAAAAAACCCCGCCAGCCAGTTTCCCGTGGTTCTAAAAATAGCGGCAGCCCTGTCAGTGTTAATAGGATGGGCAGAACTGCCGCCGCGCTTTTTGGGGCTGAGCTTGGCCTAATTGCTCGGCCGGAACGATCTAATCCGGGCCGAGGCGGGTGAGCGCTGCCCCGCAGGCAGGGCAGCAGCATCCGCCGGGAAATTGCCCCCGGAGCAGGCGATTAGAGGTGTTAATAGCCCGGCTTAAGGGGCTCCGGAGGGTTTGGCCTCCCGCTGCTTGAAAGGAGAGTGAGGAAAGGGAATAGAGCAGGATCCGGGAAAAATATCCTGGTTTAGGCCGCGCTGAGCATTTTCCAGGAGCCGCAGTTGGGGTTGAAATCGCCTTTTAAAAGCTCACATCCACTCGAGTCTTCGCCAGAGCAGAGCCTCGGGTGTGGAGGACAGAGCAGGGGAGGCTGAGTGATTTCCGAGTGGAATTTCCCATGGTGGGAAGGGAGGGAAGCTCTCCCCGGCATCTCTGCGCATCCAGAAGGTTGTGGATGTAGCTCCAGCCCTGACCTGAGTAGATTCCCTCTTTCCTGAGGGTTTTTCCCTCCCTCCCTCCCAGCTCCCGGGGTTTCCTGTGCTGATGCGCGGCTGCCCGCAGCGCTCAGGAAACGCTGGCTGAGAGGAGATATTCGTCCCTTCCCTCCACTCCCAGGCCCTGCAGAGCCACTGCCACCACCGCCGAGCTGGAGGTGACAGGCCAGCGCTGCAGAAGGTGACAGTAAAAAACACATCTCATCCTCAGGAACCTGAATTTTCCCACCGCCGGGGTTGTGCATCCCAGATTTTAAATGCTGCAGAGACCCCCCCAGGAGGGACAAACATCCACCCAGCCACATCCTCTCTGCTCTGGGGCTGCAGTGGGGCAGAGCGGGGATGAGGATCCGGGCAGAGCAGGGATGGGAATTCGGGCAGGGATGAGGATCGGGACAGGGCAGGGATGGGGATTCGGGCAGGGAAGGGATGAGGATTTGGGCAGAGCAGGGATGAGGATCCAGGCAGAGTGGGGATGAGGATTCGGGCCGGGAGGGATGAGGATTCGGGCAGGGCAGGGATGAAGATCCAGGCCGGGAGGGATGAAGATCCAGGCCGGGAGGGATTCAGGGAAAGCTGGGAGCACAGAGAAAGCTGCAAGACCCACTCGGCCTCCTGTTGCTTTAAATCGTTTAATATTAAAACCACGAAGAGGGGCAGGGCTAACACCAGCTAAAACTACCAATAAACACCGATTATTTCCCTCCCCAAATTAAGGAACGACACACACCGTCACAGATCATCCCTCAGCCACACCAGCAGCGAGTCACTGTGCGCTGCTCCTACTATTGCACATCACCCTAAAAGCGCCCGGAGGGGCAGCTCCGGCCGCAGGATCCCTCTGGAATTCCCAAATTCCCTCCCGGCTCGGCTCTCGGCAGCTCCCGGGAAGCAGCGCGGCGGTTTGGGAGGTTCCAAGCCGAGCTTCGCTCCAGTGACGAGAGAGGAGGTGGCAGAGCTGGAGCGGAGCTGCTGTTTTCCTGCCAATCGCTGCTTCCTGGGGCTACTCCTGCCCCGGGGCTGGTTGCCCACACCCCTCCCGGCCCCGCCGGAGCCCCGGGCGGTCAGCGGGCGGTGGCGAAGCCGATGCGGTTGTGGCGCCGGTCGAATTTGGTGTAGTAGTGGCCGATGAAGGTGGCGCCCAGGATCCAGAGGGGTCCGGCCGGAGGGGGGATGTCCAGCCCGGAGAAAGCCACCACGCACACGTCCTCGCCGTACTGGGATTGCTGCGGGATGGAGAGCCGCGGGGTGGTGGAGGTGGCAGGAGGGAGGTCACCGTGTCACCGAGCCCCAGCGCCACACCCTCTGATTGTTCCTTCCTCGTTGGGGTCACGGAATATCCCGAATAAGGGTCATCGAGCCCAATTCCTGGCCCTGCAACCCCAAAATCCCACCCTGTGCCTGGCGGTGCTGTCCAAACTCTCCGTGACCTCTCTGTCCAGTGACCACTACCCCCTGTCCAAGTTTTTACCCTCGGGGTAAAAACCCTTTCCTGATATCCGAATTCCAGCAAAAAGGATCCCTGCCTGTCTCTGCTCACCCCAAATCCTCCCCAAACCACCCGAGGAAGCAGGGATAGATCTCTCTGTCTCACATGGACACCTCCACCCAACCAGAGGGTTCATTCAAGGAGCAGCATTTTGGGGCAGATTTGGGCTGTTTTAGGGGATCCAGGAGGGTGGAACCTCCATCCAACAAGAGGGTTCAGGGAAAACAAGGAGCAGCATTTTGGAGTTGATGTTGGCTGTTTTAGGGGTTCCAGGAGGGTGGAACATCCACTCAACAGGAGGGTTCAGGGAAAGCAAGGAGCAGCATTTTGGGGCAGATTTGAGCTGTTTTAGGGGATCCAGGAGGGTCGCACCTCCATCCAACAAGAGGGTTTAGGGAAAACAGAGTGCAATATTCTGGGGCAGGTTTTGGCTGCTTTAGGGGATCCAGGACATCCACTCAACAGGAGGGTTTAGGGAGAACAAGGAGCAGTATTTTGGGGTTGATTCGGGCTGTTTTAGGGGATCCAGGAGGGTGGCACTTCCACCCAACAAGACGGTTCAGGGAAAACAAGGAGCAGCATTTTGGGGTTGATTTTCCCTTTTTTAGGGGATCCAGGAGGGTGGAACCTCCATCCAACAAGATGGTTTAGGGAAAACAAGGAGAAGCATTCTGGGGTTGATTTTCACTTTTTTAGGGGTTCCAGGAGGGTGGAACCTTCATCCAACAAGAGGGTTCGGGGAAAACAAGGAGCAGCATTTTGGGGCAGATTTTGGCAGTTTTAGGGGTTCCAGGAGGGCGCAGGATGCCGAGGCAGGACTCACTCACCCGCAGGACGTAGGCTGGGCCGCCGAGAGCATAGACCTTCCCTCCCAGGTGGAAGGAGATGTTGGGCAGCTGAGGGACCTGCTCGCAATCCACCACGTACTGTGGAGGAGGGGACAGCGCTGGCACGGGGGACAAACGGCCAGCGGGGACACGGAGCGGGGCTGGGGTCACTCACCTCTCCTTCGGCCACCTCGGCCGCCCCGATGGCTTTCATGAGCACGGACACGGGGCCAGCGGGGCCGGTGATGTAGGAAGCCCCCGTGTCCACGGCCACCGAGCAGCCTTCCTTGCAGAACAGGATTTCAGCCCCGACGGACACCCTGGGGAGGGAAGGGTGACCCTGAGCGTGCCGCGGGGACACTCCCCGCAATGTCACCTCCATCCCCGGGGAGCTCCAGCCAGGCCTGTGCTGCTCCCGATGTGGAATCTAAGCTCCGTCATGTGCAGCGTTTATTTCCTGGGCTTTTTTAGGGTTTTATTTTTGGATTAAACAAAGCGGGATTGTTTCAGCTCCTCTGACGGGGGTTAAACACTCTTCCAACTGCAGCTCCCGAGTGGAAAACCAGCCCACGGTGCCACCCCCTCCGCATTCCCAGCTGCTCGCCGCTCCTCGCTGAGCCCGGAGAAGCTGCAGGAGCTCACCCCGCTCCTCTCCGGACGGGGAGAAGCATCCGGCAGCAATTCCCAGGGCAAACATCCTGCTGGGATCACCATCCGTGCCGCCCCAGCCTCGCACAGCCGCGGGATGCAGACCTGCCGCTGCCCTAACTCCCCAATTCAACCATCCCGGAGGTTTTCCCACCTAACCCATCCCATAATTTACCATCCCAAGCCCCCCTGGATCTCTCCCCACCCTCACCCCTTCATGCTGATCTGCCAGAAGCCGCTCTTGCTGACGTTCAGGTAGTGGAAGTCGCCGGTGTAGTAGGCCGGGTCGCTGCCTCCCAGGATGATTTCCCCGCCGGGTGTCGGAGGAGCATTCCTGGCGCGCCAAACACAGCGGGAGTGATTCCCCATTTCCCCAAAAATACCCGGTTTGGGAGGGAGCAGCCGCAGCCGCCAGGCTCTGCTGGCCCTGAGCTGGAGCAGCGTTAGGGCACAGCGGGGACAAAGGGGTGACACATGCAGGTGGCTCCTGAGGGGAGCAGGAATGGGGACAGGGTCCTCCAGGATCCGGGAAGAGCGTCCTGGAGCTGGCGGGGGATCAGGGGGACACAGGGGACACCGGGGGTGACCTCGGAGCTCTCGTGCTTTGGGTCTTCTTACTTGGAAGCGCTGCAAAGAGAGAGGAGCTCCGTGAGGCTCAGCGGTGTCCCCAGGGAGCGCGGGGGACACGGGTGACACCCAGGTGACACCCAGGTGACACCCAGGTGACACCCAGCATTCCTGCCCCTCCTCCCGCGGGTTTGGGGGATGCCGGGAGGAGCACAAGTTTGGGGCAGGAAATGGAAGGTTTGGTTGTTTGTTCAGGGTTTTTAAATAGTTTTTTGGGGGTTTGATTTTTAAAAAATTTAGGCTGTAGAGACACCAAACCCCTCCAGGCCGGGATGGCTGCAGCCCCTGTCACAGAGCTGGTGGCTGTGCAGTGACAGTGACAAACGAGCCGGGAGCAGCCAGGCAGCTTGGGGTCCTTCCTTCCTTCCTTCCTTCCTTCCTTCCTTCCTTCCTTCCTTCCTTCCTTCCTTCCTTCCTTCCTTCCTTCCTTCCTTCCTTCCTTCCTTCCTTCCTTCCCTTCCTTCCTTCCTTCCTTCCTTCCTTCCTTCCTTCCTCCCTCCCTCCCTCCCTCCCTTCCCTCCTTCCCTCCTTCCCTCCTTCCCTCCTTCCCTCCTTCCTTCCCTCCTTCCTTCCCTCCTTCCTTCCCTCCTTCCTTCCCTCCTTCCTTCCCTCCTTCCCTCCCTCCCCCCCCAACCCCAACCCTCAATCCCAGCCCCACCACGGCTCTGACACCCCAAACCCCTCTCCCCCCGGCTGTCCCTGTCCCCTGCTGCACCCACCGGCTGTAGTACACGGAGAACACCTCCTCCCGGAGGATCTGCTGCGCCACGATCCGGTCGAACACGGGGGTGATGCCGTCGATGGCCTGGCTGGGGTAACCCATGCCCAGCACGCCGTCGAACCTGGCGAAGATGAAGGGGAAGGCGGGCAGAGCCGTGGCCTCGGCGAACACCTGGATGATGGGGATGTCCGACACCTGCGGGAGGGAACGGGGGGTTTGGAGGGGGTGGGAGGGCTGAAAAACCCTAAAATCCCCCTAAAAAATCATTCGTGTATCTCCTGGCTGAGCTGGCAGCTCCAGGGGTGTGGATTTTTTGGATTCGGTGGGTTCCAGGGCTCACTATGATGATATCCTGCCTGAGAACACCTTCTAAAAAATCCTTCACGCATCTCCTGGCTGAGTTGGCAGCTCCAGGTGTGTGGATTTTTTTGATTTTGTGGATTTCAAGCTTCACTATGATGATATCCTGGCTGAGGACCCCTTTGAACCCCCCTAAAAAACCCTTCACGCATCTCCTGGCTCAGCTGGCAGCTCCAGATGTGTGGATTTGGTGGATTTGGTGGATTTCAAGGTTCACCATGATGATATCCTGTCTCAGGATGCCCTTGAACCCCCCTAAAAAAAATCCCTCATGCATCTCCTGGCTGAGCTGGCAGGTGTGTGGATCTTTTGGATTTTTTGGATTTTGAGGATTTCAAGGTTCACCATGATGACATCCTGCCTGAGAACACCTTCTAAAAAATCCCTCACGCATCTCCTGGCCGAGCTGGCAGCTCCAGGGGTGTGGATTTTTTGGATTTTTTGGGTTTTGAGGGTTCGGTGGGTTCCAGGGCTCACCATGACGATGTCCTGGCTGAGGACACCTTTCACGCTGCCCGTGCCGTAGCGGATGGCGAACCCGGTGCCGTTGGCGGTGTAGGTGCGCGACTTGGAGGAGTCGTAGCGGCTGTGCGACACTGGGAACAGGGACAAGGGACATCCCAGGGGGGCACAGAGCACCTCTGATCCCCCCAAAACCCGCCGGGGGGGGGAATGAACCCACCCGGCCTCAGCGTTTGGATATCAGAGAGACCCCTCAGGAAAAAATCTGCCAAAAATAGACCCGCCCAGCCCTCTCTGAGCAGCCGCAGACTGTGGGAATTTTATGGGATTTTATGGGATTTTATGGGATTTTATGGGGTTTTATGGGATTTTATGGGATTTTATGGGATTTTATGGGGTTTTGGGGTGTCGCTGTGTCCCCTACTCACCGCAGGCGCTGTAGAGGGGGGAGCACTTGTAGGATGGCACCCAGAGGTTGGCCGAGCCCGTGTCGAACACCACCTTGAAGGTCTGCGCGGGGGTCCCGATGCTGATCTCGCCGAAATATTGGGTCTGGGGGGGGAGACGGGGAGCGCGGCCGGGGCTCAGCTCGGAGCCGCCGGGTGACATCGGGGTGACAAACCCCCCCGGCGCTGGGTGACACTCACGTCCAGGTAGTTGGTGAGGAGGGTTGGCGCTGTCCCGTTCCTGGGGACATCCCCTGCCCCTCGCCCTCCGCGGCGCAGCTCCGGGAACACCTCGAGCACCTTCACCCCCATCTCCCGCAGCGACTGGCGGATGGAGGGCATCCTGCGCAGCGCGATCCTGGCGGGCAGGACAGGGCTGGGGGGCACCGCGGGGTCTCCCCCAAACCCCCCGACACCTCCCCGCGGCATTCCCGGCCTCGGGAGCTCCAGCCGGGTGGCTCTAGCTGGCAGCATCTCCCCGCGGTGGGTCCCTTTGTCACCTCAGCCCATCCAGGTGGGCACCCCGAGGTGGGTGGGGGCGGCAGGAGGCACCCGGAGACCCCAAACTCGCTTCAGCGGGGTGGTTAGGGATTCGGGGTGCTCCCGAGCAGTGGGATTGTTGAATTTGGGAAAGACCCCCGCGGCTGGTCGAGTCCCACCGTGAGCTCCTGGTGCTCGAGGAGAGGAGTGAGGAAGAGCAGAGGAGGAGGAGGAGGAGGAAGGAAAAAGCCCCTCAGCCCCTGAACCAACCCCGGCAAAAAAAGGGGGACAGCACCGTGAGGACCCCACGAGCTACCTCTGCAGAGCCCGGGCTGGCGAGGGGACAAGAGTGGCGCCCCAGGTGACAGCCAAGAGCAGCAGGCAGTGGCGCAGCCTCCTGCTGGCTCCCGCCGGCATCGCGTCCTGTCCGGGCTCTGTCCCGGCCCGGCCCGGCGGGGAGGATGCTTTATAGCCCGGGATCCGCTATTCCTCCTCCCCTGGCAGGGGCAGGGCTGGCAATGCCGGGGGTGACACGGTGACAGTCCCCGCGGAGGGTGGCAGGGCCGGGAGCCCCCCGTGCCCGCGGGGAGAGGGGTGAGGGGAGCTGTGAGCCCAAATTCCTTGGGGTTTATCGCTCCCAGGTGGCTCCGCAGAGTGGGAAGGACACAGATCCCGGCTGGGGGTGGTGGTGGCACAGGTCAAGGTGACAACCTGGCCAAGAAGATGTCCCCAAGCTCCACCTGCGCAGGAACAATGGGATTTTCCCCGAGGGAATGGGAACAGCGACATGGGAACGATGGGATTTTCCTAAGGGAATGGGGACAGCGAAGGACACTCGGCCATGGAAACCCCAAGGGATGACCCCAAGGGATGACCCCAAAGGATGACCCCAAGCGATGACCCCACAGCCCCCTCTGCCCTTTTGGGGAATGCTCTGGGGAACACCCTAAGCCCCGAGCAGAGAACAGCCAAACTCATCACAGCTGCTCTGTATGGGATCAGATCCCGGAGTTTGGGAAGGGATTTGCTGCTCCAAGCCCTCAGAGTGAGGGATAATAGAATATTCCAGAATATCCTATATCCAGAATAATAGGATATTCCAGCTGCTCCCCAGGGCTGCTGGATCAGCCCCGCGGCTCCCAGGGACTCCTGACCTCGGCAATCTCGGGGGGAAATTACTCTAAACGCAATAAAAAGTTTTTGGATGATCCCCGAGGACGCATTGCCCTCAGCCCCGGCCCCACAACCGCCCTCCCGTTAATGGGATTTGTCCAGGGAGCTGCCGTCACCCCAAACCGGGGGACACCCCACAAGTCCCAAACAACTTTCCCCCAAAACTGGATGCTTAACGCCCCTTTCCCTGTGGGATTTTGGCTGCCAGGGGAACGAAAGAATTCCCCCAAAACTGGATGTTTAGAGTCCCTTTCTCTGTGGGGTTTTGGCTGTCAGGGGGACGAAACAATTCCCCAAAAACTGGAGGTTTTGCTCCCCTTTCTCTGTGGGGTTTTGGCTGCCAGGGGAACGAAACAATTCCCCCCAAACTGGAGGTTTAACTCCCCTTTCCCTGCGGGATTTCGGCCGCCAGGGCATCTCTGACCCCGCGCAGCCCCAGGGCTCAGCCCCACGGCGCTCTGCCCCATCCCTGACGTCTTTTCCCACGCAGTCCCCTTGTCCCTGCGTCACTCCGGGGAGCCTGGTGGCCGCGCAGGTTGCGGGGACAGGCAGGGTCAGGAGCTGTAGGGACGTGAGAGGGGCTGGAAGGGATCCAGCGGCCATAAATCCTGCCCGGGCATCCCGCGGGCTCGGCCGGCTCTGCCAAGCTCCATCTCCGCGGCTGCGGAGGGATTGTAAAGGAAAAGGGATGTGTCGGAGGGAAATGTGGGGCTGAGGGGATCTGGTGTTTCCAGGTTTTCCTGATCCACGTCTGTGGGATCCCCGAGGAATTCTGGGTGCCCTGGGGGTGGCTTTGTCCCTGCAGGGACAGAGGGACCTTTCTGGTGTGAGAATCCGGAGTGGGATGAACTGGAAATGCTGCGGGAAGGGAGAACCGGAGGGATACAAACCTTCCCCACAGCGTCCTGGGATGGGAAACTGAGGGAAAACAGGGAAAACCGGATCCAGCAGAGAGCTGAGGGCTCTGTGGGGTGACCGCGGGGGTGGCTGTCCTTGCTCCCAGCGCTGGGATGTCCCCACACCTCCCCTGTACCGGGATAACCCCAAAAAGTTATCTCATTCCCCTCTGCCAGCCTGGAGTGGGGACGAGCAGGAGCTGCAGTGGAAAAGGATAAAAAAACCTGGAGTTGCCGTGGAAAAGGATAAAAAACCATGGAAATATGTTTTTTTGGGGGTTAGAGGGACAGGGGTAGGGGACAGAGAGGGACATCAGGCAGCTCTGGGTTCATTCCCAGCCCTTCAGCCCCACAGGGGAAATCCTTAACTCTTCCCATTCAGCCTCAAAACATCTCTCAACCTGAATTTTCAACAGGAAAAGGCAGAAATCCCTCAGCGGATCCATGTGGGAAAGCTGTTTGCTCCAAAATCCTGGGGTTTTATCCAATTTATCCCCACAAAGAGCAAGATTCCAGAGGATTTCCTCTGGAAATAGCAGGGAAATGCTCTTCAGTCCTTCATTTCCCTGCCTGCTCTTCGGGGAGTCGAGTGGTTGGGAGGATGGAAGGAAAACACTTTCCAGAGAGAAAAAATCACCTTCCCGATGGATAAATTCGTTCCTGTCGGGCTGAGCAGGTGCTTTCCTTACAATAAAATCTGAATTTTTTAGCACTTCCCTCTCCAAATGGAATCGCCGGGGAGTTTGGCTGAAGGGCTTTGATTTCTTGAGGGATATTTTCTAGCAGCACCAAAAAAAAAAAGAAGAAAAAAAAGAAAAAGGAGGAGAATTTCTGGCTTTTGCTCACATTTTCCACACTTTTTTTCTAATCCAGGGGTTTGCTGCTGGGGAAAACACACGAGGCTCGTGAGGATCTTTATTCCGGATGACCGAAAATGCAAAAACAACTTTTGGGAAGGGCTTAGGGAGGCTCTGGTGGCACCAGCGCCGGGGGAATTCGGGGATTGACGTCAGGGAGAACCCAAAGCCTGCCAGGGAGAGGATTTACGGGGCTGGGGGGAAACGTTCCCAGCGGGAAAACTTCCGGAGAGGAACTCAGAGCTGTTCCCTGACCTGCTGTCACCTGGGGTGCACCTGGGCCGGACATGACAGGTGACAACGGGAATGGCCAGGTGACAACGGGAATGGCCAGATGACAATGGGAATGGCCAGATGACAATGGGAATGGCCAGGTGACAGCAGGAACGGCTAGGTGACAGCAGGAATGGTCAAGTGACAACAGGCTAGGTGGCAGTGGGAATGACCAGGTGACAACAGGAATGTCCAGGTGACAGCAGGAACAGCTGAGTGACAACAGGAACAGCCGGGTGATGGCAGGAATAGCTGGGTGACAGCAGGAACAGCCAGGTGACAACAGAAATGGCCAGGTGACAACAGGAGTGACCAGGTGACAACAGGAATGGCTAGGTGATAGCAGGAATGGCCAGGTGGCAGTGGGAATGGCCAGGTGACAACAGGAACAGGCGGGTGATGACAGGAATGGCCAGGTGACAATGGGAATGGTCAAGTGACAATAGGAACAACCAGGTGAAAACAAGCTCAGCCAGGTGACAACAAGAGGGCCCAGCTGAAAACAGGCACAGCCAGGTGACAGCAGGAACAGCCAGGTGACAACAGGAGTGGCCAGGTGACAGCAGGAATGGTAAGGTGACAACAGGAATGTCCAGGTGACAGCAGGAACAGCCAGGTGACACCAGGCTCAGCCAGGTGACAACAGGCACGGCCAGGTGACAGCAGGCACGGCCAGGTGACAGCAGGAACAGCCAGGTGACAGCAGGAACAGCCAGGTGACAACAGGAGTGGCCAGGTGACACCAGGCTCAGCCAGGTGACAACAGGCATGGCCAGGTGACAACAGAAATGGCCAGGTGACAACAGGAACAGCCAGGTGACACCAGTCACAACCAGGTGACAACAGGCACAACCAGGTGACAACAGGCACAGCCAGGTGACAACAGGCACAACCAGGTGACAACAGGCACAGCGCCACATCTCCCGTGGGGCTCAGCGGGAACAGGCTCGGCTGGAACTCGTTAATTAATTCCTGCGAGTTAACGAGGCTCTGCGCGGGGAGCAGCTGGGATGGGATTGCTGGTGGGTTTAATTAAACTGCAGCTCCTGGAAAGCTGATTGGGATTCACCTCAGCCGAGTTGCCCAACCTGCTCTCCAGAGAGGAATTTCGGGGCAGCCTTGTCCCAAGGGAGGGGTGGGGACAGAGCGCCAGGGCCATGCTGAGTGACAGGGACAGCCCGGGCTGGCCAGGGGAGGGCCTTGTGCCATCCCAGCCATGGCAATGTCCCTGTGCCACCTCCAGCCATGGGAATGTCCTTGTGCCACCCCCCAGCCATGTCATTGTCCCTGTGCCATGGGAAGGTCCCTGTGACATCTCCAGCTATAGGAACGTCCCTGTGCCACCCCAGTCATGTCATTGTCCCTGTGCCACTTCCAGCCATGGGACTGTCCCTGTGCGACCTCAGCCATGGGAAGCTCCCTGTGCCAGCCCCTAGCCATGTCATTGTCCCCGTGCCACTTCCAGCCTCCCTGTGTCACCTCCAGCCATGGGAATGTCCTTGTGCCACCACAGCCATGGGAAGGTCCTTGTGCCAACACAGCCATGTCATTGTCCCTGTGCCATGGAAAGGTCCCTGTGCCATCTCCAGCTATAGGAATGTCCCTGTGCCACCTCCAGCCACGGTAATGTCCCTGTGCCACCACAGCCATGTCATTGTCCCTGTGTCATCCCAGCCATGGAAAGGTCCCTGTGCCACCACAGCCATGTCATTGTCCCTGTGTCATTCCAGCCATGGAAAGGTCCCTGTGCCACCACAGCCATGGCAATGTCCCTGTGCTACTTCCAGCCTCCCTGTGTCACCTCCAGCCATGGGAATGTCCTTGTGCCACCTCAGCCATGGGAATGTCACTATGCCACCTCCAGCCACGCCATTGTCCCTGCGCCATCTCCAGCCACAGCCGCAATGCCTGCAGGTGACACCAGGAGGTGCCAGCGCTGGGCCAAGCCCTGAGCCATGGCGGAGGAGGTCAGTCCGAGCTCAGCCTCAGACACACTTTTTATTAAATTAACTCTTTCACCAAGGGAAGACAAAAGGAATTAAATAACTGTGAGGATCCCAGAATCCAGCCTGGCACAGCCCTTGGAGCCTGGCTCTGGAGCTCCGTGGGACAGCGAGGGGACACTGTGGGGACACTGTCCCTGCTGGGGGACTCTGGCCAGCATGGAGGGTCCCAGGGACGAGAGGGGCACCAGCTCTTGGGGACAGCCAGAGCCAGGGCTGTCTCACCCCATCCCATCGTGGTCACTCGGCCCAGGACAGCTCAGGTCACACCATGGAGCCACTGTCACCCATTTTCTGCAGGAGCTGCAACAGGGACAGATTGGGGTTAGCAGGAAATCCACCCGTGCAGCCCTGGGGACAGCAGAGGACATTCTCTGGGGAATCCCAGGGTGTCCTCAGCCCCTTCTCACCTGGCTCAGCAGGGGGATGTTTGCCAGAGAGCCCAAAAACCCGAAAGCCACGGGGAAGAAACTCCTGTGTGGATGCAAAAGGGTCTGCTGAGCTCTGGAGAGAATTCCCTGAGCTCCATCCTGATGATCCCACCCTGGAGCTCCATCCCG
Source organism: Lichenostomus cassidix (assembly GCF_008360975.1). NCBI lineage: Eukaryota > Metazoa > Chordata > Aves > Passeriformes > Meliphagidae > Lichenostomus > Lichenostomus cassidix. The sequence continues at coordinate 4,222,567 of NC_139506.1, forward strand.
ATGATCCCTGGATCTCCATCCTGGTGATCCCACCCTGGAGCTCCATCCCAAAGATCCCAGACTCCATCCCAATGATCCCACCCTGGAGCTCCACCCTGATAATCCCACCCTAATCTCCATCCTGACGATCCAACCCTGGAGCTCCATCCCAATGATCCCACACTGGAGCTCCATCCTGACGATCCCTGAGCTCCATCCCAATGATCCCAGACTCCATCCCAACGATCCCAGACTCCATCCCAACAATCCCAGCCTCCATCCCAACGATCCCACCCCGCACCTGAAGAGGGAGATGAAGCCGTAGGCCTCCAGCAGCATCCCCAGGACGGGCCAGCGCAGCAGCACCACGATCAGCCCCCCGAAGAAGAAGCTGCTGCCCTTCAGCTTGGGCCGCTGGAAGAAGAAGGTGAAGGTCCTGCGGAAGCCGATGATGAAGACCAGGCCGGAGAGGAAGAGGAGCTGGGAGGAGGAACAGCAGAGGGTCAGGGCAGCTCCTGGATCTGGTTTTGGGGAGCCCCAGCCCGGCCCCACTCACATTCCCAAACGCCATGAGCACGGAGTCGAAGTACAGGAGGATCCCGAAGAGGAGGAAGAAGAGGCCGAAGCCAACCAGACCCACTCCGATCCCTGTGGAAAACAGGAGAGCAGGGAGAAGGGCTCGGGTCCTGAATCAGCACCTCCTGTGCCATTCCCACCCAAAAACACCCTTTGGATTTGTCTCCAAAGCTCAGGAACAGCCTTTGCCCCAGAAATCCCCGAGGGCACCAGAAAAATCATGAACCACCAAGGAAAAACCAACGGGAAAATCATCTCCAGGATGTCAATCACTGAGCAGTGACAGGGAAAGCTGGAGATGATCCCTGGATGATCCAGGAAATCCTCCCCACCTCCCTTTCCCACCTCAGCCCTCTCTGCCCCATCCAGGAGCTGCCAAACCTCCCCACGGAGCTCCCGGAATTCCCGACAGGAATTCCCGCCGGGACACGGCCACCTACTCTGGAAGTCGCTCAGGGACACCATCTTGGCGGTGACGGGGCTGGGCGAGGCCGGGCGAGGGTGGCCCTGCCGCCAGAGTGACCCTTGGAAAAGCCCTTTAGTCCCAACGTCACCCTGGGAATCATTAACGGCGCCGGGAACGCCCACGGCTCCTCCTCCGGGGACATGGTGGCTGCAGGGGGGGGCATGGTGGCTTCAAGAGTGACACGGTGGCTCCATCGGGACATGGTGGCTCCAGGGAGGACATGGTGGCTTCAAGAGTGACATGGTGGCTTCAAGAGGGGCATGGTGGATTCAAGGGGACATGGTGGCCTCAAGGGGGACACAGTGGCTCCAGGGGGACATGGTGGCTTCAGAGGGACATGGTGGGTCCAAGGGGGACATGGTGCCTTCAAGAGTGACACAGTGGCTTCAAAGGGGCACAGTGGCTCCAAGGGGACATGGTGGCCTCAAGGGGGACACAGTGGCTCCAGGGGGACATGGTGGCTTCAAGGGGACATGGTGGATCCAGGGGGGATACAGCGACTTCAAGGGGGACACAATGGCTCCAAGGGGGACATGGTGGCTCCACCAGGACATGGTGGCTCTAGGGAGGACATGGTGGCTTCAAGAGTGACACGGTGGCTTCAAGGAGACATGGTGGCTCTAGGGGCACATGGTGGCTCCAGAGGGACACTGTGACTCGTGGCCACCACACCCCGCTGGTCCTGCCCCCCCAATCCCAGCAGGATGAGCTCCCTGGGATGGGATGGATCCTCAAACAGGGAAAGCAGGGAGAACTTGGGGTGGCCCAGTGGCACTGAGGGGACACCGGAGGTCCCTGCAGTGTCCCCAGGAGTCCCCATGGATCTCCATGGATCCCAGGCTGCTCCGTGGGAAAGCAGAATTTTGGGAATGTCCCACCTCCCGGCATTTGCTGGTCGCTGAGGGAATCTCAGCTCCTGCTGACCCCACACAGTGTCCCCGTGTCACCTGTGTCACCCCAGAGCCACCCACACCCAGCTAGTCCCAAAATCCATCCCCACAAACTGCTCAGGAATGGGAATTCCATCCCTACTGGGAAAAGAAATCCCAAAAAAAGCAGGGAGGAGCTGCCTCTGGATCCCTTCCTGCGAAAATCCATATCCAAGGGTATATGGATTTTTCCTCTGGGAAAAAAAAGGCAGGAAAAGGTTGTTGTTTCATAGATACTTTTATTTCTCTACGGCTAGGAAAATATCCCAGAAAACTAAACCCCTCCCGTCCCACCCTCCTCCCTCCCCCCAAAATGCATAAATAGATTTATTTCCTCCCGATGCAAATCCTTTCCGGGTTAACAAGTCACTGGTTTATGAAGTGTTATGAAAAATAAGAACCAAAATTAAATTAATTAATTCAGGTTTGGTTTCTTTTTTTTAATTTTTTTTTAATTTTTTTTTTTTAAATTAAAATAAAACCAACAGCCGGGTGACACCTTGGGGACAGTGTCTGGTGGGATAAGAACACTGGGATGCTCCTGGTCCTCTCCAGATGTCCCCAAGGTGTCCCCAGAGCCACTACAAGGGGGGTTCTGCCCCAGCTCAGGGTGACACAGGCAAATAAACTCATCCTCTCTTCAATCTTACAGTCTCTGTATACTTTATTTTAAATAAATTTGCTTTTAATAAAAGCAGAAAAAATATATATATTTTAAATAGTTTTTTTTTTTCCTTTTTTTCCTTCTCTTTTTTTTGGTTTTTTTTTTTTCCTTTTTCTCCCCTTCCCCCTCTGATAAATTGGCAAATAATCTGCTTTTTTTTTTTTTTGTCAGTTTTTTTTGTTTTGTTTTTTTGCTGACAAACCCCGCGGAGAAGAGAGAGCCTTTCCCGGGAAAAGAAGAGGAAAAAACCGAATATAGATATATATATATTATAAATGTAGAATTTCCATCAAACATATATTAAGGCATGTAAATAGCAAAATAAAGGGCCAGCTTTATGAGCTAAAGGGGGAGGCTCGGGGTTTGGGGCTCCGGGGATCCTACAAGTATTGCTAAGATGGGGGGGATTGGGGTGGCCTGGGGGGGTTTGGGATCAGCCCGGGAGGGATGGGATTTGGGATCTGGGATTTGGGGTCTGGGATCGATTTGGGATTTGGGATTGATTTGGGATTTGGGATCTGGGATTTGGGATCCGGCTCCGGGCTCCATCCTCCCACGTCCTTCCAGGGATTCTGCTTTTTTTCCCACCCTCCGGGAGGATAAAGAAAAGGGGGAAATTGCTACAGGAATTCCGAACCGCTGGAAGGGGCCGGAGAGCCGCGCGGGGCCGAGTTTGGGAGGGTGACAGCAGGATTGGGACAGCCGAGGTGACCCTGCTGTCCCCAAACTCTTCCCCTCCTCAGCAGCGACCCCACAGCTGGGCTGTCCCTCCTCGCACCCCAATTCCCTGCTCTGCTCCCATCCGACATCCCCATCCCTGCCCAGACCTGCCGCTCCGTGCTCGGAGAGCCCTCCGGGTCCCTCCGTGTCCCCACAGTGCCACCTCCGGCAGCCTGTCCTCCCCTCCCTCCAGCCGCGCCACCAGCGGTGACACGGCCGGGTCCCCAAAGCGGGGCAGGGCTCGGGGAGGGGACACGGCCACCGAGGAGCCCGGGAGGAGCGCGCAGGGCCGGTGGAAGGTGACAGCACCACCCGCGGTGGGGACAGGCCGGTCCCCGCTCCAGAGTCCCTTCACAGACCTTTGGGGACAGGCCGGTCCCCGCTCCAGAGTCCCTTCACAGACCTTTGGGGACAGGCCGGTCCCCTCCCCGGAGTCCCTTCACAGACCTTTGGGGACATCCCGGCAGTCCTGTGCTCCCCGCCGGGCTGTCACAGCTGTCCCCGCGGGGTGTCCTCTGCCAGCCCCGGCGGCTCCTTGGCGGACAAACCCCCCACGGGACTGTCGTCGCTCCCGTCGGTGCCACATCCCCCGGGTGGCCTCGCCGTCGCGGGGCGGGAAGGAGCTCCGAGGGACGGCGGCGAGAGGCTCGGTGTCGCGGCGGGAGGGGACTAAAACGTGGCCCCGTGGAACTTGGTGGCGCCGGCGGCGGCCAGGGCTTGAGCTGGGGGGACAGGAGGGGACAGCACGGAGGGGCTGAGCGGGTGGAGCTCCACGCCGCGCCCACCCCGCGTGGAAATCCCCCCGCGGCGGGGATTTGACCGCCGCGACCCCCCGGTTGTCATGCTGAGGGCCACGGAGCCTTTGCCACCCCGTGGCAAGGGGACACTCGGTCCATGGGGACGCCGGGGCTGACGTGGCTCGGGGGATGCGAGCGGGAATGCGCGGGGATGACGTCAGAGAGAAAGGTGCTTACGTCACAGGCTCACACCCGCATTAAGTGGTTGCTGTCGGCGCCCCGGGGCGGCTCGGCCGAGAGGGGGTTGGACGGCGGAGTCGGGGAGGCTGGGGAGGTGGGAGGGCTGGGGGTAGCGCACTGAGCTGGAAACGAGAAACGGGACAGGGTGAGGGACACGGCGGGGACAGCGGCCAGGGGACAGCGGGCAGGGGACAGCGGGGAGGAGAGCGCGGGAGCAGAGAGGCACAGCTGGACGGGGCAGAGGCACATCTGGGCAGGGTGAACAGCCGCGGCTGGGCGGGATGAGGGCAGAGCTGGAAAGGACAAACAGCCACAGCTGGGCAAGACAGAGAGGCACATCTGGGCAAGACAAACAGCCGCAGATGGCAGGGCAGAAAGTCACAGCTGGCAGGATAAAGAGCCATGGCTGGGCAGGAGAAAGTCACAGCCGGCAGGACAAACAGCCACAGCCGGCAGGACAAACAGCGACAGAGAGTAGGGCAGAGTCACAGCTGGCAGGACAGAGTCACAGCTGGCAGGATAAAGAGTCACAGCTGGCAGGACAGAGTCACAGCTGGCAGGACAGAGTCACAGCTGGCAGGGCAGAGCCACAGCTGGGCACAGCATGCACACGTGAGCTCCCGGCAGGGCTCCTCATGGACAAGGCATGGCGTGACACCACGGGCACCTGGGCACGGTGTGACACCGTGGGATGTCACCATGCTCACCTGGGCAAGGTGTGCCACCACAACCCCCCCCAGGCATTAAGCGCCGCCATGCACGGCTATGAAGTGCCACCCCATGCCACCACAACCCCCTGGGCTATGGGATGTCACACAACCCCCTGGGTATGGGATGTCACCACAACCCCCTGGGCTATGGGATGTCACACAACCCCCTGGACATGGGGTGACACCATGCTTGCTCAGCCACACCGTGCCACCTCATGCCACCTCATGCCACCCAGCCAGGCACTCCCAACCCTCACAAACATCCCCAGCAAGGCGCTGGAAGCTGTGCCCAGCTGGAATGGCTGCTCCATGCCAGGATGGACACACCACTGACCCCTCTCCTGCCCACTGACCCTGCCCCACCCCCCAATCTGCTCCTGATGTCCCCAAACTGCCCTGTTTTCCCTCTCCTGCCCTCCTGGCACGATTCTCCCAGGGCTCTGCCAGCTCCAGCCCCTCATTCCTCACCCGAGAGCATCCGGCCGCGGCGCGAGGCCTCTGCAGCCAGGGCACACGAGATCTCGATCCTCTTCTCCTGCTCCTGCAGCTGCAGCTCGGGGTCCTGGGGGGTGTCCACCTCCCCCTCGCCCAGGGGGATGACGTTCTGCAGGCTGGGGATGGCACCAGGGCTCAGCCAGGTGACCCCGGCCAGAATGCCCGGTGGGTGGTGGGTGGTCCCAGAAGGGCCAGGGATGGGGTGGTCAGTCCCCCCAGAGAAGGGGTGGAGCTGGATGGTCGGTTCCCCCAGGAATGGGGTGCATGTGGGTGGTCAGTTCCCCCAAAGAAGGGGTGGAGCTGGGTGGTCAGTCCCCCCAGAGAAGGGGTGAAGATGGGTGGTCAGATCCCCCAAAGAAGGGGTGCAGGTAGGTGGTCAGTTCCCCCAGGAATGGGGTGGAGCTGGGTGGTCAGTCCCCCAGGGATGGGGTGCAGGTGGGTGGTCAGTCCCCCCAAAGAAGGGGTGCAGGGGAGTGGTCAGTTCTCCCCCGGGATGCCCAGAGAAGGGGTGCAGGTGAGTGGTCAGTCCCCCAGCGATGGGGTGCATGTGGGTGGTCAGTCCCCCAGGATGACCCCTAGGATGGCCAGAGAGAGCCCTGCAGCCTCACCTGGATTTGGCAATGAGGGTTTTGATCCTTTCCACCTTCTTCTGCTTCTCCTTCATCTCCTCCGGGCTGAGGGGCGACTCCGGCTCCAGCTCCACGTAGCGCTCCGGGATCAGCACTTTGTCCGGCGTGGACAGCTGGGGACAGCGGGGACAGCTCAGCAAGTGACCTCCAGCACCCTCTGCCCCTCCACTCCCCACCCCAGGATCCTCCCCGAGGCTTGGGGACAGCGTCACCACCCCCGCGGCCACCCTGTCCTCACCTCCTTGCTGATGTCCACGTCGTAGTGCTGCGGCTCCAGCTCCATCTTCCGCAGCCTGGCGATCTCCTCCTGCGGCGTCTCGTACACCTTGCCGGGCTCCTCGGAGCGCAGCGCGGCCTCCAGGTCCGAGATGTCCACCTCGTGGATGCTGCGGTGCCGCCGCACCTGCCGGCGACAGCGCCACCCGCTCAGCGTCCCCGCACGGTGGCGCGGTGTCGCCTCGCCCACCCCGGTGTCCCCGCAGCTCCTTGGGCAGGGAGCGGCCACTCACCACCTTGTAGGAGGCGGGGGTTTTGGGGCCGGGGGCGTCGGGCTGGGGGCCGGGGAGCTGCTGGGGGCTGGGGAGCTGCAGGCTGCGCCGCTTCTCCTTCATGGAGCCGCTCTGGTGGCGCTTCATGCGGTCGATCTGCTCCTCCACGCTCATCTTCACCTTGGTCTCGGCGGCGAACACGGCGCTCTTGGGTCGCTCCTGGGGACAAGGACGGCCCTGCGGTCACCCACGGGGGGCTGGCCGCGTCCTCCCGGTGCCAGGACCCTGCGCGACCCTGGGATGCCACTCCCAGATGTCACTCCCGGATGTCACTCCCGGGGTGGGGGGAAGGTGCTGAAAGCACCGCTGCGGTCTCGAGGAGGTGGCTGGTGACACACGGAGCCACGCAGCCACACGCTGCTGTCCCCAGGCTGCACAGAGTGTCCCCCCCGGCTCACCCAGACCCCAGATCGAGCCGTACCCGGGAGCTGAGCCCGTTGGCCAGGCCGTTCCTCCTGGGCACCACCTCGTCCTCCGCCGGAGACTTGGTCCTGGGAGGGACAATTCCCACTGCGGGGGAGAGCAAAGCGCCGGGATGAGCCTCGGGGACCTGGGGCAGGGTCCCAGTGCCACCCCGGGTTCTGCTGGGTGTCCTCAGTGCCAAGTCCCGGTGCCATCCCGGGGTCCCAATGGGTGTCCCCAGTGCCACCCCGGGGTCCTGCCGGGTGTCCCCAGTGCCAGATCCCTGTGCCACCCCGAGGTCCTGCCTGGTGTCCCCAGTGCCGGATCCCAGTGCCATCCTCGGGGTCCTGCCAGGTGTCCCCAAGGCAGGGTTCCAGTGCCACCCTGGGATCCTACCGAGTTTTCCCACAGTGCCACCCCGGGGTCCCACTGGGTGTTCCCAGTGCCAGGTCCCAGTGCCACCCCCAGGGCCCTGCCGGGTGTCCCCAGTGCCACTCCAGGGTCCTGCCGGGTGTCCCCAGTGCCAGATCCCAGTGCCACCCCGGTGTCCTGTTGTGTGTCCCCAGTGCCATCCCCAGGGCCCTGCCGGGTGTCCCCAGTGCCACCCCGCTGTCCCGCCAGGTGTCCCCAGTGCCGCCCCGCTGTCCCACTGGGTGTCCGCAGTGCCACCCCGGTGTCCCCTGGGTGTCCCCAGTGCCATACCCTTGTTGAGAGCAGCCTGTTTGTCGCTGTCCTGCTCCGTCCTGCCCTGCGGGATGCCCTCGGCTGCGGGCCCGGGGGGGCTGCCCCGGGGGGGCTCCTTCTTGCTCTGCTCGAAGCCTGCCTTGGGCTGTGGGGGCAGAAAGGTCCCCAGTGGGTCCCAGTCCTGCCCGGGGCCACCTCTGCCTGGGGACACTCGCTGCTCTCGGGGTGACAAACACACCATGAACACGCAGCGGCCAGGAGGGACCAGAGCACCCCAAAATTGGGGAGAGGGGCTGAGGGGGCTCTGCTCTTGTCCCTGCTGCTGGCACTGTGTCCCTCCCAGCTCGGCACAGCTGCTGTGTCCCCCGTGGTCACACATGCCCACTCCCGGCTCGGGGACACTCGTGTCCCTCGTGTCCACCCCTGGCAGGAGCATGTCACCAGGAATTCCCAAATCCTGGTTTTCCCCCGAGCTGGGGCTCGGAGCTGCCAGCGCCACACAGGTGACAGGGAAGGACAGTGACAGAGGCGAGGGCAGAGCAAAGCAGAGAGGGCAGCGCCGGGGACAACCTCCCCAGGAGGGGACAATCCTGAGTGGACACAGCGACCTGCTGCGGACACCAGCGGCGCTGGGGTGGGGGAGATCACCTAAAGCTGTCCCCGCGCCAAGTGCCACCTCCACGCTGTCCCCGCGGGTTTGGGGCGGGCAGCTCCATCCCTTCCGTGTCACGGGGAGGAGGAGGAGGTTCGGTACCTGTCCCCGCCTGGCCTCTCCGCCGCCCTGGTGCCAGGAGGGCGAGGCGGGGTAGGGCCAGAGGCGGCTCTCGCTGGGCAGCGGAGGAACGGCCGGAGGAGACTCCAGGGGCACGTAGGACTTGGGGAGGGGAGGCCGAGGCGGGCCCGGTTCCTGGGGCAGAGCAGCGGGAGCGCCAGAGCGGAGGAGGAAGAGAGAGTTAGAGGAGGAAGAGGTGAAACACGGCGGGAGAGTCCTGGAGCACAGGGTGGAGCGGGGAGAGCAGCCCTGCGGTGTCCCTGTCCCTCTGGGTGTGTCCCACGTCCCCGCGCTTGTCCCCAAGGCCAGGCAGGGCTCGGGGGGTGTCCAAATGAAGGGTTCTTGGCGGCCCTTGGGGACACTGGAGTCACCTCTGTCCAGCCAGGAGTCCCCAGATTCCGCCCTAAATAAATTCTATATGGACGAAGGTGACACTGGGGACACAGCAGCCCCGAGTGAGGGCAGCCGGAGGGGCCGTGGTGGCACCAGAAGCCAAAAACCGGAGCTGAGCAACTCCCATCCCTCCGAAGCCACAGCCCTGCGAGGACCGCGGGATCCCAAAGCCACCAGGGGACATCCGCGTGACAAAAACGGTGGCACCGGAAGCCAAAAACCAGAGCTGAGCAGCCCTGCAAGGATCTGTTTTCGGAGCCACAGCCCTGCAAGGACCATGGGACCCCAAAGCCACCAGGGGACATCCGTGCGACAAAAACAGTGGCACCAGAAGCCAAAAACCGGAGCTGAGCAACTCCCATCCCTCCAGAGCCACCGCCCTGCGAGGACCGTGGGACCCCAAAGCCACCAGGGGACATCCGTGTGACACAAACGGTGCCCCCAGGCAGAGCCGCGAGGGGACGCAGCTCCGTGCCTGGTGCCAGCATCCCCCAATGCCCCGCTGGGGACAAGCAGGGGACAGGCAGGGTGACTGACCTCGGCGGGGCCGGGCTTGGTGGGCGATCCCTGGGAGCCGGAGATGAGGGAGAAGGGGCTCAGCGGGCTGGTGAGGCTGGCGGAGCTCAGCGGGCTGGCGGGGCTGTTGGAGCTGTAGGTCCCCGAGGGGCCCAGAGCCACTGCGGAACAGAGCAGGAAAAGATAATTACAAAATAATTATAAAATAATAATTAGGGTTTTTGTCTCGCTGAGTGGGAGATCCGCAGGAACACCCCACACGGATTTTGGGGTCGGGGCAGTGTGGGGATGGCTCTCCTCACCTCGGTGCTTGGCGGTGTCGGTGCCGCGGGAGGGATTGTTCTTCCTCAGCCCCTCCATCACGTCCTGGATGCGCCAGATCTCCTTCTGGATCTGCCGGTTCAGCACCTCGTTCTGGGGGGAGGCAGAGCTCAGAGGGGTGCTGGGGGTCCCGGGGTGACCCCAAACCCTGCTGGGGGGTCTGAATTGCCACACCCGGGTTTGGATCCTGCTGGATCTGCTCCCCAAGGAGCCACCGAGGGTTGGGGAGCTGGGGGGACACTGAGCTGTCCCCCTCGGTGGCACCCAGGTGCCCATGGTGGCCAAAGCAGGACATGAGGCATGGGGAAATCATGGTGGGGAGCAGAGGGGGTTCCACCTCTATGGGGGACCCAGGGGTGACAGGGGACACAATGACCTGGATGTTCAGGTCCAGGGATGGCAGAGGACACAGTGACCTGGATGTCCAGTTTAAGGGGTGACAAGGGACACTCTCACACACCTGGATGTCCAGTTTAAGGGGTGACAAGGGACACAAGGATGTGGATGGCCAGGCTCAGGGGTGACAGGGGACACTCTCACCGAGATGTCCAGGTTCAGGGATGGTAGGGGACACAATGTCCAGTTTAAGGGGTGACAAGGGGCACAATGACCCGGATCTCAAGGTTAAGGAGTGGCAGGGGACACTCACACACCTGGATGTCCAGGTTCAGGGATGACAGGGACACAATGACCTGGATGTCCATGGGTGACAAGGGACACACTCACACACCTGGATGTTCAGGTTCAGTTTAAGGGGTGACAAGGGACAGTGTCACACACCTGGCTGTCCAGGTTCAGGGGTGACAAGGGACACAATGACCTGGATGTCCATGGGTGACAAGGGACACTCACACACCTGGCTGTCCAGGTTCAGGGGTGACAGGGACACAATGACCTGGATGTCCAGGTTCAGGTGACAAGGGACACAATGACCTGGATGTCCATGGGTGACAAGGGACACTCACACACCTGGATGTCCAGGTTCAGCTGCTCCCAGAGGTCATCGTGCAGGGTGGACACCTCACTCTCCAGGCTCTCATACTCGGCCGTGCTGTTTGCCAGGGCCTGAGGGGACAGTGGGGGACATCAGAAGGGTCTTTGCCACCCAACACAGCCCCCCAAGCTGGGGACAGGGTGACAGCAGCGGGGACAAACCCTGAAATGCCCAGAGCACTGCATGGACAGAACCAGGAGCTGAGGTGACACCTGGAGGTGCTTTGTCCCCAGCGAGGGACTTTAGCTCCTCTGCTCCCCAGCCAGTTAAGAATTCCCTTCTGGGGACAAAAGGGACAGGGTGGGTGGCACGATGTCCCCAAGCCCCGCTGGTTACCGTGCTGGCCTGGGACAGCTCCACCCGGATGTTGATGAGTTGGTTCTGCAGAGATTCCTTCTTGTGCAGCAGCTTCTCGGGGTAGGCGGGCTGGCTGCCGAACATCTCCAGCTCCTGGTGTGTCCCCATCAGGGCACTCTCCAGGCTCTCCTGCGGGGACAGACACAGCCACCAGGTCCTGGCTGGTTGATAAAACACGGGGAATGCCTCAGCCTCTCCCCCAGATCGGGAATGTCCCCAAAGTGCCACCACCTCACCCCTGGGAGTGCCCAAAGCCACCTTGGATGGGGCTTGGAGCACCCGGGGACATTGGGTGCTGAAAACAGGTGAGATGGTTAAATGTCCCTTCACCCCAAACCGTCCTGTGGTGACATTTCACCTCCTCACTGCGTTGGTGGCACTTCCAGGTCCCTGTGTGGCCACTTGAGGTGCCACAACCAGGTCCCTGCATGGCCAGCTGAGGTGCCACCACCAGGTCCCCACGTGGCCAGCTGAGGTGCCACTGCCAGATACCCTCTGTGGCTACCTGAAGTGCCACTGCTAGGTCCCTGTGTGGCCACCTGAGGTGCCTCTGCCAGGTCCCCACGTGGCCACCTAAGGTGCCACCACCAGGTCCCTGCATGGCCAGCTGGGGTGCCACTGCCAGGTCACTGTGTGGCCACCCGAAATGCCATTATGAGGTCCCCAGGTGGCCACCCAAGGCGCCAGTGCCAGGTCTCTGCATGGCCACCTGAGGTGCCACCACCAGGTCCCCACATGGCTACCTGAAGCGCCATCACCAGCGCCCTGTGTGGCCACCCAAGGTGCCTCTGCCAGGTCCCCACATGGCCACCTGAGGTGCCACAACCAGGTCCCTGCATGGCCACCCGAGGTGCCTCTGCCAGGTCCCCATGTGACTACTTGAGGTGCCACCACCAGGTCCCCACATGACCAACTGAGGTGCCACCCCCAGGTCCCTGTGTGGCCATCCAAGGTGCCTCTGCCAGGTCCCCACATGGCCACCTGAGGTGCCACAACCAGGTCCCTGCGTGGCCATCCAAGGTGGCACCACCAGGTCCCTGCGTGGCCACCCAAGATGCCACCCCCAGGTCCCTATGTGACCAGCTGAAGTGCCACCCCCATGTCCCCACATGGCCACCCGAGGTGCCACCACGTACCTTCTCGGCCCGGAGCTGCTGCACCAGCCTCTCCTGCTCCCGCAGCACCTTGTTCTGCTCGCAGAGCTTCCCCAGCAGCTTCTGCACCAGGGGGGAGAGAAATGGGGGAGAGGATGAGGAGGATGAGGAGGATGAGGATCCCACTGGGATACAGCTGGGTACAGGGTGGGATTAATGGGATTTATGGCACTTCAGGGGGTGTCCAACCTCCTGATGGCACTGCAGGGACATCAGGGTGACATGAGATAGGGCCAGACCTAAACTAGGGGGGAGATTTATTCCCTGAGGGGCAGAAGTGACTGGGAGAGGATGAGGAGGATGAGGAGGATGAGGAGGATGAGGAGGATGTGGAGGATGAGGAGGACGAGGAGGATGTGGAGGATGAGGAGGACGAGGAGGATGAGGAGGATGAGGAGGATGAGGAGGATGAGGAGGATGAGGAGGATGAGGATCCCACTGGGACACAGCCGAGCACAAGGTGGGATTAATGGGATTTGTGGCATCTCAGGGGGTGTCCAACCTCCTGATGGCATTGCAGGGACATCAGGGTGACATGATGTGGCCAGACCCAAACTCAGGGGAAGATTTACACCCTGAGGAGCAAGAGAATTATTTCCATAAACGCCCCTTGCCCTCCTGAGGTTTGATTTTCTAAACACAGAAGGGAAAGCAAGAGAATGATGTGAAATCCACCAGATTTTTTTTTTTCCTCCACAAGACAGCAAAAAGAACATTAGGGTAAAACCCAAAACATCTCCTGCTGAGATTTTTTCAAACTGAAAATCACAATTTTTTGGTTTTTCCCAATATTCAGTTAACATCAGCTAACAAGATATAAACATCAAAAGCACAGCTGTGCCCACGGGGACACCGAGGGGGACAGGGGACACCGAGAGGGACAGGGGACACCGAGGGGGACAGGGGACACTGAGAGGGGACACGGGACACAGAGAGGGGACAGGGGACACCGAGAGGGGACAGGGCTGGCTCTTACATCGGTGTCCTGCTCGCTGAGCTTGTAGGGGTGCAGAGTGTCCCTGTAGGCCTCCGGGAAAGGTGTCACCTGCAAGCAGAGCCAGGGTGAGCCGAGAGCCCCAGGAAGCCCCGGGAAGGGCAGGAAGCTCCCAGCCCCTCTGTCCCATCCCGGTGAGCTTGGAAAAGCAGGCAGGAGCTGAATTCGGGAGGTGGTGGATGCTCCTCGTCGCTGGGATGGCGCTGGATGGGATGTTTTAGGATTTTGGCTTCTATATTTTTCATGTATTTGTAATCCTGTGATTCTCTCAGTGTGTAACTCTGAGTGCTGAGCTGCTGTTCTCTTGTTTTTAGACAAAACAATTCCTCTAAACCCCAAACTCAAGGACATCTCACTGTCTCAGAGCCCCAAAATATGTAAAAACAGTGAATTGGGGAGCAAACTTGGAGTGATTGACTTCATTACCCAAAGCTCTAATTGGAGGATTAAACCTCAATATGCAAATGGACAAAACTTATAAAGTATGAAAAACTGGTGACCTTGTAAAAAAATTATAAAGTATGAAAAATTCATGACCTGCTGTCCATTTTGGGTGTAACCCTGGGTGGGCTGAGATTGCCCTAAATGCACCTGAATGCAATTCAATAAATTTAATTGATTTTATTCTCCCCCACTTTGTCCAGCCTCTGAAGGCACCAGATGAAACCACAACCTCTCCCTGCCCATTCCCATCGGGAATAACCCAGAGACAACCATCCCCGAGGATGGAGAACCACAAATCCCGACCAGCCACCATTCCAGAGGCAGGGAAAACAAAGGAGCTGCAATTCCACCCCCGGCGGAGTGGGAGCACTCATAAATCAGCCCGCTCACCACCGTGAGTCATCCTCCTTTCCTGGAAATCTCAATCACTAATGGAACCTTCCTCCAGCAATTAAATTCCTCCCAGAGAGAGCCGGAGATGAAAGGCACGAGATAGGGGAAGGAGGAGATGGTTATTAGAAAGCAGACAGGCTGCTTTGGGGCCGTTTGGAGCTGCGGGGTGATGGAAATGGAGACTCGGCTGGGAAATGCCCGCGGGGCTGGAGGCAGAGCAGGGCGGATCGGGATGATGCTGCTGCCTCCGGGCAGGGAGCCTGGCCGGGCAGAGTTCACCCTGCAGCGCATCCCTGCTGGCACAGGATGGAAACAGGAGGAGTTTTGTGTTGGAAAATCCCATCCGGGAGGTGGCTGAAGGGTTTTTAGCTTCTGTTCGTCGTGTGTCTGTAGCTTTGGTGTAGTTCTGGGCTTCATACGAAATGAAAATGTCGGGAATTATTCCCCCCAACGCCAGCAGGGATATCCCAGTGCTGGGAATAAGGAGTCTCCAGGGTGGAAAAGGATGTTCCCTGTCCCTATTTTGGGAATTATTCCCCCCAACGCCAGCAGGGATATCCCAGTGTTGGGAACAAGGAGCCTCTGGGGGAGAAAGGCTGTACCCTCTCCCTATTTCGGGAATTATTTCCCCAACACCAGCAGGGATATCCCAGTGCTGGGAATGAGGAGTCTCCAGGGTGGAAAAGGATGTTCCCTGTCCCTGTTTTGGGAATTATTCCATTAGTTTGCCTCTGGGGAGAAAGGCTGTTCCCTTTCCCTGTTTCAGGAATTATTCCACTGCTTTACCTCCAGGGGGAAAGGCTGTTCCCTATCCCTATTTTGGGAATTATTCCCCCAACACCAGCAGGGATATCCCCGTGCTGGGAACAAGAAGTCTCCAGGGTGGAAAAGGATGTTCTCTGTCCCTGTTTCAGGAATTATTCCACTGGTTTGCCTCCGGGAAGAAAGGCTGTTCCCTTTCCCTGTTTCAGGAATTGTTCTCCCAATGCTAGCAGGGATATCCCAGTGCTGGGAATAAGGAGTCTCCAGGGGGAAAAGGCTGTTCCCTGTCCCTGTTTCAGGAATTATTTCCCTAACACCAGCAGGGATATCCCAGTTGTGGGAAAGGAAGGAGAATCCAGGCTACTCCCTGTCCCTGTTTCAGGAATTTTTTCCGTCGGTTTCAGAGCCGTGGGCTGCATTCCTGTCCTCCCACACCTTCACCTCGCACAACACCGGGAAAACAAGGACAAGCCAAGCCGCGGGCAGCTCCATTCCCACCTCGGGAGGATTTGCCGGCCGGGAATGACTCATGGATGGAATAGCAAAGCCTGGGATGGCCCAGCGTGTCCCCCGCCAGCGGGATGTGCCGGAGCCGTGAGTGGCGATGGCAGCAGTGACCCCCGGGGGTGGCCGGAGTGACCCCGGGGGTGGCCGGAGTGACCCCGGGGGTGGCCGGAGCCTTACTTGCATGTAGAGCTGAGCCCTAGGGGAGGAGGTCTCCACCATCCTGTTCACCATAGTGATGAGGGTTTCGCTCTCGCTCATCTGCGGCACACAGGGAAGGAAGGAAAGGGGACAGGTCAGCGGGGGACACCGCCCAGGCCGGCGGTGACCAATCCGGGAGCCGTCGGGATGAGAGGTGGCACCTCCTGGGGTGTGCTGCGGTGATTTTCGGGGCGCTCGGGGCGCTGGTTTTGGGGGAAACACGGATCAAACGGAGCCGGCTCGGAGCAGACGGCACGGACAGACAGCAGCGCGGACAGACGGCAGAGGTGTGGCCTGGCACACAGACGGACACACGGACACGCCCTGGCACTGTCCCTCCGTGCCCAGCCGGGGCTGGAGTGAGGGGACGGGAAGCTGAGCTGGGGGACAGCAGCGTCCCCGCTGGCAGGTGGCACTGGGATTGGCACATCCCTGCTGCCAGGGTTTTGCTCCATAACCCTTGGCAAAATCAGGGTTTTCCTCCAAAACCGCTGGCAAAATCAGAGTTTTCTTCCAAAAATCCTTTGCAAAATCAGGGTTTTCTTCCAAAAACCCTTGGTAAAATCAGGGTTTTCCTCCAAAAATCTTTGGCAAAGTCAGGGTATTCCTCAAAACCCTTGGCAAAATCAGGGTTTTCTTCCAAAAACCTTAGCAAAATCAGGGTTTTCCCCTAAAAACCCTTGGCAAAATCAGGGTTTTCTTCCAAAAACCTCTGGCACAATCAGGTTTTCCCCCAAAAACGCCCAGTTTTGCCAGGTCTGTGCCACTCCATGGGGACAGGACTGTCCCCAGCCAGCAGTGGCCACAGCTCCCTCGGTGCCGGGTGACAAAGCCACTCAAGCCACCTCCACCAGAGCTCCGGTGCCACCAGCCCCGAGCAGGGCATTCCCGGGAAGTCCTCAGCATCCCTGAAATCTGAAAGGTGACAACAGTTGGACCCCAAACCTGTCACCAAACAGGTGACCAAACCTGTCACCAAACCCCTCTGGGGCTGCAGCCGAGAGAGGTGTGAGAGAGAAAACAGAGCAGGAGGAGGTTTGAAAAGAGATCCTTGATGGTGTCACTCCGAATTAACCTCTGGGAGAGGAGAGGAGAGGAGAGGAGAGGAGAGGAGAGGAGAGGAGAGGAGAGGAGAGGAGAGGAGAGGAGAGGAGAGGAGAGGAGAGGAGAGGAGAAAGAAGAGAAGAGAAGAGAAGAGAAGAGAAGAGAAGAGAAGAGAAGAGAAGAGAAGAGAAGAGAAGAGAAGAGAAGAGAAGAGAAGAGAAGATGGCCCTGAGCTCCAAAAATGCCAAACCTTTTTAGGGAGCGTTTCAAAGAGCCGCGGAGAGGCTGCGGTGCTGCCGGAGGGTGAGAGGAGAGCTGAGAGCTTTTATCGCAGCGAGAGCTCCCGGCCGGGGCTGGTGCCGCTCCAGGGTGAGCACAGATCGCGGACAGGGAGATTTGGAGCCGAAATGGGATCGTGGCGGGAGTGGCTCCCTCCGTGTCCGTGCCAGGCTGGCCGGCAGCTCCTGGACCCGGCTGGGATTTTGGACACATCCCTGGGAGCTCTTGCGGCTGTAGCCCACTGCTCACGCTCCTGGGACGGGGTCAGCTCATGGTTTTCCTCCAAAAACCGCTGGCCAAGTCAGGGTTTTCCTCCAAAAACCCTTGACAAAATGAAGTTTTCCTCCCAAAACCCTTGGCAAAATCAGGGGTTTCCACCAAAACCCCCCTGGCAAAATCAGGGTTTTCCTCCAAAGGCCCCTGGCAAAACCAGGGTTTTCCTCCTAAACCCCCTGGCAAAATCAGGGTTTTGCTCTAAAAATCCTTTGCAAATTCAGGGTTTTCCTCTAAAAACCCTTGGCAAAGTCAGGGTTTTACTCCAAAAACCCTTAGCAAAATCAAGTTTTCCTCCCAAAACCCCCTGGCAAAATCAGGGTTTTCCTCCAAAAATCCCTGAGCTCTGCTGAGTTTTGGGCACTTCGCCCCAAACCTTTCACCCCCGATGAGTATCGAGGCCACCACATTGTCCCCAGGGGTCACCTGGTCACCTCTAGCTCTGGGGACACCCTGAGGTGCCCAGCACCACCCTGGGGGATTCCAGAGCCCAGAGAACTCCCCGAGAATGTTTGAACTTCCCCAAATTCCCTCCAAATCCCCCCAAAACTCCACCACACCACCCAGAGGCACTGCCGGGGGACACTTTCTACCGGGGGACACTTTCTGCCGGGGTGACACTTTCTGCCGAGGGGACACTTTCTGCCGGGTGACAAGCAGCCCTGGGATGCGGAGAAGGATGGAAAAAAGCCGAACCAAAAAAACCAAAGCCAACTTCGTGCTGCTGGAATGCCGCGAGGGGTGACGATGGATGGCAGCGGGAGGGGACAGGGACACGGGGACAAGAAGCAGCCGGTGAGGTGAGCCTGGGCGGCCAGCTCTGCCTACCTGCTGGTCCAAATATTCTAGGTTTCTTTGCAACTGAAGGTCTAAAAGTTCATCCTACCAGGAGCCAGCAGGCAAGAAAGGAGCAGCGAAACACATAAAAGAAGAAGCAAAGCGGTTAGGGGGTTGCCTGTGGAATGGCCGCCGGGCCGGGAATGCCGCCGGGAATGCAGCCGGGAATGTCGCCGGGAATGCCGCCGGGAATGCCGCCGGGAATGTCGCCGGGAATGTCCCCCGCGCCGCGACCCCCGGGGTGACCCTTCCTCCGGCTGCGGGGATGGATGGGCGGCACGGGTGGGGTGTGGTGGGATTCGGGCTTCTCCCTGCTCCGCTGGTTTTGGGGTCGGGAGGGAGCTCCCGGTGTCACCCGCCAGCTCCGGGAGGGGACACGAGGCGGGGTGGAGGCAGCAGCTGTCGCCAGATGTGAGGAAGCAGAGCGGGAGGGGTGTGGGGAGCACCCTGGGGGGCTGAGGGTGGCCCGTGGCTACAGAGGGGTTTTTCCCACGTGGATTTCCCTTGGGAACGGCCAGGATTCCAGCAAAACCCCAACCTGCCCAGCTCTGTCCCACCAGGCTGCACTGGTTGCTCCTCGGCCACCAAGTGAGGACCCCAAACTGCCCTATGTCCCTGTGTCCGCCGTCAGTGTCACCCCAGGGCCAGCAGGCACTCACCATTTTGTCATGGATGGTTGGGGACGCCGGGAAGTGGTATGGGTACATTCCAGCCGGGACGGGCCGCCTGTCCCCCAGGTAATCGTACTGCGGAGAGAGGGGACACCGCCCCAGATCAGGGACACGGCAGGGGGGGACAAACACCCGGCAGACAGGGGACAGGGACACCAGAGGTGCCTGCTTGGGAGCACATGGGGCACATCCCATTATCCCATCCCATCCCATCCCATCCCATATCCCATATCCCATATCCCATATCCCATATCCCATATCCCATATCCCATATCCCACATCCCATATCCCATATCCCATATCCCATATCCCATATCCCATATCCCATATCCCATATCCCATATCCCACATCCCATCAGAACAAACACAACCAGGGCACATTTGTAGGATTTCAAGCGTGACCCCAAACCTGCCACCCGCTGCAACCCACAGGCTTGGTGGCACTTTGAGACCAGGCTGTGCCCGCAGAGGGGACACAGCCACACTCCCGCCACCCCAACCCCACTCAGCCAAGCCCAAATTCAGATTTAAGGGAGATCTGCTGCAAAAATCCCTCCCTTCGACTGGGAAAACTCGGCAGTGCCCTGTGGGGATTCCATCACCAGGGGGTGACAAAGCGACCCATGACCACGGCAGCAGTGGGGACAGTTCCCGGCGACACCAAAGGTGCCCAGCGGTGCCAAAACGTGCCAGGGACGAGGAGCACCGACCTTGGGCGAGCTGATGGACCTGCGCATCACGAAGGCGGCCGGCTCGGCGTAGATCTCATCGCCCCGGGGCGGCAGCCTCTCGAAGCGAGCGCTGGGCGAGCGCACGGGCGAGTAAACCCTGGCGCGGCTGTAGGAGCCCTGGCTGGGCGAGCGCGGCACGGAGCGGGAGCGCGGCTGCAGCGACATCCTCCGCAGCGAGCCCGACGCCGCGTCCACCTCGTCCAGGTAGCTCGGCGGCCTCCCCGGGGCCGGCAGCCACAGCGGCACGTCCTGGCGGCCGAAGCCGGGGGGGTCGCGGAGCTGGAAGGGACCCCCGTTGCGGAAGGAGTGGCGTTTGTCGTCCAGCGCCCAGGGCGGGCTGACGCGGTCGAAGGCGGGCATGGAGCAGATGCTGTCGGGGCGAACGCCCGGCGGGTAGTACTGGTACTCCTCGGGGTACTGCGGCGAGTAGGGCGAGTAGTAGTCGGGGAGCCGGCGGGAGACGGGGTAGAACCTGGTGGGGCTGCGGAGGAGAGGGAGGGGTGAGAGCCGGGCTGGGGTGGGCGAGGAGAGCCCCAGAGGAGGTGGCCCGGATGCCAAAAAGGCTGGGTGGGTGGCAGTCTTCCTGCCAGGGGCTCGGTGGGAATTTCTCCTTGGAATTGCTCCTTCCTGGGGTCTCGTGGTGGCTTCTTCTCCTTGGATGCCACTGCCAGGGACATCGAGGTGGCTTTCCATCGTCACCCCCCTCCTCTCAAGGTCCCTGGGGTGACCTCCCCTCCTGGCATCCCTTGTCCCAGAGATGCTCCGGTGGCTTCCTGCCCTTGTGTCCCTCCTCCAAAGGTGGCTTCCCATCCCGGCCACCCTCCTTTCAAACCCACCCTCCTCAGCTTTTTGGGAGGCCCCACACCCAGCCCAGGGAGAGAGAGAAGCAAGGAGAGACTGAAACGCCACTTCCCGACTCCCAGGAGGGCCCCGAGCAGCCGGGAAGGGACAGAACCACCCGGGCTCCGAGCAGCATCCCGGCTCCTCCTCACCTGCGCAGCTCCTCGGGCGGCCCGGTGGCGCGGCGGGAGTTCACCCACTGCTGCAGCTGCGTCATGGAGCTCTTGCGCTGCGCCACCTTCTCGGGGTGGGAGCGCGGGGCCACCCCGCGGCGCTGGGCCGCGATGTCACCGTCACCGCCCGGCGGGAAGGCGGTGCTGCCGGGCCGGCTGGGCGAAGGGTACGGCCACCCGTTGGGCTGCGCCGGCCGCTCGTTGCTCGCCGGTCCCCGCGGCCCCTCGGGGTACGGGCTGCCCGGCTCCGAGGGTAACTCCTGGCCGGCGATGCCGTTGGCTTTGGCCAGAGGCTCCTTCTTGCCGTCGGGCCGCTCGGCCGGCTTGCGCTCCATCTTCTCCGAGCCGCGGCCGTCGCCCTCGCCGCGGGTCTTGGCGTCGGGCTCGGCCTTGGCGTGCTCGCGGTGCGCGGCGTTGCAGTGCTGCTGCTGGTGGTGTTTGCTGGGGGGGATGTTCTCCGAGTCCGGCTTCTCGTGCCTGGGGGAACAGCACGGAGGGGTCAGTGACCCTCGGCAGTGTCCCTGGGGTGGCTCTGTCCCTCCCTGAGCCTTGCGGGGTTATTGTCCCCCAGCTTGAGTGTCCCTCGTGTCCCCAAATGTCCTGGGGGTGCTGAGACACCATAGAGGGGTCAGCAACACTTGGCAGTGCCCCTGGGGTGGCAAACAATGTGCTGTCCCTCCCTGAGCCTTGCAGGGTCACTGTCCCCCAGCTCCAGAGTGCCCCTCATGTCCCCAAATGTCCTGGGGATGCCAAGAGAACACGGAGGGGTCCCCTGGGGTGGCCCTGTCCCTCCCTGAGCCTTGCAGGGTCACTGTCCCCCATTCCACAGTGTCCCTCACGCCCCCAACCATCCCCAGCCGCGGGGCAAGCACAGCACCACGTCCCCAGCAGGGACACCGCGGTGACACGGGGACACGGCGGGCTCTGACCTCTGCGTGGGGGGGATCTGCACGCGGGCAGCCTCGCCCATGGCCTGGATCCAGGCCTCCTGCTCCTCCGTGTTCTCGGCGCTGAAGAAGTAGGTCCGGATGCCGGCGTGCTCGGCCTGCGGGGACAGCGAGCGCCCGTTACGGGGCGGCAGCTCCTCCACCCAGCACACTGTCACCTGCAGGGCACAGAAGGGGACAGACACACACCATGGGTGAGAGATCCGAGCCCAGCCCAGAGCCTTCCCCTCCGCCCTCCCTCCGAGCTGGGGGAAAGCTTTGCAGCCCTCTCACAGGGGGGTTTATTTATGGGATTTTTTTGGGATCAGGATCTCTCCTCCTGTGGGAGGAGCAGCACCCCAAAAATCGGGGGGGAAAAGGGTCCCAATCCCGGCAAGAGCAGCAGCAGGGGAGCATCATCCATGCAGGGTGAGGGGAGAAGGTGGTTCTTCAGCCCAGCGAATGTTTTGGGATTAAAAGGTTAGGTTTTGCCCCGAGTTGGTGCTCGTTCTCTGCCCAGAATGTGCTGGAAGGAGCTTTTCATTCGAGGGCCCTTTTTGAAGCTTCCACCTTCCCCCCTGTGGGAAAGGGATGGGGGAAAGCGAGGAGGAAGAAAAGGGAGGAAATCAGAGTTTTCCTCTTGAAGGAACTTCAGGGTTCAATCTCTTGAAAAAACAAAAAAAAAGAGAAATAAACCAGAAAAACGATTTCTGATTAAAACCCCTTCCTTGGGTTTCCATCCTCCCCAGAGCATGCAGCCCAGCCGGGGTCACCTCCTGAGCCCCCCATGCACTCCTGGAAGCTCTGCAGGCAGAGGGAAAATGGAATTAAAGGGATCCATGGCCTGGATTAGTGGGAGCAGGGGAGCAGAGCCAGCCCGGGGTCCCTCAGCCTCGGCATGCACCCCAAAGACAAGAAGGTACTACCTAGGTGGTGGTGGCTGAGTGCTGGCGTGGTGGTGACACCCAGAGACCCTCCTGGCCCGGCAGCCTCGCCCAGCGAGGGGCAGGAGGAGGAGGAGGAGGAGGAGGAAACACAGACCAGGGTCAGAGTGAGTGGGGTGGGAACATCTCTGCCCTTCCCTGGACAAACCATCCTCCCAAAGCCGGCGAGCTGCTGAGCTCTGTTGGTGGGCAAGGGTTTTCCCCACAAGGTAGCAGAGATATTTCATGGAATCATGGAATTATTGAGGCTGGAAAATCCCTCTGGGATCATCGAGCCCAAGCTGTCCCTGATCCCCACCTTGTCCCCACCCTGAGTGCCACATCCAGGTGACACCTGCAGGGCTGAGCACTCCAAACCTCCCTGGGCAGCTCCAATCCCTGCCCACCCTTTCCATGAGGAAATTCCTGCTGCTGTCCACCCTGAGCCTCCCCTGGCCCAGCCTGAGGCTGTTCCCTCTCCTGCTGTCCCTGTGCCCTGGGATCAGATCCCAAATCCCTCCTGTCAGGGAGTTTGCAGAGCCACAAGGTCCCCCTGATCCCCTTTGCTCCAGGCTAAGCCCCCCAGCTCCCTCAGGGTTCTCCCAACCCTTCCCCAGACACCCCCAGGTCACCTCCATGGCCCTGTCACCTGCAGAAGGTGACATCAGCATGGACACAGGGCAAACCCCATGTGTGACCCACTGCCACCCCTCACCCCTGAACCCCACCCAGCCGAGCCTAAACTCAGATTTAGGGGAGATCAGCTGCAAAAATCCCTCCCTTCGACTGGGAAAACTCGGGAGTGCCCTGTGGGGATTCCAGCACCACCTCTGGCCACAGCGATGGCACACTGGGACCAGCCAGGGAGTGACAAAGTGACCCACGAGCAGCCGTGCTGGGGACAGTGCCTGGCGATGCCAAAGGTGCCCAGCGGTGCCAAAAAGTGCCAGGGAAGCTCAGGCCCTGCCAGGGATGGATGAGGGGCAGCAGCAGCCGCTGTCACCTCTCCCTGCTCCCCTCTCCAGCCCCACGGCAGTGACTCGTCACAGGCTCGCCCCTTTCTGGTGACACTTGCCAGTCACGCAGCTAAAACAGGGCTGGAATTGGGGACAACTCCTGGCTCAGCTCCGGAGCAGCTGCTGGGAGAGGCAGCAGCGATGGAGAGAGGAAAGCAGGGCAGGCAGAGGGACTGGCAGCACCCAGAACGCAGGGCTGGGGGCTGCAGAGGGCGGCGGTGGCCTTGGGGACATCGTCACGCGTGCCTCAGTTTCCCCAGCAGCGCAGATCCGCAGGGTACCCACGGGGTCACCCCAGCGCGCTCCATGCCCCGTCACCAACAAAGCCAGCAGAGCAGCAGGGACCCTGCCAGCATCACCAGCGCCACCCCAGCGCCACCGCGGTGCCACCGCCGTCCCGCCAAGCCGCGCCGCGCCCGCTGACCTTGAACGTGTGCTTCCTGCTGATGTTGTCCGAGGGCTGCACGGCCGCCACGCGGAAGCTGAGCAGGGGGATGCTGCCCAGGATGTTCTCCTCCTTCTCGTCTGGGGGGGACAAATCCCGGGGTGTCACACCCGCAGAGGGACCCCTCAGCACAGCCCCGTCACCCCGCAGCTCCTCCCCTCCCACCTGTGGGATCTCTCCCTGCCTGTTGCTGCTCCGCCTGGCTCGGAAACAACCTCCTCAATTATTGATGCCAGCCCGGCAGCTGCCAGGGAGGCGGGGAGAGCTCGGGATTAACCCCTCGAAGCGGGAAAAAACAGTTCAGCAGCGCTGCTGTCAGCGTGGAAAAAGCCCGGGGCTGCCGGAAACACCTGGCTGGTGGCACTGGAGGTGACACAAACTCCGGGGGTGGCCGTACCTTTGTAGTAGAAGAGGCAGCGATCCACCAGCACGAACCAGCGCTTGTTCCACTGCTTCACCCCCGAGCTGGCCTGCGGGAGAGGGGCGGTGAGAGCGGCATTCCCGGAATTCCCGCGGGGCCGGGAGCGGGTGGCACAGCGGGGTACCTGCTTGTAGAGCCAGCCGCTCTTGGTGACGGCGGCGTTGGGGTTCCTCTTCATGGAGTTGGAGCGTTTCCCGAAGGCGATGCCCTTGCGGGATGAGCGGGGAGCCTGCGCGGGGCGGCAGGAGATGCTCAGCGCCCGGCCGGGGGGTTCCTGGCTGCCCGGCCGGCCCTGGGCACCCACCCGGCCGCCAGGACGCTCCGGGGGCACCTCCGACACCATGGCGTGGTTGGGGGGCTCGCTGGGGACGGTGGCCGGCCGCTTGCTGCCCGCTTTGCTGGACATGTCCGAGCTCTGTCTGTGACACGGGAGAGACAAATCAGCCGATCTGGGTTTCTCCACCCCACTGGAGTTGTTCCCCACCATTCCCAGCCCTCCCTGTCCCCCATCCCAACCCGCTCGGGACCGAGGGGAGCCAACCTACTTGTGCAAGTCAAGCCTTGGGGTGTCCTCGGGGACCTGTCCCGTCACTGGGTGCAGGAAGGTGTTCCGCCTTTCATTGTGGCTGTGGGGACAGCGGTGGGGTGAGGGTTAGGAGTCCCCGTGTCCCCAACAGAGTCCCCTTGTCCCCCGCAGTGTCCCTTTGCCACCCTGTTCACCCAGCGCCACTCAGCCACGTCCCCAAGTGTCACATCCACTGAGCTGGACACTTCCAGGGGTGGCAAGCAGAGGCTGGCACCCCTCCTGGCTGTCCCTTGCTGTCAGGGAGTTGTGCAGAGCCAGGTTCCTCCTGAGCCTCCTTTTCTCCAGACTGAGCCTCCCCAGCTCGCTCAGGATTCTCCAAACCCTTCCCTGGACACTCCCAAAAGTGCCCAAGGTTGTGGTGGCCGAGCCATCCTTCCTGGGTGCCACATGCTGGGTGGCACCACAGGCCACACTCCCAGGTCACTGCAGCAGCAGCAGCAGCAGCAGCAATGGCCAGCCGGGGCTGTGCCTGCAGCCATGTCCCCAATGTCACCTCCTCCCCTGGCTGCTCCCGGAGCCATTGCCAAAGCAGCTCGAGGCTTTGAGCAGGGACAGGGGGGCTGTGAGCCCCCAGACCCCAAACACCATCCCAGGACTCCCCAGACCCCAAACACCATCCCAGGACTCCCCAGACCCCAAACACCATTTCAGGACCCCTCAAACCCCAAACACCATCCCAGGAGCCCTCAGACCCCAAACACCATCCCAGGACCCTTCAGACCCCAAACATCATCCCAGGACCCTCCAGACCCCAAACACCATCCCAGGACCCCTCAAACCCCAAACACCATCCCAGGAGCCCTCAGACCCCAAACACCATCCCAGGACCCTTCAGACCCCAAACATCATCCCAGGACCCTCCAGACCCCAAACACCATCCCAGGACCCCTCAAACCCCAAACACCATCCCAGGAGCCCTCAGACCCCAAACACCATCCCAGGACCCTTCAGACCCCAAACATCATCCCAGGACCCTCCAGACCCCAAACACCATCCCAGGACCCCTCAGACCCCAAACACCATCCCAGGAGCCCTCAGACCCCAAACACCATTCCAGGACCCTTCAGACCCCAAACACCATCCCAGGACCCTTCAGACCCCAAACACCATCCCAGGACCCCTCAGACCCCAAACACCATCCCAGGACCCTTCAGACCCCAAACATCATCCCAGGACCCCTCAGACCCCAAATACCATCCCAGGACTCCTCAGACCCCAAACATCATTCCAGGACCCCTCAGACCCCAAACACCATCCCAGGACCCTTCAGACCCCAAACACCATCCCAGGATTCCCACCACAAGCTGTTGCTGCTTCCCTGGCACTGGGCGCAGCTGAAGGGATCCCTGGCAGTGCCAGGAGCAGTGTGACAGGCTGTGCCAGGCTCAGCTGGCACCTTGTGCCACTGAGATGGCACTGCTGGGCACCCCAGCACCTCAGAGCCCTGCCATGCCATGTCCTGGGCTCATGGGGCTGTGCCATGGGGAAAGGATGAGGTTCAGGGCTCCATCCCAGGACATTCGCATTGGATCCCAACCCCTCCTTCCCAAATCCACCGGGCACCAGGACACTGAGCCCCCCGTGCCAGCAGCCACCGACCCTTCCTGCCTGTCAGCGAAACGGGGGAGTTCGAGCAAAGAAACACTGCTGCCAAGACCATCCTATCCCATTATCCCATCCCATTATCCCATCCCATTATCCCATCCCATATCCCATCCCATTATCCCATATCCCATTATCCCATCCCATTATCCCATATCCCATCTCCCATCTCCCATATCCCATATCCCATCCCATTATCCCATCCCATATCCCATCCCATTATCCCATCCCATATCCCATCCCATTATCCCATCCCATATCCCATCCCATTATCCCATCCCATCCCATCCCATCCCGAGCTTCATCCCAGCCTGGGCTCGTGCCAGCCCCATTAACCCCTTCCAGCCCAAAACCCGCTGCCGCTGAGCTGCCACCCCTCGCAAGTCCCACCCTGTCCCCTGCCAGGCCTCTGATCCCTCCGCCAGCACTCGGGGACACCCCAAAACCCCGCGGGATGCACCCCCAGTGCGGGGCTCGTCTGACCGGAGTCATCCTCAGCGCCCTGCCCGCGCTCCGGCACAGCCCAGCCTGTTCCCAGCCCGTTTCCCCCGGCGGTGCCCCGGAGGGGTTCAAGCCCCGGGAACTGGGGCAGGTCCCATCCCCGCAGTGACGCTGACGCGCGGGGAGGGTGCAAACACCGAGCCAGCGGCACCCTGAAAGCACCCCGTGTGGGAGGTGGGCGCTGCCAGCCCCCACCAGCCGCTCCCGACCCCAGGCCGGGGGTCTCCCCAGCCCTGCCCACCTCCCCGAACCCACACTGAGCGTCCCCCCGGCCCTGCCCACCGCAGGTCGCTGTCCCCTCGGGCCGGACCCTCCCTGCCGGCAGGACACCCCGATTTGCGGCCCCGCGGCTCCTCCGGGCTCCCACCGCGCTGCCTCCCCGCACCCCAAGCTCTCCGGCACCCCCAGAGCCCGGCAAGGGCCGGAATGCTGCCGCAAGCAGCGCCCGGCGGCCGCTGGAGCGCTGACCCCGCTCCAGAAACTCGCCAGTCCCCATCGCCTCGCTAGCACTGCAATGCAGCAGCCACTGCCCGGCCCGAGGGTCCCGCGCCGCCACCTCCCCGCGGAGCCCCCAGACCCACCCCGCACCCCCGGGGGGCTCCTACCTCACCCTCCGGTCCGCCCGGAACTTCAGCATGGTCCCGGGGGTTTTCCCGGCTCAGCGCCCGCTCCCGCCTCCCGGCATGGCCACCGCGGCGGGCACGGCCGGTGCCAGGTGTCGCCGCGCTGCCAGGGGACACCGGGGCGGCCCCGCGCGGGTCGGGGGGCGCGGGCGGTGGGCGAGGGCTCTGCCCGTCCTCTGCCGGTTGTCCCGGCGCCCCGCGCCTTGCGCCGACGGCGGTGGAGGAGCTCCGGGGGGCTCCGGTGGCTCCGGTAGCGCAGGGGTTGGGCGGCCCCGGTGTGCGGCAGCCGGCGGGGAAGGCGACAGCGGGGACAAACAGCTCCCGCTCGCGTCCCCGCAGAGGAGAGGCGAAGGGCAGCGCGGCACGGCCGCCTCCCCCAGCCCAGGTGCGGAGCCGGGGAGCTGCTGCTGGCACGGCAAGGGCGACACGGGCGGCTCGGGGGGCTCGGGGGGCTCGGGGGGGCTCGAAAGGGCTGGTGAGGGGCTGATGGCCCCCCAGCCCAGCAGGGCAGAGGGGAGGGGGTGTCACAGCGAGGGGAGCAGCCGCGCTGAGCTGAGCTGTGTCGCTGCCCTGGATTCAGTGGCTGCATCCCTTCCCCCTGCTTGTGTCCCCAAACCATCCCCGAGTGTCCCCAAACCATCTCTGAGTATCCCCAAAACATCTCTGAGTGTCCTCAAAACATCTCTGAGTGTCCCCAAACCATCTCTGAGTATCCCCAAAACATCTCTGAGTGTCCCCAAAACATCTCTGAGTGCCCCCAAACCATTCCTGGGTGTCCCCAAACCATCTCTGAGAGTCCTCAAACCAGTAGTGCTTCTGTCCCCAAGCCATCCCTGAGTGTCCCCTCTGGGGCTGTCCCTTCCCCAGGCGACACCGGGAGGAAATGTCGGTGACCAGGATGGGCAGTGGCACCGAACGGGGTGGGGACAGACAACGCGGGGCATCAGCACCCCAAAAAAAAGCCCGGGAAGGTCCCAGGTTGGGAGCAGCAGGATTCGGGGTGACCCACACTCCACCTGGGCTTTGGGAAGAAAATCCAAACCCCCAGGGCGGGTAGGAAAATCGTGGGGAGGGAGGGAGGGCAGGAAGGAGGGAGGGCAGGAAGGAGGGAGGGAGGGAGTCAGGCTGACATTTCCAAGAAAGCTCCAAAGAAGGAAGCGGAGCACGGAGAGGCTGCTGGTTTCCATCCCGCCGCGGCCCCGCTGCGGAAAACCCCCGGACACTGGGGGATGCTGCCCGCGATGGCATCAACCTCCCCAAAAATCTGAATTCAGCGCCAGCGAACACCTCAGGGATGTCCCTGCTGCCCCTCGGGTGGCACCAGTGGTGCCAGCCCATCCCAGAATGTGCCAACGCTGTAGGACCGACGGAACTGGATCTAAACAGAACTAAATCCAAACCCAAACTGAATCCAAACCAGACTAAATCCTAACCCAAACTGAATCCTAACCAAACTAAATCCTAACCAAACTAGATCCAAACCAAACTAAATCCTAACCAAACTAGATCCAAACCAAACCCAAACCAAACTAGATCCAAACCAAACCAAACCAAACCCAAACCAAATTAGATCCAAACCAAACTGAATCCAAACCCAAACTAAATCCATACCAAACCCAAACCAAACGAGATCCAAACGAAACTAAATCCAAACCCAAACCCACTAAATCCACCTTTCTAGGGCACTTTTTTGGGACACGGGGTGGGACACATGCATGGACAAACCACCACCACCCCACCCGTGAGCAGCACCAGCCTCAGGCCAGTATCCAAACCGGTGGCAAATGCCCCAGTGTCACTTGTCCCCGTGTCCCCATGTCCCCAATGCCGTGACACACCCACTCCTCCATCGCCACCGCCTGCCCCAGCCAAGCATCCGGGGACAAGGTCCCCCAACGGCTGCGGGCACAGCCAGCCCTCCAGAGTGACAGTGCCAGCGCTCGCCCGGTGGCACTGCCAGGCACCTGCCAGGGGGAGCTGTGGCCACTTTTGGGACCAGAAAGGCAGGGGACAGCATGGCAGGAGCAGGGGAGGAGCTACAGGAGCTGTGCTGGTGGCTCAGGGTTGGGGTGTCACCCTCTGCCACCCCAGTTTGGGGTCACGAGGGCTGTGCCAGGCTCGGTGGCTTTTAAGCTGGGGTCAGACTGAGTTTGCCAGCCTGGAGCTGGGCGTGGCACCAGCTGGGCTCTGTCACTGTCATTGGTGTCCGGGGGTGGAGAGGGACATGGCACAGCATGACAGATCCATGATCTGTGACGGATCCGTGTATGGGAACACAGCACATCCATGACTGATCCATGATCTGTGTGTAATCCATGGACAGGGACACGGCACATCCATGACTGATCCATGGACAGGGACACGTCACATCCATGACTGATCCATGATCTGTGACTGACCCATGTATGGAGACAGGGCACAGCCATGGCTAGCACAGGGACAGGGACATGTCACATCCATGACTGATCCATGATCTGTGACTGATCCATGGACAGGGACGTGTCACATCCATGACGGATCCACGGACAGGGACCCTGACTCCGCTGTCCCCACCAGCCCTGCCCAGGGCCGGGCAGCTCTGCCAGAGCCCCACCGCAGCGAAACTTCATCCCAAACAGCTCCAGGCTGGCTGGGAGCCACCGAGATCCAGCTGCTGCCTCCTCCCACGCTCTGATCCCAATCCCAGCCCCAACCCCAATCCCAGCCCCGATCCCAGCCCCGATCCCGATCCCAGCCCCGATCCCGATCTCGATCCCAGCCCCGATCCCGGTCCCAGCCCCGATCCCGATCCCGATCCCAGCCCCAATCCCGATCCCAGCCCCGATCCCGATCCCAGCCCCAATCCTGATCCCAGCCCCAATCCTGATCCCAGCTCTGCCCCCATTGCTGGGGAGGACAGGGATGGAGAGGTCTCCATGCCGGGATGGGATGGGGAACGGGCATGGAGGCAGCCAGAGTCCCCCAAAGTGGCAATAAAACCAATAAATCCCGAGGTTTTCCACATTCCCAGCAGCCAGGCAGCTCCCGAGGAAAGGACCCTGCACGTTGGCCTCCCTCCCGTGTTTTTCCAACCCTTCCTTCACCTCTCCCTCTCCTCCCGAGCCACATCCCTCTCCGCAGGCTGCAGCCCTCGGGAATTCTGTTCTCCCCGGGAATTGCAGCGCTCAGCACCCACGGGAGGGGACTCGGGGTCACCCTGTCACCCTGTCACCCAGGGGGCTGGCAGGGACAATCTACCCTTGCAGGAAGGAGGGTGAAGTGCTGAATCCCATTTTCAGGAGGAGCCCAGGGTGGGGAAAATGGATTATAAAATGGATTTTATGGCGCTAAAAAAGGGGATGCTCTGCACTCCGGGTCCATCCCGCTCAGCACAGGGGCGCAGGGACCACAGGGATTAAAAAAAAAAAAGGAATTAAATTTAGGAAGATTCACCACATTCACACCACTCCCCTGGGAATCCCAGCTCCTGCAGATTTGCAGCATGATAGATAAATAAATGGGAATAAAGCAGCTCGTGGGCACTCAAAACCCACTCGTGGAGCCACATATATTGAGGTTCCATCCTGTCCATCCCTGTGGAGCTCCTGGCTGATCCCAGTGCTCCCGGCTGGATCTGCTCCACCATCCCATCCCATCCCGGCCCTAATCCCGGCCCTAATCCCGGCCCCTCCGTCCAGCTGAGCCAGCGTTTCCGGCTCTGCGGCCAGCGGGGCTGCGGGTCAGGGGCAGTGCAGCCCTCCGGGGGAAGGAATCCCGCTCTGGGAGAAGGAATCCCACTGCGGGAGAGCAAATCCCACTCCTGGAGAACAAATTCCACTGCTGGAAAACAAATTCTACTCCTGAGGAAGGAATCTCACTCCTGGAGAAAAAAATCCCACTCTGGAAGAAGGAATTCCACTCCTGGAGGACAAATCCCACTCCTGGAGGACAAATCCCACTCCTGGAGAACAAATCCCACTCCTGGAGGACAAATCCCACTCTGGGAGAGCAAATCTCACTGCTGGAGAACAAATCCTACTCCCAGGCATTGCCCTGCACAGCCCTCTCCTGTGCTCCTGTCCCCAGTCATGGTGACATTCCAGTGTCACTGGGATGGGAACAGGGAGGCAGAGTGGGGTTGATGTCACCTCCTGCTCCCATCTGTGCTGGTGCCACTCTGAAGCCACCCCAGGGGGACAGTGCCACCCCGAGCATTGCATCCCCACTGCCACCTCAGCCCTGTGACAAACTGTCCCCACCAGCTGTCCCCGCAGTGCCACCCCGGCCAAAATCAGGGTTGTGGTGGCCGAGCCACCCTTCCTGGGTGCCACATCCCGGGTGGCACCACAGGCCACACTCCCAGGCAATGGCCCAGCCGGGGCTGTGCCTGCAGCCATGTCCCCAATGTCACCTCCTCCCCTGGCTGCTCCCAGAGCCATTGCCAAAGCAGCTCGAGGCTTTGAGCAGGGACAGGGGGGGTGTGAGCCCCCAGACCCCAAAAACCAGCTCAGGAGCCCCAAACACCATCCCAGAATCACCCAGACCCCAAAAACCATCACAGCACCACCCAGACCCCAAACATCATCCCAGGAGCCCCAAACACCATCCCAGGACCCCTCAGACCCCAAACACCATCCTAAGAGCCCCCAGACCCCAAAAACCATCCCAGCACCACCCAGACCCCAAAAACCACCCCAGCACCACCCGCTCCTGCAGGAGCCATCAGCTCCCCATCATCCCCCCGATTCCCGCGGGATCCGCGCAGGGAGGGAAGGAGGAGGAAAAGCCCGAGCAGGATCCTCTGGGAAGCAGCAGCGCCGCTCTGCCAGCCGTGCCAAGCCGGGCAAAGTCCTCGGGAAGGGCGGGCGGAGACTCCCGGGAGCCCACGGGCACATCCCGGCTCCGGGGGCGCGGGGAGGGAGAAACTCCCGGTGGGATGGACGGATGGGAGGATGGGAGGATGGGAGGATGGATGGATGGATGGATGATGGATGGATGGATGGATGATGGAGGGATGGAGGGATGGACAGACGGACGGAGGGATGGCCAGGAGCAGGGGGAAGGCCGGGGATTTCCAGAGAACAAAGCGGCTGCTGGCAGCCAGCGCGGCCGGCGGCGGAGGGGAGGGCGAGTCCCCCGCTGCAGCGCCAGCTGGGGTCGGGGAGAAGCACAAAAAGCACAAGAAAAGCACCGGGAGTTTGTGTTTTATCTCCCTGGAAACCCCGGCTCCAGCCCAGGCGCGGCCCGCGGGGGCTGCCGGCCAAACCACGCTGCTGCCGGAGATTTGGAGCAGCATCCTGACCCCATGGGGGGACATTCGGGGACGGTGACAGCTCTGGGAGAGGGGCGGCGCGGGTGACAGTCCATACGCTGGCAGCTGTGGTGTCGCTCCATTGTCCCTTCGTGGGGACAGAGCCCCAAACCCTGTACACCCTCAGAGCCACCAGTGCCACCCGGAGCCACCACTGCCACCCCCAGAGCCACCAGTCCCACCCAGAGTCACCAGTGCCACCCAGAGCCACCAGTGCTACCCGGAGCCACCAGTCCCACCCAGAGTCACCAGTCCCACCCAGAGCCACCAGTGCCACCCAGAGCCACCAGTGCCACCCGGAGCCACCATTCCCACCCAGAGCCATCAGTCCCAACGCAACCTCCAAGCCACCACCTGGACTCGGCCCTGGAGGGTTTAAACTGTCGCTAAGCTCTTTAAGAAGCCACTCGCAGGGACAGGAATACCTGTCCTGAGCAATCCCCGGTGCGAGGCATCAGAGCAGCCTGGAACTGACCCCTCCCGGCCAGGTCAGGGCAGGGGATTACGGCAGAGGAGCAGGGAAAATCCTGCGGGGACAAATCCCCAGCACCTGCCGGAGCCACGACAATCACACCCAGGTCCTCATGGTGCCATCCCTGGTGGCTGCTCCTGCCAGCTCTGCCTGTCACCACCACCGGCTGCTCCTGGTGGCCACAGACAATGGCCAGCGAGTGCCATGGCCGAGCTCTGTGTGCCACAGCCAGGCTCTGTGTGACATGTCCAGGGTCCGTGGGACACCTCCAGGGTCCGTGTGACACGTCCAGGCTGTGTGACACGTCCAGGGTCCGTGTGACACGGCCAGGCTGTGTGACAAGGCTGCACACACACACACACACACACACACACACACTCACCGGTGCCACCGCGCGTCCCCTCCGCCCGCTGCGCCACTCGCCGAGCCGGTGGCTCTCCCGCAGCCGGCCCGGGCGGATGATTTCCCTCCCAAGCCCATGGAGACCGGCATCGGTATCAATCATTAACAGCCGCGGCAGCTGCCGCCGGCCTTAACCCCCTCGGCTCCGGGCGGAGCGCCGGGAGCCACCCTTGCCCCCGCTGGAGTGGCAGCTAATGACACCGCGACACGGCAAAGCCACCGCGGGACAAACGGCCGAGGAGGAAAAAGGGTTCCCAAGGGGCTCCGCACCGCCAGGGACCCGCAGCCATCCCTGCAGTGTCCCTCCGTGTCCCTCAGCCCTGTCCCTGGGACACCCACAGCCCCGCGTGTCCCCAGACATCCCAAATGGCCCCATCCCGGATGGAGATGCCGAAATCGCCGCTCTCCCACCCCAGGTTCCCCCCGAGGGGCTGAGCCCCCCAGGAGCTGCTCCACCCCAGGCCAGGATCTCAGCTCGGCGCTCTCTCCCTCCCTTCCCGCGCAGCTTTTCCGAGGAACATCAATGGCTGTAACTTTACCCCAGCGTGTTTACAGCCCAGCTGCGGCTCTTGGCTCGCTCAGCCGTGCCCAGGGCCAGCTCGGCTCCCGCTCAGCCGCCACACCGCGCTGTCACAGCCCCCCTCCCATGCCGGGGGTCCCCCGCACGCTGCGGTCCCCGCGGGACCATCGGGATCACCATGGAGAGGGGACACAGGCTGGCAGGGCTGGAGGAGGAGCAGGAGGGCTGTCCCTGAATCCTGGGGACAGATGTCCCTGTCACCTCCCCCCCGCTCCGCCGCGCTGCTGGCCGCGTTACCCAACCTGCCGAGGGGTTGAATGATTAACCTCGGCCTGCGCCATCGCCGTGTCCCTGTCGCCCGTGCGCTGTCCCCATGTCACCAACCCCAGCAGCACGACCCCGCAAACACACAGAGGGTCTCAATCCCTGTCTCTCACCCCCTCCCCAGCTCCTGGAGGTACTCACAGCACCACCGCCCAGCTCCCTGTTCCCTCCGCGGCCACCCCGGCAATTTCGCCCTCGTCCAGCCCCAGCTGCAGCGCCGGGGGCGTCCGGCCTGGAATGATCCCAAATCGCCTCGGACAAACATCTGCACGGCACCACCCCGCCGGGCTGCGGCCAGGGCGGCCGCGGGATGGTTTCAATCACGGGAAAATCCCACCGAACGGCTGAAAAATCGCGCAGGGCAAGGAGCCAGGCACGGCAGCTGATAAGGCAGTCTGGCGGTGGGGCTCGGGTTGGCTCGCTGTGTCCGTGCGCTGGGCACGGCTTTGGGAATTCCCATTCCCCACATCCGTTTGGGATAGAAAACCACGAAATCCTCGCGAACACCCCGAATTGGGAATGCTCAGGGGGTGCAAGGGGGTGAAATTAAACACCCTCCTGCTCCCAGCAGTGATTCCTGAAGCTCTGCAAATCCAGGAGCTGCTATTCCCAATCCAACCCCCCGGGATGTGGCTCAGGGTGAGCCCAGCCTGGGCTCCACCAGCCCTGTCAGGCTGTGCCGCTCCCTGCGGAGCCCCTTGATGGTTTTTCGGATAAATCCCTCGATTTTCCGCTGCCGGCTCTCCCACGGGCAGCTCTCACTCGGGTGAAAAACAAACCCACCAACGCGGAACCTCAGGGAACGGGCACAGACAGTGCCACCTGCCCTGTCCCTGCTGCCACCTTCCCTGTCCCCGCTGCCACCGCGGGATCCCAATTCCCGGCGCTGTCGCGAAGCTCTGGATCAGGGGGTTGGGCAGCGCTGGCTCTGCCCCAGCCCGGGAGCTGCAGCGCTGCCAGGTCTCCGAGTGATTCATCCCAACCCCGCGCCCCGACCTCCCGCAGTCAAGCCCCGACACATTCGGCACATTCCTGGCGGAGCACCCACACCTGCCGGCGCGGGAGGCTGGGGAGGTGCCAGCGGGCTCTGAGAGGAGCTGCACGGATCCCAGGAATGGTCGCAAGGCCGGGATGGCCCAGGGGATGGAGGGGAAGGAGCGGCTGTGCTCTGGTGACACAGCAAATTGTCACCGTGGGCAGCCTGGCGCCTCCCCGGCACCGCGCCGAGCGCCCCGGTTGCCTCCCCGGTGCAGCGCCTGGGTGTGAATGGGGAAAATCTCCTTTTTTAGATCTGATCCCGCACCTTGCTGGGCCTGGGAACAGCCTGTCACCGGCGGTGACACAACCGCGCGCGGGTTGTGCAAGGCCCTTGTGCCAAACAGCTCCCAAGGACGGCGAAACGCCACCTCCGGGTGGCTCCGGGTGGCTCCGGCTGGCCACGGTGGCTCTGCGGCCCCAAATCCATCTGCGGCCCCAAATCCATCTGCGGCACATCCCACGGCCCCGGGAGCGGCCCGGGATCGCAGTGAGGGTGCAAGGAAATGTGTGGAGTGGCCAAAAACATCCCCAAAGTGGGTGGGAAGAACCAAGCCTGGTACCCACTGGTGCCACAGCAGCCCCCAGACCCCCCAAAAAATGGCGACATACCCACCCTGCCAATCTCCACGTCAAAAGAACCAAAGGCCCTCCAAACCAGGTTTGTCCTAAGCAAAAAGATCTAAAAAACCACACTCGGGGAGCCCCAGAATCCCAGGATCAGGCTCAGGATCTGCAGCCGAGGCTGGCACCATTTTTCCTCTGGCTCTGCAATGGTGCCACCCTTTGGGGCATCCCGGGGGGAGTCACAGCACTTCCCTGGGTGATTTATTGTCACCCCCCAGCCCACCCCACCCTGGTGTGGCCGGGAACAGCTTCCCGGTGAATCACAGCTCATTCCCAGCTCCCCAGCCGCGTCCTCATCAGCGCCCGAAGCCCAGAGCAGCCCCGGGGAGCAGCCGCGGGGGGAAAGCCAGGAATCTGCTGGGGAAGAGCAGAGGGAGCTGAACCCCCTCCTGCACACACCCAACACACCCCGGGAGTCTCCCAGGCGGCGCGGGGACAGGACACACCTCAGTGTCACCAAACAGCCCTGGCCGTGTCGCTTGTCCCCCTCCCAGCGCCACCTCCGCAGCGCCGCGGGCGGGCGAGCTGCGCAGAGCGAGCTCTTGCTCTCAGTGAAGTTTAGTTTAGTTTATAGTTTAGTTTAGTCACCGTGGGATGCTTCCAGTTGGGAATCGGGACAGTTCCAGCCTGCCGCTTCCCAGAAACCCCATTCGCTCGGGAGGCTGGTGCCAGCTCAGCTCCCCCTTCCTTCTCCCCCGGCAGCGCGTAAATAAACGCGGCCCCGGCCCTCCCTCCGCGCCGCGGGGAGGAGCAGCCTCGGCAGCCGGGGAGGGAAGCTGGAAGGACGGGATGGCTGAGCCGGGCTGGAGCCGCGCCAGTCGCAGCCTGGGGAGAGCCCTCGGCGGTGCCTTTGGCGGCGGGGCAGCTCGGGACGAAGCCCTTGGGATGGTAATGAGATTCCCCCCTTGGAATGTCCGCCGAATCCCTCCAAAAATGTCACAGCATCCCCTCTTGGGACACTCAGGGCATCCCCCCTTGGAATGTCCACTGGATCTCCCCTTGGAATGCTCCCAGGATCCCTCCGAGGATCCTCACGGCGACCCAGGAGCTGCACGGGAGTTATTCCGGCAGATCAAGGAACTGGTTCGCTCGGCCCTGGGAAGAGCCCGAGGCTCGTCCCGCGTTTCCAGAGGGCACAGATGGCATAAAGGACGTGGGAAGAGCAGTCAGGCGCCGCGGAGGTGGCGATGCCTTCAGCAGGTGGCTCCTGCTTTTCCCTGGGTTTGGCTCAGGCAGGATGCTCCACGAGCTCGGCAAACACTGTCCCCCAGCCCAGCCCGACCCAGGAGTCGAAGGAATGCGATCCCAAACCTCAGCTCCTCAGGAAAGCAGCAAAAAGCCATCCACGAGCTCAGCCTGCCTTGGCACCTTTCTCCCTCTCACCTTTTCCTTTTCCTTTCTGCGAGAAAGGACGGAGCAGGATGGAGGCAGGACCGAGCTCAGCTCCAAACCCTGCCAGCGCCGGAGAGTTCATTCCCAGCTCCCGGGCATCCCCAGGGATGGAAATGGGATGGGATGGAAACCACAGCCATCCCACATCCCGCAGCAGGCCGGGGCAGACCCACCACACCCACACGGCGCTGCCAACAGCCGCTGGGGCACCTGCCGCGGGGATTTGGGGTGGAAAAGCCTGGAAAAGGCTTTTCCAGGCTCCGGGAAAGCAGCTGGAAGCGTGGCAGAGCTCTCACTTTAAAAGAGCTTTACTTTAAACATCCCTTTAAAGGGAGCGAGGCAGGAGGCGCAGCTGGGTCTCCCCCAGGTGATTTTAAGCAGCATTTCCAGGAGATTTTTTGCTGGAATCTCCAGGATTCCCAGCCGGCTCCTTCAGGGCTGCTCCCCCAGGTTTTGGGGACAGTTAGGGAGGCACAGGTGGCACAGGGAGGGTCCCCAGGGCGGGCAGGATCCTTCCCGCATCCCGGCTGGCAGCGCAGCTCAATGCCTCTGCCTCCTCCCGGCCCTGCCAGCCTTATCCTGCCGCCACACCTTCCCGGAGCTCCCGCCCGGAATTAACCCCTGGCAGAGCGCAGCCGGGCCTTTCCCGCGCCGTGCCCGCCCTGCCACCTGCCCCGGCCGCGGTGACAAAGCCTCTCCCCGCTGACATCCGCCGCCGCGTCCCCTCCCCACGAGCCCTCGCCCCGGGAGAGCCTCCGAACTCGAGTTTTGCCTCCCCCGGCGCAGCTCAAACCCCTCCAGCACTTCCACCGCTCTCCCTCCAGCCCTTGAGTCTCCCTCCATCCCCTCAACCCCCTTTTTAACCCCTCCGAGGCCGGGCAGCCGGCTCAGTTACCTGCTCCCAGGTGCTGCCGAGGGGAGAGCGATGGGTAGGAGCCAAGGCTAGCAGCCCCGGGCCGGCGGGGACCGAACGGGAAAAGCCCCGGTGGCCTCCGGGAGCGGCAGGAGCAGCCCGGCCGATAAGCGAGGGCTGAAATCCGAGCCCGCAGCTCGGCTCCTCGCTATATAAACACCACGCACACCCCCGGCCGCGCTGCCTCTCCCGCCACTCCCGCCGCTCCCGGCCACGCCAGGCGCTGCGACAGCGACAGCGACAGCCCGAGCCCCTCGGCAGCCGTCCTGCCCCGTCTGCCGCGCCGCTGCCAGCTCGAGGTGGAGCTTCGCGCTGGTTTGGGGAGGCGCTTCAGGTGTGCTGGAGCTCCGCGGAGCGCTGCGGGGGCTGCGCGTGGGGAAGGGGAGGCTCCGGTGGGCACCGGTGGGCACCGGGTGGGGAGGGACTGCGTGGGGATGTGGGAATAAACCGTGCGTGAGAAGCGAATACCGCGGGGTTTAGCCTCAAAAAAAAGCAGGTGGGAGGAGCTCAGCGCCACGCTGGATCAGCTGACGAGGCACCTGTGGCCATGGGAAATGTCCCCTTCCCCGGCGGTGACAACGGGCGGTGGGTGCCCGGTGCCACCCCGAGGCTCAGCCCCACGGAGGGGACACGGTGGCCGATGGCCAGGAAGTGGCCACCCCGTGCCACCGCGGGGCTTCCTCGTGCCACCGCGGCACTTCCTCGTGTGGAAGGACTTGCCGCGCTGCCTGCAGAGGGACAAAACCCTCCGCGACACAAAACCCTGCCCTGTTCTCCCCGATTCTCCAGGCTCAGCCCCAAACCGGGACTGCCACACCCCACGGGCGAGGCCGGGCCGGGAGCTGTCCTGCTCCGGGGGATCATCCCGAGAATCACCCGTGGGAAAAGAGAACCCCACCACCCTCTGCCAGCCGCGGGTGAAGCCGCTTTGTGGCACGGCGACAGCAGGGACATCTGCGGGGACATCTGCGGGGACATCACCTGTGCTGGGGGCTTAATGGTGAGAAAGTCCAGCTCCTACTCCTCCTATTCCTCCTCTTCCTCACATTCCAGGCTGGATCCGGGCCGGGATTGTCATTTGGGGCGCAGGGAGCCCCACGGAGCCCTGAGCCAGCTCCCCGCCCCGGTTGCACAAGCGGCCCTGCGGCGCGCAAACAATCCCAGCCTGTTTACGGGCTGCGCCGCCATCGGCTCTGCCACCTGCTGCTCCCCGAGCTCCCGCAGCGATTCACCATCTCCTGAGATCCCTCTGCCAGCCCTTCCCTGCCGGGCAGGGCCACCAGCGGTCACCGGTGTCCCCTCAGCGTGGGGACACCGCCCAGGACAGACGGGTCTGGCTCGAGCAGCACCCGGACCTTGGTGTCTTCCAAAGGTCCTTTGGAAGAGCAAATTTGCTTCTGGAGAGGCTGGATGGAGTGGGATGATTTGGGATTTCCTCCCCACGGCCACCCCCCGAGGACTTTGGCCACCAGGGACAGCACCTGGGAGAGAGCTTGGGAGTGAAAATCTCCCTGCTGCAGCTCCTCTGGTCACAACGAGGCCTGGGAGCATCCAAAATCACCTTCCAGCAACCCCAAAATCCCTGGAGAAGCCAAAATCACCTTCCAGCAACCCCAGAATCCCTGGAGCAGCCAAAATCATCTTCCAGCAACCCTCAGAATCCCTGGAGCAGCCAAAACCACCTTCCAGCGACCCCAAAAATCCCTGAGAATGGAGCAGAGAGCCTCTCCAGCACGGCCCGGGGCTCCTGCCAGCACAGAGGGAGATTTGGGGTGAACGGAGGAGAAACAGAGAACCCCTCCTGTGTTTTGAATCCACAGTCATCAATTCGGCCTAAAAACGAATTTTTTTTTCTCCAGTTTCTTTTGCTTGAAGAGCAGAAGGGATGATCCCAAACCCACCGCGCTGCTCCCAGCCCCAATCCCTGCCCCATCCACGCAAGGAAAAGGCACAGATTCCACTCACCCTGCTCTCCCAGGTTTTGGGGACACCCCTCACCCCTAAAGGGGGGTTCAGGCCCTCCCTGCTGCCCAAACCACCCCGGACACGCGGAGCATCCAGCAACCCGAGCCTGAAGCCAAGGTCCTGCTTATCTGCGGCACAAGCATGTCTGGTGATAAGGCCGGGGGTGAGATAAGGCAGCGGCAGCCTCGCCGCTATCAGCAGCCCTTCCTCCAGCCCCGCGCCCCAAGGCTGAGGGGCTCAGAGCCCCCCAGGCGCCCCCCGACATCTCCCCCATCCACCTCTCGCTCTGACGAGGTTCAAAAGATTCATCCCTTTCCCGGCTGATCGCTGCTTGCCGATCAGGCGAATCGTTGATTCGGGGCGGGGGGGAGAGGAATTAAATTAAAAAAAGAAAACAGCAGCAGCCGAAGGAAAAGTGAAACACAAAGCAGGGAGGATAATTTGTCAGGGGAGCCCTGACAGCACCGAGGAGGGGCACAGCCAGCCCGGCCGCGTTAGGCTCTCGCCACAAAAACAGGAATTGCAAATCATCGCTGCTCAGCCGAGCTGAAAGGAGAGCCGCGCCGAGGGAAAATAAACCCGCGGGAGAGAGCGAGGGGAGCGGAATTCACCTGGCGCACACCTGAGCCTTCCTCCACCTCCTCCTCCTCCTCCTCCTCCTCCTCCTCCTCTTCCTCCTTCTCCTCCTCGCTGCGGGCACCGGGGGCTGGGCATCCCCTGACTGCATATCCCAGGAAAAGAGGAGGGAAAGCCACCCCGGAGCGGCTGTAGGGGTCACCCCAAAGAGTGGCCGAGCCCTGGTGGCTGTCCCCTTCTCCTGGGGTGGATTGGCACCCTCGGTGGCATTTCCCGGGATCTCCAGACGGGATGTCCCCGAGCGTGGGGATCCCAAAGCTCGGCTGGGGTTAAAATTGGGGGATTGGAGGGGAAAAAAGACCCAAACACGCCAAAAATCCCCCGTCGAGTGGCATTTTCCTCCCAGCCTCCGTGCCAGGCTGTGAATACCCAGCACCCGCTCTGGCGGCGGGGTTTGACGGGCGCAGAGGGTGGCAGGCAGGGACAGGAGTGGGGACACGCTTGGTGGCTGGCATGGGGTGGCTCCACCCCAGGGACAATGCGGGAGCGGTGGGTCAGGCCAAAGGGGACCGTGCCAGCGGGGTGGCAACCGCCAGGGAGGTGACACCGCCAGCGAGGTGACACTGCTAGCCGGATGACACCGCCAGTGAGGTGACCCTGCCAGTGAGGTGACACCTCAGGGAGGTAACCCTGCCAGTGGGGTGACACCGCCAGCAGGGTGGCACTTCCAGTGAGGTGACACTGCCAGTGAGGTGACACCGCCAGGGAGGTGACCCTGCCAGCGGGGTGACACCTCAGGGAGGTAACCCTGCCAGTGGGGTGACACCGCCAGGGAGGTGACACCGCCAGCAGGGTGGCACTTCCAGTGAGGTGACACTGCCAGTGAAGAGAACCTGCCAGCCAGTGAGGTGACCCTGCCAGTGAGGTGACACCGCCAGGGAGGTGACACCGCCAGTGAGGTGACACTGCCAGTGAGGTGACCCTGCCAGCGGGGTGACACCTCAGGGAGGTAACCCTGCCAGTGAGGTGACACCGCCAGGGAGGTGACCCTGCCAGCGGGGTGACACCGCCAGTGAGGTGACACCGCCAGTGAGGTGACACTGCCAGTGAGGTGACCCTGCCAGCGGGGTGACACCTCAGGGAGGTAACCCTGCCAGTGGGGTGACACCGCCAGGGAGGTGACACCGCCAGCAGGGTGGCACTTCCAGTGAGGTGACACTGCCAGTGAAGTGAACCTGCCAGCCAGTGAGGTGACACCGCCAGGGAGGTGACACTGCCAGGGAGGTGACACCGCCAGGGAGGTGACACCGCCAGTGAGGTGACCCTGCCAGCGGGGCCAAGCGGGGGCGAGGCAGAGGAAATCCCCAGAGCGCCCCGGAGGCAGCGGGGTCGGTGCCAGCGCCGAGAGCAGCCGGGGCACGCTGCCAGGCTGGCACTGGCACCGCGGGGACACGCCACCGCCCAGCGTCCCCAGCGCCACCCGCGGCGAGGGCCGAGCGCAGAGGAGTCCCCTCTCTCCGGACATCGCCCCAAATGTCCCCAGCAGATGTCCCAGGACCCCCGCGACACCCCCGCGGCCACCCCCGCACCCAGCCAGCCCCGCCGGGGCTCGGGGTGCGACACGGCGGGGGCAGCGGGGACAGCCCGGGGCAGGGGAAGCGCTCTGAAGCGCGGCCCTGCCGCAGGACTGCTGCCTCATTAGAGAGCAATTACCGGCTAATTACGCGATGGCAACACCCAAACCCGATCAGGAAATGGGGCTGCCGGGTGCCGGCGGGCGCGCGCGTGCCCGGGCGCACACATCCCACCCCAAAAACCTCGGGAGCTCCCGGGAGCAGGGATAAGCAGGGATGGGACGCGTCACAGGAGGTCACCGGCTCTGATTGCCACTGTGCTGGCTCCGTGCCTCAGTTTCCCTGTTTGAGGTTACACATTCTGCTCCCAGCCTCTCCCCGAGGCATCCGACAGCTCCGTCCCCATCTCTCTGCACCCCAAAATCACCCGCGGTGGCTCTGGCTCGGTGGGCAGCACCCCCATATCCCCATCCCAGAGCTCTCCAGCTGGCACTGGGATGCTCGGGAATGGGAATGGGGTCTGTGCTGTCCCGCTGTCCCTCCTGGGCCTGCCCTTGGTGGCACCTGCAATGGGGTCACACCGCCCAGTGTCACACCAGGGCCAGGACAGCCCTGCTTTCGGCCACCCCATATCCCGTGGCTCCCCAGGGCGGGTGAACTTTAGCCGCACAAATCACATTCCTGCCGGCTTATCTGGGGTGGGCCTGTCTGCAGCCAGAGGCCACCAAGGCCACTGGGGAAAGGGACAGCTCTCCAGGAGAGGCCAGGCGCAGGACTGGACTGTCCCCACCAGCACCCATCGCTCTGCCCCACCATCCCAGCGACCCTCAGGGCGACAGGGCGGGGACATTCGGCCACCGACGGCTGCAGGGCCAAGGTCGCGGCAGGAACAGCTCGAATTGCGGGGAGGGGACGCGGGGGGACAGGGACAGGGACAGGACGCTGATGGCTGGGGAAGGGCCTGGCATTGCGGGCACAGGGAGAGAGAAACGCGAAACGAGCACAACGAGCGCTCCTCGCTGCCCTGCGGGAACTCGTCACCGCTGAGTGTCGCAGCCCTGCGGCCCCGCGGCTCCCCAATTCCTTCATCTCCCTGACAGGCGGCAGAGCAGCCGGAGCTGCGGGCGGCCCCGAGAAAGGTCACTGCGTTTGCACATCCGCAAAACAGGCGTTTAGGAACAGCAACGGAAAGGACGAGGGGGGAGAGAAAAATCCCCCTTTGGCGTGGAAAAGAGGGAGAGCGGCGCAGGGAAAAGCCACCCTGTCCCAGCCCAGGGTCCCCCAGCGCCCCGGGTTTGGCACAGGGCGATGGGCTCGGAAATCATCCGGCAGAGGAGAAATGGGTAGATTTGTATCTCCTGCTTTGCCTGAGCTTTCCGGGCCCCGAGGCTGCGATCGCCTTTTCAGATTCTCCGGAAGAATGAAGGCTGGAAAATCGCTTTCAGTCCATCAAGCAGCTGGCTCGGGGTGGGGATTTGGGGTCCTGCTGTACCCCCGAGCGAGCAGGGAGCAGAGCTGAAGCCCTGCGGTGCTGTGGGACATGAGGGCAGCGGTGCAGCGGGACACGGGGACAGGGGATGGTGGCTCCAGGGGGGGAAAGGGACAGCGGGATGTGGAGCGGGAGCTGAGCCGCCTCCGGACGCACTCCCGGGTGCTCAGGCTGCCCAATTCCAGCCGTGCCCTTTCCAGCGAGGTCTGGCTGCCCCCGGCCTCACCCTGCGCCAGCCCGCCGGGTCCTGAGACGCACAAAATGTCACGACCCTGCTGTCCCCGAGGGATTTTCCGCGGCTGGAAGTGGAGCCATGCAAAGCTGGGGGGATTCACCTCCTGTCACCGCGGAGAGGGGCAGAGCAGGAGGGGAGGATGGGGTGAGACACTGGGACTGGGGAGTGACCGTGCTGAGCCCGCACGGAGCTGCGGCCGGAGCCACCCCCAGCAACCCCGCAGAGCCACCGGAGCTCTTGGGGACTGCTCGGTCCTGGTTGTCCCCAGCCCTGTCCCCATGGGTCACCAGCACCTCATCCCCCACCTCAGCTGCAGCTCAGCACCCACCAGGAAGGGTCTTGGACCTCCAAAACCCTCCTGTGGATCCCTTCCAAATCCTCCTGGACCTCCAAAACCCTCCTTGGAATCATTATTCCGAATGATCTCGGACCTCCAAAACCCTCCTGGGAGTTCCTCCATATCCTCCTGGACCTCCAAAACCCTCCTGGGAGTTCTTCCAAATTATCTCGGACCTCCAAAACCCTCCTTGGAAGCATTATTCCAAATCCTCCTGGACCTCCAAAACCCTCCTTGGAATCATTTTTCCAAATGATCTTGGACCTCCAAAACCCTCCTGGGAGTTCCTCCAA
Organism: Lichenostomus cassidix; assembly: GCF_008360975.1. Classification (NCBI taxonomy): domain Eukaryota; kingdom Metazoa; phylum Chordata; class Aves; order Passeriformes; family Meliphagidae; genus Lichenostomus; species Lichenostomus cassidix. The sequence continues at coordinate 4,267,486 of NC_139506.1, forward strand.
ACCCTCCTGGATCTCCAAAACCCTTCTCCGGGTCCCTCCAACCCCTCCTGGTGCCCAGCCCGGGGTGGGGCTGAGGCTGCTGGGGGCAGTGCCAGCGGGATGGAGTTTTCCAGCCGTTCCCCCAGGCCGGGATGCTGTGCCAGGGCTCTGCCATGGGCACAACCCCTCGCCATCCTCCCCTGTCCCCCCTCAGCCACCCGGGCGTGCAGCAGCTCGGCGCTGCAGGTGCTCCGGGAAGTGATGCCGAGCGCAGGGCTCATCCCGCGGGACCGGCCGGGCAGGGCTGGGAGGCGGCCGGGGCTGCCCGACCGGTCCTGGCCGTTCCACCGGAGCCCGACCCACGGCACGGCATCCCCGCGGCTCCGGGGCAGCGCTGCTCCCGGCCCGGCTGCGCACGGACAGGGATCTCCCGTGTCCGTGATCCTCCCACGCCAGGTCCATAATTCCCGTGCTGTATCCACAATTCCCGTGCTGTATCCATAATTCCCATGCTATATCCATAATTCCCGTGCTGTATCCACAATTCCCGTGCTGTATCCACAATTCCCGTGCAGTATCCACAATTCCCGTGCTATATCCATAATTCCCATACTGTATCCACAATTCCCATGCTATATCCACAATTCCCGTGCTATATCCATAATTCCCATACTGTATCCACAATTCCCATACTGTATCCACAATTCCCGTGCTATATCCATAATTCCCATGCTATATCCATAATTCCCATACTATATCCATAATTCCCATACTGTATCCACAATTCCCGTGCTGTATCCATAATTCCCGTGCTATATCCATAATTCCCATGCCGTATCCCTGATCCCCCCGTGCTGTGCCCCCCCAGCCCACCTCCCCATCCCTCCCACGCAGGGTGATCACGGCTGAGCCCAGCTGGCGCTCCCACCGTGCCCTGGAGAAATCCAACAACCACATCCCAATTTCTCCACCTGGATGCGAGGTCCGGGCCTCGCTGTCCCCGAGCCGCCGGAGCTGCTGCCGGCGTTACGTAAGGAGAGCTCGGAGGGGGGAAAACGCCAGCTCGGCGCTCCTGCAGCAGGAGGAGAGCAGCAGCAGCAGCACGAGCGGCAGGAATATGGGTGCCGGAGCAGCGGGAGGACGCGGGAAGCGGCGGGAGGGTGTGGGATGTTCTCCCTGCGCGGTGACAGCCAGGACAAGCTCCAGCCCCGATCGCAGCCCCCCAGGAGTGGGACACGCCGGGGATGGGGAGGGATGGTCCCTGGGGTGGCAGAGGGCAGTGGGATGCCCGGATCAGCTCCTGCCTCCTGCTCCGAGAACAAAGGGATGCTCGGGAAGGCTCCGGCGGCCTCGGAATCCCTGGCGGGGGCTCGGGGGCTCGGAGCAGGGGGTGGGAGATCCTTTGGGGTTTGGAGAAATCCCACAGGCTGGAGGGGTCGGGGTGAGAGACTGGGGGGACACGGTGTGGGGGGATCACGGACACAGGATGAGGGGGATCACGGACACGGCCCGGGAATTGTGGATAGAGGATAGGGGGGATCACGGACACGGCGTGGCGTGGGGAGATCACGGACACGGCACCGGAATTATGGACACGGCACCGGAATTATGGACACGACACGGGAATCATGGACACGACACGGGAATTACGGACCCCGCACGGGGGGATCACGGACCCGGCCCACCCCCGAGCTCCCAGCCCATCCCCGGCCCGCGGGGTGTGCGGAGCAGGGCGTCTGTCGCCGAGCTGCCAAACACACACAAAAGGCGTCTCATTATCCCCTAATTAGTGCCTTGCCAGCTCCTGCAATTAACACCCGTGCAGGCGGCTGTTGTTGAGGTAAACAGAGCGTTCGGAGCGCCCTGGAGAGCCGGGGGTCCTGGCGGGGTGCAGACCACCCAGGGGCCGAGGCTAGAGGGAGAGCTGGGCGGGGAACAGGGACACTTTCCACTATCCCAGGTCACTCCAAGCCCCGTCCAGCCTGGCCTTGGACACTGCCAGGGATCCAGGGACAGCCACAGCCTCTCTGGGAAATCCATTCCAGGGCCTCCCCACCCTCCCAGGGAACAATTCCTTCCCAAAATCCCATCCATCCCTGCCCTCTGGCAGTGGGAAGCCATTCCCTGTGTCCTGTCCCTCCAGGCCTTTGTCCCCAGTCCCTCTCCAGCTCTCCCGGAGCCCCTTTAGGCCCTGGAAAGGGTTCTAAGATCTCCCTGGAGCCTTCTCTTCCCCAAGTGAACACCCTCAGCTCTCCCAGCCTGGCTCCAAGCAGCCCTTGGAGCATCTTCTTGACCTCTGGACTCGCTCCAGCAGCTCCACTTTCTCCCAAAACGAGCCCATGAGTCAGGAGCGGGCAGGGTTGGACTCCAGGCCTCCTGTCCATCCCCAAACCCCACGTCCTCCTGCACAGCCAGGTGTTTATTCCTGGGAAACATCAAAGGGATCGCCCAGGTCTTAAATGGCCTTTCCCCGCCTGACCCAGAAACGCGGATCAAGAGCTGCCTCATCCCTTAATTGAGAAGTTGGTGACTTTGAATCTTTATTAAAGAGCTTTGGTGAATTCGCAGATTAAGGCCACAACCGGCCACTGTGCCACCAGCCAGCCTCACTGCCTGCCACCATCCAACCTGATTCCCTGCATGCCAGCGCCGGAGCCACCTCGCCCTGCAGCCGCTGCTCCGGAGCCTTTTCCCTGCTCCAGCCGGGCTCTGGATGAGCCCTGAGAGAGCTCCGGATGAGCCCTGAGAGAGCTCCCTGTGCTTTTTTTCCAGTAAAAACTGGAATCAAACGATAAAAACCAGCAGAGCACCGATTTGCTCGCACAGAACAACCCATTCCCAAGGTATTTTCCAGCTGGGGATGGTGGAAGGAGCAGGCAGGGCTGGAAGGAGGACTCCACATTTCCCCTTCCCTTCCCTTCCTCCCTCTGCCTGGAGATTTCCCTACCCGTGCCCTGAGCTCCTCGGCAGTGCCAGGAAAAACAGGGATGTTTTGGAGCTCGGGGCAGCGGGAAGGGGCTGCCGGCAGGGCAGGACTTCCCCCGGTGGGCGTAGAGCTGCGAACGCTGGGGAGCAGCGAGGCTGGAGAGCAGGCAGCGCGCTCCTCGAGGCGCTATTCCTGCTGCTGCTGCTGCGGATTAGCATGTTTTCCAAGGAAAACAGGAGTGGGGGATGTTACTACCAACGCCTGGAGAGAGAGGGAGAGAGGAGCAGCAGCGGAGATGGAGCTGAGCGCTCCCTTCCGGACAAGCTTTGGGAGAAATCCTCAGCCCAGCCGATTTTGGGGGGACAGATGGAGCAAGGAATAACCTCCAGCCCTGCCTGGCTGCTTCAGGAGGCCTCGGGGGGATTAAAACCCCCCTGAGTGCCCAGCTGGGGTGGGTTTGGAGCCCGAGGCCAGGCCTGGCGGTGGTGTGAGGGGTGTGGGCAGCCCGACATGGGCACACACACGTGGACACGCATGTACACACATGTGCACGCTCACCGTGTCACAGTGACCCACAGCCAGGGCCGCGCTGCTGTCCCTTGTCCCTTCCCCGCTGGTCAGCAGTGCCCTCGCGGCGTTGGCACCTGGCACCTCACCCAGGCCGTGCCAGCCGTGTCCTTCACCCCGCTGCCCGTCCCTCCTCTGCCTCGTCCTCGCCAGCCCGGCGGCTGCTCCCGCCGGTTTCTATGGGAACTCGGCAGGAAAACACGGTTTGCAGCGCCAGCCCGATGCCAGCCGTCACCCTGTCACTGTCACCCTGTCACTGCCTCTGCCGCGGGCACCTCTGCGCCTGGCGCTGCCTGGACACCTGGGGTCCCCTGGCCATGGTTCCTGTCCCCTGTGGGACGGGGTGGTGGCACCCAGCAGGGCGCTGGTGGCCCAGTGTGGCAGGATGGGTGCCAGGGGGTGCCCATGGTGGGGTGGGGGTGAGGGGCTGCTCCCCCCAGGCCCAGCCTGTCCCGGCTTTGTGCTTCCCATGGGATTCTTAGCTCAGGAATTTTAAAGCCCCGGCCAGCCCTTCTCTAGGAGCCCTGATCCCGGCTCAGGGTCCCCAAGGGGGTGGCTCAGGGTGGGTGACAGGCCCGGGTGTCCCCAAGCACGGCTCTGCCAGGCGGAGGAGGGAAGGAGCTGCCTCGGGAAGGGAAGGGGACAAGAGGGACAGCGCAGGTTGGGACAGGATTATCCTTTCCCCACGAGGGAATTGCCAGCAGCATCCAGGGGAGGATCAGGAGGAGCCACACCGAGCCTGGCTGGAATTCCCGGGACAAGCTGCAGCCCCAGCTCAGCCCGGGGGATGAGTGGGATTCACGGAGGGATTCACGGCAGGATTCATGGAGAGATTCGTGGAGAGATTCACGGCGGGATGCTAGCAGGATTCATGGAGGGATTCATGGCGGGATTCTCAGAGAGATGCTCGGCGGGATTCATGGAGGGATTCACGGCGGGGTGCACAGTGGGATTCACCGAGGGATTCACGGCAGGATTCACGGCAGGATTCATGGAGGGATTCACGGAGGGATTCACGGCAGGATTCACGGCGGGATTCACGGCGGGATTCACGGAGGGCTGCAGGCGCTCCCGCAGACGAGCACGAGTGGGAGAAAGCAGCGGGACGCTGCCGATGCCCGGCTGCAGAGCCGCCCGCAGCGCCGCACCAGCCTGGAGGGATGAATCCTGCAGCAAACGGCTCCCTCCTCCAGTGCCGGCCCTCCCCGCAGCCCGGGATGGCCACCGGCCCCCTCCGCGCCGCCTTGGCCGCACGCAGGGATTACGGAGCGGCTCCCGCGGCCATCTGGAGCGGGGGGCTGCCCCCCTGCACCCAAGGGAGCGCGGCCCCGGGGGATGGCGGGGCCAGGTGGCGCGGATGGCTCCGAGAGCACGGCACGGAGCCCGCCGAGGGTGATGGAGTGACCGGAACCCCCCGGACGGCGGTCAGCAGTGGGGTCCGCGGCCAGCCCCGGGGGCAGGCCGGTCCGGCCGCTTCCGCCGGGCTTTAATAGACTCGTGGCGTATGAACATCCCCATCATGTGATGGAGCACAGGCTGCTTCCCTGCGATCGCCGAGCGGCGCAACAAAGCTGCGATTGAGGGCTCGGGGCAGCGGCTGCGGCTCGCCCGTCTCCGGTACCGCCAGACACCCCCCGGTGCAGGGGGAACGCGCAGCGCTGCCTTCCTCCCGGCCCGCGAGGAGGAGGAGGAGGAGGAGGAGGATGGATGGCTCTGCGCTCGCGGCAGGCAGCGAAAGGAGCCGCGGAGCCAAGCGGAGGTCTCGGGTTCCCTGGGAAGCGCCAGACGACATCGCTCAGCTCCATCCATCACCTCCCGGCCCCGGCGCGGGGGTTGGGGGTTCGGCCCTGCCGAGCCCCGCTTCACCAGGATGGGGTTTGGGGGGCTGAGGCAGCCAACAGTGGGGCTTTTCCGAAGCCCCGGCGCTGCTCTGCCCTGCACGGAGTCGGGGCCAAGCCTGGGGGTCCCAGCCCGAGGGGTCCCAGCCCGCAGCCTTTGGGGTTTTGGGGACACGAACCAGCGCGCAGCGCACAAACAACGGCGGGGACAGCTTGGGAGGGGGACACTTGTCACCCCAAAGCTCGACACGAGGGGCAGGGGGTGCAGGGACAGCCCGGGGGGTGGCGACCCCACATCGCGCCCCGCTCTGCCCATGAGGCCGGAGCGCAGCCACCCCCTTTCCCTAAAAGAGCCCCCCCAGCACCATGAGGGGATCCGCGTCCCCCGCGAGGAGGAGGAGGAGGAGGAAGAGCGGGAGGAAGAGGAGGAGGAGGAGGAGGAGGAGGAAGGGAGCCGCGCCGGAGGCACTCACCGTGCGGGGCGGGCAGCCGCCGGTCCCCCCCCGCTGCCTACGGGCGCTGCATCCTCCCGGCCATCGGCAGCCCGAGCCCGAGCCCCAGCCGGAGCCGCAGCCGGAGCTGGGCATGCTCGGGGGCCACCGAGCGGCACGTGACGCCGGGCTGGCACCGAGCGGGGCGGGGGGGCCGCGCCGCCCCCACCGCCCCCCACCTCCGCAGCCCCCGGGAGGACAGCCCCGAACGCCCCCGGTGCCGCACCGAGGGGAGCCGCGACCCCGCGATGGGCTGAGCCGCGCTGCCCACCCCTCACCCCGCGCACACCCCCTGCATCCCGGGGGGACGGGGGGATCGCGCTGCTCCCGCATCCCAGAGCCTGCGGCGACAGCCGGGACCCGCGTTCCAGCGGCGGGGACACGGAGGGGAGAGCACTCCCGGTGTTGGAGGGACAGAGAGGATCCTGCTCCCTTCCCCGCATCCCAAAATCCTGGATCCTGCATCCCCACTGCATCCCAGCATTGGGGGGACAGCGCTCCCTGCTCATCCCAGCACTGCGATGGGGACAGAGATGTCCCAGAGTGCACCGAGGGGACAGCCACGACATCCCCGGGAGCTCTTCTCCCTGGGGATCCTGCATCTCCCGGGAAAGGGGAACCCCTTCGGTCCCAGCCAGGCCGTGGAACCCTCTGGAGCGGGGCGGGCAGCTCTGTCCCCGGGAGGGAGTGGATGGGCAGCAGGACAGCTCCCAGCTGTGCCCAGGGGGGTGGCAGGACCCTGTCCCGGCCCGGTGGCTCCCGGCGACACTGGCACTGCAGATTGCAGCCCCGGAGCGATGGCAGCGTGCCCCGATCCACGGCCCTGTCCTCATTCTGCTGTCACAGCTGCCAGGCCCCTGGTGGCACCCAGCGGGGCACCCTGCCTGCACCCCCTGGGGCTCAGAGCCCTCAGGGATTGTCCCCCCTCGGTGTGGGGACAGACAGGCGCTCCGTGAAGGGAAAACCACCCTTGATCCTATAATCCCCCATTAGCCAGGGGCTTTAGGGCCAGGCAGGGGGGTGGCTTTCACTGGATGTCCCCTGTGTCCCCCCACAGCGGCGGGTGACACCTTCCCTCCCTGCCAGCCCACAGCAGGACCCCAAAATTGCAGCTGTCCCCTCCCCAAGGCCACTGTCCTCCTGCAGGCAGAGCTGGGGTCGGATTGGGATGAAAAAATCCCTTTTCCAGGCATTGCTTCCCACGGGAACACCCGGATGGGGCGCTGGGAGCTGCCCTGCCCCACTCCGGGCTGGGGGTGTCCAGCATCCCCTGGAGCTTCCCTTCTCCACAGCCGGGCCCTGTGCCACATCCAGGGGACAACAGCCACCACTCGGTCCCCTGGTGGGGCTGCAGGACCTTTCCCCAGCCCTGGCCTGGTGGCTGCCACCTTCCAGCCCCACTCCCTGCTCTGCTGGGACGTTCCCAGGAGCTGTGGGGCTCGGGGAAGGTGGTTCTTGCCCCAGAGGAGGCACAACACAACTCCAACATGACCGGGAGGCTCCCGGAGCATCCCCAGCCCCATTCCCTGCTCCGCTGTGACATTCCCAGAGGCTGTGGGGCACAGGGAAGGTGGTCCCTGACCCGGAGGACACAACTCCAGACCCACCGGGAGGCTCCTGGAGCATCCCCAGCCCCACTTCCTGCTCTGCTGTGACATTCCCAGGAGCTCTGGTGCACAGGGAAGGTGGTCCCTGACCCGGAGGAGGCACAACACAACTCCAGACCCACCGGGAGGCTCCCAAAGCAGCCCCAGCCCCACTCCCTGCTCTGTTGTGACATTCCCAGGTCCTGGGGCACACAGGGAAGGTGGTCCCTGCTCCAGAGGAGGCACAACACAACTCCAACCCCACCGGGAGACTCCCAGAGCAGCCCCAGGGCCATTCCCTGAACCACTGTGACATTTCCAGGCTTTGGGGCACGCAGGGAAGGTGGTCCCTGACCCGGAGGACACAACCCCAGCCCCACTCCCGGCCCCCTCCGGGGCTGCCTGAAGGACACCTGGTCTCCGCAGCCCAGATTAGAGCGGCTAATCCCTGCGCTCTGCTCCAGCCCGCCTCGGGATCTTTGCTCTCGCCGGGTTTTTATTGCCGTCTGGGCACACGGGGAAAGCTGCGGGTGCCAGATAGGGACGGGCTGGGCTCAAAGATCCCGTCTGGAGCAGCCTCACCCCGCAGGACCCGGAGCCCCACGCCAGGCGAGGCACAGCCTGCAGCTCCCAGCCTGTCTAGACACCCGAAATCGCCTCGCCGCGGCCCCGATCGCAGCACTGGAGGCAAGGACGGGGCAGCAGGGAATGGGGAACAACGCGCCGGGATGAACCGGGAGCAGCGCCTGCGGCTGCAGCCTCCCGGAGCGCCGCTCCTGCTGCTGCCTCTGCCCGGCCAGCACAGCCAGCTCCGTGCCCCGGGGACCCTCGGCGTCACCGAGCTGCTTCCCGGGAGCTCCGGGAAGTCCCCACGGGCTCCGGGGGATGTTTCCCCGCGGGGTGACGCGGGGCAGGGGGCGGTTGGTTCACCCACGCCGCCCCGGAGCTCCCGGAGGCTCCGAGGAGAATTTTGCATCCGGGACGGGACAGGAGCTCCAGGTGCAGAGCCCAGAGCTGGGGCTGCTCCCTCCTCATCCCTGCGGGGAGCAGCCCGGCGATGGAAAAGCTTCTCCCCTCCGCGTCCCCTTCCCACTTACTTGATGAAGTAGAGGCCGCCGTGCATGGTCGTGTCCACCTCCCAGCCTCGGGGCAGCCCTGCGGGGACAGGCCAGCAGCGGGGTCACCCTCCCTGCCCTCCCCGGTGTCACAGCAGGGCCCCAGAGTCACCTCCCTGCCCTCTCCGGTGTCACAGCAGGGCCCCAGGGTCACCTCCCTGCCCTCCCCTGGGAGGAACCCCTGGGGAAGGGCAGGATCGTTCAGGCAGGGATTGAGGGGTGATGGTGACATTTTATCCCGCAGTGGTTGACTCTCAAGACACCCAAAATGCAATTTTTGAGGAGTTTGAGGTCACTCCCCATCAGCAGCAGAGAGCACGGGAGGAAAGGGAAAATCCCCCAGGAATCTCCGCAGCTGGAAAACCCACACTGGGGAGAGACAGCATCACCTCGCACCGACCCCACAACCCTCCCCAGCTGCACACAGCTCCTGCTGGACGTCTCCTTTGCATCTGAGCTTTTTTTTTGGCAGCTTTTGGGGGTCTCCTTTGCATTGCTGGGGGATTTCGCTCCGAAATTCCCCATCCTGACCCCACGAGAGCCGGGAGTGAGCCTCACCTGCACAGGAGAAGTGGCCGCTCTGGATGGAGTAGCCTGTGCCCGGGTGCACCCAGCTCGTGGATTTGGTGTCGTCGCTGCACGAGGGACAAGGACAGGGGCTGTCAGCACCCCCGGGGGGCTCAGGAGACCCTTCCCACCCCGGAGAGATTCTCCAGGCATAGGAGGGGACTTTAGCGACAGAGGTGGCCTCGAGAAGGAGGAAACGGGATGAAAGCAGAGGCGGTTGTGCCATAGCAGACGTGCAGCACGTGGCACCTCTTGTCGCCAGCCCAAACCGAGCCCCCCGCAGCCCCCCAGCCACGCACCGAGCTACCCTCACCCCCAGCTCAGCCCCCTCCCCACCCCAGCCCGGCTCCGGGCAGCTCCCTACTCGATGAAGAAGATTCTCCCGTCGCCGCACACGCCGTAGGTCCACCTGCCCGGCAGGTCCAGCCAGTCGATGTCATCCCCCATGGGGGTGGCACGGGGGGCTCGGGCACGGCGCAGCCCCGCGCTGCCAGCCGGGACGAGCCCGGCTCGGGAAGTGCCCGGCGACAAGTGGCGGTCCCTCCCCAGGAGCAAAGGCTGGGCTCAGCCCTTCCACCCCGGCTCTGTTTGCAGCAAATAACCCGGGAGGGAGGGAAAAGGGAAAAAAAAAAAATTCCCGACCAAACCCATGGAGTTTAACCCCCTCGCAGCCGCGGTGCGCAGGGCACCCTCCCCATGACTCTCCAGGGCCAGCCTGCACTGCCTACTGCTTCCTGCACTGCCTACTCGCTGTAATTACCGTCAATTAACTCGAGGTGAGTAATTATGGAGTTGTTACTTCCCTCTCCTGTTCGTTTGGAACAATGTCGGATTCTTCTGGCCCGTCTGATCTCGCAGCCAAGCCGTATGTAGGGCACCGTGATGATTATCTGCGGCACTTTTGGGGTTGCCCACTGGGTATTTTCTCTCCGAGCCGTCAATTAAAAGTCTTTTAAGGCCGAAGGTGGGGTCTGGGAGGCACCTGGGCCGCTGATTGAAGCACACAATTTGCTCTCCTGGCTCGGCGGCGCCTTTCAAAGCCTCTCGTGGCACCAGGAGGCTCGGGAGAGGTGGGAAAAGAAGTTTATTCCCAAAGCAGGGAGGAATTTAGGATCGTTAAGTTGGAAAAGACCTCCGAGCTCGAGTTCAGCCTCTGACCGAGCACCTAAAGCATTCCGGGATTTCTCCTGCTGGGCTGAAACTCCACATCACAGCAGCTCCCCGGCAGGATTTGGGGAAACCAGTTCCCCGAAAGCTTTTCCCGGAGTTCTTTGAACCACCGGGGGAGAAAAACGTGTCTGGTTGGTCCTGTTGGGAGAGCAGCCGATGGGACCCTGGTGCTGCCACCGTCCTGGGTATCATTTCACCTGGAAAAGCTCCATTTCCTGGATAATGGGAATTGTTTCAGCTGGAGAAGCTCCATTCCCTGGATAATGGGAATTGTTTCATTGGAAAAGTTCCATTCCCTGGATACTGGGAATTGTTTTGCCTGGAAAATCTCCATTGCCTGAGTCCTGGCTATTGTTTCACCCAGAAAATCTCAATTTCCTGGATACTGGGAATTGTTTCACCTGGAAAATCTCCATTTCCTGGGACTTGGGTATTGTTTCACCCTGAAAATCTGCATTCTCTGGGTCGTGGGCATTGTTTGACCTGGAAAAGCTCCATTACCTCGGTCCTGGGCATTGTCTGACCTGGAAATCTCCATTCTCTGGGTCTTGGGCAGGGTTTCACCTGGAATATCTCCACTTCCTGGGTCCTGGGCATTGTTTCACATGGAAATCTCCATTTCCTGGGGGAAATACTTGGCTGCAATCCATGGGGGAAGCTCGTGCATACCCCGGGTTGTGAGCTGGGGGTGGTGAGCACATCCTCAAACCCCCACGGTTGCAATCCTGGGGGGTTCAGAGCCAAAAAATCCACAGAAATTTTCAGGAGGTCAGGCTCTCTGCCTGGGTTTGGGTTGGCCCCGGTCCAAAGCCACACCGGGGAGTTGCCACCCTCTTTATCACATCACCAAACCTCGCTCACCACCCCATTCCCGGCCAGGGGAAACTCCCTGATGCACCCCGAGATTGGGGAGGTCACGGCAGGGTCAAAACCCAGGGTCAAAACTCCAGAGCCAAACCGCAGCCAGGGATTCCTCAGGAATGCTGCTGCATCCCAGGACAACCCCAAATCCGGCCCCACACACAAAATTTTCCATCGTGGTTTTGGGGAAACCCAGGCTGGAGATGGTTTGGGGCAGGAATGGTTTTAGGAAGTTCCTAAAGTGCCCTTTGACCGTGAATATTCCCTCATTTTTCCATGGGAATTGATGGGAATGGGCTCACCAGGAATATGGGGAAGGAGGAGGAGCTGCTGCAGACCTGGGATGAACCACGCTGAGGTTCTTGGAGGATCTCTGCAGGATCTTCAGCCAACAACCTCGAGCAGCTCCAGGCTCTCTCCTGCCAGGTGAAAAAATCGGCTTTTTATTGCTTCCCACAAGGGAATTTTCGCCCGGTGTTTACTTCTATCTTAATCCAGTGGAAATTCAACAGGGAAATACCAGCGGGGCTTTTTGTTTTCATGGAATTCCAGACTGGTTTGGGTGGGAAGGAACCTTAAAGCTCACCCAGTGCCACAGGGACACTTCCCATTATCCCAGGTTGGACACTGATGACAGTTTGGGGACAAAGATTTTGCTCCCAACACCGAAATCCCCACGGAAAAGCCACCAGCAGCCACCTCCTGCTCCATCCCCACCATTCCAAGCCTCCAAGGCACGGTGGGACCAGGAAAACAAAGGGATGGAAGCACCTGGAAAAGGGACTTGTGACACCGCTGTGAGCCAGCCGGTGGCGGTGACCCCACCGAGGGACACAAAGGACATTTCCTGCTGGAAGCTCCGGCTCAGGCGGCAGGAATGTCGCAGAACCGGGCGCTGCTCCGCACAAAGGGGCGGGTGTTGCTCCCGCCCTGGATTTTCCCATCCCAAGGCTCATCCCGAGGATGGGAGGGGCGGCTGGGAGGGGGCGTCACCTTGGGGACAACCTCAGCGGGGGCGGTGGCCTCGGAGCGGCGCGGGCTGAGAACTGAGAACGGTTCTGGCACCACCTCCTGGACAAAAGATTCCCGGGGAAAAAACCACCAGGAATGTGGCTGGAGAGCAAGGGCAGGTGCTGCCAGGGGTCCCAGCTGATGTCCCCCAAGACGGGCGTTGTCCCCTCTTTGACTGGAATCATGGAATGGTTTGGATTGGGAGGGAGCTTCAGGATCGTCCTTAGGGAAGGAAGACACGTTCCACTATCCCAGGGTGCTCCAATCCCCATCCAAACCGGCCTTGGACGTTCCCAGGGATGGGGCAGCCATTGTTTCCCTGGATAACTCATACCAGGGCCTCCTCAGCCTGTCCTTGTCCCTCAAAGTGTCCTCTCCTCCCTCCTCTTCCTCCCCCTGCTCCAGGCTCCCAGCTGGGAACAGCACAGCGCCAATCCCGGGCTGTTTGCTCCCTCCTGGCAATCCCAGCTGGATCACAGAAATCAGGAATCACCCCAGGTGAACGGGAGATGCTGAGAAAAAACCAGAATTGCCTCCTGTTCTTTACTCCTGGTTGTAAATTCCTTGTAATTTGGTGGATGGTGGCAGGGAACGCTGCTCCCTGGCTGCTTCCCGGTGGGAATGCTGGAGCCTGGGAGCAGATGTTTATCAGCCTCTTATCCCAGCGACACACTCAGCACCAGGAACATCCAGCCGGGAACTCCGAGCCCTGGTTTCCATAGCTCCCGGAATCCAGGGTGGAGAGATGCCAGGGAAACATCCTTCCAGCAAAACATCCTTACAGAAAAACATCCTTCCAGCAAAACATCCTTCCAGCTCTGCCAGTGGAATCTTTTCCACCTGGCTCTGCTTCCCGCTTTGCCAGCACCTTGTTCAACCTCAAATCCATCCAAAATTATCCCAGCAAGCTGGAACAGCCCGGGGTGAGGCGTGGGGAGCATGGGAAGGGTCGGGAAGAGGTGCTGAATCCAAATGTCCTGCTGGGGTTTTGTTCCCTCCCGGCACAAAGAGGGAGCTGGGCTTGGATCCCAGGATCCCAAAATCCCAGTGTTCCAGCTGCTGGCAGCCAGAGCTGTGCTCTGCATGCAGAAAGGGTGAGGTTGGCAGGGATTTGGTGCTCCTGGGGAGCTTTTCTGTTGGGATAGGGATGGGGGGAAGGAGGAGAGGAGAGGAGAGGAGAGGAGAGGAGAGGAGAGGAGAGGAGAGGAGAGGAGAGGAGAGGAGAGGAGAGGAGAGGAGAGGAGAGGAGAGGAGAGGAGAGGAGAGGAGAGGAGAGGAGAGGAGAGGAGAGGAAGAGGAGAGGAAGAAGGAGAGGAAGAAGGAGAGGAAGAAGGAGAGGAAGAAGAGAGGAAGAAGGAGAGGAAGAAGGAGAGGAAGAAGGAGAGGAAGAAGGAGAGGAAGAAGGAGAGGAAGAAGGAGAGGAAGAAGGAGAGGAAGAAGGAGAGGAAGAAGGAGAGGAAGAAGGAGAGGAAGAAGAGAGGAAGAAGGAGAGGAAGAAGGAGAGGAAGAAGGAGAGGAAGAAGGAGGGAAGAAGGAGAGGAAGAAGGAGAGGAAGAAGGAGAGGAAGAAGGAGAGGAAGAAGGAGAGGAAGAAGGAGAGGAAGAAGGAGAGGAAGAAGGAGAGGAAGAAGGAGAGGAAGAAGGAGAGGAAGAAGGAGAGGAAGAAGGAGAGGAAGAAGGAGAGGAAGAAGGAGAGGAAGAAGGAGAGGAAGAAGGAGAGGAAGAAGGAGAGGAAGAAGGAGAGGAAGAAGGAGAGGAAGAAGGAGAGGAAGAAGGAGAGGAAGAAGGAGAGGAAGAAGGAGAGGAAGAAGGAGAGGAAGAAGGAGAGGAAGAAGGAGAGGAAGAAGGAGAGGAAGAAGGAGAGGAAGAAGGAGAGGAAGAAGGAGAGGAAGAAGGAGAGGAAGAAGGAGAGGAAGAAGGAGAGGAAGAAGGAGAGGAAGAAGGAGAGGAAGAAGGAGAGGAAGAAGGAGAGGAAGAAGGAGAGGAAGAAGCTCCAGGGGCACATTCCCACAGCCTGAGGTTTTGCTGGATTAAAGATGAGGTTCAGATGGGATATTGGGATGGAATTCCCAGAGAAGCTGTAGCTGCTCTGTCCCTGGAAATGCCAGGAGGTACCTGGGATAGTGGAAAGAGTGGCACTGAGGGATCTTCAAAGTCTCTCCCAACCCAAACCATTCCACGATATTTTTGTCAGGAAGCAGCAAACCTAGTGAGCAACAGGAAGGTGGAGAGGACAGTTCACGTGTCCCCAAAAATTCCATGTGCATCCCAAAAAACCCAGGCAAGGAAAGCAGCACCCATCCAAGGGGAGAGTTTTTATCCCAGCATCATCCAGAGGGCAGATGGATCCTCCTAACACATCCAATCCTTTATTCCCTCAGGACTAAACCCATCTTTTCCATGGCTTTATCCCCCTAAACAACCAAAATAAACCTTGGATTAAATCCCAAAGCTGGGCTCTCCCTGGAATGGGGCAGAATTCCTTGTCTCCGCCTCCCAGCTGGGAAAAAACTGCTTTTTTTGGGATCAAACCAGCTCCCCAGCACCACGAATTTACAAACCAGCAGCTCAGGGACTCCAACAAAAGAGTTCCTGGCTCCTGTGGAGAAACTGCAGCTCTAGAAAAGGAATTATTCTCCTCCAAGTGCAGCCTGGTGCTGATGGGATAAAGAATTCCCAGCAGGATTGGTGAGTTCCAGATGGCAGCTGGATGTGCTGCCAAGCCCAGGGAAGCTTTCCCTTCCTGCACTCAAAATTGTGCCACTTTCCAGCTTTTTCCCAGCATGGAGAAATCCCAAGGTTCGTTTTTAGGCTGATTTTAGAGGCAGCAGATTATTTAGAGTTTAAAAATTCATTTTCCACGTATTTGGCTTTTTTTTTTTCAAGATTACTGAAGGAATTTCTGGTTTTTCCTTCACAAAAGGAAAAATATTCCATGGAAAACTCTGGGAAAATCCAGTTTGTGCCTCCAGGTAGGATTAACCCCTAATTTTTGGGACACAAAGCCCTTCCAGCCAGAATTCCAGGAATTCTGTCTTCCCAGGATTCCCAAAATTATGGAATTCCCTCCTCTAAAAACCACAGAATAATGGAATTCCCTCCTCTAAAGCACAGCTTTCCACAAACAAGAAATCCCTGCATTTCCCCCAAATTCCTCCCCCAAATCCACCCAAATTTATCTTGCAAATCTCTTTATTCCAACGCACAGATTAGTCCTGAATAGTTTCTTATGTACAGAAATAGAACTTTAGGTAGAAAAAACCCAACCAAGAGGACACAAATCAAGGAAAAAAAAAAACCCATAGAAAGCCAATCCAACTTTTTTTTTTCCCCCCAAAAATGATACAAAAATAAAATCTGCTGATCACAGTTTTGATTTAAAAAGCCTTCCAAGCGTTGTTTTCACTGCCTCAACCCCACAAATGGACATAATTTTTAGGGATTTTTTAGGGAAAAAGGAGACAGAGAGATTTGGGGTGTTTATGGATGGATTTAGTGTGAATTTCATCCCATTTTCTGCTGGAAAAATGGGAATTTGGGGAGGGAAAAAAGCTCCTCCAAGCAGTAGGAATGCTGGAAAAGCTGTGTTGTTTTCACTGCCTCAACCCACAAATGGACATAGAATTTTTAGGGATTTTTTAGGGAAAAAGGAGATAGAGAGATTTGGGGTGTTCAGGGATGGATTTAGTGTGAATTTCATCCCATTTTCTGCTGGGAAAACGGGAATTTGGGGAGGGAAAAAAGCTCCTCCAAGCAGTAGGAATGCTGGATGGATAAAAAAATTCATTTTTTCCAAGGTTTCAACCCTTTGGAAGCAGCAGCTGTTCGTTAATTTAGCTCCAATTAATCAAATTTTTTTTCCCTCCCAAGCAAACATCAGCAGGTGTTGATTCCCAGTTCTCTCCCCAAGCACCAAGAAATCCGAGTTGTCCAGAAAGAACTGAAGCACCAAGTTGCCAAAAATCCCAAAGAGATTGGGAAATTCCATGGAAAATCCAACTGGGAGATGCATGGAAAAATGAGTGTAGTGTGTTTTCACCAGGAGCAGCAAACAGCAGTTGGAATTGTCATTCCCACTGAGCAGAAATCCCAATTTTTCATCTTGGAATTCCACTTTTTTTTTTTCTCCTCTAAATTAAAAAAGCAGGTTGAATATGAGAGTAAAATCCTCAAAACTCTGAGTGAATTTCTCAGGATTTGAGGGTTTTATACTACAAAGATTTCATTTTTTCCCCCAAAAAATTTCACTTTTCCCCCACAAAAAATTCACTTTTTCCCCACAAAAATTTCGTTTTTTTCCCACAAAAATTTCCTTTTTTCCCCAAAAAAAATTCATTTTTTCCCCCAAAAAATTTCACTTTTTCCCCACAAAAATTCATTTTCCCCAAAAATTCATTTTTCCCAAAAAAAATTTCATTTTTTCCCCCAAAAAATTTCACTTTTTCCCCAAAAAAATTTCACTTTTTCCCCACAAAAATTTCGTTTTTTCCCCACAAAAATTTCACTTTTTCCCCACAAAAATTCATTTTTTCCCAAAAAAATTTTCATTTTTTCCCCAAAAAAATTTCATTTTTGTAAGAAAAGAGAATCCAAATTTTTTTTTTCTGGGGGAGGGTGGAAAATAACTTTGCAGCTGGAATGCTGCTGGAGTTTGGGCTGCATTAATGAATTTAATTAAAGCCCGAAATTTTGTAATTACACCACAAAAAGGTGATTTTTTTAAACTCAAAACAAAGCTACTTCATGCAATAAAATTAAAGGATAAATCCAAAAACTTCTGGAATTTGAAAGGGATGACCTGGATAAAGCAGAAATAAATAATTTTCTGTCTGTAATTTTCTCCCAAATTAAAAACTGAAGTAATTAATTATAAATTTGAAGTACTTTCAGGTTTCTCCCCCAGAAAAGGGAAATCATTCTGGCCAGCTGAACAAATAATTTATTTATTCACCCAACTTTGTGCAAACATTGGAATTTTTCTGGGTTTTATTCCCTCACACCTGCTTGGAAAATTCCCACAGCAACCTCCAGCTCCAAACTCCCTCTCTCCCCTCCAAGAATTTGACAAAAATAATTTAATTTTTTTTAAATTAGGAATATAAATAAAGAGCTTTGTCCTCCCACTGAAATGTTTTTGGTGACCTCAGTGCAGACACAAAGTTAATACTGATTTTTGGTACAGAAAATGAAGATTTTTTTTGCCTTAAATTTCCTTAAATTCAAGAGAATTTTTAAAATTATCAGGATAAGCAGGTTGGATATAAAAATTCATTTCAATCCTTCTCCCAAAGCAGAATGACAGCGAAGATGAATTAAATAATTAGGGATTTTTTTTCTCCCTAAATTCAAGCATCATCCACAGCCCTTTAATTGTTGGGTGGGATGAGGAAATTCCTTGTCCAAAAAGCCAAGGAATTCGGTGCAGAAGGAAAAGGGAAATTGGAAATTTCCCTGGAAAAGGGAATTATTGAAATAAATCAAAAGCAAAGGGGTTGTGATGTACCTGAAGCCTGACTGGAATATTCACACCTCAAACAGCTACAGAAACACTCCAACAGCAGATTATTCCATGTAAAAAGTGGGGAAAAATCCCTTAAAAGAAGGAATTTTTAAAATGAGATTTTTGGAGAAGCACCAACAAAAAAGAAAAAACCAAAAAACAAAAAACCCAACCAAATCCAGCACATCCCTGAAGGAATTTTAAATCAAAACTGCAATTCCAGGGAACAAACCCCATAAATATTTCCTTCAAAATAGGTTTTGCTTTGTGGTTTTTTTTTTTTTACTTTTTTTTTTTTTTTTTTTCTCCAAAGTGCAAAAAAATCCAACTGAACAGTCCCCACTTCCCAAGGTATGGCAGGACAAGGCATTTTTGATTTTTTTTGGAATGGACTGAGCCCCAAGCAGTCTGGTTCTCTCAAGTGCTAATTAACAGGAATGCAATTAGAGCTTCCTCACCCTTCAGGGAGCTCCAGGGATTTTTGTCTGGATAAAAAAATGGGAATTTGCTCCTTCAATACCCAACTGGGAACAGGAAAATCGGGAAAATCCCCCATTTTTTTGTGTTTTTTCTCTCATTTTTCAGCACATGCAGCTGCCACTTCTCCCTTTCCAGGAGATCTCAAGAATTTTAAAGGATCACAAAACTTGCAGGAGTTTTTTAAGGTGCTAGAAGGGATCAGTCCTCTGGGAATGGGATTCTTGGAGCCTATGGAATACCCTCTGTCTGTGCTCTGGGCTCAGGCAGTAGCCTATGGCTTCTTCTGTCTCCTGGATGCGTTTTTGGAATCTGCAGCCATCCCGAGCCAGCTCCTCCCAAGGGCCTCTCCTGTCCTCCTCGCTGCTGATGTAATATTCTGTCACTTTCTCGAGGAATGTCACCTGGAGAGAAGAAGGATTTGGAGTTAGGAATTGTCACCCGAGTCGGAGGTAGGGAATTGTCACTCGTGGGCGAATGGAGCTGTCAGTTTGGGGTTTATATAGAAGTTATTTAATAGGTTTTGGTAATGAAAATGAAGGTTTTTTTTGCTTTAAATTTCCTGTTTAAAGGAGCTGAAAGGTTGAGAAATTTTCTCTGAGAGTGTAGGGTTGGATGGGATATTGGGAAGGAATTGCCAGGGAAGCTGTGGAATATTTGGAAGGAATTCACGTGGAATATTGGGAAGGAATTGCCAGGGAAGCTGTGGGATATTGGGAAGGAATTCTCAGAGAAGCTGTGGAATATTGGGAAGGAATTCCCATGGAATATTGGGAAGGAATTCCCAGGGAAGCTGTGGAATATTGGGAAGGAATTCCCATGGAATATTGGGAAGGAATTCCCAGGGAAGCTGTGGAATATTGGGAAGGAATTCCCAGGGAAGCTGTGGAATGGGGGTTGGGGTGTGGTTTGGGGGTTTGGTTTGGGGGTTTGGGTGTGGATATTGGGAAGGAATTCCAGGGAAGCTGTGGTTTGGGGTTGTGGTTTGGGGGTTGGGGTGTGGTTTGGGGGTTTGGTTTGGGGGTTTGGTTTGGGGGTTGGGTTGGTTTGGGGGTTTGGAATATTGGGAAGGAATTCCCAGGGAAGCTGTGGAATGTTGGGAAGGAATTCCCAGGGAAGCTGTGGCTGCCCCTGGATCCCTGGATGGGTTTGGAGCAGCCTGGGATGGTGAAAAGTGTCCCTGCCATGGTCCAGGTGATCCTTCCAACCCAAACCATCCCAGGATTCCATCTGCTGCTTTAGATGGGATTTTTGGGAATCAATTCTTCCCACTGGGGAGGGACTGGAATGGATTTCCCAGAGAATCTGTGGTTTCCCCATCTTTTGGGGTATCCAAGGCCAGGCTGGAGCACCCTGGGATGGTGGAAGATGAACTTTAAGGTCCTTCCCACCTCAATCATTCCATAATTCCATGATTTTTTGATCTGCTTCTCATGAAATGGGATGAGCTTGAAGGTCTTTCCACCCCAATGACTCTGTAATTCCATGATTTTTTTAATCTACTCCCCACGGAAAAGGATGAGCTTTAAGATCGTTTCCACCCCAATCACTCCATAATTCCATTATTTTACAATCTGTTCCCCATGGAATGGGATGAGCTTTAAAGTCTTTCCCACCCCAATCATTCCATAATTCCATGATTTTTTGATTTGCTCCCCATGGAATGGGATGAACCTTATTTAAGGCCTTTCCACTCCAATCACTCTGTAATTCCATGATTTTATGATCTGCTTCCCATGGAATGGGATGAACTTTAAGGTCCTTCCCACCCCAATCACTCTCTAATTCCAAGATTTTTTGATCTGCTCCCCATGGAAAAGGATGAGCTTTAAGGTCATTTCCACCCCAATCACTCCCTAATTCCATTATTTTACAATCTGCTCCCCATGGAATGGGATGAACTTTAAGGTCTTTCCCACCCCAATCACTCCATAATTCCATTATTTTACAATCTGCTCCCCATGGAATGGGATGAACTTTAAGGTCTTTCCCACCCCAATCACTCCACAATTCCATGATTTTATGATCTGCTCCCAGTTCCTGCCCTGCCCATGGAATGGGATGAACTTTAAGGTCTTTCCCACCCCAATCATTCCATAACTCCATGATTTTTTGATCTGCTCCCCATGGAATAGGATTAACTTTAGGGTCCTTCCCACCCCAATCACTCTGTAATTCCATGATTTTATGATCTGCTCCCCATGGAATGGGATGAACTTTAAGGTCCTTCCCACCCCAATCACTCCACAATTCCACGATTTTACAATCTGCTCCCCATTCCTGCCCAACCTCAGCCAGAGCATTTCACCTTCACCTTTAAAACCACCAAGCTGCCGACTCGCCTGGATCAAACTACTCCTCAGTTACTCCACAGTTACTCCAGGCTGCCCCCGAGGCCTCTGTGAGCTCACTGGGTTGTAAGCTCAGCGCCAGGACACTCCAGGAAAACGGCAGGGATTGCATAACAACCCCAAAAATAAAAATAAAACCCAGGCAGGAGGGCTGAGTCAAGAACCTCCATGAGTCACCAGACTCACCACGGGAACTGGACTCACTGCTCAGATAAGGAAGGAACACTCATCACTACGTGATGGAACAATCCCTCCTTTTCCAGCCAGGCTGGAAAATCTCAGCAGGGAAAAAATTTCAGGAAGTTTTTTTCAGGAAAAAATTTTTTCTTTCAGGAAAAATTTTTTTTTTTTCAGGAAAAAAATTTCACGCAGGGAAATTAAAAATACAAACGTGAAAACTTTCACTTTTGGCTACTTTTAACACTTATGAAGCTATTTGAAGGAAATAAAGGGATTTAGAGGTTTGGGATCTCCACTTGGCAGTGTTTAGGCCACGACTGTAGGATTTAAGTCCTATTTAAATCCTGGGTTTAACTCATGTTTTAAGGCTGAGTTAAACCCACTTTATTTCAGGGTCCAGCTGAACTGTTTGTGCTTTTGCATTTGGCTATAAAAATGTACTGACAGCAGGATTGATTCCTCAAAAAAAACCCCAAAACTGGCATTACAGATAGTTCTGCTGTGGGACAAATATTCCTGAAGGAGAAAAAAACATGGAGAAGTGTAAAAAACGTGCTGCTCCATTCCTAAGATTTGTTAACACACAACCAGGAGGGTGTTTGTGGTACAGGCAGCTTCCAGCTTCCCAGAAAATGGGAAAATATGGAATTCCAGACTGGTTTGGGTTGGATGGGACCTTAAAACTCATCAGGGACAAGTTCTCTTATCTCAGGTTGCTCCAAACGCTGTCTAGGCATGTCCAACACTCCAAGAATTAGCAGCAGCTGAGGATCCAGAAATCCCAAATAATTGTGGGAGCAGGGACAGCACATCCATGCCACAAACACTCCCAGGTTTTATGGGTTTGGGGGAATAAATCCTACAGGATTCCAGGTGGGAATGGCCTTGAGAGGGGTGAACACCACCAAGAATTCTCAGGATCCAGAAATCCCAAATGTCTGTGGCAGCAGGGACAGCACATCCATGCTACAAACAACCCCAGGTTTTATGGGTTTGGGAGAATAAATCCTGTAGGTTTCCAGGCGGGAATGGCCTTGAGAGGGGTGAACACCACCAAGAATTCCTGGGATCCAGAAATCCCGAATATCTGTGGGAGCAGGGACAGCACATCCATGCTACAAACATTCTCAGGTTTTATGGGTTTAGGGGTATAAATATTACAGGATTCCAGGTGGGAATGGCCTTGAGAGGGGTGAACACCACCAAGAATTCTCAGGATCCAGAAATCCCCTGACCCCAAATATCTGTGGCAGCAGGGACAGCACATCCATGCTACAAACACTGCCAGCTTTTATGGGTTTAGGGGTATAAATATTACAGGATTCCAGGCGAGAATGGCCTTCAGAGGGGTGAAAAACACCAAGAATTCTCGGGATCCAGAGATCCCCTGATCACAAATATCTGTGGGAACAGGGACAACATATCCATGCTACAAACAGCCCCAGGTTTTATGGGTTTGGGGGAATAAATCGTACAGGATTCCAGGTGGGAATGGCCTTGAGAGAGTTGAACACCACCTAGAATTCTCGGGATCCAGAAATCCCCTGACCCCAAATATCTGTGGCAGCAGGGACAGCACATCCATGCTACAAACACCCTCAGGTTTTATGGGTTTAGGGGTATAAATATTACAGGATTCCAGGCGAGAATGGCCTCAGAGGGGTGAAAAACACCAAGAATTCTCGGGATCCAGAGATCCCCTGATCACAAATATCTGTGGGAACAGGGACAACATATCCATCCTACAAACACCCTCAGGTTTTATGGGTTTAGGAGCACAAATCCTACAGGATTCCAGGCAGAAATGGCCTTGAGATGGGTGAACAGCACCAAGAATTCCCGGGAACACCTCAGCCCGGTGCTGGGTTGCTCCTGGCCCTGCTGCAGCACCTGGTTCAGGAGCTCTTACATCAGCCTGTCCCCACCTTGCAGCCTTTTTACATCAGGCTGAGGCAGCCTGGGGGACAATTCCCGAGGCTCTGATGTCATTTGGGGTATTGCAGCCAGCTCATCCCTTCTTTCACCATAAAAATTCCTCCTCTACCTCCAGCCCTGGCACTTGGAACCCCAGCAGGGGCTCGGAATTAATTATTAATCGAAATAAATAAATAAACCTGCTGGAAAAGCAAAGAATTGTAAGTATTTCCTGTTTGGATGACTCGTTCCACCAGCAGGGATTTGGTACTTCAAGTCATTACTCATCCAGATGTTTGAGGAATCCATCTTGAACATCTGCAGCACCACAAAATTTAGGGCAAATTCTTATTTACCTACATCTTAGCACAGGTATTATTATTATTATTAGTAATGCCCAAATTCCTTAAAAAAAAAACCAAACTGCAGTGACAGTTTGGGCTAGAAAGTCCAGTTTTTGATTACATCCCTCTATAAATGACTACTGAATTATAGTATTTAACATTATTCTAAATAGAAATGGGAATATTGGGTTAATTTGTATGGAAACTGTTTACTCCAGTAAAAAAAAGTGATAAAAACGCTTTCGGTTTAAGGCCTCAAATGACTTCCTTTTAACAGAAACCGGTGCTTTCCAGGAAAACCCATCCCAGCTCCGGAGTTTCTCAGGGAAAAAAACTGAGAAAAACATCCCAGCCCTGGAGTTTCCTCTGACGTCGAAACCGCAAGAGAAACACAACAGAAATTACATCTCAAAACGAAAATCGGAGTCTGCAAGGGGAAATTCTCCACCCGGGTGACAGCGAGTGTCAGAATTTCCCATCACGTGCCGAGGATGAGGCACAAACATTCCAAGGAAATAATTACAACATACGGCAGCACAGGCTGGAATGTTGGCACGAGTGACCTCACCTCCTGCTCGGCGCAGTGTGGGTTTGTTGTGGAGTTTTTTAAGCAATCCAAACCACAAAAATATGAATAAAATAGGAGTAAAATCTCTACCTTTTTCCGCTTGGAACTGGCGGGTTTCTCGCCGGCTAGAATGCCGCGCTGCCCCAAGTCAGTGACCCCGCAGCTGCGTTTCTCCAGCTGCACCCTACACACCGTGAAGTGCTCAGCAGTGACACAGCTCGGCCTCTCTCCCCCTCGCAACCCTTTTCTCTCCGGCGTCCCTTTTTTCTCCGCTGGCTGAAAGGCCGCCGTGAAATTCAAAGGGTTGTAGGGATCGTCCGTGCTACAGAACGAGTTCCAAAGTTTCAAGTTTTCCGCCTCATCCGCGCTGTCACAGTCCCACTCGTCCTCCTCGGAGCTAGGGGAGCCCTCTGAGGATTCTGCCCACGAGTCTTCCTCCTCCTCCTCCTCCTCCTCCCCCTCTTCCTCCTCTTCCATGTCCGATATTCCCTTTCCCGGCTCGCTGGAAGACGTCTGGATGGTGGCTGTGAAGTTCTGAGGGTTGTAGGGATCCAGGCTGTAGAAGGAATTCCACAGGTGAAGCCTCTCCCCGTCCTGGCTGGCAGCGTCTGAGTCGGAGGGCAGCTCTTCGCTGTCAAACCCGTCATCACCATCATCATCATCACCATCCCAGTCCTCCTCATCCTCACTCTCCTCCCCACTAGATACTCCCCCGATGATATAATCGATTAATTTATTCGCGCAGGCAGGTCTGGTCGAAACCGGGAAGTTTTGCTCTGTTTCCGAGTCCTCATCCTCCTCTTCAACCGAGGCTTCCCCCTCCTCAGCGGCACCGCGGAGCTCCTCCTGCTCCCCGGGGACACCTCCGGGCTGTCTCCCTGCCTCCTCGGGCTGCTCCAAATCCCCGGCAGCGCCGCGCTGCTCCTCAGTTTCCCGGCGGACGCTCCTGTGCTGCTGCTGCTCCTCCTCCAGGCTGTGGTAGCCGTGGTCAGGCTCGGGCACGGGCAGATGCCAGCGCTGGAGGAACGCCAGGCGCTTGCTGCGGAGGAACTCAACCTCGGGCAAGCCCTCGGCTCGCAGGGGCTGCGGCAGGTGGCTCTTGCCCTGCTCCAAGCCCAGCACGTACCAGTCCACGGGAAGGGCGGTCAGGCTGCTCCGCACCAGCCCGCCTCCCCACAGCCCCGCCGGGGGCTCCGGGCCGCCCTCAGGCCGCTTCTCCGGGGGCTCCTCCTCGGCCCAGTCCAGCGAGGTGTCCGCCTGCGGCAGCAGCACCAGCGGCGGCGGTGCCTTGGCGGGGCACAGCGCGGAGCTCAGCGCGGCGCCGGGCAGCAGCCGCTGCAGGAGGGCGGGCAGCGGCGACAGCAGTTGCGACACCACCCGCAGCCACGAGAAGGGCGGGCTCGCCTGGGACGAGCCGCCGGCGGGCGCCGCGCTGGGCCCCGCCAGCTTCGGCCAGGCCGCGGCCAGGCCCAGCCGGGCCCAGCCTAAGCCGGGCCCGGCGCGTTCGCGACCGCTGTGCTCCATGAGGCCGTTCAGCGCTGCCAGCGGTGCGGAGGGGTGTGTGCAGCGGTGCTCCGTAGCGGGGCGGCGAGTCGGAAGGCTCGAGGGACGGCAGGCAGCTCCGGTTCGGGTTTCGACTCCATCCTGAGGCAGCTCCAGCACAAAATGGCGGCGCCGCCGCCTCAGCGCTTCCCGCCCCCAGAGGGAGGGGCGGGGCGGCACCACCCTCGCCCCGCCCACTTCACGTCCCGGCCTCCCATTGGGCGGTGTCGCTGAGGCTCCGCCCACCGCATTTTGGGCCACGCCCCGCGGGGATTGCATCAGCCGGCGCGCTGCGCGGGGCAGCGCCCCCTGGCGGCTCGGCGGGTCCCGGGGGGCTCGGGGGGCTGTGATATCCCCGGGGGTGGTTAGGGGACACTTTGGGGACACTTTGGGGACGCTTTGTCCGCCCCGGCGAGAGTGCTGGGTGAGAGAGACGAGCTGGAAAACTCTGGAGTTTGACGGAGGCAGACCCCAGACCCCCAGGTTCCGGAGGGTGCGGTGGGCAGAGGGACACAAGTGCCACCCCATGCCTTTCATCCCATTTTTTACCCCATCCCCATATTCCAGGTTGAAGGATCCCGACACCGGAGGGTCCCAATGCAGGACATTGCCAACTCCCCCCTCCCTGGGAAGCCCCACGCCCCAAACCGCCACCAGATGGAATATTTAAAACTTTTAATATAAAGGTTAAAGTTCATTATTCTCGATCCTGAGAAACATTTCGTCCGTTTACGGAGCTGTCGCTGTAAACAAAGCACCACAGGCACCAAGCCCGCACCCGGGGCCGGGTGGCAGGCGGGGAGGACACGGATGTCCCCAGGGCACGGGGACAGCAAGGGTGGCCGGCAGTCCCGCCACGCCGCTCTCCTTTGGGAGCGAATTCCCCGCGGTGGGAATTGCCCGGCTCCTTGGGCTGGGGGTCCACAAGCCCTTCGCGACCCCCTGTGCCACCTCCCCCTCCCCTCCGCCCCGGTGCCCACGCTACTCGTGATTAAAAAAAAATTAAAATACGCATATCCCGAAGGAAGAAATAACCCCCGAACCGCCCCACGCTCCGCCCCGCCCCTCCCTCCCCGCGTTGCTCCCTTGACACAAGGTAAACTTAACAAAAAAGCCACCTGGGCGGTCGTGTCCCCAGCTCGGGGACACAACCCGGGGGTCCCAGGGGGGACTCAGAGGGTGCCGTGGCCGCGGGAGCCCAGGGCAAACCAGCCCATCTTCTCCTGGGCCAGGTCCAGGTCGCGGAGGCGAATTCCCACCTCCCCCAGCAGGATGTTCTCCCAAAATCCTTCCTCGCTCAGCACGCTCAGCCGCAGCTCCCGCTGCTCCAGGTCCCCCCGGGGGATCCCGTCGTACACCAGCTGTGGGACACGAGGGGACAAACGCTCGGCCACCATCCCTTTGGGACACCCCAAACCCATCCCCGACCCGCCTACCATCTCGTTGTAGGTGGGGTTGCAGGTTTTTCGGGCCACTTTGGTTTTCCTCTTGGTGGTTTTTTGGGGGTCGGGCAGCAGGTAGGTCTTGACATAGGGGTCGGGGTCGTTGCCGTCCTGCAGGGGTGGCTGTGGGGCACGGAGGGGACACTGCATGAGCCCAGGGACAGGGACAGAGCCCGACCCTGCTCCCGTGGGTGCCGTGCTCCTACCAGCCCTCGGATGTGCATCACCATGATGAAGAGCTTGTTGTTCTTGTAGGAGATGGAGAGTTTCACCTCCCCGCCGACCTTCCCCAGGGAGCGAGCCCACGTGGCGTCTGGAGAGGGGACAGGAGGGAGGGGATGGAATGGCATGGGACAGCCTCGGTGTCACCCCGTGCCATCACTGCCCAAAATCACCCCACAAAATCACCCCCAAAATCACCTCCCAAAATCATCCCACAAAATAACCCCACAGAATCACCCCACAAAATTACCACCCAAAACAACCCCACAAAACCACCTCCCAAAATCACCCCATAAAATCATCCCCCAAAATCACCTCCCAAAAATCACCCCATGCCATCACCCCCCAGAATCACTCCCTCCCCACCTGCCGGCTTTGGGGTCGGGTTGGTTCCAGCTGCCTTCTCATCCCGGGGCAGGGGGTGGAAGAAGGTGTAGACGAGGTCACACTGCGGAGCCAGGAGGTGACATTAGTGGTGACAGCGGTGACAATATCCCCAAACCAGGCCACACACCCATGCTCTACGAGGTGCTGGTGGCCCTGGCGCTGTCCCCAACCCATGTCCCCACCTCGGCCACCTCGGGGGCGGCGTGGATCAGGTGCCAGATGTAGCCGTTGAGCTCCTCCTTGCGCCGCTCGGCCACCGCCTCGCCCCGCGAGCGCCCGATGACAAACCTGCTGGGGAAGCTGCGGGGACAGACACTCAGGGGGGTCCCGGGGGGGCCTGGGGGGTCCCTGGAGGTCCAGAGGGGTTCGGGGGTACCTGGGCAGCAGCGAGGAGGGGAAGAGGAGGCGCAGCTTGTTGTGCAGCTCCTGGAACTCCTCGAAGGTGCGCTGCACGAAGGTCACCTCGGCCGGGTTGTCCCGCTGCACCTTCACCACGTAGATCTGCAGAGGGACACCGTGATGGGAACCCGGGGTGGCCTGAGGCCAGCCCTGAGCCTGTCCCCAGCTGTCCCCACTCACGTAGCCCTTGCTGGGGTTGAAGACCCTCTCGTGGCGGCAGAGGAAGACGTCGCGGATCCGGCCGGACGTTTTGAGGGTGTGAGTGCGAGGGGCGAAGGACAGCGTGGGGCGCGCGTCCGAGCCCGTGAACTTCATCTGCGCCAGGTTGTGGATGAAGAAGTTGAGCTTGGTGGCCACGCTGCCCAGGCTGGACTCGATCAACCTGCAACGAGGCCACCGCGTGCTCAGTGCCACCAGCCGAGGGTCCCTCCGTCTGCTCCTGTGTCACCCACCCGTGTCCCCTACCTGGTGAAGTAGGTGGTGGCATCGGCGTCCGAGTCCTGCGGCCTCAGCGCGTCGTAGACATATTTGAGGTCCTCCAGGTCAGAGAGCTCGGGGATGCCACAGGACAGCATCTGGCAGGGATGGGGACAAGGATGGTGACAGGGATGGGACAGGGATGGGACAAAGGGACCCCCGTGCCATGCCGGGGTGGGAATTGCGCATCCCCCCGGCTCTCACCAGCCCCAGCAGGTTGAGGAAGAGGTGGGTGTGCTTGCGGATCAGGTTGTAGGCCTGGCAGCACAGGTCCACGAAGTCGTGGAAGCGGCTGGAGGGCTTGTCCCCGCCGTTGATGACGTACGCCATGTCCGAGGTGAAGACAAACGGCGCCCGGTCCCTGCAGCAGGGGACAGGAGGGACAGAGGGAGCAGGGATGGGTCAGGACAGGGAGAGGGAGAGGTCACCCTTCACCAGGACAAGGAGAGGGACAGGTCACCCACCACTGGGACAAGGAGAGGTCACCCACCACTGGGACATGGGGAGGGAGAGGTCACTCATCACCAGGACATGGAGAGAAGGAGGTCACCTCCCACCAGGACATGGTCACCCACCACCAGGACAAGGAGAGGGAGAGGTCACTCATCACCAGGACATGGAGAGGAGGTCACCTCCCACCAGGACAAGGAGAGGGAAAGGTCACCCACCACCAGGACAAGGAGAGGGAAAGGTCACCCACCACCAGGACAAGAAGACCCGGAGGTCACCCAGCACCGGGATGACAGGGAGAGGTCACCCAGCACCAGGACAAGGACAGGGAGTGTCCCCTCTGCCGGGAAGAGGGAAGAAGTCCCAGGGGTCTCTCTCACCTCTTGATGTTGCCGAACATCTGGGCATGGCCCAGGAAGCGGCCGAAATCGATGTGGAACATGTGGCCCGTGGTCTTGAGCATGATGTTGTCATTGTGCCTGTCACAGATGCCCAGAACATAGGTGGCCACGCAGCAGCCAGCACAGGAGTAGATGAAGTTTTCCACAGCCTGAGAGGAGGGAGGAAGGGAGGGTGGAGAAAGGATGGATATGATGGGAATTGAGGGGTCTGGTGATGCTTTAGGATTTTAGCTTCTACATTTTTCATGTATTTGTAATCCTGTAATTCTTTCTGGTGTGTAACTCTGAGTCCCAGGCTGCTGTTCTCTCGTTTTTAGACAAAACAATTCCTCTCTAACTCAGGGACACCTCACTGTCTCAGGCCCCAAAATATGTACACAGTGAACTGGGGGAGCAAACTTGGAGTGATTGACTTCATTACCTGAAGCTGTAATTGGAGGATTGACCCCAGATGGACAAAACTTATAAAGTATGAAAACCCATTGCCTTATATAAACTTATAAAATATGAAAAAACAGTGACCTGCTGTCCATTTTGGGTGTAGCCCCTGGGTGGGCTGAGATTGCCCTAAATGCACCTGAAGGCCTTCAATACATTTAACTGCTTTTTATTCTCTCAACTTTGTCCAGCCTCTGGTTTAGTCAAGCCCATCAAGGCATCGCTGGTCCCCAGAATGGGGGACACCAGGACTCTTCCTCACCTTCTCATACTCATCCTCCTCAGGGTTGTGTTTCTGCAGCCAGTCAGCCAGCGGCCGGTCCTTGAAGGATCCTGTCACGCCGTGCTCCACCTGGATCTTCCGCAGGGTCTCGGCGTTGGGGATCATCTCCACCATGCCTGGCAGATGGGACAGCAAGGTGAGACCTTCCGACCCCAAACACTGACCCCATTTGCCACCAACCCATCGCTGGGACAGGCCAGGATGGGCTGGGCTGGTGGGATCAGAGCCCAGGATGTCCCCAGCCATCCCCAGTCCCACCCTGGTGGCCTTTGGGGACAGCCAGGCTCGGGCTCACCTCGCCCACGGCCGGTGGAGAAGCAGCGGAAGATGACCATGCGCATGTCCAGCCCCTCCTGCACCCAGATCTTGTTCATGATGCGGATCATCTGCAGGGTCAGCATGTCCTGCCGCAGGTCATCGCCACACTGGGGGACAGGGAAGAGCCATCACAGCCAGGAAAAGGCCATTGGAGCAGGGGAAGGGCCACCAGAGCCATCAGAACCACCAGAGCCATCAGAGCCAAGAGCCACCAGAGCCAGGGAAGAGTAACCAGAGCCATCAGAGCCACCACAGCCAGGGAAAGAGTCACCAGTGCCACCAGAGCCAGGGAAGAGCCAACAGAGCCATCAGAGCCAGGGGAAGAGCCATCAAAGCCAGAGAAAAGTCACCAGAGCCAGGGAAGAGCCACCAGAGGCACCAGAGACAGGGAAGAGCCACCAGAGCCAGGGAAGAGCCAACAGAGCCACCAGAGCCAGGGAAGAGCCACCAGAACCATCAGAGCCAGGGAAGAGCCACCAGAACCATCAGAGCCAGGGAAGAGCCATCAAAGCAAGGGAAAGACCCCTCAGCCCCTGGAGCAGGGGGATCTCAGGGGGCTGGGGCAGGATTTGGGCATTTCCAAAGGCTCCAGGCTCACCTTGAAGATGACACGGATGTTCTCCCCGAGTGGATCCACGTTCTGGAAGGAGAGCTTCAGCGGGACGGCGTTGGAGTTGAAGTAGGAGCAGTCCTGGAGGGAAGGAGGGAGGGGCAGCCGGTCAGGGGGTGCTGGGGGCAGGCAGGGGAGCCCCCCGAGCCCCCCGGGGGTGGCACTCACCCGGGGCACGATGCCCTTCACCAGCAGGCTGGGGCTGAGCGGCAGGCGGCACGAGCCGTGGGCCTTGAAGAACTGAGCCACGTCCTCCAGCCCCTCGCGCAGGATGGCCTGTGGGGCGGGCAGGGGTGAGTGTGGGGTGGGATGGGATGGGATGGGATAATGGGATAATGGGGTGGGATGGGATAATGGGATAATGGGATAATGGGATGGGATGGGATGGGGATGAGGATGGGCAAGGCACAGGGTGACCATGGGATGGGTGATATGTGATGAGGTTTCGGCATGAGGTGGGGTGGAGATGGGATGGGATGGGGTGAGATGGATGGATGGATGGATGGGATGGGATGAAGATGAGGTGGACAAGGGATAGGGTGACCATGGAATGGGGTGGGCATGGACAGGGTGGGAATGATGAGATGGGATGGGATAGGATGGGATAGGATAGAGAGGAGTGGGCATGGGGCAGGATTAGCATGGGATGGAGTAGGCATGGGATTGAGTGGGCAAAAACCAGGGTGGACATGGGATAGGGGTGGCATAGAATGGGGTAGGAATGGGATGGGGATGGGATTTAGAGGGGATGGCATGGCATGGGGTGGGATGGGCATAAGATTGAGTGGGAATGGGATGGGATTGGATAATGGAATGGGATAATGGGATGGGATAATGGGATGGGATAATGGGATGGGATGGCATGGGATAATGGGATGGCATGGGATAATGGGATGGGTGAGTGTGGCACAGAGGGCTGACCCCCATCCTGCCACCCCCTCCCAGCACCCACCTGGCGAGCGGATGGTGCAGCATCCCGGACCTGCTGAGCCAGCCTGGCCAGCGTGCTGACCAACAGGCACTGCCGGTCAAACTCCTCCCGCAGCCCCTTCCCGCAGCAGCACAGCAGGGCTGCCAGCAGGTACTGGTAGCGGATGCTGAACTGGGAGTCCTTGAGGCCATCCTTCAGCAGCCTGCTCGGGGACATCCAGGGGTCAGGGACATCCAGGGGTCAGGGACATCCAGGGGTCAGCCAGGCTCGGGGTCACCCCCGGCGCTCCCAGAGCCCCCCAGACCCACCAGAAGAAGTAGTGGGTGATTTTCAGGTCGCAGATGGCCCTCTTCATCAGGAAGCGCACCAGGGGGCTGTCCAGGTAGCACTCGTACTTCAGGGCCTGCAAGGGGACAGTGTGGGACAGTGTCAGGGCATGGTGGCACCAGCAGGCACCCCGTGGCACATCCTGGTGATGCCTCAGGATTTTTATCTTTTGTTTTTCGTGTATCTGTAGTTTTTGTGTGTGGCTCTGGGCTCCATACAAACTGCTAAAAACCTCTGTTCCCAGCATTTTATACAAAATAATTCCTCTCAGCTGGGAATCTAAGGACATTTTTGCTGCCTCAGAGCCCCAAATACGTAAACAGTGAATTGGGGGAGAAAGTTTGGAGTAATTAACATCATCACCTGAAGGTGTAATTGGAGGATTAAGGATGAGTTAATGGACAGAACTTATAAAATGTGAAGAACTCATGACTCAGTGTCCATTTTGGGTGTAACCTCTCGAGTAGGCTCTGTCTGCCCTGAATGCACCTGAAGGCATTTTAATAAATTTATCTGCTTTTTATCCTCCTCACTTTGTCTAGTTCTAGTTAAGCCCTGTCCAGGCATCTCCAGTGCCACCACCCACCTGCACCAGCTGGGGCAGGTAATCCAGCAGCTCCGTGTCCGAGATGGAGTCAATCCACTGCACCGCTGTCCTCCTCACCTCCTGGTCTGGAAACCTGCGGCCAGGACACGTGTCCGTGAGGTGACACCGTCCTCCTGCCAACTGCCACATCGGGTGGCGTGTCCCCACAGCCCGGGGTGGCTTACGTGGCGTGGAGCAGTCCCAGGGCGTCCTGGTGGCTCATGGAGCTCCACTGGCTGAGCAGGGCGTAGATGTCCGGCAGGCAGCCCCAGTCCCAGCTGGGGGCACTGGCCAGCAGCATGGGCAGCGCGCCGGGGGACGAGTGGCAGTGCCACCGCTTGTCCCACAGCCGCTGCCGGTCGGCGTCTGTTAGCCTGTGGGGGCACGGGGTGGGGATCAGCGAGGGTGGGGAGGTGACATCCCTGTGACCCCATCACACGTGGGAGGTCAGGGAGGTGGCATCCCTGTGACCCCATCACACATGGGAGGTCAGGGAGGTGGCATCCCGAAATGCAGGGGTGAGATGGGGCTGGCAGGATGGGGAGGTGGCATCCCTGTGTCCCAAAAACACGTGGATGGGACAGGGCTGGCAGAATGGGAATATATGTCCCCTCTGTGCCCAAAACACATGGGTGGGATGGGGCTGGAAGGTCAGGGAGGTGGCCTTCCTGTGTCCCCAAAACACATGGATAGGAGGGGGACTTGGTATCCCTCTGACCCCAAAATACAAGGATAGGATGGGGCTGGAATTTGGAGGTTTCATCCCTGTGTCCCCAAAACACCTGGATAGGATAGGGCTGGGAGGCTGGGAATGTGTGTCCCCTCTGTCCCCACCCCACAGTGCATGGAACCCCAATAAATCCCCTGAGCTCTCCCTGCATCCCCACACGGCCCTCACCCCTGTCCCCTGAGGGACAGCAGGACCCGAGGCACAGAGGGGCTGAGCTGGCCCTGGCTGTCCCCCTGCCCAGGACCCTTGAGCCAGCCCTGCTGGCCGAGCACTCCCTGCACCCTGCGCAGCTGCTGACACCTGATCCCCCTGGGCACCTCCGTGCCAGGCTGGACGTGGCACAGGCCAGCTGTCCCCATGGAGAGGGACAACCAGGGAGGGCAGAGCACAGCAGAACCAACAACACCCAGCTCCGGAAAACTCCGGGAAACTCCAGTTATTTTCCAGCCCCTCAAACACCCCTGGGGGTGTCAGCAGTGTCCCCCCAGCAGGACAGTGCCACCCCCGGGGTTTATTTACCAATAAAGGGATTTTTTCTGCATGGCCTCCCGCAGCTGGCGCTGGTCCTCCTCCCCCAGGCTGCCAAAGTCGTACCTGGGGCTGAACTCTGCCGCCGGCGGGTTGGTGAACTTCACCTCGAAGGCTGACGTGGGGAAGTCGATCTGGGGCAGAGGCAGAGGGTGAGGTGACCCACGCCTGGCATTCCCTGTGCCCCCAGAATGCCGGGATGTACCTGCAGGATGACGCTGTCGGGCTGGTTGAAGTTGGGTGCGCTTGACCTGGCCCTGGAGTTGTCCTGAGTCGCCGGCCACAGGCCCAGCAGCTTCCGCCCGCAGGTCAGCACCCTGGGGGGACAAAGGTGGCACTGGGGGCTGTGCTGTCAGGGCATGAGGGTGACACTGCTGGCGCTGTCCCCGTGCTGGTGATGCCTGAGGTGCTGGGAACTCCAAAGTGCTGGGGACCCTGAGGTGCTGGGGACCCTCCTGTCCTCTCCAGGGATGCCACCCCAGCCCCTCGCCATGCCCAGGGTGTTGGAGACCCTCCTGTCACCTCCAGGGATGCCAGCCCAGCCCCTCGCTGTGCCCATAGCACTGGGGACCCTCCTGTTCCCCCCAGGGATGCCACCCCAGCCCCTCACCATGCCCGGGGTGTTGGAGACCCCATGGCACTGGGGACAATTCTGTCACCTCCAGGGATGCCAGCCCAGCCCCTCACCATGCCCAGGGTGCTGGGGACCCCATGGCGTTGAGGACCCCAAGGTGCTGGGGACCCCACAGCACTAGGGACCCTCCTGTCCCCACCCAGGGATGCCAGCACAGCCCCTCTCTGTGCCCACGGCACTGGGGACCCTCCTGTTCCCCCCAGGGATGCCAGCCCAGCCCCTCTCTATGTCCACAACACTGAGGACACTCCTGTCACCTCCAGGGATGCCAGCCCAGCCCCTCGCTGTGCCCATGGCACTGGGGACCCTCCTGTCCCAACCAGGGATGCCACCCCAGCCCCTAGCCATGCCCAGGGTGCTGGGGACCCTCCTGTCCCCACCCAGGGATGCCAGCCCAGCCCCTCGCCGCCCCCCACGCACTGCCTGAAGTTGAAGAGCGGGGTGGTGACCCAGCCCAGCGCCTCGGGCACTCGCCGCTGCTTGTTGGCGTCGGAGGAGCCGCCCGGGGGTGGCACCGGCACGGCGAACAGGGTGACGCTGAGCAGGGTCTCCCGGGGCAGCCGGTTCACCTGCACCGGGAAGCAGATCCTGCGGGAGAGAGGCCGCGATGGGATCAGCCGGGATGGGATCAGCCGGGCGCTCCCAGTGCCCTCCTTGGGATGCCAAAGGTGTCCTGGGAGAGCCTGGCCATACAGACGCCTCTGGGGACCCCAGAGACTGGCACAGGGGTGTCCCTGGAAGTCCTGCACCCCAGAGACCCCGCAGTTTGGGGACAGCCAGCTGCTCCCCTCCCAGCTCTGGGATGCCTGGCCGCTCTCCGTCTCGGGAAGGTGACCGCAGGGGACAGGGCCCTCCACGAGAGCCCCCCGGGCACTGACCTTGCCCCACAGCCCGGGGGGGGCCGAGTGTGACCCCGGGGCTGGGATTGCTCCTCTCTGCTCCCAGCGAGCCCGGGGTGGCAGCTACATCCCGCGGGAAGGGGACTGTCCCCGGGTCGGATCGCCGCCGCGCTCGCCGCCGTCCCGCCGGCCGCCTGTCCTTGGGGCCACCGGCGCCTTCTAAAATTATCCCATCCCATCCCCACCTCCCGAGCCCTGCAGATGCCAGGCGTGGCGAGGGCTCGGCGCTATTTTGGGAGCAGATCCCCTTTCCCGGGCGCTGCTATTCCCGGGGATGACACAAAACCTTCCAACACCCCAAAAACCCCGGGAGAGGAGGAGGAGGAGGAGGAGGAGGAGGATGAGGAGGAGGAAGGCAGTGTGGGTGGCACCAGGACCCTCATGCCCACCCCACGGCCTTACTGCTGGTCCCAAATGATGAGGTGGAAGAGGTATTTGTGGACGTGGGCCTTCCTGGTGAGGAGGGGGCTGCAGAGCTCCTTCCCGCCGTGGCTGAGGGAGCACGAGAGGTAGAAATCTTCATAGCTGGGGGGGAAACAGCAAATGAGATGGGGGGCTTTGCCTGGGCCTCCTGAATTTAGGATTTAGGGGGTGCTTGGCCTTTGGGGTGGGTTGTTTCCTCTTTGCCTTGTGGGATTCTAAGGGTGTGTCAGAGAAAGGATGGGAATGGGGGAATGTCCTGAGAGGGAAGGGACCCACAAAGATCGTGGGGTGCAACTCCTAGCCTGGCACAGAACAATCCCAAAATCCCACCCTGTGCACCCCTGGCAGTGTTGTCCAAACCCTCCCGGAGCTCTGGAACCTGCAGGGATCACCCAGCCCCACCCCTGGCCCCACACAACCCCAAAATCCCACCCTGGCAGCGGCTTTCCCCTAAACCCTGCCCCGAGGACGGAGCAAAAGGGGGGCAGCGCGGGGTGTCCCCAACCCCCCCGACGTCCCCAGCGCCATATGCCGCGGCGCATTCCGGCACATTCCGTGCGGCAGGTGCCGGGCGACAATCCGGGCCGGCCCGGGGGGCGCCGGGGGTCAGGGGCTGGCGGCATTTCCCAGGCTCCAGCCTTTGTTCGGAGCCACTCACCGAGGGGAACGCATTGAGCGCGGGGACAAAGGCGAGGGGTCCCCGGCGGGGCGGCTGCTGCCGGCGCCGCTGCCGCCACCCCCGCGCCCCTCCCGGGCCCCCCGCGCCGGGCACGGGCACCGAGGGGCGCAACAAAGGGGCGCCGCTGCCGTGGGGCGCGGGGCCGGCTGTCACCTCCCCGGGGCCGGCTGTCACCTCCCCCGGGAGCGGGCTGTGATGTGCGGGGTGAGCCAGCCCAGCCGGAGCTGCGGTGACATCCCACCCTGCCGGGCGTTCCCAGGAACAGGGTGGCAGTGCCAGCGTTCCCAGGAACAGGGTGGCAATGCTAACATTCCCAAGAACTCGGTGGGATTTCGGGGTGTCCCAATGCCAGCGTTCCCAGGAACCTGATGGGATTTTGGGGTCATCCAGTGCCAGCATTCCCAGGAACAGGGTGGGATTTTGGGGCATCCCAGGCACACAGTGGGACTTTAGGGTGTCCCAGTGCCAGCATTCCCAGGAACAGGATGGCAGTGCCAGCATTCCTGGGCACATGGTGGGATTTTGGGATGACCCAGTGCCAGCACTCCCAGGAACATGGGGGGATTTGGGGACATTCCAGGAACAGGGTGGGATTTTGGGGTCATCCAATGCCAGCATTCCCAGGAACCGGGTGGCAATGCCAATATTCCCAGGAACTCAGTGCGACTTTGGGATGTCCCAGTGCCAGCATTCCCAGGAACAGGGCGGGATTCTGGGACATTGCAGGAACTCGGTGGGATTTTGGGACATCCCAGGCATGGAGTGGGATTTCAGGGTGTCCCAGTGCCACCATTCCCAGGAACAGGGTGGCATTTTGGGACATCCCAGGAACTCAGTGGGATTTTGGGGAGTCCCCGTGCCAGCATTCCCAGGCACATGGTGGGATTTTGGGGCATTCCAGCACCAGTATTCCCTGGCACTCCGTGGGATTTTGGGGTGTCCCAGTGCCAGCATTCCCAGGCACATGGTGGTATTTTGGGACATCCCAGGCACTCAGTGGGATTTTGCGGTGTCCCAGTGCCAGCATTCCCACACACTCTGCGGTACTTTGGCGAATCCCAGCAGTCAGAATTACCGATTCCTCCCCACTCAGGACATTCCACAATTCCCTCCCTCACCCAACCCTCCAACTCCCACCATCCCTCTTCCCCCCATCTCCAACCTGGGGCGTCTCACCCCTCCTTCCCCCCACCCCAACCCCACCCAGGTGAGCTCACCTGGCAGCCCAGGTGATGGGGATGCGGTGGGTGGCATAGACGGTGAAGGAGAGGGGACAGGTGAGCAGCCGTGCCTCCTGAGCCACGCCCAGCTCGCGGCTGCCAGGTGTGGCCGTCTGGAAATCGGCGTTGAAGGTGCTGCAGTAGAGCTCCACCAGGTTGAGGATGGCGGCGGTCAGGCTCTCCACGATCCTCTCTGCGGGAAATAGGGATGGGGGTCAATCCCGATCCTTTTAATACACTCTTTGGGATTTTTATATCACCTTTTATACGTTTTTGTACCTTTTACGTTTCCTCCATATCCCCCATACCCTTAGCCTACAAGCTTGGAATTTTTATAGTCTGAAATTCTGCTTAGTTTTGGGGTTCTTAGGTTCTTTTTGGGTTCTTTGGGGTGTTTAGGCAGAAAGACCTTCAGTAAAAAAGCAGAGAGCTCCATGCTAGCAAAAACTCGAGGTTTCAACCTTCTCTCTGGAATATATTTTATAATATGAGCTCTAGCCTGATGTGGGGAGATTTTCTTTAAAATAAAGAGACATCTCTTCATTTATTGGGTTTCTTATTGGGGGATTCTAGACAGATATGCTAATTGTCAAAGTCCATAAAAATTATATACCCCAAAAAAATTAAAAAATACAAAAATTATACAGGGTGTACATCTGGGCGTGCTCCACCTTTGAAGAGCTGTGCACCTAACATCCTATTAAAATACCAAAATAAAACCCTTTAACTGCATCTGCCTCATAATTCTAAGAGCAGCAAAAGGCAATTCATCCCTCAAGCCTGGATTTGGGACCCCTGAGAGAAGGAATGAGTAGGAGAATTCCAAATTTCCCATTTGGATTTCACAGGGAGCCACAAAACCCCAAAACCCTCTCTTCTTTTTTTTTTCTTCTATTTTTTTTCCCAACCAGACCGGTTTCCAACCCGTTTTTGGCCTCGAGAGTCGAAAGGGGAGGAGGGGTTGGAAGATGAAAAGCGCCGCCAAGTCGAGCCCAGAAAGGAGAGCAGAAATACCTCGATTTTCCCTCTTGGCCAGAACACTTGGATCCTGCAGAAGGAAAAAAAAAAAACCCAAAAAAAAAGAAAGAGAAACCACAAGAAACTCCTGAGCTCCAGCGCTGCCAAGGTGACCTTTATGTAACCACCCCGCGCTGCCAGAGCCAGGAATTCCAGAAAATTCCGGAATTTTCCACGCGGTGAGGAAAGAGGGCAAAGAGCCAGATGGGACGATTTTCTCCCAAACCTCACCTTCTGGATTTTGGGCTGCATGCGGGAAGGGCAGGGAGGCATCTGGTTGAGGGCAGCTGTGATTTCCTGGGACTCCACGGCCGCCAGCGCGTTGCAGATCGCCATGACCGACTGGATCACCCGCTCAGCCTTCAGAGGGAAATCTCCCTGCAAGGTGGGTGATGTTTGAAGGGTTTTTGGCTTTTATTTTTCGTGTGTCTGTGTTTTGGTGTGCAGCTCTAGGCAGCGTGGAAAGCGCTGGAAAGCTCTGCTGTCAGCATTTTATACAAAATAATTCCTCTCGGTTGGGAACCTAAGGACACTTTGCTGCCTCAGAGCCCCGAAATAAGTAACAACAGGGAATTTGGGGAGCAAAGTTGGAGTAATTAACATCATCACCTGAAGGTGTGATTGGAGAATTGGGGCTGATATATTAATAAGAGAGAATTTATCAAAGGTGAAGATCTCGTGATTGATCAGTTTAGGGCGTAGCCTCTGGAGCAAGCTCTGTCTGCCCTAAATGTACCTTAAAGGGCTTTAATGAATTAATCTGCTTTTTATTCTCCTAACCTTGTCTCGGCCTCTGTTTCAGGTAACTCTGCTTTAGGGTAGGGTTTTGGGATCGTTCTGTGCAGGGCCAGGAGTTTCACTCCTTCCCTTCCCACTCAGGACATTCCCCAATTCCCATCCTTTCTCCCTTAGGATCCCACATGGAAAAGAGGAAACCCCAAATCCCAAGTGACCCCTGAGTGACCCCAAACCCCCGAAATCCAGCCCAGCCCTCACCTCAGCCGCCAGGAACGTGTCCACCTCGTTGTGGAAGGTGTCGAACAGGAGACTCAGGGCCTGCCTGGGGACAGCGAGTGGCACTGAGCCCCGGCCTGGTGGCACTGGGGATGGTGTCACCATGGGGATGGTGCCACCACAGGGATGGTGCCACCACAGGGATGGTGCCACTATGGGGATGGTGCCACCATGGGGACAGGGCCATTGCGGGGACAATGCCACCACAGGGACGGTGCCACCATGGGGACGATGACACCACGGGGACGATGACACCATGGGGACAGTGACACCAGGGGGATGGTGCCACTGTGGGGACAGTGCCATTGTAGGGACAATGCCACCATGGGGACGATGACACCACGGGGACAGTGCCACCATGGGGATGGTGCCATCACAGGGATGATGACATCACGGGGACGGTGACACCGTGGGGATGGTGACACTGTGGGGAGAGTGCCACTGTGGGGACAGCGCCGTTGTGGGGACAACACCACCGCAGGGACAGTGCCACCGTGTCCCCTGCCCTACCTGCTGATGGTCTGCTTGATGGGCCTCTCCTGCAGGTGGATGTGGTGGTTCAGGGTGGACGGGCTCTGGTCATCGCTGGCCTGGGGACACAGAGGGGCTGAGCGGGGAGGTGACACTGCCCCCCGCGTCCCATCAGGTCACTGGGAGGTGACACCACCCCCGATGTCCCCAGTGCCACACGCACCGTGCGGGCCAGGTCACCGCGCACCGCCTTCCTCCGCAGCAGCTGCAGGCGGATGTCAGTGTCGAACTTCCTGCAGTGCTGGATGAACTCGTGGCTGCCCAGGGCGTGTTTGCTGCAGGGACAGGGGAACAGACTCATCCCAAATCCCAAAAATCCCTCCTGGAATTACCCCATCCTGATATCCCATGGCCAGGCAGCATTGGGATGGGCTCAGGGTGAGGCTGAACTCCCTGCAGTGCTGGATGAACTCGTGGCTGCCCAGGGCGTGTTTGCTGCGGGGACAGGGGAACAGGCTCATCCCAAATCCCAAAAATCCCATCCCGATATCCCATGGCCAGGCAACATTGGGATCAGCTCACAACAAATCCAAACTTCCTGCAGGGCTGGATGAACTCGGGGCTTCCCAATGTGCAGGGAGAACCGTACAAGCTTATCCCACACCCCAAAAATCCCTCCTGGAATTACCCCATCCCGATATCCCATGGCCAGGCCAAGCAGCATTGGGATGGGCCCAGGGTGAGGCTGAACTTCCTGCAGTGCTGGATGAACTTGGGGCTTCCCAATGTGCGGGGAGAACCCCACAAGCTCATCCCACACCCCAAAAATCCCTCCTGGAATTACCTCATCCCCATATCCCATGGCCAGGCAGCCTTGGGCTAACAGCAAGGCTGAACTCCCTGCAGGGCTGGATGAACTTGGGGCTTCCCAATGTGCAGGGAGAGCCCCACAAGCTCATCCCACACCCCAAAATCCCTCCTGCAACGCCCCATCCCGACATTCCCAGGGCCAGGCAGCTTGGCTGGGGCTCAGGGTGGCCGCCCTGCCTGCGCAGGGACTTTTGTGGCACCAGGAAAGGCAAAGAATGAGGAATTGTTCTCCCTCC
Organism: Lichenostomus cassidix; assembly: GCF_008360975.1. Classification (NCBI taxonomy): domain Eukaryota; kingdom Metazoa; phylum Chordata; class Aves; order Passeriformes; family Meliphagidae; genus Lichenostomus; species Lichenostomus cassidix. The sequence goes on from NC_139506.1 coordinate 4,308,464, forward strand.
TTCCCCTCGGCAGAGCCAGAGCCGGGTGTGGAGCAGCACAGCCTGCCAGGAGCTGCCAGGGATCCGTGGGAAGCAGGGCAGGGATCTGAGGGGATGGAGGTGCCCTGAGAGTGGGATCGGGGAGAACCATGGAGATCGGGGTGACAGGAGAACCATGGAGCTGGGGGTGACAGGAGAATCCTGGAGCTGGGGGTGACAGGAGAACCGTGGAGCTGGGAATGACAGGGACAACCCTGAAGCTGGGAATGACATCCTGATCCCCCCAGCATGGGAATTACCCTTGGAGCAGGACCCACTCCAGGCATCCATGGGAAGCAGAGAATGGATTTGAGGAGCTAGAGGATGCCCTGCAGGTGGGATCAGGGGGAATCCTGGAGCTGGGAATGACAGGGTGAACCTTGGAGCTGGGAGTGACAGGTGGAATCCTGGAGTTGGGAATGACAGTGATAACCCTGGAGTTTGGAATGACAGGGAGAATCCTGGACCTGGGAATGACATCCTGGAACTGGGAATGGCAGCAGAACCCTGGAGCTGGGAGTGACAGGAAGAATCCTGGAGCTGGGAGTGACAGGAGAATGCTGGAGCTGGGAATGACAGGGAGAACTCTGGAGCTGGGAATGACAGGAGAACCATGGATCTGGAAATGACAGGGAGAATCCTGGAGCTGGGAGTGACAGGGAGAATCCTGGAGTTGGGAGTGACATCTTGGAGCTGGGAATGACAGGAGAACCATGGAGCTGGGAGTGACAGGGAGAATCCTGGAGCTGGGAGTGACATCCTGGAGCTGGGAGTGACAGGGGAATGCTGGAGCTGGGAATGAGAGGAGAACCCTGGAGCTGGGAGTGACAGGGTGAACCTTGAAGCTGGGAATGACAGGGACCACCCTGGAGCTGGCAGTGACATCCCGATCCCCCTGGCACGGGAAGTACCCCTGGAGCTGGGAATGACAGAAGAACACTGGAGCTGGGAATGACAGGAGAATGCTGGAGCTGGGAATGACAGGAGAATGCTGGAGCTGGGAATGACATCCTGGAGCAGGGAATGACATCCTGGAGCTGGGAATGACATCCTGATCCCATTGGCATGGGAAGCACCCCTGGAGCTGGGAATGACAGGAGAACACTGGAGCTGGGAATGACAGGAGAATGCTGGAGCAGGGAATGACATCCTGGAGCTGGGAGTGACATCCTGGAACAGGGAATGACATCCCGAAACAGGGAATGACATCCCAATCCCCAGGCATGGGAAGCACCCTGGAGCAGAACCCCCTCCAGCCCCGCTCCCTTCGCTGGCTCCCGGCAGAAAGGGTGGATTAGCCCTGGCTCAACCCCACAGGAAGCCCATGCCAGCGGCTCAGGATGCCGTGAGGAGCTCCAGGGCCCTGAGCAGCTCTGCAGGGAGGAATTTGGCACTTCCAGCACCTCCTGGGCCACGGGAAGATGGGGGAAGAAAAGCTCAGCTACAAAAGAGGCTTTGTGTCCTGGGGCTTTCCCAGAGGGAGATATGGGAAATGTCCTTTAGGGAATGCCCTGCTCTGAGCCCAGGGGCTGCTCCCTGCTGGAAAAGGGCTTCATCCCTTTGGGAATGCCAGCCCACAGCTGGATGGATCCATCCCCGGCAGCTCTGAGCCCCTCAGGGCTGCTGTGCCCACCTGTGCCCACCTGTGCCCACCTGCACAGGGCTGTGTGGCACCACAGGGGCTCCGCGACCCCAGCAACAGCCCCTCGAGGTGGCCCTGAAACCCCTCTGAGTAACCCTAAAGCCCCTTTGGTGGCCCTGAAGACCCTCAGGGTGGCCTGACATCCCTTTTGGTGGCCCTGAAGCCCCGCTGAGTGGCCCTAAAGCCCCTCAGGGCTGCCTTGAAGCCCCTCAGGGTGGCCCTGAAGTCCCTTTTGGTGGCCCTGGACCCCCTCAAGGTGGCCTGAAGCCCCTTTTGGTGACAGTGAAGCTCCTCAGGATGGCCCTAAAGCCCCTCAGGGTGGCTCTGGACCCCCTCAGGGTGGCCTGAAGCCCCTTTTGGTGACCCTGAAGTCCCTTTTGGTGACCCTGAAGCCCCTCAGGGTGTGCCCAACACCCATCCCTGCCTTCGCCCTGATTCTCCTCTAGTCCCCCCATCCCTCTCCCACCTTTTTCAGTGATTTATCCAAGACTTCTAAGCCTTGGAGCTCCAGCTGTGCTCACCAGGATCACACCCTGGAGTGCCCGGGATGGGATTTTCCCCTTTTTTTCCCCCCTTTTTTCCCCCTTTTTTCCCCCTTTTTCCCTTTTTCCCTTTTTCCCTTATCCTCAGCCACTCACTTCTGCAGGAATTCCTCCAGGCCGCAGATCTTGAGCAGGAAATCCTCCACATCCACGGCGCAGAGCTCATCATGGGTGTAGCACAGCGCCTGGTAAATCAGCAGGTCCACCGTGGAGGAGCCTGTGGGGACAGGGAATTCCGGAAATTTCGGGAATTCCGGGAATTCCGGGGATCCCGGGCATCCCGAGGGCCACACTCACAGTCGCAGGTGAAGGTCAGCGGCTCGCTCAGGCTGTCACACACCACTGTCACCTTCAGGCTGACGCCGTGGCCGAGCTGCTCCGGGCTGGGGTTGATGGAGTTCCACACCAACCCCATCAGGGAATAATCCTCCGTGCTGGAGCTGGAGCTGGAGCGCAGCCTGGGGAGGGAGGGATGGCTCAGGGATCCCCGGGGATTTTAGGGGACCCCAAAAATCCTGAGGTTTGGGGGTGTTTTGGTACTCACACGTCCAGCATGTGGCAGAAGGCTGCCACTTCCTCGTCCCGCTCCTCGGACACCTCGAAGAGCTCGTAGCCGTTGGCTAGTGAGCGCTGCCTGGGGGCTACCTGTGGGGCAGGGCGTGAGCTCTGGTCAGCTGGGGTCACCTCCGGGGGTCCAGCCTGAAGGTCACCCCTGTGGGGATCACTGGACACCCTGCTGGAGAGGCCTGGGACACCCCAGGGCCACTGTGGTGGGGACTGGTGGCCCTGAAGCCCCTCTGGGTGGCCCTAAATTCCCTTCTGGTGCCCTTCAAGCCCCTCGAGATGGCCTTAAAGCCCCCTTTGGTGGCCTTGAAGCCCCTCTGGGTGGCCCTAAAGTCTGTCTGAGTGGCCTTGAAGCCCCTTTTGGTGGCCCTGAAGCCCCTTGGAGTGGCCCTAAAGCCTCTCAGGGTGGCCCTGAAACCCCTCGGGGTGGCCCTAAAGCCCCTTCTGGTGGCCCAAATGCCCCTCACAGTGGTCCTGGATCCCCTCAGGATGGCCTTAAAGCCCCTTTTGATGGCCCTAAAGCCCCTCAGGGTGGTCCTAAAGACCATCAGGGTGGCTCTGAACCCCCTCAGGGTGGCCCTAAAGCTCCTTTTGGTGGCTCTAAAGCCCCTCAGAAAGGCCCTAAAGCCCCTCAGGGTGGCTTGAAGCCCCTTTTGGTGGCCCTAAAGCTCCTCAGGGTGGCCCTAAATCCCTTCTGGGTAGCCATGAAGCCCCTCAGGGTGACCCCGAAACCCCTCAGAGTGGCCCTGAAGCCCCTCAGGGTGGCCCTAAACCTCCTTTCATTGGCCCTAAAGCCTCTCAGGGTGGCTCTGAAGCCCCTTTGGGTAGCCTGAAACCCCTTTTATTGTCCCTAAAGCCCCTTTTGGTGCCCCTAAAGCCCCTCAGGGTGGCCTGAAACCCCTCAGGGTGGTGGATGGCCTGAAGCCCCTCAGGATGGCCTGGAACCGCTCAGGATGGCCCGGAACCCCTCAGGGTGCCCTTAAAGCCCCTCAGGGTGGCCTGAAACCCCTCAGGATGGCCCTAAACCCCCTCTGAGCATCCCCCCAGGACCCCTCCCGATCCCCTCACCGGCTCCACGGAGATCCTGCGGTTCCTGTTGGCCGCCAGGTTCTTCCCGCCGCCGGCTCGAGCTCCGCAGGCCCGCGGCGGCACCTGAGGCGGCATCGTCTTGCTCCGCGCCACCGGCTTCCCGCCCGGCTCCTTCTCCAGGATGCTCCTGCCCTCCTTCCAGCCCCGCGCCGCCTCCCGCAGCACCTCGGCCTCGTAGGTGGCCTTGAGGTTGAGGCAGGCGATGGCGTCGATGCCGTAGGGATCCTCGCGGCAGATGCGGCGCCCCGCCAGCTTGTCCTGCGCCACCGAGAACATGTTGATGTCCCTGGGCTGGCCCTGCCCCTTGGCGGGTGGAGGGGACACCTTGCCCGAGCGCTGGCCGCCCTCGGGGGACGCCCAGAGTGGCAGCCGGGGGGGCAGCGGCGGCGGGGAGAGCTTTTTGGGGGAGCCGGCGCCGTTTCGGGGCGTGGAGCCGTTGAGGGGCTCGCCGAGGAAATCCCGTCCCGAGCCTTCCAGGATGTACAGGTAATCCCCGCTCAGGGGGGCTTTCCGCCACGGCTGGGGGTCCGGGCGGGGAGCAGGGGACACCTGGGGACCCTCGGGGACGGCGGGGCCGAGCGTGGGGTCGGAGCCGGAGAGTCCCCGCGTGGCTTTGATGCCGTTGCGGTCGGCGGGGTCATCCCAGGAGATGAGGGGTGGCTCCCGGCGCCGCTCCTTCCTGGCGCGGCTCTCCTCCTTGTCCTGCCGCAGCCGCGACAAGGCGTCGTACTCCATCTGCAGCGCCTCGGCCAGCGCCAGCTCCTTGCGGCTCAGCCCCACCGACTCCAGCGCCGGCCAGTGCTCGCCGGGGCCGGACATGGCCGGCACTGCCTGCGGGGCTGGCGTCAGGAGAACGGCATGCTGCTGCTCCTGGGGACGGGAACGGAGGGGTTAATGGGGGGGGAAGGTGAGGGGTGAAAGGGTGGGGATGGGGAAAGGTGTGGGTTAATGGATGGGAATGGGAAAGATATGGGATGAATGGATGGGGAAAGGTGAGGGATTAATGGATGGAGATGGGGAAAGGTGTGGGATTAATGGATGGGGAAAGTATGGGATGAATGGATGGGAATGGGAAAGACATGGGATGAACAGATGGGGATGGGGGAAGGTGAGGGATGAAGGGATGGGGATAGGGAAAGGTGAGGGATTAGTGCATGGGAATGGGGAAAATCATGGGATGAACGGATGGGGAAAGGCATGGGATGAACAGGTGGGGATGGGGAAAGGTGAGGGATGAAGGGACGGGGATAGGGAAAGGTGAGGGATTAATGCATGGGAATGGGGAAAATCATGGGATGAACGGATGGGGAAAGGCATGGGATGAATGGATGGGAATGGGGAAAAGTGAGGGATGAAGGGATGGGGAAAGGCATGGGATTAATGGATGAAAATGGGGAAAGGCAAGGGATTAATGGATGGGGAAAGACATGGGATGAACAGATGGGGAAAGGTATGGGGTGAAGGTATGGGGATGGGAAAAATCATGGGATGAATGGATGGGGAAAGGCATGGGATGAATGGATGGGGAAAATCATGGGATGAACGGATGGGCTGCTCATAAATGGCTGGGAATGGGGGAAATTTCCATCCATTAATCCAGGCATTAATGGACGGAAATGGGGAAAGGCATGGGATGAATGCATGGGGATGGGGAAAGGTATGGGATTAATGGATGGGAATGGGGAAAATCATGGGATAAATGGATGGGGAAAGGCATGGGATAAACGGATGGGAAGCCAATGGATGGCTGGGAATGGGGAAAGGCCAGGGATTAATGGATGGAAATGGGGAAAGGCCAGGGATTAATGGATGAACAGCCCATGGATGGCTGGGAATGGGAAAATGGGAAAAATCATGGGATTAACGGATGGGCAGCCCACGGGTGTCTGGGAATGGGGAAAGGCATGGGATGAATGGCTGGGAATGGGGAAAGGCAGGGCTGAACGGATGGGCAGCCCATGGGTGACCCTAAAACCCTTCTGAGTGTCCCTGAAGCCCCTTTCGTGGCCCTGAAGCCCCTTTGGTGTCCCTGAAGCCCCTCACGGTGGCCCCGTGGGCTCTTTGTCACCCCCAGCCGTGTCACCCCTCCCCACCGCCCTGACCCCGCGCTCCGCAGGACCAGATGGCTCCTAACGAGCTGCTCCAGGCTCTGCCATTCCCAGGGGATTTGTCCCCTTCCCTGTCCCTCTCAGCCCCCCAGCGCCAGCTCATCCCTCATTTTTGTGCTTCCAGGCTGGAAAAAAACCAGCCCCGGGGGGGCTGAGAGGCTGGGAATGTTCCCTGCCCTGCTGGCAGCTGGGGGCTTTTCCTGGAAAACCAGAAATCCCAAAAGCTGGCAGCGCCAGGGGCTGCTGGAAGCCGAACAAAGTGGGAAAAAAAAAAAATCTGCTTTTAACCCAAAAGCAACAAACCCCGAAGTGATTTTTGCGGCTGAGGAAGCCACAGCTCGGCGCTGGTCTCCAAGATAAACATGGGAGGGTTTATCCAGCGTGTGGGGCTGGAATTGCCACGGGAATGGGGCGGGAATGGGGTGGGAAGCAGGTTTGACCCCACAGAGCCAACCCAAAGCCACGCTGAGGGGTTTTGCTGCCCCCAGGGGATGTCACCTGGGTTGGGGACACCCTGAGCAGGTGGCTCAGCCCTTCCCCTTCCCAGCTGAAGGATGAAGGATTTGGAAATCCCCATGGAAAAGCCCCAAAATCGCCCTCCAGGAGCGGGAGCTGATCTCAGCCAGAGCCTCCTGCTCTAGGGGGTTTAATGGGAATTTAATGGGGCCATCGTTAGGGTGAGGGGTCTGGGGCCACCCTGGACTCAGCCCTGCTCTGGGGGAACCCAGCAGGATCCTGTGGGATCCCGGGGCAGATCCAACCCGGAATTCCAGGAGTTCCCTGAGCAGCCCAATCCCTCCCTTCCCTTCATTCCCCTCTCAGGATCCTACAGGATCCCCTGGAAGATCCAGCCCTGAATCCTCGTGCTCAGGGCCAGAATTCCAGGGGTTCCCTGAGCATTCCCATCCCTCCTTTCCCTTCATTCCCCTCTCAGGATCCTACGGGATCCCATGGCAGATCCAGCCCTGTTTTCCAGTGCCCAGGGACAGAATTCCAGGGGTTTCCTGAGCATTCCCATCCCTCACAGGATCCTACAGGATTCTGGGCCAGATCCAGCCCTGTTTTCCAGTGCCCAGGGACAGAATTCCAAGGATTCCCTGCTCACCCCAACCCCTCCATCCCTCCCTTTCCCCTTGCAGGATCCTACAGGATCCCATGGCAGATCCAGCCCTGAATCCTCGTGCTCAGGGCCAGAATTCCAAGGGTTTCCTGAGCATTCCCATCCCTTCTTTCCCTTCATTCCCCTCTGAGAATCCTACAGGATCCTGGGGCAGATCCAGCCCTGTTTTCCAGTGCCCAGGGATAGAATTCCAGGAATTCCCTGCTCACCCCAATGCCTCCATCCCTCCCTTTCCCCTCTGAGGATCCTACAGGATCCCATGGCAGATCCAATCCTGAATCCTCATGCCCAGGGCCATAATTCCAAGGATTCCCTGCTCACCCCAACCCCTCCATCCCTCCCTTCCCCCTCTCCAGCCCCATCCCGCAGCATCTGGGATTCCCGGGATGGAATCCACATTCCCGGATGGAGGTTATGCCTATCAGGGAGACAATTCCCAATCCATTCACAATCCTGCCGGGAGGGAGGGAGGGAGGATAAAGCCTTCACCTCTCCCTCCATCCATCCTGCCGGCATTTCCAGCCTCTGGAACGATCCCTGCCACTGTCACTGTCACCACAAAGCTCCCTGGAGGCACAGAACTCCAGGGATGTCCTCGGGAATCCAGGATTTTATTCCAGGATTTTGGGGGTGATGGATTCTGGCAGCTCTGGGAAAAGTGGGATCTGCTCTTCCCGCTCCCCGAGGAACTCTCTGGTCTTGATTCTCCCCAAAATTAAGGGAAAAGGGGAATTTTGGGATCCCCCATGGAAAGCCCTTTGGGGTCTCCGGGTGCTGTTTTTTGGGGAAACTCAGAATTCCCATCCCAAATTTTGGTTTGGAACTGGAAGCCCCAAAGGGAACCAGATCTCAAAAATCATGGAAAAAAAAAAAATCAAATAACCCCTGGAGGGTTTCATTCCTGGAGCCACAAACCCCAAATCCAGCAAATCCAACCCTCTGGAAGAGAAAGAGGCTTGGAAATTTGGATTTCTGCCCAAATCCCATCCCGGCAGACTTTTCCAGGTATCTCCCTTCCCATTCCCCACAAAAATCCCAATCCCAAACCCCGAGGGATTCCCAGATTTCCAGAGGGGGTTTGGAGCTGCCAAAGGGTTTTCCAGGAGGAAAAGCCTGGATTTCATCCCTGTTCCCGATGATCCAACCCCGTTTCCGACCCGTCCTGCAGGAGTTTCCTGCTTTTCCAGCTGATTTTTCTCCTATTAATAGCCAGGTTTGCTCTCCAGAGCAGGCAGGATGTGGAGCTGGATGATGCCAGAGGCTCTTCCATCATTTTCCACGGATTTCCACCCTCCTCGGGAGGAAATCCTGCCCTGGAGAGGTTTGGGATTGAGAAAATCCCCAAAACCCCAATGGGGAGCAGTGAAAAGGGAGGGAAAACCTGGAAGCATCGGGATGGGGACAACGGAGGGGACAAGGGGACAGGGATGGGGCAAAGGGGAGGTGACAGATCCCCTGTTTAAAGGGAGATGACAATCCCACTCCTGGCCCCGTGGGGGATGCCAGCTGGCCATCAAATCGCCCCAAAATCGCCCCAAAAGTGTCCCAAAACTGTCCCTAGGCAGCTCTAGCCCCCCCACCCTGACACCTCGTGTCCCCTCCTGTCCCCATGTCACACCCACGGCCGGAGTTTCGGGATTACTCACCCCCCCCGCCCCAGGGCTGGGGTTTTGGGGGACTGTGGGGGTGACATCCCCGGTGCCACCTGTCCCCGGTGCCACCAGCCGTGTCCCATGCAAATCTCAGCTTCCTCCCTGCCACCCACCCGGCTCCGGCATGGGGCGGCAGGGCAGGAGGGGCTGGAGCCCCAAAATCTCCCCAAAATGCCTCAAAATAGCCCCAAAAATGCCCCAATAAACCGCACAGTTCGAGTCCGCCGTATGCCTCCAAAATGCCCTCAAAATGCCACAAAAACGGTCCAAAAATGGCCCCAAAATGCCCCAAAAATGCCCCCAAACAGCCCCAAGGCGCCCCGGAGAGCTGACCCGTGGGGAGGATTGCCGGGATGCGCTGGGAAGGAGCAGCAGGATGAGGCTGGCTGCTCCCGCTGCCCATCGCCATCCCGGGGGAGGATCTGCTCTGTATCCATGGCGAACGCTCCAGCCCTTCCCTGTTGCCATGGGGCTCCTGCTCCCCGAGCCAGATGCGCCCGCGGGCGGAGCGGCAGCAGGACAGGGATCGTCATCCCGGGATGCGGGGAGGACACGGATCATTCAGGGAGGAGGGCAGGAATCGTTCTGGGATGGGGAAAGGAGGACATGGATCAGCCTGGGATGTGGGCAGGAGGACAGGGATGGAGGACAGGGATCACTCTAGGATGCAGGGAGGAGGACAGGAATCATTCTGGGATTCAGGGAGAACAGGAATGCAGGGAGGAGGACTGGGATCATCCTGGGGTGGGGAAAGGAGGACAGGGATCATCATCTCGGGATGCTGGGAGGAGGACAGAGAGGGAGGAATCCTTCTGGGATGTGGGGAGGAGGGCAGAGATCACCCCGGGATGCAGGGAGGACAGGGATCCTTCTGGGATGGAAGGAGGAGGACACAGGTCAGCCCGGGATGCAGGGAGGAGGACATGGATAGAGGACAGGGATCATCCCGGGATATAGGGAGGAGGGCAGGAAGCATTTTGGGATGCTGGGAGGACAGGGATCCTTCTGGGATTGAGGGAGGAGGACAGAGATCATCCCGGGATGTGGGGAGGACAGGGATGCAGGGAGGACAGGAATCATTCTGGGATTGAGGGAGGAGGACAGAGATCATCCTGGGATGGGGAAAGGCGGACAGGAATCATCATCCCTGGATGTGGGGAGGAGGGCAGGGACCCTTCCGAGATTGAGGGAGGAGGACACAGATCAGCACGGGATGCAGGGAGGAGGACATGGATGGAGGACATGGATCATCCCGGGATGTGGGGAGGAGGGAAGGGATCCTTCTGGGATTCAGGGAGGAGGACACGGATCACCTCGGGATGCAGGAACGACATCCCAGGAACATCCTGGGATGCAGGGAGGAGGACATGGATGGAGGACAGGGATCACTCCAGGATGCAGGGAGGACATGGAAAATCCCGGGATGCAGGGAGGAGGACATGGATCACCCCAAGCAGCACCTACAGCAAATTTTAGGGCGCAGGAGCCCCAAATCCTCCCCAGGTCCACCCCAGCCTGCAGTGGGAATTCCCTCCCAGAGGTGCTCATCCCTCAGCATCCCCGTGCCCTGCCAGAGAGCCAAGGACAAGGAAAAGCGGGATGGGGCTGGGAATGCTGCTCCCTGCAGGGACCCCAGACCCGCCAGCCCTTCCCCATCCCAGTGCATCCCAGTTCATCCCAGTGCATCGCGAACGCAGGGCTGGAAGGGCAGGGCTGATCCTCTGGAATTTCGGCGGCGAGGAGGTGGGGCAGGCGCCTGGCCGGAGCGGTTAGCCCGGGAAATCCGGGATGGGCAGGTTCCCTCACCCCACAGCTCCCTGTTATCCCATCCCTCCTGCTCTGGGAGAGAAAGGTTGATTTTCCTGGAAAACACAGGTGCCGAGCAGGTTCTCTCACCCCAAAAGCTCCCTGTTATCCCATTTCTCCCACTCCGGGAAGAAAGGATTGATTTTCCTGGGAGATCTGGGATCCAGATAGGTTCCCTCATCCTACAGCTCCCTGTCACCCCATTTCCCCCACTTGGGGAGGACAAGGTTGATTTTCCTGGAAAAGGCTGGTGCCAGGCAGGTTCTCTCACCCCAAAAGCTCCCTGTTATCCCATTTCTCCCACTTGGGGAGGAAAAGGCTGATTTTCCTGGGAGATCCAGGCAGATTCCTTCACCCCCCAGCTCCCTGTTATCCCATTTCTCCCATTTGGGGAGGAAAACGTTGATTTTCCTGGGAACTCCGAGCTCCAGGCAGGTTCCCTCACCCCCCAGCTCCCTGTTTTCCCATCCCTCCGCTCCGGGAGGGAAGGATTGATTTTCCCGGTCACGCCGAGCCCGGCCCAGATCCCGGCAACAATCCCAGCCCTGCTCGGCCTCACAGGCTCGGGGTCGATAGATCCCTGCAGGGTAACAACTCCCAAACCTCTGGAGTTTCTCCAGGAGCATCCCTGCCAAGTTTGGGATGCGCAGGGGGAGCTGCAGCACCCCGAGATCGCCCAGCATCCCTGCAAGAGCCTCCTGGCCCTTAAACTGCTCTGCTGGGTTTGCTCGGCCCCACAGCAGGGCTGGCTTGGCCCTGTCCTTGTCCTTGTCCCTGTCCCTTGTCCCTGGCCGTGTCCCCACGGCGGATCCGGAGGGTGCCATCGCTCACCAGGGGGTGGGAACGAGAGGGTCTTTAAGGTCCCTAATGACCGAAATCCTTCTAGGATTCTGTGCCCGCTGTCCCCATCCCTTCCCTATTTCTCTCCCCTGTTTCTCTCCCCTGTTTCCCTGTCCCCACCCCTGTCCCCACCCCTGTGCCCCTGGGGGGTCTCAGCCCCGCCGGGAGGGGACAGAACCCTCACATCCCCATCCCTTTTACCCAAAACCAACTCCGCCGTTCCTCGGGGTCCATTGCATTGTTCCGCTCCCCCGGACCCCCCAAACCCCCTGTCCCCGCGGCCCCAGGGGACATCCCAAGCCCCTAGCAGGGACAGCCCGGCGTCCCCCCCAACCTCCGCGGGGTTTTTGGGGTTCGCGCTGCCGCAGCCGCAGCTCCGGGGGAGCGCCGGGAACGCCCCGCAGCTCCTCGGCGAGGGGAAATCACTGCCGCGCAGCCCTGAATTTCCACCTAAAACATCATTTCCCAGCGGGGAGAGCCCGGCAGGAGCCCGGCGGAGCCCCCAGCGCCCGGCGCGGCCCTACCTGCTCCGAGCGGCGGCGGCGGCGGCGGGGATGCGGGAGGAGCCGGGGGGAGGCGGGAGGAGCCGGGGGGATGCGGGAGGAGCCGGGGGGATGCGGGAGGAGCCCGGAGGAGCCGGGGGGAGCCGGGGGGAGGCGGGAGGAGCCGGGAGGAGGCGAGAGGAGCCGGGGGGAGGCGGGAGGAGCTGGGGGGAGGCGGAGGGATGCGGGGGGAGGCGGGAGGAGCCGGGGGAGGGAGGCGGGAGCATCGCGGCGGAGGCGGCGGACAATGGCGGGCAGAGCGCGGGGCGGTGCGGGGCCATCTCCCGGCTGCGCTCCGCATTGCACAGAGCCCGGGCTGGTGTCCCCCGGTGTCCCCCGGAATGTCCCCGGGGTGCTCTGCAATGCAAAGAGTCCGGGCTGGTGTCCCCCTGAATGTCCCCGGGGTGCTCCGTATTGCACAGAGCCCGGGCTGGTGTCCCACGGTGTCCCCTGATGTCCCCCGAATGTCCCCGGGATGCTCCTGGTCTCTCTCCGTATTGCACAGAGCCTGTGCCGATCCCACCCAGTGTCCCCCCGAATGTCCCCGGGGTGCTCCGTATTGCACAGGGTCCGGGCTGGTGGCCCCTGGTGTTCCCCGAATGTCCCCGGGGTGCTCCTGGTCTCCCTCGGTATTGCACAGGGTCCGAGCTGGTGTCCCCCGGTGTCCCCCTGAATGCCCCCGGGATGCTCCTGGTCTCCCTTCGCATTGCACAGAGCCCGAACCGCTGTCCCCCCGCGTGTCCCCGGGATGCTCCCAGCCCTCCCCACCGAATCCCGGCGACATTCCCCCCTCGTGTCCCCATCCCGGGACTCCCAGCTGCTCCCACCGCTCTGCCCTTGTCCCCCTCCACCTCCCCCACCCTCGGGGACATCCCTGGGGACCCCAAATTCACCCCCCGCCCTGGTCCCCAGAGCCCCCCAGCTGGATGGGGACACTGCCACCCCTGCAGCCGGACCGGGTGACACCCCGAGTGGCCACACGTGCCCGAGGGCTGGCAGAGGTGGCCGGGCTGTGTTTTCCCTGGCAGGTGGGGACAGTGACACCCGGAATGGCAGGAGAGCCTCCTGGGAGAGCCGCGGGGCACAGCTGGGCTCGGGTTTAGCGCAGGCACAGATTATCCCGGGATTATGGAGCGCAGGGGATTAGCCCGGCCTTCCGCGAGGTTCCCCGGGAGGCTGGAGGGGTTTGTGGGATTCACCAAGCGTGCGAGGAGGTGTTGGGATCTTGGGGTGACCCCATGTCCCTGCAGGCCCCAGCCAGCCTCGTGTGCAAGGGACACCATTCCCTGTCCTGGGATAGATCATTCCCTGTCCTGGATGGATCATTCCCTGTCCTGGATTGGTCATTCCCTGTCCTGGATCGATCATTCCCTGTACTGGGATCGATCATTCCCTGTCCCGGGATCAATCATTCCCTGTCCTGGATGGATCATTCCCTATTCTGTGATCAATCATTCCCTGTACTGGGATAGATCATTCCCTGTCCTGGGATGGATCATTCCTATCCCGGGATAGATCATTCCTTGTCCTGGAAAGGTTCATTCCCTGTCCTGGATCGATCATTCCCTGTCCCGGGATGGATCATTCCCTGTTCTGGATGGATCATTCCCTGTCCTGGAATGGATCATTCCCTGTCCTGGAATGGATCATTCCCTGTCCTGGGATGGATCGTTCCCTGTCCTGGATCGATCATTCCCTGTCCCGGGATGGATCATTCCCTGTTCTGGGATGGATCGTTCCCTGTCCTGGGATGGATCGTTCCCTGTCCTGGATCGATCATTCCCTGTCCTGGAAAGGTTCATTCCCTGTCCTGGATCGATCATTCCCTGTCCTCCTCTTCCCCTCTGAACCCCACTTTGCTGGGGGAACCCCAAAGCCGGCAGTGGGGACCCACAGCCCGCGGGGTTAATGGGATAAAAGATGAAATGGGATTTAAAAAGGTGTGGGATGAGCCCGGTGTGGGTTTGTTGGGATCCTGAGCTGTGCCAGAACCCCGGGATTGCCCGGGAGTGTTCGGGGGGCACAGGGGGGCAGGCAGAGGGGCTTCAATCAGGGGGTTCAATTAGGTTAATTAGGCGGTTTAATTAGGAAGGGGTTCAGGCAGTGAGGGGCAGGCAGGAGGGTGGGGTGCAGACAGTGGGGTGCAGATAGTGGGGTGCAGACAGTGGGGTGCAGACAGTGGTGTGCAGACAGTGGGGTTCAGGCAGGGAGAGCTCAATCGGGGGTGCAGATAGTGGGGTTTAAGGCAGGGAGGTGCAGGCAGGAGGGGGCAGATGGTGGGGTGCAGATGGGGCTTTAAGGTGGGGAGATGGAGGCAGGAGGCTGCAGATAATGGGGTGCAGGCAGGGGTTTAAGGCAGGGAGATGGACTCAGGAGAGTGCAGTGGGGTTCAGATAATGGGGTTCAGGTAGGCGGTACAGATAGTGGGGTTCAGACAATGGGGTGAAGATAATGGGGTTCAGGTAGGGGTACAGACAGCGGGGTGCAGACAGTGGGGTTCAGCTAGGAGGTACAGACAGTGGGGTGCACACAGTGGGGTGCAGATAATGGGGTTCAGGCAGGGGGTACAGACAGTGGGGTGCACACAGTGGGGTGCAGGCAGAGGCAGTATCGACAGTCTCTCACCCCACGTGCAGCGTGATATTCCTACAGTAGGTTCGGTGGCAGCAGAGCCCGGATAGCTCAGTCGGTAGAGCATCAGACTTTTAATCTGAGGGTCCAGGGTTCAAGTCCCTGTTCGGGCGTAAGTGTTTTCCCTCTTTTTTCCCCGCAGAAATTTTTTTTTTTACCCAAAAAAACCCTTTTTACACCCTCGGCACGATCGGCGCTGCCCGCCGGAGGGTCTCTGCTGAGCGCGCGGGGAATTGGGGCAGGAAATAAAAAAAAAATGGGATTAAACTCTACAAAAGTGCAACCGCCCGAACAGGGACTTGAACCCTGGACCCTCAGATTAAAAGTCTGATGCTCTACCGACTGAGCTATCCGGGCTCTGGGTTCGAAACGCCTCCACCGCCCTTATCACCGTACAGCCCAGGGCGGCCGATCCCGGTTTTTCCGGGAATTTGGATCCTTTCCCGGTGCGCGATTCCCTCCCCCGAGAAAAAACATGACTTATTTCTGTCCAGCCTGGGTTGCTCGGCCACAAATCCAGCCCGTCGCGGCGGATTTTGCTGTTTACTCGCTGCGGTTCCGCTTTGGTCTCTTCCCAAGCTTTGGTCTCTTCCCAAGCTTTGGTCTCTTCCCAAGCTTTGGTCTCTTCCCAAGCTCTGCCTCTCTGCTAGGATTAGTGGGAATTTTCCAAGCGTGTGGATCCATTGGAAAGAACCTCTGGAGAGCATTCAGTGCAACCCCCTGACAAGGCAGGGTGGCCTGGAGCAGGGAAGTGAGGGGTTTATAATGAAGAGAGTTGGGAATTGTAATATCCTGGTGGATATTCTATTATCCAGGTGGATATTTCAGTGGATATTCTATTATCCAGGTGGATATTCTGTTGTCCAGGTGGATATTCCAGTGGATATTCTATTATCCAGGTGGATATTCTATTGTCCAGGTGGATATTCTATTGTCCAGGTGGATATTCCAGGGGATATTCTGTTATCCAGGTGGATATTCTATTGTCCAGGTGAATATTCCAGTGGATATTCTGTTATCTAGGTGGATATGATAATGTCCTGGAGAATATTCCAATGTCCAGATGGATATTCAAACGAAGATAGCACAGCTCTAGGGCTCAGGGACCTTGAGTGTTTTGCCGAGTCAGCGATGTTCTCATAGCCAGCATCGATATTTTGATTTATTCCATCCTTAAGGTTTAATAATTCCAGGTGTCCTTGAGGCAGGAATGCTCCTGCTGTCTGCTCCACTGATTTCGTGCTGATGAGGTCTGAAAATATGCGATGGTCTTGTGTCAAAGAGCACTGAGACTTGAGATAATATTGACTTTTTTTATTTTTAATTTTTACTATTTTAATTATTGCTTAATAATTATAGTTTGTTGACTTTTTACCGAGAGTAAAAATTTACTAAATTATTAGTAATAATTACAATTATTACCTATATTTAATAAAATTATTATTATAATTATTATAATTATATTTGTTATGGGTGTCATTCTATTATTTATTATTATATTTATTATATATGATAAATAACGAATTACTATTTATTAATTATATAATAAATAATTATATGTATAATAAACTATATATAATAATAAATAATAAATAATGTGTAATATACATAATACAATTATATATAATAAATTACTAAATTAAAAGCAATAATTTACTAAATTATTACAATTCGTTATCTTGCACAATATATAATATTATACTTTACTAGACACGATATTTATTATGTATTTATCATTTAATATTATTTAATATATTTGTTATTAGTTTTATTTTTTTTTAATTATTTGTTAACATTTTCCAACAGGGCTAAGGGGACGCACCGCCGGGGTCCTCCAAGCCGCCAGGGGGCGCCACACCCCCACGGCGGCAGCTCGTCCCGTCTAGCAGCACACCCCGCTCCGCTCTATGGCCCGGCGCCATGTTGGCCGTGAGGGGAAGCGGCGGCCCGCTCCCCGCTAAAATGGAGGCGCGGAGCCCTCGGGGGGTTTAGGGGCTCCGTGCCCTCCCCAGGCCGGCCCGGAGCCCATGGAGCGGCTGTAGGGTGAGCACGGCGCCGCGGGGATCGGCGGGGCGGCGGGGAGGAAGGAGGCGGTGCCGGCGGGAGGGGCGTGGGGCGGTGGGAGCGGCAGGAACTTTATCTCTTCCCACACAACTCCGGGATCAGCGGCATCGCCCCGCCGCGAAAAGGGACTTTTCTGGGTGCTTTAACTGTGCCCTGAGGGGAGAAAGGCGGAGAGGGAATGTTTGCAAAGGCCTGGAGTGACAGGAGAGGGGGAACGGCTTCGGACTGACGGGAATTCCAAGGTTTCGACGGAATATTGGGAATTATCCCTTCCTAGTGAGGGTGAGGAGGGATGGAATGGAATTCCCAAATAAACTGTGGCTGCTGCTGGATCCTGGGACTGTCCAAGGCCAGGCTGGAGCAATTTGGGATCATTCTGGGATCATTCTGGGATCATTTTGGGATCATTCTGGGATCATTCTGGGATCATTTTGGGATAAACTTTTCGGTCATTTCCATCCCAAACCACTCTAATTCCATGATTTCAGCGCTGAGCTCACACCCAATCTCCCTCATCATCAGGAGTTCATCCCACAAACACTACTTTGATTCACTCAAAGAACTATCAGCTAGCGTGGATAACCCTAAAAAAACCCCATTTTTCCCCTCCTGAAACAGATTGAAATGCAAATCAGGATGTTCAGGGTGGACACAACCCAGGAATTGATCATATAAACAGCAGTTTGATTTACTCAAGGAACTAGCAGCTAAGAAAAGACTATTTTTCCTTCCGAAAACACATTTAAATACAAATCAGGAAGCTCTGCCCTATCCCAAATTCATGGAAAAATCCATTTTTTCCCTTCCTAAAATAGATTTAAACAGATTTATTCCAGGATTTTCAGGGTGTTGGAAGCTCTGCTATCCCAAATTCATGGAAAAATCCATTTTCCCCTCCTAAAATAGATTTAAATAGATTTAAACAGATTTATTCCAGGATGTTCAGGGTGTTGGAAGCTCTGCCCTATCCCAAATTCACGAAAAGTCAATTTTTTCCGCTCCAAAAATAGATTTAAATCCAAATCCCAAACCCATTTAGGGACATTTGCAGAGCAATTCTCTCTTTGTAATTTGAATTAAAGATCACTTTTGTTTTTCCCTCCCGCTTCCCACCAAAGGAGATGTTGCTGTAACGTTTATTTTTTTATTTTTTATTCGTTATCTTCTCTCGTTTAGCAAAGCTTTGGCAGATTTTTTGGCAGATTTTTGGGGGGAGCAGCACCAAAGTTCCATGCCAGCCGCAAAACTCACCTCAGGTATAAATCAGAATTTTTAAAAAGTGGGGTTTTTTTGGTTTTTTGGGATTTTTTGGTGGTTTTTTTTTCAATTTGAAGGTCTGGATTTGAGGCGTGAAAACCCCTCAGGGCCTCTGGTGGAGACAAATTTAATTACCGGTGACTTGATGATCACATCAGTGCTAAAAAGGTTCTTTTAAAAGGTTTTTTTTTAAAGCTTTAAAGCTTCTCCTCCAGGGCTGTTTTACCTAAAATCACAAGGTTTTTTTTTTCAGTATTTTCCTTTATTTGAAAGATGGGAAAAGTGATCACAAACACAGATTTTTACCTAAAATCACGAGTTTGATTTTAGTATTTTGCTTTATTTGAAATCTGAAAAAAATGGTCACAAACACAGATTTTTACCTAAAATCACGAGTTTGATTTTAGTATTTTGCTTTATTTGAAAGCTGAAAAAAGTGATCTCAAATACAGATTTTTACCTAAAATCACCTCAAACCAGGAGTTTGTTTTTTTTGTATTTTGCTTTATTTGAAAGCTGAAAAAAGTGATCTCAAACACAGATTTTTACCTAAAATCACCTCAAACCAGGAGTTTGTTTTTAGTATTTTCCTTTATTTGAAAGCTGAAAAAAGTCACAAACAGAGGCTGTTTTACCTAAAATCACCTCAAATCACGAGTTTTTTGGGTTTTTTTAAATTTATTTTGCCTTATTTGAAAGCTGAAAAAAGTGATTTCAAACACAGATTTTTACCTAAAATCACCTAAAATCACAAGTTTGTTTTTCAGTCTTTTCCTTTATTTGAAAGCTGAAAAAAGTCACGAACAGAGGCTGTTTCACCTAAAATCCCGATTTTTTTTTAGCATTTCCCTTTATGTGAAATCTGAAAAAAATGCTCACAAACACAGATTTTCTACTTAAAATCACCTCAAATCCCGAAGGTTTTTTTTCCAGTATTTCCCTTTATTTGAAAACTCAAAAAAGTGATCACAAACACAGATTTTTACCTAAAATCACGAGATTGTTTTTTTTGTATTTTGCTTTATTTGAAAGCTGAAAAAAGTGGTTAAACACAGAGGTTGTTTTACCTAAAATCACCTCAAATCACGAGTTTGTTTTTCAGTATTTTCCTTTATTTGAAATCTGAAAAAAGTCACAAACAGAGGCTGTTTCACCTAAAATCACCTCAAATCCCGATTTTTTTTAGTATTTTCTTTTATTTGAAATCTGAAAAAAATGCTCACAAACACAGATTTTTCTACTTAAAATCACCTCAAATCCCGAAGGTTTTTTTTTTCAGTATTTCCCTTTATTTGAAAACTCAAAAAAGTGCTCACAAACACAGATTTTTACCTAAAATCACCTCAAATCACAATATTTTTTTTAAAGTATTTCCCTTTATTTAAAAACCCCAAAAAGCTCTCCCACCTGAACCCAATCCCCTGCTGTATTTCCACTTTAAACCGAATTTAAACCCATTTTTTTCCGACTTCCAAACCCCAAAACTCAGTTTGAATTCTTTAAATTCCACTCCCCAGCCGCTTAAAATCTTTCTTTTCTCAAAAACCTCCAACCCGGAGGGGATTTTTAGTGTTTTAAAAAGGAAGTTTCAGTCCAAAAACTGACAAATTTCTCCTTCCCGTGGTGAGGCTGAGCTTTTGGAATGGAAAAAAAAATTTAAATTTCGTGACTCTTTGGTGATTCACCATTTCCTCTGCGACTTTTTTCTGCTCCAGGGAGATTTTTTTGAAGCCTAAAAATCCTATTTTTGGAGGTTTTTCATCCCCTTTCGGCTCCAGGTGGGTTGAGATTTAAGGTTTTGGGGTGAAAATTTGGGATTTTAGATTTCAAATTTGGGATATTTTTTGGAAATTAAAAAGAAAGCGAAAGCGAGCTGGAAATTCCCCTTTTTATTTATTTATTTATTTTTATTTTTTTTTTTCCGGAATTTCCTCCACGTGTTTCAAATTCAAGTTCCAACCGATTCCCAGCTCGGTTTCGATTTGCTGAAAATTCTCTTTTTAAGGGGGGAAAAAAAAAAAGTTTTTAAATTCTATTTAAAGTGGAAACTCAGCAGGGATTTGGTTAATCGTCACCATTTTTATTTCAGCTTTCAAATAATTCAAAATACTGAAAAAAAAAAAATAGAATTTTAGGGAATTTTAGGGAATCTTCCAGCTTTACAGGGAAGGATTTAAACACTGATTTGGTGATATTTGCAACCTGGAAATATTTTTAAAGCTCAGCGATAAAATCTTAATTAACCCCAAAAATTAATTTGAGAGCCGAGGTGATAAAAAAATATAATTTATGGGATCAAATCAGCAGGGAAGGGGTTAAAAGTGATCCCAAAATTCCCTTTTCCCGGGAAGGGGGTGGAGAGGAAATCCAAGGATTTTCTCACATTCGGGACAGAATTTCAAACAGTAACTCCTCCCCTCCCTGGGTGGGGTTTGGGAGGAGAAATTCTGAGTTTTTCCATCCCAAAATCCTGGGGAAATCATCCCAAAATCCCGCGAAATCATCCCAAAATATTCCCGGGAAATCATCCTAAAATCCTGGGAAAATCATCCTAAAATCCTGGGAAAATTATCCCAAAATCCTGGGAAAATCATCCCAAAATCTTCCCGGGAAATCATCCCAAAATCTTCCCGGGAAAATCATCCCAAAATCTTCCCAGCAGGCAGAGGAAAGTCGAGGTGGGTAAGTGTAGATTTTTGGGTTTGAAATTTTGGGAGAATCGGGTAGAATTTGGGGGAATTTTACTGGGAAAAGTGGTTTATAATGCTTAAATTTTTAAATTATATTTTCTTATTTTTTTATATTATTTTTATTATGTTATTATATTATATTTAATGATTTTATTGCTTAATTTATTATGATTATTTTTATTATTTTATTAAATTTTATTTTATTATTTTATTATATCGGTTATTATTATTATATTTTATTATTTCATTACTTAAATTTTTTATTATTTAAATTCATTTTAAAATCCATTAAAAATCCATTTATTCCCCAAATCCAGCTGGGTTTTTTTTTTTTTTTTTTTGAAATTTTGGGACAATCAGGGAGGTTGGGAATGTGCTGATTGTGCTTCCTCCCTGGGGAATCCATGGAATGTGTGGAATTCCCTGGAATTGTGACTCAGCTGCTCTTTGCCTCCACCCTGTGGGATGTTTGCTGATGGAATCATCGAGTTCCCTCAGTGCCAGGAATTCGGGAATTTGGGAATTCTGGAATTTGGGAATTCTAGGGCTGTGTCACTGCCAGGGATTGTGGAATTTGGGAATTCCAGGGCTGTGTCACTGCCAGGGATTATGGAATTCCAGAATTTGGGAATTCCAGAGCTGTGTCCCTGCCAGGAATTCAGGAATTTGGGAATTCTAGTGCTGTGTCTCTGCCAGGAATTGTGGAATTTGGGAATTCCAGTGCTGTGTCACTGCCAGGAATTAATTTGGGAATTCCAGGATCATCCAGAGCTTTGTCCCTGCCAAGAATTATGGAATTTGGGAATTCCAGAGCTGTGTCACTGTCAGGAATTTCAGGATTATCCAGAGTTTTGTCCCTGTCAGGAATTTGGGAATTCTAGGATCATCCAGTTCTGTGTCACTGCCAGGAATTCCAGGATTATCCAGTGCTTTTTCACTGCCAGGAATTTGGGAATTTGGGAATTCCAGTGCTGTATCCCTGCCAGGAATTTGGGAATTCCAGGATCATCCAGTGCTTTTTTTACTGCCAGGAATTCTGGAATTCCAAGATTATCCAGGGCTGTGTCACTGCCAGGAATTCCAGAATTTGGGAATTCTAGTGCTTTGCCACTGCCAGGAATTCCAGAATTTCGGGATTATCCATTCTAGTTCTGTGCCACTGCCAGGAATTATGGAATTCCAGGATTATCCAGAGCTTTGCCACTGGCAGGAATTCTGGAATTTGGGAATTCCAGTGCTGTGTGACTGCCAGGAATTCTGGAATTCCAGGATCATCCAGGGCTGTGTTACTGCTAGGAATTGTGGAATTTGGGAATTCCAGAGCTGTGTTACTGCCAGGAATTCAGGAATTTGGGAATTCCAGTGTTGTGTCACTGCCAGGAATTATGGAATTTGGGAATTCCAGGATCATCCAGAGCTTTGTCCCTGTCAGGAGTTATGGAATTTGGGAATTCCAGTGCTGTGTCACTGCCAGGAATTCCAGGATTATCCAGGGCTGTATCCCTTCCAGGAATTTGGGAATTCCAGGATTATCCAGTGCTTTTTCACTGCCAGGAATTCTGGAATTTGGGAATTCTAGTGTTGTGTCCCTGCCAGGAATTATGGAATTCTAGGATCATCCAGTTCTGTGTCACTGCCAGGAATTCCAGGATTATCCAGTGCTTTTTCACTGCCAGGAATTATGGAATTTGGGAATTCCAGTGCTGTATCCCTGCCAGGAATTTGGGAATTCCAGGATCATCCAGTGCTTTTTTTACTGCCAGGAATTCTGGAATTCCAAGATTATCCAGGGCTGTGTCACTGCCAGGAATTCCAGAATTTGGGAATTCTAGTGCTTTGCCACTGCCAGGAATTCCAGAATTTCGGGATTATCCATTCTAGTTCTGTGCCACTGCCAGGAATTGTGGAATTTGGGAATTCCAGTGCTTTGCCACTGCCAGGAATTCCAGAATTCTAGGATCATCCATTCTAGTTCTGTGCCACTGCCAGGAATTCTGGAATTCCAGGATCATCCAGGGCTGTGTTACTGCTAGGAATTATGGAATTTGGGAATCCCAGGATCATCCAGTGCTTTGCCACTGCCAGGAATTCCAGAATTTGGGAATTCCAGTTCTGTGTCACTGCCAGGAATTTAGGAATTTGGGAATTCCAGGGCTGTGTCACTGCCAGGAATTTGGGAATTCCAGGGCTGTGTCATTGCCAGGAATTCCAGAATTTGGGAATTCCAGAGCTTTTTCCCTGCCAGGAATTTGGGAATTCCAGTGCTGTGCCACTGCCAGCAATTATGGAATTTGGATGAAAATTTGGATGAATTGAATTTGGATGAATTGAATTTGAATTGATTGAATTTGGAGAATTGAATTTGGATGAATTGAATTTGAATTAGGATGGATTGAATTCGTATTCATTGAATTTGGATGAGTTGAATTTGGATGAATAGAATTTGGATGAACTGAATTCAAATGAATTGAATTCGAATGAATTAAATTCAAATGAATTGAATTTGGATGAATTTGATTTGGATGAATTGAATTCAAATGAATTGAATTTAAATTAATTGAATTCAGATTAATTGAATTTGGATGGATTGAATTTGGATGAATTGAATTTGGATGAATTGAATTTGGATGAATTGAATTTGGATGAATTGAATTGGAAAGAACTGAATTTGGATGAATTGAATTTGAATTGATTGAATTCAGATGAATTGAATTCAAATTAATTGACTTTGGATGAATTGAATTCAAGTTAATTGAATTCAAATTAATTGACTTTGGATGAATTGAATTCAGATTGATTGAATTCGAATTGATTGAATTTGGATGAATTGAATTCGGATGAATTGAATTGGAATGAATTGAATTTAAATGAATTAAATTGAATTAATTTCCTCCCCAGCCCAGCTCCCCAGCAGGATGAGCTCCCAGCAGGCAGCAGCTGAGAATCCCTGCAGGATCACCCTGGGCCAGACCCAGCAGGTAATTAATCAGCTAATTAATCAGCAGCTAATTAATCAGCAGCTAATTAGCATCTCCACCACTCCCAGCAGTGATTTTTAATCAATCCAACCTCTCCAGAATTTATTGAAATCAGGATGATTTTATCCTTGATTTGTTCTCTATCATATCAATGGTTTATGGATATTTTAAAGAGGAAAAAAAAAAGGAAAAATTGGATTTAAATTTTAATTTTTCTTCAGTTTTTTTGAGGATTGGGATGAGACTGACTCTTCATTTTTCTATAATTAATTTCTGTATTAATTTCTATATTAACATATAGGTATACATATGTTAATAGATATATATAGTTGTATATAGTAATAAATATATTATCTATATTA
This sequence comes from Lichenostomus cassidix, assembly GCF_008360975.1. Classification (NCBI taxonomy): domain Eukaryota; kingdom Metazoa; phylum Chordata; class Aves; order Passeriformes; family Meliphagidae; genus Lichenostomus; species Lichenostomus cassidix. The sequence continues at coordinate 4,332,369 of NC_139506.1, forward strand.
TATACAATATATATGAGTAGAAATAATATATATTAATACATTATTTGTATAATAATATATAGAAAATACTGTAATTTTCTGTATTAATTTCAATTTATATAGAATATTAATGATATTTTTTGGGGCTTTTTTTGGTTTTTTGGTGTGGTTTATTTTGGTTTTTTTTGTTTTGATTTTGGTTTTGGTTTTGGGAATTTTTGGGGTTTTTTTGGGTTTTTTTTTGTTTTGTTTTGGGGTTTTTTTTGGGTTTTTTGGTTTTGGTTTTTTTTTTGGTTTTTTTGGTTGTGGTTTTGGGGTTTTTTGTGGGTTTTTTGGGCTATTTTTTTTGTTTTGTTTTGGGGTTTTTGTGGGTTTTTTTTAGTTTTGTTTTTGGGGTTTTTTTTTGTTTTTTGGGGTTTTTTTGTTTTGTTTTGGGTTTGGGTTTTTTTTGTTTTGTTTTGGGGTTTTGGTTTTTTGGGGGTTTTTGTTTTTGTTTTGGGGTTTTGTGGGTTTTTAGTTTTGTTTTTGGGGTTTTTTTGTTTTGTTTTGGGGTTTTGGTTTTTTGGGGTTTTTTGTTTTTTGGGGTTTTTTTGTTTTGTTTCGGGGTTTTTTTTGTTTTTTTTGGCGGGATTTGTTATTATGTTTGGGTTTTTTTTGCTTTGCTTTCTTTTGGTTGTTTTTTTAATTTTTTTTATCTCCCACAAGGATAATCCCACAATCATTCCAAAGATTATTTTCCATTTCCCTGCAATTCCACCCAACTCTGCTCTGTTGCAGGTCAGACCCTCGCTGGCCCTGCTGAGGATCCTCCAGGCTGCAGGAGCTCAGGGGGACACCTTCACCCTCAAGGAGGTGACACCACAGTCCTCACATTATTCCTGAGTTTTTTTGGGGAATTGGGATGAGGCTGAATCCTTATTTTCCTCCATTTCGACCTTTATAGGCAAAATATTCTGATTTTCTGATGTATCGTGACTGAAATGCCTTCAGAGGAATTGGAATAAATGTGAAATATTCAATTATTTATCCAGGGAAATCCAGAATTTCTGTAGAGATGGGATAACCACAGTCCTGACATTATCCCTGATTTTTTTGGGGGAATTGGGATGAGTTTGACTCTTTATTTTCCTCCATTTCAACCCTTATCTGCAAAATATTCTGATTTTCTGATGTATCGTGACTGAAATGCCTTAAGATGAATTGGAATAAATGCAAAAAATTCAATTTTTTATCCAGGGAAAGCCAAAAATTCTGTAAAGATGGGATAACCACATTCCAGATGTTATCCCTGCTTTTTTTTTGGGAATTGGGATGAAGCTGCATACTTATTTTTCTGTATTTCAACCCTTTCTGTGCAAAATATTTTGATTTTCTGATGTGTCTTGGCTAAAATGGCTTCATTTTAGCCAAGAATAAATGTGAAATCTTCCATTATTTATCCAGAGAAATCCAAAATCTCCGTAAAGATGGGATAACCACATTCCTGACATTATCCCTGATTTTTTTGGGAATTGGGATGAGGCTGAATCCTTATTTTCCTACAATTCAACCTTTATAGGCAAAATATTCTGATTTTCTGATGTATCGTGACTGAAATGCCTTCAGAGGAATTGGAATAAATGCAAAAAATTCAATTTTTTATCCAGGGAAAGCCAAAATTTCTGTAAAAATGGGATAACCACAGTCCTGACATTATCCCTGCTTTTTTTTTTTTGGGAATTGGGATGAAGCTGAATCTTTATTTTCCTCCATTTCATATGTGCAAAATATTCTGATTTTCTGATGTGTCTTGACTAAAATGGCTTCATTTCAGTCAAGAATAAATGTGAAATCTTCAATTATTTTTCCAGGAAAATCCAAAATTTCCATAAAGATGGGATAACCACATACCTGACATTATCCCTGATTTTTTTGGGAATTGGGATGAGGCTGACTCTTTATTTTCCTCAATTTCAACCCTTATCTGCAAAATATTCTGATTTTATCTCTAGGACTGATGTGTCTTGACTGAAATGCCTTAAGAGGAATTGGAATAAATGTGAAAACTTCAATTATTTATCCAGGGAAATCGAAAATTTCCATAAAGATGGGATAACCACATTCCTGACTCATGGAATAATGCCATTTTTAACTGGGAAAATGCCATTTTTAACTGGAATAATGCCATTTTTAACTGGAATAATGCTATTTTAAACTGGAATAATGCCATTTTTAACTGGGAAAATTCCATTTTTTACTGGGAAAATTCCATTTTCCCACCTTTCTCTCAATCTCCTTTCTTGCCAAAGCTTAACAATTCCAAACCTAATAAAACCCAAAACTCAAAAAGGCCCAAAAATCGTCCATAATTTGCCTCCCACAGTGCAGAACAGCAGCATATCCCAAATCCATGCAGATTTCCATGGATTTTGGAGGTTATTCCATGGATTTTGGAGGTTTTTTCTTGGGTTTTGGAGGTTTCCCCATGGGTTTTGGAGGTTTTGGGGTGCTGAAGGTTTTCCCATGGATTTTGAAGGTTTTTCCATGGATTTTGAAGGCTTTTTCTTGGGAGTTTGGATGCTTTCCCTTGGGTTTTGCTGGCTTTTCCATGGATTTTGGAGGTTTTTTCAGGGGTTTTGGAGGTTTTCCCACAGATTTTGAAAGTTTCCCAGGGGTTTTTGAAGGTTTTTTTCTTGGGTTTTGGAGGTTTCCCCATGGATTTTGAAGGCTTTTTCTTGGGATTTTGGAAGCTTTCCCTTGGGTTTTGCTGGCTTTCCCATGGATTTTGAAGGTTTTTTTCAGGGATTTTGGAGGTTTTCCCATGGGTTTTGGGGGTATTTGGGTACTGAAGGTTTTTTCTTGGGTTTTTGGAGGTTTTTTCTTGGATTTTGAAGGTTTTTCCATGGGTTTTGGAGGTTTTCCCCTGGATTTTGAAGGCTTTCCCAGGGATCTTGGAGGTTTCTTCTTGTGCTTTGGAGGTTTTTTCTTGCGTTTTGAAGGTTTCTCCATGGATTTTGAAAGTTTTCCTTGGGTTTTGCTGGCTTCCCCATGGATTTTGAAGGTTTTCCCATGGATTTCGGAGGTTTTTCTTGCGTTTTAAAGGCTTTCCCATGGATTTTGAAGGTTTTCTGTGGGATTTTGGAGGGTTTTTTTTGGGGTTTTGGAGGTTTTCCCTTGGGATTTTGGGGGCTTTGGGTTGCTGAAGGTTTTCCCATGGATTTTGAAGGCTTTCCCAGGGATTTTGTAGGTTTTTTCTTGTGTTTTGAAGGTTTTTCCTTGGATTTTGGAGGTTTTTTCTTGGGTTTTGGAGGTTTTTCCATGGATTTTGAAGGTTTCCCATGGATTTTGAAGGTTTTTTTGGGGTTTTTGGGGATTTTTTCTTGAGTTTTAAAGGCTTTCCCATGGATTTTGAAGGTTTTCTGTGGGATTTTGGAGGTTTTTTCGTGCGTTTTGAAGCTTTTCCCATTGATTTTGAAAGTTTCCCATGGGTTTTGGAGGTTTTCTCTTGGGTTTTGGGGGTTTTTCAAGGGATTTTGGAAGTTTTCCCAGGGATTTTGGGGGGTTTGGGGTGCTGAAGGTTTTCCCGTGGATTTCGGAGGTTTTTCTTGGGTTTTTTGGAGGTGTTTTCTTGGGTTTTAAAGGCTTTCCCATGGATTTTGAAGGTTTTCTGTGGGATTTTGGAGGTTTTTTCTTGGGTTTTGGAGGTTTTTCTATAGATTTTGGAGGTTTTTCCGTGGATTTTGAAGGTTTCCCCTTGGATTTTTGAGGTTTTTCCTTGGGTTTTGGGGGTTTTTCCATGGATTTTGTGGGTTTCCCATGGGATTTTGGGAGCTTTGGGGTGCTGGAGGGTTTCCCATGGATTTTGAAGGTTTTTTTGGGGATTTTGGAGGTTTTTTCTTGCGTTTTGAAGGTTTTTCCTTGGATTTTGGAGGTTTTTCCTAGATTCTGAAGGTTTCCCCATGGATTTTGAAGGCTTTCCCAGGGATCTTGGAGGTTTCTTCTTGCGCTTTGGAGGTTTTTTCTTGCGTTTTGAAGGTTTCCCCATGGATTTTGAAAGTTTTCCTTGGGTTTTGAAGGCTTTCTCTTGGGTTTTGCTGGCTTCCCATGGATTTTGACGGTTTTCCCATGGATTTCAGAGGTTTTTCTTGGGTTTTTGAAGGTTTTTTTCTTGAGTTTTAAAGGCTTTCCCATGGATTTTGAAGGTTTTCTGTGGGATTTTGGAGGTCTTTTCTTGTGTTTTGAAGCTTTTCCCATGGATTTTGAAAGTTTCCCAGGGATTTTGGAGGTTTTCTCTTGGGTTTTGGGGGTTTTTCAAGGGATTTTGGAAGTTTTCCCAGGGATTTTGGGGGGTTTGGGGTGCTGAAGGTTTTCCCGTGGATTTCGGAGGTTTTTCTTGGGTTTTTGGAGGTGTTTTCTTGGGTTTTAAAGGCTTTCCCATGGATTTTGAAGGTTTTCTGTGGGATTTTGGAGGTTTTTTCTTGGGTTTTTGGAGGGTTTTTTTGGGGTTTTGGAGGTTTTTCCATGGATTTTGGAGGTTTTTTCTTGGGTTTTGGAGGTTTTCCCATGGATTTTGAAGGTTTTTTTGGGGATTTTGGGGTTTTTTTCTTGGGTTTTGGAGGTTTTTCTTGGGTTTTTGGAGGTTTTTTCTTGGGTTTTAAAGGCTTTCCCATGGATTTTGAAGGTTTTCTGTGGGATTTTGGAGGTCTTTTCTTGTGTTTTGAAGCTTTTCCCATGGATTTTGAAAGTTTCCCAGGGGTTTTGGAGGTTTTCTCTTGGGTTTTGGGGGTTTTTCAAGGGATTTTGTGGGGTTTCAGGGGTTCTGAAGCTGTATCTGCCCCACAGGTGATGCATTTCCTGGGGCAGTACATCATGGCCAGGCAGCTGTACGACAAGCGGCAGCAGCACCTGGTGCACTGCGGGGAGGATCCGCTGGGAGAGCTGCTGGGGATGCACAGCTTCTCTGTCAAGGACCCCAGGTAGGGAACAATACATTCTGTCATCCAGGTGAGGGAAAAATTCCCTTTTTTCATCCAGGTGAGGGGGAAAAATTCCCTGTTTTTCATCCAGGTGAGGGGAAAAAATTCCCTGTTTTATATCCAGGTGAGGGGAAAAAAATACATTTTTTCATCCAGGTGAGGGGAAAAAATTGCTTTTTTCATCCAGGTAAAGGGAAAAAAAATTCCCTTTTTTTCATCCAGGTGAGGGGGAAAAATTCCCTTTTTTTCATCTAGGTGAGGGGGAAAAATTCCATTTTTTCATCTAGGTGAGGGGAAAAAATTCCCTTTTTTCATCCTTTTTACCAGGTAGGTGAAAGGAAGGTCTTCTCTCTCTTCTTCTCTTTCCCTTTCCCTTTCCCTTTCCCTTTCCTCCTCTCCTCTCTATAGTTTTTGGAGTCTCTGTAGAAGAAAAAAACCTCACTGTGATTTTTGGGATCTCTAGGAAAAACCCTTACTAGGATTTCTGGGATATCAGTGGTTTTTGGGATCCCTCTAGGCAAAAATTCATTAGGATTTTTGGGATCTCTGGGAAAAAAGCAGGCTGTGGTTTTTGGGGTCCTTCTAGGCAAAAATTCCATATGATGTTTTAGTTTCTGGGGTTGCCGTGGGCAATAAAATGCGATTTTTTTTTTTAGCGGGATTTTTTGGGGTTTTTTTGGGGACTTTTTGGGGAATTTTTTTATTATTTTTTGGGGATTTTTTGGGATTTCTTTGGGATTTTTGGGATTTGGGATTGTTTTGGGATTTTGGGGGATTTTTGGGATTTTTTGGAGATATTTTTGGGATTTTTGGGGACTTTTTGTTTATTTTGGGGGGATTTTTTTGGGGATTTTTAAAATTTTTTTTTATTTTTGGGGGAATTTTTAAATTATTTTTTGGGGATTTTTGGGTGGATTTTTTGGGGGATTTTTTGGGGGATTTTTGCTCCAGCAGTTAATCATCTCATTCCTCTCCCTCCTCCCCAGCCCTGTGTACGAAATGCTGAAAAGGAACCTGACAGCTGCTGCTCCCCCAGGTAGGTTGGGCTCATTCCATCCAAAATTCCATCCAAAATTCCAAACAAAAATTCCTCTGCCAAGGTGAGTAGTGGGAAAATCAGGAGGAATAAACTTCTCTCCGAGGTTGTGACCAGGAAACCTCTTGGACTTTGTGCCTTTTCTGTGTGCCAGGAGCTGCTTGAGTGATGTGGCTGCTGAGAAATCCTGACTTTTGTGCCAAAATCCTGTGGAGTTGCGAAAAAAAGAGTGTGGCTGGAATAGCTCATCCAAAAATTTATTGATTTCCCAGTAATTTTTTAGCTTCAGAGATGCAACTTCTCACTCTCACCTCGTTTTATACTTTGAGATAAAATCTCAAATTTTGGAGCAAAAATTCCCAAATTTTGGAGCAAAAATTCCCAAATTTTGGAGCAAAAATTCCCAAATTTTGGAGCGAAAAATCTCAAATTTTGGAGGAAAAATCTCAAATTTTGGAGCCAAAAATCCCAAGTTTTGGAGCCAAAAATCCCAAGTTTTGGAGCCAAAAATCCCAAGTTTTGGAGCCAAAAATCCCAAGTTTTGGAGCCAAAAATCCCAAATTTTGGAGGAAAAACAGGGCAAAAAACTAGATTTAAAAAAGAGTGTGGTTGGAATAGCTCATCCAAAAATTTATTGATTTCCCACTGGTGTTTTTTTAGCTTCAGAGCTGCAACTTCTCACTCTCACCTCGTTTTATACTTTGAGATAAAACCCCCAAGTTTTGGAGCCAAAAATCTCAAATTTTGGAGCCAAAAATCCCAAATTTTGGAGGAAAAACAGGGCTAAAAACTGGATTTACAAATGAGTGTATATATATCATCCCAGTTTTTATTGATTTCCCACTGGTTTTTTTTAGCCTCAGAGCTGCAACTTCTTGCTTTCACCTTGTTTTATAATTTGATATAAAATCCCAAATTTTGGAGCCAAAAATCCCAAATTTTGGAGAAAAAAACCCCCCAAATTCTGGAGGAAAAACAGGGCTAAAAACTGGATTTAAAAATCAGCATAGCTGGAATTTTATTGATTGCAAAATTTTATTGATTCCTCATTATTTTTCAGCCTCAGAGCTGCAACTTGTTGCTCTCACCTCATTCTATATTTTGATATAAACCCCCAAATTTTGGAGGAAAAAACCCCAAATTTTGGAGCGAAAAACCCCAAATTTTGGAGGAAAAAACCCCAAATTTTGGAGGAAAAACCCGCAAATTTTGCATCAAAAAACCCCAAACTTTGTAGCAAAAACAGGGCTAAAAACTGGATTTATAAATGAGTGTGGCTGGAATATCTCATCCAAATTTTTATTGATTTCCCATTATTTTTTCAGCCTCAGAGCTACAACTTCTCTCTCTCACCTCATTTTATGTTTTGATAATCTCCAAAAGATTAAAAACCCACTGAGCAATCAAACCTTTAAAGGTCACTGCAGCTCCTGAGAGGAATCAAATCAGAATAAAATTAAAATTTATTCTCCAATTAAGTTGCTTCCCTTGCAGCCAATTCCTGCTGGGAACTTTCACTGGGGAAAAAAAATCAACTCCATTTTGCTGCAAATAACTTGAAAATAAAAATTTTCACTGGAGAAAAAATCAACCCCATTTTGCTGCAAATAATGTGAAGATAAAATACTTCATTGGGGAAAAATCAACCCTGTTTTGCTGCAAATAATGTGAAAATAAAATATTTCACTGGGAAAAATCCCATTTTGCTGCAAATAATGTGAAAATCAAAATTTTCACTGGGGGAAAATCAACCAATCAACCCCATTTTGCTCCAAATAATGTGAAAAAAATTTCACTGGGGGAAAAATCAACCCCATTTTGCTGCAAATAATGGGAAAATAAAGTATTTCACTGCAGGAAAAATCAACCCCATTTTGCTGAAAATAATGTGAACATAAAAATTTTCACTGGGGGAAATATCAACCAATCAACCCCATTTTGCTGCAAATAATGGGAAAATCAAAATTTTCACTGGGGGAAAATCAACTGCACTGGGAGAGCTGTGGAGTTTTGGGCCACAGGGATCCCAATTTCTCAGGGATTTTTGGAATCAAATTGACAAAATGGATATAATCCTTTTGAAGGGTTCAGGCACAGGTGGAAAAAAGCTGGTGAAAAATCAAAATTTGATGAAAATTTGATGAAAATTTGATGAAAATTTGATGAAAACTCAAAGAAAACTTGAGGAAAACTTGAAAACTTGAGGGAAACTTCAGGAAATCTCGAGGCAAACGTGACCCTAAAGGGTTGAATTCTCTACCTTGGATTTATTTTTGCAGAAGATCCTTTGGAGAATTTTTATTTTCCAGCAGAATTTTTTGGAAACAGCCTCTTTGCCTGTCCATCAGTGTGTGGTTGAGTTCCCTGGCTGGGTGTGAGTGACTGAGAGTGACAGCAGTGGGACCAGCTTGGCACAGCAGACCTTGGAATGCACAGGGAGCTCATTCCAGATGTTTTCCTTCTTTTCCAGCTGTTCTCCTTTCCTTTCCAGTTGTTTTCCTTCTTTTCCTTCCCTTTTTCCAGCTGTTTTTCTTCCCTTTCCAGTTGTTTTCCTTTTTTTCCTCCCTTTTTCCAGCTGTTTTCCTCCCCTTTTTCCAGCTGTTTTCCTCCCTTTCCTTCCCTTTCCAGCTGTTTTCCTTCCCTTCCAGCTGTTTTCCTCCGTTTTTCCAGCTGTTTTCCTTCTTTTCCTGCTGTTTTCCTCCCCTTTTTCCAGTTGTTTTCCTTCTTCCTTCCCAGCTCTTTTCCTTCTCTTTCCAGCTGTTTTCCTTCCTTTTTTCCAGCTGTTTTCCTTCCCTTTTTCCAGCTGTTTGCCTTCCTTTTCCAGCTGTTTTCCTTCTTCCTTCCCAGCTGTTTGGTTTCCTTCAGCCTTTCCTCCCTTTCCTTGTTTCATTCCCTCCTTTCCTTGACTGAATTTTTCCCCTTTTTCTTGCCTAATTTTCCTCCTTTTCCTTGTCTGAATTTTCCCCCTTTCCTTGCTTTGTTCCCCCCTTTTTCTTGCCCAATTTCCCCCTTTTCCTTGCCTAATTTTCCTCCCTTCTTTTCTTTGCCTAATTTTCCACTTTTCCTTGTCTACTTTCCCTCTTTTCTTTGTCTAATTTTCCCTCTTTTCCTTGCCTAATTTTTCCCCTTTTGCTTGTCTGAATTTTCCCCTTTTCCTTGTTTCATTCCCTCTTTTCCTTGCCTAATTTTTCTCTTTTCCTTTCCTAATTTTCCCTCTTTTCCTTGCCTAATTTTCCCTCTTTTCCTTGCCTAATTTTCCCTTCTTTTCCTTGCCTAATTTTCCTCTTTTCCTTGTCTGAATTTTCCCCTTTCCTTGCCTAATTTTCCTCCCTTTCCTTGTCTGAATTTTCCCCTTTTCTTCATTTTGTTCCCCCCTTTCCTTTCCTAATTTTCCCCCCTTTCCTTGGCTGATTTTCCCCTTTCCTTGTTTCATTCCCTCCTTTCCTTGCCTGATTTCCCTCTTTTTCTTGCCTAATTTTTCCCCTTTCTTTGCCTAATTTTCCTCTTTTCCTTATCCAGTTTCCCCCCCAGTCAGGCTCTCCGAGGTATATTTAGGAATCTCCCACCCTCAGGATATTTTATTTGGAATATCTTGGCTACAAAAGGACCTGGAGTGTTTTCCCTCCCTGAAAATCAGATTTTTGGCAGGCTGAGCCTTCCTTTCAAACACCCCTGCAGAGCCCAGGCAGTGATGGATGAACCATCCAGTTTTCCATCAGGAATTCAACAATCAGCAGCTGGAAAAGCGGGAAGCAAGAAAGGAGAGCAGAAAATATTGAAATAAATCTCTCTCATCTTCCCATCCTGGATTTTGCTCCAGTTAATTCCACTTTGGGGTGGAATTTTCTTCCTGTAGCAACAGCTTTCAGCTCCTCCCTATTTATCTGAGATTCCTGGTGGGAATCATCCTCATCCAGCTGGGAATTTCCCTGCTAAATGGAACAGGGATCTTTTGTTCAGACTGAGAAAAATTCCTCTTAATTGGATTGTTCTTCTTATTTAATGAACTCCTGATGATCAGCTGGATCCAGCTGTGTTCAGGATGTGTGGATGGAATTTTCCTTTCTTTACTCCACACCCTTCAGGAAGGTGTTTTTCCTCAGCTGGAAGAGATGAAATCCTCAGGATTTCCAAAACAAAAAAATCTTCCTTTTCCAGGTGGGATTCCCCACCCTCTGGAATTCTGCTTTGTGGCAGCTTGGGATGGCTGTAGGAACTGGAAGAATTATTCCCTTTGGGAAGAAAATCCTGATTTTTCATCTAGGTGCTTTTTTAACAAGGCCCAGACCCCAAAATCCATCAATTTCTGCTCTGAGGGATTTTTCCAAGTTCAGGTATAGGAAAGGAACAGTTTTTCATTTTGGGAAGAAGATTCTCCAACAAGGTCCAGACCCCAAAATCCATAAATTTTTCCCTCAAGATGACAGGACTGTACTCTAGAGGATTTTTCCAAGGTCAGGCTTTAGGAAAGGAATCATTTTTCCCTTTGGGAAGAAGATCCTGACTTTCCAGCTGCTTCTCCGACAAGGTGCAGACCCCAAAATCCATACATTTTTCTGTCAAGATGACAGGACTGTACTCTAGAGGATTTTTCCAAGGTCAGGCTGTAGGAAAAGAATAATTTTTCCTTTTGGGAAGAAGATCCTGACTTTCCAGCTGCTTCAACAAGGTGCAGACCCCAAAATCCATAAATTTCTCCCTCACAAAGACAGGTCTGTACTCTAAGGGATTTTCCCAAGTTTTTCCAAGAAAGGAGCAATTTTTCCCCAAGAAGATCCTGACTTTCCATCCAGCTGCTTCTCCAACAAGGCCCAGACCCCATAATCCATAAATGTCTGCTCTAAGGGATTTTTCCAAGGTCAGGTGTAGGAAAAGAACAACATTTCTCTTTGGGAAGAAGGTTCTCACTTCCCACCCAGCTACTTCTCTTAGAAGGTCCCAAGCTCCCTAATCCCTAAATCCCCACTCTAGGAAGACAAGACCATACTTTAGGGAATTTTTCCAGGGTCAGGTATAGGAAAAAACGAATTTTCATCTTGGGAAGAAGGTTTTCACTTCCCACCCAACTGCTCCTCCAAGGCCCAAACCCCATAATCCCCAAATCCCCACTCTAGGATGACAACTCCGTACTGTAGGGAATTTTTCCAAGGTCAGGCTGTAGGAAAGGAATCATTTTTCCCTTTGGGAAGAAGATCCTGATGTTCCATCCAGCTGCTTCTGCAGCAAGAAGGTCCCACGGTCCCAAATCCCTAAATCCCCACTCTAGGACAACACCACCATACTTTAGGGGAATTTTTCCAAGGCCAGGTATAGGAAAAGAACAATTTTCACTTTGGGAAGAAGGTTCTCACTTCCCATCCAGCTACTGCTCCGAGAAGGTCCCAAACCCCATAATCTCCAAATTCCCACTCTAGGATGACAAAACCATACTTCAGGGGAATTTTTCCAGGGTCAGGTATAGGAAAAAACCAATTTTCATCTTGGGAAGAAGGTTTTCACTTCCCACCCAGCTGCTTCTCCAACAAGCCCCAAACCCCATAATCCCCAAATCCCCACTCTAGGACGACAACTCCGTACTGTAGGGAATTTTTCCAAGGTCAGGCTGTAGGAAAGGAACAATTTTTCCTTTTGGGAAGAAGATCCTGACATTCCATCCAGCTACTTCTCCAGCAAGAAGGTCCCAAACCCCAAAATCCCCAAATCCCCACTCTAGGAAGACAAGACCATACTTCAGGGAATTTTTCCAAGGTCAGGTGTAGGAAAAAACGAATTTTCATCTTGGGAAGAAGGTTCTCACTTCCCATTCAGCTGCTCCTCCAACAAGCCCCAAACCCCATAATCCCCAAATCTCCACTCTAGGGCGACAACTCCATACTTTAGGGAATTTTTCCAAGTTTTTCCAAAAAGGAGCAATTTTTCCCCAAGAAGATCCTGATTTTCTATCCAGCTGCTTCTCCAACAAGGCCCAGATTCTGTAATCAAAAAAAAAAAAAAAAAAAATCCCAAAAAGGGATTTTTCCAAGGTCAGGTATAGGAAAAAACCAATTTTCATCTCGGGAAGAAGGTTCTCACTTCCCACCCAGCTGCTTCTCCAACAAGCCCCAAACCCCAAAATCCCCAAATCCCCACTCTAGGACAACACCACCATACTTTAGGGAATTTTTCCAAGGTCAGGCTGTAGGAAAGGAATAAATTTTCCTTTTGGGAAGAAGATCCAGACTTTCCACCCAGCTGCTTCTCCAGCAAGCCCCAAACCCCAAAATCCCCAAATCCCCACTCTAGGACAACACCACCATCCTTTAGGTGACTTTTTCCAAGGTCTGCCAAGCCTGGCTGGTTTCCCCAGGCGGCGTGAGGTGCGAGTGGGTTTTTCCCGGGAAGTTTTTCCTTGTTTTTACCTGCCATCTGCAGATGCCGCTCAGACTCTCCCAAAGGAGCAGCTCGCCGCTAAGCCCAGCCCAGACCAGCCGAAGGTAAAAAAACCACTGCGGTGGATTTTGTCTCGTACAGAGCTCCCCTTCTCTGTACCTGTGCGTGGTGGACTGCCAGAACTTTTGCCAACATCTTCACATTTCCTTGGGGGAAAAAGATCAAAAATCCAAAATTAAAAAAGTTCTCGGAGTCCACAAAGCAAAGGACAGAGCGACCCTTCTCTGTTCTCCTCGCAGAGCTCCAGTCTCTGAGCGCGTTTTCCGGGCTGCAGCACTTCCAAGCCTCGGTTTTCCCAGCTTGCTCCGTGGTTTTCCTGCTTTTCCCCCACTTTTTCCCACTTTTTCTCACCTTTTTCGCCCAGTAGGAATGGCTAAATAATTCCGTGTGGAGTTAGGGTTGTTTGGAAGAGTTGGAAACCTAGGAAAAATCTTGGCGACTCCAAATGCGTCTCCAGGGGTGGGTTGGGGTGAGGAGCTGGGAGGTGGCAGAGAGTCACAAAATCCCAGTTTTGTTGAGTGAAAAATGGGAATTTGTGGAGCTAAACAAAATGGGAGTTTTGGGACTTCTGGCCAGGCTAAAGAAAATGGCAAATTTGGGACTTCTGGCCAGGCTAAAGAAAATGGCAAATTTGGGACTTAGAGCCAAACTAAGAAAATGGTGATTTTGAGACTTTTGGCCAAGCTAAAGAAAATGGCAAATTTGGAACTTCTGGCCAAGCTAAAGAAAATTGGAATTTTTCAGACTTCTGGCCAGGCTAAGGAAAATTACAATTTTGGGATATTTGGCCAGACTAAATAAAATGACTATTTTGGGCTGTTTGGCCAGACTAAAGAAAACAGCAATTTGGGGACTTTTTGGCCAAGCTAAAGGTTTTTCCTAGGTTATTTTCCGTGCCGATTCCGGCGGCTTTAGGCTGTGTAAAATGGAAATAGTTTCTATTTTTTTTTTGTTGTGCATCGATTTTTCTCCTCCCTCCCGCTCGCTCTCGCCCTGCAGCTGGTGCCTGGCGGTGGAAGTGCTGCATCCCCTTGTCCCTGCAAGCTCTGCTGGGCTCATTCCTGCTTTTTTCCCTCCCTCCAGGAGGAAGGATCCGACTCGGGAATTGCCGAGGGTGACAGCAAATCCTCTGCCCTGGCTGCCTCGGAGGCCAAGTGTGACCCTGGGGAAGGTGAGGGGAAATTTATAAATTCCCGAGGTTTATAAATCTGGAAAAATCCTGGAGGGGGGAATTGAGAGCTGACTCTTCGGCACGTCACCATCCTTGGGGAGTTTCCCCTCCTTTTTTAGGTGGTTTTACTCCTTTTCTTGATCTATTTTCCCTCTTTCTTGGGTAATTTTCCCCCTTTTCTAGTTTTGCCTCATTTCTTTTCTAATTTTGCCTCATTTGTTTTCAAATTTTTCCACTTTTCCTTAGCTAATTTTTCCCCCTTTCCTTGTCTAATTTTCCCCCTTTCCTTGTCTAATTTTCCCCCTTTCCTTGGCTAATTTTTCCCCCTTTCTTGCCTAATTTTCCCTCTTTTTCTTGCCTAATTTTCCCTCTTCTTGCCTAATTTTTCCCCCTTTCTGTGGCTAATTTTCCCCCTTTCCTTGCATAATTTCCCTCCCTTGGCTAATTTTCCCCCCTTTCCATGGCTAATTTTTTTCCCTTTTTCTTGTCTAATTTTTCCCCTTTCCTTAGCTAATTTTCCCATCTTTCCTTGGCTAATTTTCCCCCTTCCTTGGCTAATTTTCACTTCAGGAGTGACCCAGCAAGAAATCTCCAGGCATTCCAGCAGAATCCACCAAAAATAAAACCCCAAAACTATCCTTTGAGCCCAGATTGGGAACTCAGGATATGCAACCTGAATTCCAACTGCTCCTTTCTGCATCCTGAGTTATTCCAGAGATTCCCTCAGGGCTGGTTTGGGAAGTTTTTGTGTTTCCCTGTGGAAAATCAGGATGAAAACTGAACCTTGGGATGTTTTTCTCCTCAAATCTGACCTGTGTGATGCTTTTGGAGCTGAGAAATAAAAAATAAAGATAATTTATGGTGGGAGGGCAGTGAGGGTTTTTTTTGAGATCAGGGTTTGGAAGTTTTTATGGGGAAATTTGGGATGAAAATTCAATTACCAGCACTGGGAATACTGCAATATCCCCATAATTTTTTCCAGATCCACCAGTCCATCCCACTGGTGCAAAAAGAAAAAAAAAACCTAATTAATCCAATTTTTCCCTGTTTTTCTCTTCCCAATTTTACTATGAAATAACTCAAACCCTACTTGGTTTTTCCAGACCAAGACTCCACGGAAAACCTCTCCAGGAGCAAAAAACCCAAAGTGGAGCTGGTTTTTGAGGAATGGGATGTAGCTGGGCTGCCCTGGTGGTTTTTAGGAAACCTCAGGAGCAATTATAATTCCAGGAGTAATGGATCCACGGATATCCAGACCAACCAGGTGTGTAGCACTTCAAAATTCCTGGTTTTTATTCCCTTTTCCCTTTCCATTCTGGGATTTTCTTCCTCTCGCCTTTCCCAGGGGGTGGTTGGGGATTTTTAGTGGATTTAAATAAGGCAAACTCTCCCTGCTTAGCTCTGGGAATTTCAGGATTTGTGGGGTTTTTTGGATTTTTTTTTCTGCTGGGATGAATGTTGTGAGGTGGTAGCCAAGCTGGAGGATGGAAAAAGGGGAGCCTGGGAGGTGGAAGTTGGGGAAAAAAGGGAATTTGTGAGGGGAAAATTGGAAAAAGGGGAATCTGTGAGGTGGAAAGTTGGAAAAAAGGAGACTGTGAGGGGAAAATTGGAAAAATGGGAATCTGTGAGGGGGAAAGTTGGAAAAAAGGAGACTGTGAGGGGAAAATTGGAAAAATGGGAATCTGTGAGGGGCTAAGTTGGAAAAAAAGAGACTGTGAGGTGGAAATCGGGAAAAATGGCAATCTGTGAGGGGGAAAGTTGGAAAAAAATGGGAATTTATGAGGTGGAGGCTGGAAAAACAGGAATCTGTAAGAGGAAAATCGGGAAAAAATGGGCCTAAGAGGTGGAAATTAGGAAAAAAAAGGGCATTTGTGAGGGGAAAATTGGAATCTGTGAGGTGGAAATTCGGAAAATGGGTATCTGTGAGGGGGAAATTTGGAAAAGAGGAGCCTGAGAGGTAGAAATTGGGGGAAAAAGGGAATCTGTGAGGGGGAAATTGGAAAAATGGGAATCTGTGAGGTGGAAATTGGGGGAAAAATGGGAATCTGTGAGGTGGAAGTTGGGGGGAAAATGGGAATCTGTGAGGTGGAAATTGGGGGAAAAATGGGAATCCGTGAGGTGGAAGCTGGAAGAACAGAAATCTGTGAGGGGGAAATTGGGAAGAAAGGAGCCTGTGAGGTGGAAATTGGAAAAAAAAGGGATTTTGTGAGGTGGCAGCTGGAAAAAGGGGAATCTGTGAGGGGCAAATTGGGAAAAAAGGGGAATCTGTGAGGGGCAAATTGGGAAAAAAGGGGAATTTGTGAGGGGAAGTTGGGAAAAAAGGGGAATGTGTGAGGTGGAAATTGGGAAAATGAGAGTCTGTGAGGTGGAAATGGGGAAAAATGGGAATCCGTGAGGTGGAAGCTGGAAGAATGAGAATCTGTGAGGGGGAAATTGGGAAAAAGAGGAATTTGTGAGGTGGGAATTGGGAAAACTGGAATCTTTGAGGTGGAAATTTGGAAAAATGGGAATCCGTGAGGTGAAAATAGGGAAAAAGAGATTTCTGAGCCCCGTGAGGAGCCCCAGGAAGGAGCTTTCCAGGGATTTGTTGGTTTGGAGAGGAGCAGGGAGCAGTGCTGGATATGGAGCTGCTCCTGAGAGCTTTTCCTGGATTTTTTTCCCATTTTTCCCCCCCAGGATGTTGACACTGCCGTCGTTTCGGACACCACGGATGACCTGTGGTTCCTGAATGAATGTCCTTTGGATCAGGGGAACGCTGGGATCAAGGTGGAGCTCACGGAAAGTGACACCAAGGTACCTCTGCTTTGATTCAATCCAATTAAAAATTAAATAAAACTAATTTAATTTAAATTCATTTAATTTCATTATATTTTTATATATTATATATAATAAAATAATTTAAATTACTTTCATTATATTTATATATGTAATAGATATAATAATTTAATCTAATTTTGATTAGTTTAATTTAATGTCATTATATTTAATATACATTATATATATTATAAAAATAATTTAATTTAAATGAATTTCATTTTATATTATATGTATTATACATTATATATATTATAAAAATAATTTAATTTAAATGAATTTCATTGTATATTGTATGTTATATAATAATTTAATTTAATTAAAAAGAAACAGTTTTCCCTGGTTTAATTAATCCCATGCTGCTTGGAAAAGCTGGATCAATCCCCATCCAGAGGGTAAATTATATTTAGGAAACGTTGTCACCATTCCTTATATTTTTGATGATGTATTCCTTGTATTTTGGGGTTAAATCCATATTTTCAAGGCATAAAATTGATTTAAAATGAATTCAATGTCAGCCAGCAACTGAAGTGGGTTTCTAATAAGAATTATAAACAAAAAATAATGGAATTAAGGCTGGAAAAGGCTTTTTTAAGATGGAGTCCTGCTGAGGACTCCAAGAGGAAAATCCTGGATTGCAAGAAACAATGAAGAATTCCCAACATTCCTCAATAAAAACCCTGAAATAAAATAAATAAACCCTAAATAAAACCCTAAAATGAAATTTAAAAAATCAAAAAATCCAAGAAAAAAAGCTTTTAGTTCACTTTTAGAAGCGACTTAATGAGCAGGGTGATTAGCCAATCATTAATTGGGGTGTGCAGCTCCAGGCACAGGATAAATCAGGATTATTCTGACATTCTCACACTTTTCTAATGCTTCCCATAATTCCAGGTGCCTGAGGAGGATGTGTGTGGGGATGAGCTGGAGGATTCCCAGTGCCTGAGCGATGACACAGACACGGAGGCTGCTGCAGAGGTGGGAATTCCTTGGGATCAGCGTTCCCTGCTGGATTTGGGGTGGGAAAAGTAGATTTTCTTGGTGGGTTTCCCAAAAAAAAACCAAACCAAACCAAAAAAACAACCAAAAAACCCCTAAAAAAATCCCCCCAAAAAAACAAACCCTCCCAAAAAAACCCACACAAAAAAACCCCCAAAAAATAAACAAAAAAACCCCCAGGATGGATGAAGTTATATGGATATCCAGGCATGGATATCAGTATTTAATGAGGTTTAATGAGGTTTTAATAAGGTTTTAATTCCATGGTGTTCCTCTGGAAGGAGATCTGGAGGATTGTCCTTGGAAATCTCAAGGAGATGCCCCAAAATCACTGAACTTATACTCAAAAAACCCCATTTTTGGTGCAAAAAAATCCCATTTTTGGTGGAAAAATCCCCTTTTTCCGTGACAAAATCAGGGATTCTCTGAGTCCTGTCTGTGGAGCTGCCTCTTGTTCCATTCCATAGGATGGGAAGAGAATCCCCTTCTGGAAAATCCCATTTTTTGTGACGCTTTGTGGTGTCATTTGTCCCCTGGAAAGGACAAATCACCACTTTTTTTCCTGTTTTAATGACAAAACAAGGTGGGAAGAAGAACCTGGAATAATTCCTGAGTTCTCACCCTGTTCCTTTTCCCAAATCTGATTTTAGCAGAAATTTTAATCGGTTTTTTCAGAAATTTTAAATGGTTTTATCAAAATTTGAATGGTTTTAGCAAAACTTCATGGTTTCAGCAGATTTTAGTTGTTTTAGCAGAATTTTAATGGTTTTAGCAGAATTTTTCCAGCAAACTGCCCCAGCTTGCAGCTGATTCCAGGTAAAAATTCCAATAAATTGCCCCAGCATGGAGCTTATTCCAGTTAAAAATTCCAATAAATTGCCCCAGCATGGAGCCCATTCCAGGAGCTTTCCCTTGGAATTTCATGCGAGAGATTAAAAAATTCCAGTAAATTTCCCCATCTTGGATTCTTCATGAGGGCTGGGAGAGAAAGGAAGGAGAGAATTCCATGAGGGAGAGATCACAAAGGGGAAAAAATCAATTCCTTGATGGGAATCCAACCCCAAACGCTGATTTTTCCAACTGATAAATCCCTAATAAATCAAATTTTTTTAACTAGGCTTCCCCACCGCTTTTCCCACCCGCACAAAACAACAAATCCACCAAAATTGATTATTTTTTTCTGGTTTAAACCCCTCAGGATTGCTGGCAGTGCTCCAAATGCAAGAAATTCAACTCCCCGGGGAAAAGGTACTGCTATCGCTGCTGGGCCTTGCGCAAGGACTGGTATCGGGATTGCCCCAAACTGCCCCATTCCCTGTCCCTCTCCAGCCTCAATTCCATCAAAAACCCGCAGCGGGATGAGGGTCTGGACGTCCCAGACTGCAGGAGGACCATTTCAGCCCCGGTAGGACAACCTAGAAACCTTTTTTTGGGAGAACCCAAACCCCGCGCCGATCCCGGCGGCTCCGTCGAGTCCTTGGATTTGGCGCGGGATGGGAAAAATCGGGATTTTTCCGGGATTAAGGAAGAGGAGGAGGTGGAATCTTTGGAGAGTATCAAAACCCTGTTGAATCCCTGCTTCCTGTGCCAGCACCGGCCTCGGGATGGGAATATTGTCCATGGGAAAACGGCTCACCTGGTGGCCTGCTTTAGGTGCGCCAGGATGCTCAAGAGGAAGAGGTCGCCGTGCCCTGTGTGCAGGAAGGAGATCAAGATGGTCATCAGGATTTTTATGGGGTGATCGGGGTTTTCTTCCCCGAAAATAGGTTTTTCTTATGGTCATCCGGATCTTCTGCCCTGAAAATTACCCTAGAAAGAGATTTATTGCACTCAAATTCCAAATCCAGAGCTCAGTGCGTGCAGGAAGGAGATCAAGGTGGTCATCAGGATTTTTATGGGGTAATCGGGGTCTTCTGCCCTGAAAATAACCCCAGAAAGTTTTCTTGTGATCATCAGGATCTTCTGCCCCAAAAATAACCCAGAAAGAGGCTTTTTGCACTCAAATTCCAGTTGCAGAGCTCTGTGCAGGATTAGGATGGTCGTTAGGATCTTCTGTCCCTGAAATAACCCCAAAAAGAGGTTTTTTATGGTCATCAGGATCTTCTGCCCTGAAAATAACCCTATAAAAAGATTTCTTGCACTCAAACCCCAATTCCAGGGCTCAGTGTGTGTAGGAAGGAGATCAGGATGGTCATCCGGATCTTCTGCCCCGAAAATTACCCTAGAAAGAGATTTATTACACTCAAATTCCAATTCCAGAGCTCAGTGTGTGCAGGAAGGAGATCAAGGTGGTCATCAGGATTTTTATGGGGTAATTGGGGTTTTCTTCCCCGAAAATAACCCCAGAAAGTTTTCTTGTGATCATCAGGATCTTCTGCCCCAAAAATAACCCTGAAAAGAGATTTATTGCACTCAAGCCCCAAATCCAGAGCTGTGTGTAGGAAGATCAGGATGGTCATCAGGATCTTCTGCCTCTAAAATAACCCCAGAAAGAGGCTTTTTGCACTCAAATTCCAATTTCAGAGCTCTGTGCAGGATCAGGATTGTCATCAGGATTTTCTGCCCCAAAACTAACCCCAAAAAAAGATTTATTGCACTCAAACCCCGATTCCATAAAAATCTTGATGACCTCAGTGTGTGCAGGAAGGAGATCAAGATGGTCATCAGGATTTTTATGGGGTAATTGGGTTGCCTGTCCCAAAAATAACCCCAAAAAGACGTTTCTTATGGTCATCTGGATTTTCTACCCCAAAAATAACCCCAAAAAGAAACTTCTTGCACTCCAATTCCAGTTTCAGAGCTCTGTGGTGCAGGATCAGAATGGTCATCAGGATTTTCTGTCCCTAAAATAACCCCAAAAAGAGCTTTCTTGCACTCAAACCCCAATTCCACCAATTTCCAGCGAAACCAAAGAGAATTAAGGTTTAAATCCCACCAAGGATCCTCTCCAAAATCCACTTTTTCCATGGAAATCAAACAGGGAGCAACACCTCGGAGTCAAGCCTGGAACTTGTCTCAATTTTCCAATTCTTTTTTTTCTCTGGGATTCTTTATCCGACCGAGACCAGAAACTTTGGGAAAAGCTGTGACTTTTGGGAAATGATTTTTTTTTTCCATAAAGTCCGACCTGTGCAATGCCTTTGGAGCCGTGAGATAAAAAATAATAAAAATAAATATTTATGGTGGAGTTTGTTTGGGATTGGTTTTCCTGAAATATAGAAAAATAACTTTATTCCCGGGTTTTTTGTTTTTTTTTTTATTAAGGTAAGCAGGGTGAAGATTTTCTTGCTCCCAGGTGAGGAAATAAATCCCAGTTTTTTAATCCACAGCTCTCAGGTCATAAATCCCATGGAGCTTCCCAAATCCATTGGGAATGGCTCTGAATTTGCTCTCTTGTTCTCCAGCTCATTCCCAATCCCATTACCTCTGACATTCCCCTTTCCCATTTCCCATTCCCTGTGGCAATTCCAGGAGGATTTTTATCCCTTTTCCAGCTTTTTTTTGGGAACAGAGGTCACTAGGTGGCACTAGGAGCTCTCCCTCCTTGCAGGATCCACCCAAAGAACCCCAAACCCCGCATGGATCCCAAAGGAAAACCTCTTGCTTTTTAGGGTTTTTAAAGGTTTTTTTTGTATTTCCAAAGCAGAGAATGTCCAGCGAGGAAAGTGCCACCTCTGGGGTGTCCCATGAGTCCGGGGGGGACACAGTTTTGGGGTGATCTGATCGTTTTTATGGCTCTTCACCCCATTCTCGGGGCCCTCCCGGGCTTTTTTGGGGATCCACGGCCAAATCCTTGAGTTCACATCCATAAAATCCCATTTTCCCGCCGTCCGCTTCGGCACTTCCATCATTTTTTTTTGGTAAAAAAACACTTCCCCCCTCCCCACCCACCCCAAATCCCCCCAAATCCTCCCCTCTCAGCAATCCAGGGGTGCAGCCTGCACCTCCACGGCCAGCACTCTGCTGCGGGGCTGCGCCAGCACGGGGTAAACCACAATCCCTGTCCCTCCGATCCCATCCCGCTCCGATCCCAAACGAGCCGCCAGCCCGACAACCAGCAGCAGCACGACCAGCAGCACCGCCGTCCCCAGCGTCCCGCGACCCCACAGCGGCCCCGGCGTGGCTTCCTTCGTCCTGGCGGCGACACAGGCCACCCTGGCCGGCGAGGCCACCAAGGCCACGCGGAGACAAGCCCAGTACTCGGTGGCGGGGCGCAGGCGGGTGATGTTGAAGGCGTGAGTTCCCGACGGGATCCTCGCCGCGTCCGGCCGGGAGCCCAGCGCCGAGCTGGCCCAGGTGAGGTTGGACGAGACGGCGTTGAGGCGAGGCTGCCAGGCCAGCAGGATGTGGTGCGGCTGGACATCCACGGCCAGCAGCTCCAGGCGCTCGGGGCCCAGCGGGAAGGAGTGGTTGACCAACACTCGGACGCTGCGGGTGTCGGCGCCCAGCAGGTTGTGAGCCACGCAGGTGTACAGCCCGGCGTCACCCGCCGTCACCCCGCGGATCTCCAGCGTCCCCTCGGCGTGCACCGTGAATTTGGGATCATCCACACCGGGCAGCAGCTTCACCCCATCCGGCGTCACCCAGAAAATCTCCGGTTCCGGTTCGGCCAGCGCCCGGCAGTGCAGAGCCACGCTGTCACCCAGTTCGGCGTCCAGGCGCGCGGGGAAGCTGCGGGCGGCGATGAGCGGCAGGCACTGCTCCGTCATGTCCCGGAACGGCACGTCCCGCACGGTGCGCCGCTGCAGCTCGGGCGGCTCGGCGCACAGCGTGGACTGCGGCTCGATGAAGCGCACCGAGCGCGAGGCGTTGACCCAGCGGATGACACAGTCGCAGCGCAGAGGGTTCCCGTGGATGCCGATCTCCTGCAGCCCCGGCAGCGACTCCAGCGTGCGGCGGTGCAAGGCACTCAGGGCGTTGTTGTTGAGCATCAGCGTCTCCAGGCGCGGCAGCCGCCGGAAGGCTTCGGGGTGGATGAAGGACAGCTTGGGGTTGTTGGTGACGTCCAGCTTGGTCAGCTCGGGCAGGTTGCTGAGGGCCAGGCGGTCGATGGACACCAGCTCGTCCATGTTGTTGAGGCCGAGCTCCTTGAGGTGCAGCATGTCGGCGAAGTCGCTCTGCTTCACCCTCTGCAGCGGGTTCTTGTTCAGATCCAGGAATTTGAGGCCGGGCACCCTCTGCAGCGCCCTCCTGGGGACATCGGCCAGCTCGTTGTCGTAGAAGGAGAGGCTCTCCAGGCTCCGCAGCCCCTCCAGGGCGAAATCCGAGATCTCCCGCAGGTGCATCCCGGCCAGCACCAAACTCCGCAGGTTGCCCAGCGGCCGGAAATTCATATCCAGGATGGCGTCCACCCTGTTCCCGCCCACCATGAGGATCTCCAGGCTGGGCAGCGCCTGGAACCAGCGGCTGTCCAGCGTCCGCAGCAGGTTGGAGTTGAGGTGCAGCCGCAGCAGGCTGCCCAGCCCGGCGAAGGCGCGGGGGGCGATGCTGCGGAGCCGGTTGTGGTTCAAATACAACTCCTGCAGATTCCCCAACCCCGGGAAACTCCCGTCGGGCAGCTCCGACAGCTGATTCTCCTCCAGGTGCAGGCTGAGCAGCTGCGGCATCTCCCCCAACGCGAAATCCCCGACGCGGGAGAAGCTGTTCTGCGACAAATCCAGCTCGGAGAGGTTGCGCAGGTAGCCCAGCTCGCCCTCCTCCAGCCGCGCGATGTTGTTGCTCTGCAGCAGCAGCGTCTGGGTGCCCTCGGGGAGCTCCGCCGGCACGGCCGTGATGAAGAGGTCGTTGCAATCCACCGTGGCCGCCTCCCGGTAGGCGGAGCGCGGCGTGTACCACGGGCGGACCTGGCACACGCAGCGCGGCGGGCACGGCACCCTCCAGGGCACGGTGGGCACGGCGCTGGCGGCCACCGCGCACAGCAGCAGGCAGCTGGGCTGGAGGCCTCGCATTTTGGGCTGGGAGAGGTCACTGCGGGCGTCCGGAGGTGGCCGAAGGGGGGTGGTGAGGTGGGCACGGTGCCCGA
The DNA here is from genome assembly GCF_008360975.1 of Lichenostomus cassidix. NCBI lineage: Eukaryota > Metazoa > Chordata > Aves > Passeriformes > Meliphagidae > Lichenostomus > Lichenostomus cassidix. The sequence goes on from NC_139506.1 coordinate 4,355,774, forward strand.
GGGGGGAGATGCTCCATGCGAGCCTCCGGGAGTGTCAGCGCCTGGCTGGAGCCCCGAGGTGTGGGATCATGGCAGCGGGGGCAGCCTCAGGGAGAGGGGGGAAGCTGCTTCCTCCTCAAAGGGGTTGTTCCCGAGCTCGGCTGCATCTTCCCGGCTCCTCCTCAAGGGCATTCCTGGGAAAACAGGGAGATTTTGTTAGGGGAGGGTTTGTGGGGAGCAAGGAATGGAGTGGAGAGGGGAAAAGCTGAGTGTGGGACCCCCAGGACCCCCAAAACATCCTGAAAAATCCATTTATTGCATTTTATATCCATGGCATTCTCTGTGTCCTCCTGTTCGACAGGATCTGGGTGGGATTATCCCATGGAATCTACCCAGGACCCTCAAAATAACCCAATAAATCAACTTAATCCATTTTATATCCGTGGCTTCAACTGTGCCCTGCAGGGTGATAATGCTGGGTGGAATTATCCCATGGAATCTGCCCAGGACTCTCCAAAAAATCCATTTATTCCATTTTATATCCATGGCATGCTCTGTGCCCTGCTGTTCCACAGGATCTGGGTGGGTTTATCCCGTGGAATCTGCCCAGGACCCCCGACAGCCCCCAGATCTGTGGCTGAGCAGATTCAGAATAATTCTGTATTGGGAATAATTATCCAGAGGGATAATTTTCCTTCAGGCTCTGCTCCCTGTCCTTTATCCTCCCAGCTCAGAATTCCCACATCCAGGAGCTCCAGCCCCATTTTCAACCCTCCAGTGGGTCATTCCTTGGGGAGAAACATTCCCCAAAAACTGGGAATGTTTAGGGAAAAACTGAGATGGCTTTGATCCCCCTGGCACCTCCTGCCCCTCTCCCCATCCATCCAAATTTTTATTCCCTGATTTCCTCCAGCTCTCCTATCCCTCACTGACCCCAATCCAACCTTTCCTCCCTCAAAAACATCTCACCCAGCAGGAAAAAATAAATGAATGGCCAAAAGCAAAGTTTGCTTTTCTCCCGGGAAAGTGCTCCCGAGCCGAGTTTATTCCAGCATCAACTCCTCCAGGATTGATCCTGGATTTTTTTTCCCCTCTTTTCCTGCTGCGAGGCTTTCAGCTTTTACAGCAGCTCCCGGGGAAACGGCATGAAAGGGAAGGATGGATCCATCGATTCCCACTCCCTTCTGATGGACTCAGCTTTTCCTTTTAAGTGCTTCGATGGTTTTGGGTCTATAAAAACTCTCCGGCAGTTCAAATATCTCGGAATGTTTTCTCGTTTAAGAAAAAATATTACAGAGGAATTTGGGGTTTTTTAGTTATTTTCTTCAGGCTGTGGAGCAAAACTGGGAAATCCAACCGTTGTTTTCCAGGGAAATATCCCCCAGCTCTGCTGGTTTTTGTCCTTAAGTGGATTTTATCCCATTTTTCCCAGCGCAGATCAGTGTTGCAGCAGGGATGGCTGAGAAAAATCCTGGATATTCCTGGATAATCCAGGTGTTTGTGTGACTGGCGGGGTCAGAGCTGGTGGAGAAATGCTGGATTTTGGGAAAATTTGGGACTAAAATTCACGGTTTCAAATGGAAAGGAACAAACTGGGAGAGCTTTTCCATCTTTTCCAGTTCCTCCATATTCTCTGGATTCTCTTATCTTCTCCATCTTTCCCAGCTTCCCAACCTTCTCCAGCTTCCCAACCTTCTCAAACTTCTCCAGCTTTTCCAATTTCTCCAACTTCTCCATCTTTCCCATATTCTCCAGCTTTTCCAGCTTTTCCATCTTCTCCGTCTTTCCCATCTTCTCCAGCTTCTCCATCTTTCCCATCTTCTGCAGCTTTTCCATCTTCTCCATCTTTCCCATGTTTCCCAACTTTTCCAGCTTTCCCAGCTTCTGCAGCTTCTCCCAATCCACCACCCTCCGGGAATTCTCTTGGAATTCCATCCCACCCCCTCTTCACCTTCACCGAGAGAGCAATTCCTTCCCGATATCCCAAAATCCCAGGAAAATCCAGGACCCCCCAGCACCTCCCAACTCCCCCCAAACCCCACCGAATCCCCGGAATGCGAAATCCGCCGCTTTTCCCGAATTTTCCCAACCTCGGCGGGGAAAACAAACCGGGAATAAAGGGCCCGAGGATGTCCCCGGTAACGGTGGCAACCAGCGTCCCCTCCTCATCTGCATTCCCGGGCACAGCCGGAGCTCCATGGCAACCCCCAGGTCCTGGAGCTCCGGGATTGGAGCTCCACCGCCCATGGCTTCACCCGGCAGCTGGCGAGGGGAGAAACTTGAGCTCTTTTTGAGGCGTTTTGTTGCATTCCGGGGGGTTTTCAGCGCTTTGGGGATCGGGGTTTGGAGGGGTGGGTGTTCTGGGATGGGAGGATTTTCCAGGGATGGGAGGGTTTTCCTGGGAAGGAAGGATTTTTCCGGGATGGGAGGATTTTCCTGGGATGGGAGGGTTTTCCCGGCATTCCCACCCTACTTTTCCAGCCGCTTCACTCCCCCCGAAATCCAGCAGCCCCCCGAGGGTGACAGCAGTGTCCCCACGCGTGTCCCACCCCGTGCTGTCCCCAGCGGCATTTCGGGATGCCATTCCCTAAATAAATATTTCCCCAACCCGGGGAACATCTGGCAAAGTCCCTGCCGGGATTTATCCTCGGGAAAAGCAGCTTTGGAAATATTCCCTTGTTGCTTTCACCAGGCCGCTTTTCCTGGAAGCAGGGCAGGTTTAGATGGGATTTTGGGAACAAATCCTTCCCTGGGAAAGCGAAAAGGCCCTGGCAGGGATTCTCCCATCCCTGGAATTGTCCAAGGCCAGGCTGGACAGCGTTTGGATCACCCAGGAGCTCCCAAATCTCTCCAAACCCACCGATGCTGCTCCACCTCCTTTCCCAGCCTCCCTTAATCCTTGTTTTGTGCTCAGGGATGTTTTTTATTTTCCCCGAGCCTGGCAGGGAGGCCGATAACGTAATTCCCGCTGGTCTGGGAGGCAGCCAGGAGATAAAAACGCAGCCGGGAGCGGCTCAGGCTCGGCAGCCCGGGGGCAGCAGCGCCTGCTTCTTATCGGGAGCTTCTCTGCCTCTGCCCGGCTGGGATTTAATCAGGAGAGCTGGAAAAACAGCTTGGTGTTCCCATCCTGCTGCTTCCAGCCTCGGGGAGGGATGGTTTGGGGTCGGGAAGGGTTGGTTTGGGTCAGGAAGGGTTGGTTGGGGAGGGAAGGGATGCTGGAGGTTGTTTCTCTCCCTTCCCGGGTTTGGATCTGCTGGATCTGCTTTCACATCCATCCCTCGAACAGCCTTTAAACTCTCGGGTTTCCAAGATAAACAGGAAAATGGGAGTTTTTGGGGAAACAGGCGCTGGGGCAGGGGGTGAGTGAAGACAAATCCCAATTTCTCCATTTGCACAAATCCCAATTTCTCCATCACAAATCCCAATTTCTCCATCTGTACAAATCCCAATTTCTCCATCAAAATCCCAATTTCTCTGTCTGCACAAACCCCAATTTCTCCACCTGCACAAATCCCAGTTTCACCATCTGCACAAACCCCACTTTCTCCATCACAAATCCCAATTTCTCCATCTCCAAGCCCCCCAAAACTTCCGGATGCTCCACCAATTTGGGATGTTTTCCCACATCCCGATCCCCGCGGGAATCGCGCACTTCCAGCCGGAGACTCGCTCGGTACTCGACACCCAACCAGCACCATCCTCAACCTAAACGAAGCATTCCAGAGAAAGGGAATTCCGTGAGAATGTGGATCCATCGGGAATGTGAGAATCCCAGGATGGCTCAGGATGCACGAGGAGCAGAAAATCGGGAAGGGGATGCAAACCGAGCGTTATTTGGGGTGAAGTGCCAAAGCAGGATGCACCGACAGCCCTCAAATCCAACTTTTATCGCCTCTGGAATTCGGAAAGCGGCTGGAATTCACGGCTTTTCCCTGCATCCCGGGAAAAACGGGCTGCCAGAGGGGCCGGGAGGGGAGGAGGAGCGCGCCGGAATCACTCAGCCCTCATTAGGGCAAATTAAAACCGGGAGCGAGATGACAATTGCAATTTGTGCCCTGCTAATTGTTCTCCTCGGCGGCGATCGGCGGGCAGATTGCGGGAATTAATTGCTCTCAGTCCCAGGTGGGGAGGCCAAGAGCCCGGCTGGAAAAGCGGAGATGGAGCCGGCGGTGATTCCGTGGGAATTTTGGGAATTTTGTCCAGGTTTAGCGCCCGGAATGTGTTAAATCCCGTCGGGAATGGGCGCTGGGATGAGGGCAGGGAGAGAGGGGAGAGTGCCAGAGCTGTTCCCACAGAATTCCAGTGGGGGAAAGCTCAGGATGGCTCCTGTGGGATCTCAGTTTTCCCAATCCTAGGAAGCCTCTCCCTGTTTTTCTCTGGAGCATCCCAGGGATGGAATGCCGTAAAGGGCTGGAGTGACCAAACAGCTCCCGACGGCTTGGGGACACCATGGAGTGACATCCCAGCAGGATCTGGGATCCTCCTGGCAGAGCTGATCCTGCCCTGTGGATCCATGGCTGGAAAGCCCCATGGATCCCACCTGGATGCCTCTGGAATTGCCACAGGGACACGAGGGGACAAGCAGAGGACAGCCAGAGATGTCCCAGCTCCCAATTCCTGACCAATCCCACATCTGGAATCGCTGGGATTCCAGATAAAAGAGAATCAGGGATAAAAGATAATCAGGGATAAATCCGAGCCCACCCTGCTCCAAGGATCTGCACATCCCTGGGGGTCTCCACCGCCCTCCCCCCGCACGGTGACACCCCTGTCACCCCCTGCCACCCCAGAGGGTCTCCATCCCGCTGCGGCGCCAGGCGCAGCTCTCATCCATCAAACCTCCCCCTCGAGCATCCTCCGCGCTGTTCCTCCGCAGGGCGCTGGGGAAGGCGCTGGGAGCGCTGGCGTGTATTTATAGCTGCCGGCGAGGGGAAGGTGACAGATCGCAGCGGGAATTGAGACCTGCGGCTCCTGCCAGGGACCCCCGGCCTGGGGGGCTGCACAGCCTGGGCTGGGGTGGTCTTTCCCTTGGGAAAACATCGCTCTGCCAGCCACTCTCCATCCCTTTTCCATCCCCAGGTTTAGCCGGGAGATTCCTGGTGTCACCGCGGAACGAGGGATGGCTCATCTCGATGTCCCTAACGCTGTCACTCCAGGCTGGAGTGTACGGCCAGGTGAGCAGGCCAGGTGAGCAGAGATAGGTGAGCAGAGCCAGGTGAGCAGAGATAGGTGAGCAGAGCCAGGAGAGCAGGGCAGGTGAGCAGAGCCAGGTGAGCAGAGCCAGGTGAGCAGAGATAGGTGAGCAGGGCAGGTGAGCAGAGCCAGGTGAGCAGAGCCAGGAGAGCAGGGCAGGTGAGCAGAGCCAGGCGAGCAGAGCCAGGTGAGCAGAGATAGGTGAGCAGAGCCAGGTGAGCAGAGCCGGACCAGCCAGACCCCAGCTGGACCCCCCCAGCCAGGCACATCCACCCAAAACCATTCCTGCAGCTCCTTTTCCCCCTTTTCCTTTTCCCACAGGACTCTGTGACCCAGAACCACCTCCTGCCACTCCCTCAGCCCTGGGGAGGCCTCGGGCATGGATCGGGAAGGGAGGACATGGACCAGGAAGGGAGGACATGGATCAGGAAGGGAGGACATGGACCAGGAAGCACAGCAGCTGCCAGGGGCTGGGATCGCTCCTGTTGAGCTTCGCCAACATGACAGCAGCAGGCACTCGTCAAACCCCGAGCGGCTGAGCCCGGCGGCGCTGGGAAGGCACGGGAAAGGCTGATCCCGGTTTTCAGGAGGTGGAAAGAGAGATCCAGGGGGTTTCCCTGCTGGATCTCTCCCCCGGGGATGCAGGGAAAGAGCACCGGCCCGGCTGGGGTGAAGGGGAAAAGCCCGCAGCGCTCGGGACGAGGTGTTTGTTTCAAGGATTCCTCCACCCTGAGCCCCTTGGGAAGGGTTTGGAGAGCTCCGGATGCTGAATCCTTTGGGAAAACCGAGTCAGTCCCGCGGAGGAGCTGGGAATGAGGAGGGATGCTGGGATCGCTTCCTGTTATCTCTCCCTGCTCTGATCAGACAGACGAGCGGAGCCGAGGCTCCCCCAGGGAGGAGAATTCCCACATGGAATTGTCCATTTCCCTGCTGCTCCTGACTGCTGGAGACACGAGGGTCTCCATCCCAATATCTCATCCCAATATCCCATCCCAGTATGCCATCCCAATATCCCAATATCCCAGTATCCCACTACCCCATCCCATCCCATCCCAATATCCCATCCCAATATCCCATCCCAGGATTCCATCCCATCCCATCCCAGATGATTTTTCCATCTCCTCTCCCTCCGGTGGGTGCAGAATCCACATCCCATTGGAAAATCCCTCTCTGGCAGCCCAGCGAGGAGCTCAGCCCGCCAAATCCCATCAAAAATTCCAAATTCCATCCTCCCCAACTCCCCTAACCCTTCCCGGCACTTTCATTTCCTGACCATTTTCCCATCCCAGTATTCCCATCCTGGTATTCCCATCCCAATATCCCAATATCCCAATATCCCAATATCCCAATATCCCATTATCCCATCCCACTATCCCAATATCCCAATATCCCAATATCCCAATACCCCAATATCCCAATATCCCAATATCCCAATATCCCATTCCCTAAAGGAGCACAGGGATCTCCAGGACACTCAAGGGACGCTGCTGCTGCTGCTCTGCTGCTGCATCATTCCCAATGACCTTCCCAGCGGATCAGCTTCCCGGCGGGAATGATCCATAATTAATTAATTAACCAATCATTAACGCCGCCTCATTTGCGGAGCAGCTCCCCCTCCGATCCTCCCCCTTCCCCTTCCCAGGCCAAGGCCGAGGGCAGCGCGATGGGATTGGGAATGCTCCGGGCAAAGTCAAAGGGTCGGAGCTCCACATCCGCGTGGTTTTCCATAAATTTGCCGTGATTCCGAGCTCAGATTGGATCTGAAGGACAGAGAGGCTTCGGGAGAACATCCAAACCAGTCCATTCCCAGTGGGACACTGGAAATTGTGGCTCCCAGCATTCCAGGATGCTGGATTGGGTGGAAAACCTCCCAATCCAGAGGCTGGGAATGGCCATTGGCTGCTCCAAGCACTGCCCTCGGGATATTTTGGGAAGAAATATGTGGAATTCCCTCCAGAGGGATCAATCCAGACTCTTTAAACTCCCCCAGCCAGGGAGGGCCGGGAGGGGAAATTCAGGTTATTAAAGCTGGAAAAGCCGGGAATGAATTCCAGGGTGTGATTAAAACCCAACCCATCCCGGGATCTCTCCTGGTGTTTCTCCAGAGGTTCCCGCGGTTGGAAACAACATTCCTGCGGCTCGGCAGGCGGGAATGCCGCAGGGGAAGAGGCTGGAGAACCGGGAATGTCGCACGGAATCTTCCCGCTTTGGGCTGATTTGTGTCTCCATCCATGGATGGAGCTGCTCCTCCGGGAGGAAAGGGAGCCGGGAGGGAATTCCAGGGGATTCCAGAGTCGGGAATGGGCGCTGGGATGAGGGCTGGAGAGAGGGGAGATCCCCAAAACTGCTCCCGCTGAATTCCAGAGGGGGAAAACTCAGGGTGGCACCTGCGGGATCAGAGTTTTCCCAATCCAGGAAAACCTCTCCCTGTTTTTCCCTGGAGCATCCCAGAGATGGAATGCCGTCAAGGGCTGGAGTGACCAAACAGCCCCCGAGGGCTTGGGGACACCATGGAGTGACATCCCAGCAGGATCTGGGATCCTCCTGGCAGAGCTGATGCTGCCCTGTGGATCCATGGCTGGAAAGCCCCATGGATCCCACCTGGATGGTCTGGAATTGCCACAGGGACACGAGGGGACACGAGGGGACAGCCAGAAGTGTCCCAGCTCCCAATTCCTGACCAATCCCACCTCTGGAATCGCTGGCTGCAGGACAGGGCAAACAGAAGGGAATATCCAGCAGTAAAAAAAACCCAAAAAACAAGGAAAAGAGCAAATCCAGGCTTTTCCCACTGCAAAAAGCAGATCCAGCAGATCCAAACCCGGGAAGGGAGAGAAACAACCTCCAGCATCCCCAAAAAAAACCCCCCTGGATTGGCGCGAATGCCAAGGAGTCATTAGGAATCATCAGGAAAACGTACGGTTGCCATGGCAACTGCCAGGCAGGATTTTGGCTGCCTCACCCCTCCCCGGGCACCGAGCGGATCCGGGGGATGGAAGCGAATCCCTCTGGAAGCGCCGGGGAGCTGGGGAGGATGGGATTTGGGGTTTTTTATGGGATTTTTTTTGGGGGGGATGGATGAGCTCCTCGCCGGGTCTCAGGGATTTTCCAGCGGGATGTGGATTTTGCACCCAGCGGAGTGGGAAGTGATGGAAAAACCTCCCCAGGGTGAGGGATGGAGATGATTCCTGGCAAAATCCACCTCTGGTTTGTTGGGAATAAAATCATCCCGCTGGCCGCCGGGAGAGGAGGGGAAAGGGAATTAATCCGTGGGAGAAAAACTGGGGTGAGGCAAAGGTTTGGAGCTGGATGAGGAGGGAAATTTTTGGGGATCCAAGGTGCATCCCGGCTGCTCATCCCCCTCATTCCCACGGGAAAATCCCGCAGTTTCCAGAGGTTCTGTGAGAGGAAACAGAAAAACCTGGAAAACGCAGCGGGAAAAGCTCATCCCTGTTCCCACGGGCTGGGAATGGAATTCCATGGACCAGGAATGGGATGGCAAACGCTGGGAGTGGCTTCTCCGTGAGACTGGAGACATCCTGGAAATATCCCAAAAATATCCCAGAAATATCCCGGAAATATCCTAGAGATATCCCAGAGATATCCTAGAAATATCCCAGAAAAAATCCAAGAAATATCCCAGAGATATCCCAAAAATATCCCAGAAAAAATCCCGGAGATATCCCAGAAATGTCCCAGAAATATCCTAAAGATATCTCAGAGATATCCCAGAAATATCCTAGAAATATCCCAGAGATATCCCAGAAGTAACCCAGAGATATCCCAGATATGTCCCAGAGATATCTCAGAGATATCCCAAAAATATTCCAGAAATATGCCCAAAATATCCTGGAAATATCCCCAGAAATATCCCAGAGATATCCCAGAAAAATCCCAGAAATATCCCAGAGATATCCCAGAAATATCCCAGAGATATCCCAAAAATATCCCAGAAAAAATCCCGGAGATATCCCAGAAATGTCTCAGAAATATCCTAGAAATATCCCAGAGATATCCCAGAAGTAACCCACAGATATCCCAGATATGTCCCAGAAATACCCTAGAGATATCCCGGAGATATCCCAGAGATATCCTAGAGATATCCCAGAAAAAATCCCAGAAATATCCCAGAGATATCCCAAAAATATCCCAGAAAAAATCCCGGAGATATCCCCGAGATATCCTAGAAATATCCCAGAGATATCCCAGAAATATCCCAGAAATGTCCCAGAAAAATCCTAGAGATATCCCAGAGATATCCCGAAGATATCCCAGATACATCCCAGAAATATCCCAGAGATATCCCAGAAATATCCCAGAAAAATCCCAGAAAAATCCCAGAAAAATCCCAGAAATATCCCAGAAATATCCCAGAAAAATCCCAGAAATATCCCGGAGATTTCCCATTCCCTAACAAATCCCACCCAAAGGCAAAGGCAGATCCCGAATTCCTGCTGCCAGCCTCGGAGCAGAAATTCCGGAGGGATGGTTTGGGATGGTTTGGGATGGAAACAACCCCAAAGCCTGCGGAAAACCGGGAAAATCGGGAAAATCGGGAAAATCCAAGCGAGGACAACCCTGCTGAGGGAAGGAATTTCCCAAGAAAATTCAACCGGGAAAAACAGAGCCAAGGAATTCTCAAAGAACCATAAAAACAGCTGGAAAACATCCCTGAAATCCCATTTTTTTATCCTATTTAACAAGAATTCCATGGAAAGGGAAGCTCGGCGGGGAATTCCAGCCCCAAAATTCCAAAGGATTGACCCCAATCCCGACCCTGGGCGCGGATAAAGGGATAAATCCCGCAGAAAACCGGGAATTCGGGAATGTCCCAGGGTTTGGGACAACCCAGGGTGGGAGCAGCGAGTGGGAGTTGGGAGAAGTGACTCAGGAAATGGGAGCGAAAATCAGAATTTTCCATGGGAATCAAAGCCTTCCCGGGAAAAACCTCCGCAGCAATTTGCAAGTCGGGATCAAAGCCTCCTCTCCCCTTTTTTTTTCTTTTTAATTTATTTTTTTGGGATTTCAAGGGAAGGGAGAGGCTTTGATGAGGAGTCAAAGGATGGTTTGAGGACCCAAAATATTCCCTGGAATTGAAGGATCATCCTCTGGAAAAGGCGACGAGCAGAGGATGGAAAAGCTTCTCCCAGCTCAGACCAAACCGGATCGTTTTTCATGGATCATAAATAAGGAAAAAACCCATTTTTGGGGTTTTTTTCCCCTTTCCAAGCAGCCAAAATTCACATTTTTCATCCTTTTCCCGCTTTATTCCCAACGCTCCTGCCGGGAATCAGGACAGGGAAGAGCAAAGCTCTTTTTTTTTCCCCCTAAACCAAAGATCTGAATTCTCCTCTCATCCTTTGGGAAAAGCTGGTTAAGATGCAAAACCCTTTTTTTCCTGCTGATTACAAATTCCTCACTGATGAAGCCTTTTAAATTCCAAACGAGCCTTATTAAAACCTCTCTCTTCCCGAATTTTTTTTTCTTTTTTTTTCCCAGCTTAAACCTGGAAAAATCTCATTTTTCACCAGCGGGAAGGACAAAACCCTGACCCTCAAATTCCATCTGGGAGTGATTTATTATTATTATTTTGGGTTCTAAATTCCATGGAAAAATGGGTTTGTAAGGGAGGTTGGGAGAGGCTGCAGAGCCTGGAGAGGATCAGGAAAAATGGAGGGAAAACCTGGTTGAGCCGGTAAATAATTCATCCCGAAAAATTCATCCCGAAAAATTCATCCGGAAAATCCATCCCGAATAATTCATCCCAAATAATTTATCCAGAAAAATTCATCCCGAATAATTCATCCCAAAAAATTAATCCCGAATAATTCATCCCAAAAAATTCATCCCGAAAAATTCATCCCAAAAAATTCATCCCAAAAAATTCATCCCGAATAATTCATCCCAAATAATTCATCCCAAATAATTTATCCCAAAAAATTCATCCCAAAAAATTCATCCCGAATAATTCATCCCAAAAAATTCATCCCAAAAAATCCATCCCAAATAATTTATCCCGAAAAATCCATCCCAAATAATTAATCCCAAATAATTAATCCCAAATAATTCATCCCAAATCATTCATGGATGGAGTTTGGGTGCAAAGCAACCCCAGACTTCACTCCCAATTAAGCCCTTTGTGAATCGCCTGGGAACGAATCCCAATTTTCCCCACGTTTGTTTGTCGTTCCGGATCGCTCTCCAAACCCAGCCGCCACATAATTCCTGCTTTTTTTCCCGACTGTTTGCAAACAGCTCCAGCTGCCAGCGTTCACAGGGGGAGCCGAGGGGGTTTTCCAGCCCCTATTCCGGCTGGAAATCTGGGAATTTTCCATGGGAATGATGTCCAGGAACTCCCAGCTGGATGGAGAGGGGATGACAAGAGAGATATTCCCAAAAAATCCTAAAATCCAGCTGCTGGAGCAGCTTTTTCCTGAGCATTCCATCATCAGATGGATGTCCTGGAATGCTGGAATTCCTTGGTGTTGGAAAAAGGGATGCTGGAAGTGATCCGGTTTATCCAGGAGGATAAATGGGATCCCCCAAAATCCCAAATTTCCACCCCAAAATGCCAAATTTCCACCCCAAAATGCCAAATTTCCACCCCAAAATCCCAAATTTCCACCCCAAAATCCCAAATTTGCGCTCCAAAACCCCCAAAAGTTCAGGGTTTTATCCACAGGGACATTTCTGGATGAGTTATCAGCTCATCCCGTTTTCCTGATTATCCCGGGAAGCAGCGGCTGGGGTTGGAATTCTCCTTCCGGAGCTCCGGAGCGCCTGGAGGGCATTTTTCCCGGGAAAAAATCCCATAAAACCGAAGTCACCGGTGCCTGCCGGGATCCTAACCCTCATTCCAGGGCCAGGAACTCTGGAATTGGGGAAAAAAATTGGGAAAAAAACCCAGCGGGAATTCTCCCTCACGTCACCAGGGCAGGTGACATTCCCAGCTTTCCCCATGGACCTTCCCAGCATCCCTGCCCTAGCAATCCAGGAAATTTGGGATTGCGTCCCTAAATGGCAGGGAAATGGGATTTTTCCGGATGAAATGAGGAGCAGGGATGAGCCAGAGGGAGAAGGAGGTGAGGGTGGTCGCCTTGGGAATGGGAATTTCCATGGGAATGGGAAATTCCGTGGGAATGGGAGATTCCGTGGGAATGGGAATTTCCATGGGAATGGGAGATTCTGTGGGAATGGGAATTTCCATGGGAATGGGAGATTCCTTGGGAATGGGAGATTCTGTGGGAATGGGAATTTCCATGGGAATGGGAATTTCCATGGGAATGGGAGATTCTGTGGGAATGGGAGATTCTGTGGGAATGGGAATTTCCATGGGAATTGGAATTTCCATGGGAATGGGAGATTCCGTAGGAATGGGAATTTCCATGGGAATGGGAATTTCCATGGGAATGGGAGATTCCAAGGGAATGGGAACAGCTCCTTCGAACCCTTGGGAAGGCAATTCCAGCTCAATTCCCGGAGCTTTGGGAAGAGAGAATTCCTGCTGCTCCCCAGCCCTGCTGAGGTGGGATGAGGTTGGGTTCCCGCAGAATTCCCAGAGGGATCCTCCAGAATTCCCAGCCCTTTCCTAGAGAGATCCTCCAGAATTCCCAGCCCATTTCCAGAGGAATCCCACAGAATTTCTGACCCTTTTCCAGAGGGATCCTACAGAATTTCTGACCCTTTTCCAGACGAATCCTACAGAATTCCCAACCGTTTTCCAGAGGGATCCTCCAGAATTCCCAGCCCTTTTCCGGAGGGATCCTACAGAATTTCTGACCCTTTTCCAGGGAGATCCTACAGAATTCCTGACCCTTTTCCAGAGGGATCCTGCCGGCTCTGCCGGGGGTGTTGGCACAGCTCAGCTCCCTGTTTTCCACCGCGGAGGAGGAAAGAATTCCCTGGAATTCCCAAGGATTGACCCCGAGCAGCCAAAGGAAAGGGCTGGGAATGGCCGACGCTGAGCCCTGCCCTGCCCTGCCACCTCCAGAGGTGACACCGAGGTGACAAAACAGCCCCAGCAAGGCGGAGACACAGGAAATGGAGAGCCGCGAACACCGGGAAAAGCCTCGGCGGATCAGGATCAAAATCCTACAACCCCACGGAGCTGGGAGATGCCACCCCACATCCCCGAGGGACACCCCAGGACAATCCCCGAGGCCGGGAATGTCGCCCTGAGGCACCTGGCGTCACCGCGCGGCTCGGGGTGAGGAGGGCAGGGATGGAATATTCCCTTGGCAGCTTTTCCAGGCGCTCCGGCAGCAGCCGGGCTGCAGGATCGGGGCAGGCAGGGCTGGGTCCTGGCTGGGCGCCAGGGCGGCATCCGAGCTGGGGACACGGAGGGGACACGGTGGTGACACAGGGAGGACACGGAGGTGACACAGGGAGGACACAGAGGGGACACGGAGGGGACACAGGTGGCTCCCGAGCTCCCAGCCCTGGCGGATCCAGGCCGATCCCGGCCATCCTTTTCCCCCCAAAAAGTGACGGCAGCACCCACCTGCACCTCCCGGCCAAACCCTCCCTGCCAGCGCCGCTCCGAGGCCTTTTCCCGGCCCTGAACACTCCCTGCCACCCGCTGGGTGTCACACCAGCCTGGGACAATCCCTGCCCCTCCAGCCGCTGCTCCTGGGCGCCTCCAACCCCCTTTTTTCAGGCTCTGCCTCGAGCCGGGGGAGGTGGGCGAGCACCGGGATGGGCGAGCAGGTCGCTGGCAGCCCCGAGCCCTTGCCGGGATGCTCCCGGGGCTCTCCCGGTGGCACGGCTCGGCTCGGCTCGGCTCGGCCCGGGCAGGGCTGGCTGCTGGCACGGCGCTCGGGCACTGCGGGCGGCGCCGCGGCGGGGAGGGGCAGCGCCGGGGAGGGGGAGGTAAACACGGAACGGGCACGGAAATGGGCGAAACGACACCAAAATGACACCGCGGCCGCTCCCGAGTGTCCTCTGCCATCACCTCCGCCTGTCCGCCCCCACTCCCGGCGGGCTGTCCCCTCCCCGCGGCGGCGGAAGGTGAGGGAGGGCAGGGCAGGAGCGCGGAGCGCCGCCGTGTTTATTTGATTCAACAGCCGCTTTTCCGCCTCCCTCCTGTCACATTTGCGCTCGGGAACCGAGGGGTTAATGGCCGGGAAGCGCCTGGATCGCATCCTGCCTGGATCGCAGCCCCGCCGGCGGCTCAGCCCCAGCGCATCCCGCCGCCTCGGCCTCCCTCACCCTCATTTCCATCCCCATTCCTAATCCCATTCCCATCTCCATCCCCTTTCCCATCCCCATTCCCATTCCCGTTCCCATTCTCATTCCCATTCCCATTCCCGTTCCCATTCCCATTCCCATTCTCATTCCCATCCTCATTCCCGTTCCTATTCCCGTTCCCATCCCATTCCCATTCCTATTCCCATCCCCATTCCCATCCCCATTCCATCCCCATCGGGATGAGAATCCTCTCGATCCCAGCGGAGTTTCCAGGATCGGGAATGCAGCTCCATCCCTGCCTGCCTCCCGCACCCTTCCCGGCTCTCTGCCCATTCCCGATTTTTTTTTCCCACCTTTTTTCCCCCATTCCTCCCCAAACCCACCGTTTAGCAGGGAAAGCGAAGCTCTGGAAGGGGAAAAAAACCAACCCAACCCCAAACAAACCGGCTCGGCGCTGCTGCAGAGCGCAGGATTTCCCCCAAATCCACCCCGGAATTAAGCACCGCCGAACCCCAAACGGCCCCCAACTCACCCCGGGATTGTCCCCGTCCCCGCGCCGCTGTCACCGCCACAGCTGCCCGCACATCTGGCAGACAAAGGGCCGGCTGGCTGCCGAGCTGTCACCGCCTGGGGTGGAATCTCTCCTTGTCCCTCAGGGCGGCGACAAGGCCAGCAGGAGCCTCCGGCCGCGCTGACCCTCGGGAGGCGGCGGGGAGAGCTCTTCACCCTCCGCTCGCCTTCGCAGCCGCGCAGCCCGAGCTGCCTGCGAGCTCTTCCTCCCCTCCTCCTCCTCCTCCTCCTCCTCCTCCTCCCTTCCCCGATCCTCCTCCCCCTCGCTCCAGCCTCGGCGCCACGACGTGCCGCCCACCCGAGCGGCTGCTGCCGGCAGCGCCTTAACCCCTGCGGCTCCGGCAGCTCCCCGGGGATGCTCCCGAGGGAGGGAAAACCTCCCGGGGATGCTCCCGAGGGAGGGAAAAGCTCCCGGGAATGTTCCCGAGGGATTGGGAAAGCTCCAGGGAATGTTCCCGAGGGATTGGGAAAGCTCCAGGGAATGCTGAGCGACCGCAGCGCATCTCTGCTGCCCTTCCGGAGGGTTGGGGTCACCCCTCGGGGTGGTCCAAATCCCCTCCTGCCCACCGGGTTTTCTTGGATTTGGGAAGATCCCACCGGGATTTTTTGGATTTGGGAAGATCTCACCAAGATTTCTTGGATTTGGGAAGATCCCACCGGGATTTTTTGGATTTAGGAAGATCTCACCGGGATTTCTTGGATTTAGGAAGATCCCACCAAGATTTCTTGGATTTGGGAAGATCCCACCGGGATTTTTTGGATTTGGGAAGATTCGGCAGGGAATTTTTGGCTTTGGAAAGATGCGCCTTGCTGTGGCCTCGCCAGCTCGTCCCCTCCTGTCCCCACGCCCTCCCAGGGGACAGCGCGGACACCCCGAGGGGTTTGGCAGCTCAGGATGCGCTGCTCATTTGGGGCTCATTTCCCCAAAAATCCAGATGTCCAGGGATTCTTAACATTGGAAAAACTGGGAAAACGACAGATTTGGGGTTCCGGTTGTGCCACCCGTTTCAGCGGCGGGGATGGAGAACCCCACCCACCCTGAAACCCAAAATTTGACCCCAAAATTCCCCAACGCAGGGAAAAATGGGATGGTGGGACCCCAAAATTCCCTCAGGGGAAAAGGGGGAAACCCCAAAATTCCCAACACTGGGAAAAATGGAGGTGGAAACCCCGAAATGAGGTGGTGACAAAATTCTGTCACCCCCAGCTGCTGGGCTGGACAAGGGCAGGATTTGGGGTGGGGACAGCAGAATTGGATCGGCAGGACTTCCCACGACATCGCGACATCCCACGGCAGGATTTTCCCGCTGGATCCTCCCAGCCTGGAGCTCCCGGGAGGTCCTTTTGGGACACCCAAAGGTGACCCTGGAGGCTCTGGGGTGGCAGCAGCGACATCCCCTTCTGCTCCGAGGGATCAGGGCTGGATTTCAGCATCGCTCCTGGCTTGGCAGAGAATTCCCGGGATCAGAGGATTTTCCGACGGCGAAAGGAAAAACGGGAGGTTTCACCCAGCTCTGGGTCACGCGAGGAAATGTCCTTTTATTTTTGCCAAATCCCATTAACATCACGTGGAAAATCCCCTGTGGAGATCCTGGTGGGCTGGAAAAGCCCAAAAACCACCAGAAAAAAGTGGATTTTGTTCCCTTGCCCACATCCTGCTGCTGTGGATACTCAGATTTGGGGTTGGTTTGCAGATTTTTTTCTTTTCCTGCTTACACATTTTCACAACAAAAACCCCATTACCATTTGCCTTTATTTCAACCCTCTCTTCATCAGGATCCTTTAGGATCCTTTAGGATCACCAGGATCATCCCCGTGACCAAATTTCCAGCCAGCCCCTTGTCCGGGGAAGGAAAGGAACCGGAATATGGAATTCCCACTGCTCCAGGGGAAGGGAAGGAACTGAAATCAGGAATTCCTGCCGATCCAGGGGAAGGAAAGGAACTGAAATCAGGAATTCTCTCTGCTCCAGGGGAAAGAAAGGAACTGGAATTAGGAATTCCTGCTGCTCCAGGGGAAGGAAAGGAACTAGGATTAGGAATTCCTGCTGCTCCAGGGGAAAAAAGATCTGGGATCAGGAATTCTCTCTGCTCCAGGGGAAAGAAAGGAACTGGAATCAAAAATTCTCTCTGCTCCAGGTGAAAGAGAGGAGCTGGAATCAGGAATTCCCTCTTCTACAGGAGAAGGGAAGGAGCTGGAATTAGGAATTCCTGCTGCTCCAGGGGAAAGAAAGGAACTGGAATCAGGAATTTTTCCTGCTACAGGGGAGGGAAGGAACTGGAATCAGGAATTCCCGCTGCTCCAGCCATTCTCTGGGGGCAGAAAAAAGCCACTCCCGGGTGGCCTGGAGCCCTGTCCGTGCCACCCCTATCCATGTCACCCCTGCCCATGTCACCCCTGTCCATGTCACCCCTGCCCATGTCACCCTGTCCGTGCCACCCTGTCCATGTCACCCCTGCCCATGTCACCCCTGCCCATGTCACCCCTGTCCATGTCACCCCGTCCATGTCACCCCTATCCATGTCACCCCTGTCCATGTCACCCCTGTCCATGTCACCCCTATCCATGTCACCCCTGCCCATGTCACCCCCATCCGTGTCACCCCTGCCTGTCCATGTCACCCCTGCCTGTCCATGTCACCCCTGTCTGTCACCCACTCCTGGCATTCCCGAGCTGCTGCAGGGGATGAGTAATTCCTGCCGCTCCGGAGATGGGGAACAGCCCGATCCAGGTTTGAATTGCGTGGGATTGCAGCCGAGGTGGAGCTGATTTATCTTCCCTGCTGCCTCAGCGCTGGCCTGCTCCGGGAGAATCCTGAGAAAATTCCCCCCAAAAAAAGGGGTTTAAACTTGGCTTTTCTGGGGTCTCAGGGTGGGTTTTTCCCACCCCACAACTGCGGGGTTGGGAGGAGATTCCCATCCTTTTATCCCTTGCGATTTCCTCGGGAATTTCCTGGAGGAATTTTCCCCTGAGGAATTTCCCTGGAGAACCAGGAGGTTCGGAGGGATAAGCCAACCTCAGCCGGGCTCGGCTCCACCACACCCGGATGGACAAAGAGCTCCAAGGTCTTTTTTTCCCCTTCTGGATCGGGAAAACCTCATGGATTTGGGATCCCGGCAGCTCCCACCCCTTTGGGGGTGATACCTCCTGTCCTGTGGATTCCCACTGGATCCTGGGATGGTCAGGATCCATTCCCAGATGTTTTCCATCCTCTCCTTCCTGCCGGGAATCATCCAAGCCAAGCAGCACTGCGGAACCTCTCAGCAGGGATGAGATCTGCTGGGAAAACCATCGGGATCGCTCCTGGAAAATCCTGCTGGGGTTATCCAGCTGTGGGAATTCCTGTCGGCGTCATGGATTTTATCTTCCTTCCGTGATTCCAGCAGGGAGGGAAACCCAGGAAAAGTTGGGAAAAGCCACCTGCAGCCCTTCCCTGGATCCAGGTGGGAGATTCCCTGCGAGGAAAAACCCAAATCCCTCCGGGTTTTGAAAGATTCAACAGGGAATTTTTGGCTCTGGAAAGCCAAAAGTGGGAATTTACGGTGCAGGATGGAGCCGTAATTCCATCTGTTCCTGAGTTATCCATCCCTGCCCTGCTTCCCAGGATTTCCCGTTCATCCAGCGGCTGCAATTCCAAGGAATATCAACCCCAAAACTTCCCGGACTTGCCCTGGAAAAAGGGATTTTAAAGGATTCGTTCCCTGTTTTCTTCCCATTCCCTCTTTCCCTCGCTTCCTCCGGATCCCAATCCGTGATTCCTCACGGATCAAACCTGGAGATTTCATTCCCATTTTTTAGGAGCCAAACCCTCAAATTTAGGGATTTAAATTCAGGAGGAATTTTGGGAGAATTTGGGAATCTCGGAGGGGATTTTGTATGGCGTTCTGACCCCGTTTTCCAGGGTTATCCATAAATCCCTGCCGGGATGAGGATATTCCTTATTGGAATTTGATGGATTTTTACGGAATAAAATTTTATATAAATAAAATTCCATAACATTTTATGGAATTTTATGGAATTTCCACAGAAATTCCACAGATTTCCACTTTTAGTGCCCCTTTGGGCATCGAAAACTGTGCCGAGAAATCCCCAAAATCCCCCAAAAAACAGGGAAAAAATTCCAGGAGGACAAGGGGGTGTTGGATGCAGGGAATTCCTGCTCCAGGATTTTGCTGGAGCTGGGAATTTTCAATCCATAAAGACATTTCAGCCTCCAACTGATTCTGGGATTCCCATAAATTTATGGGGCGAGCCAAGGTCGGGATGGAATGGATGCGGTTGGGATGGAAATGGGATTTTATCCCTTTTTCCCAAGCTGGAGGTGAATTCCCAAATCCGGATTTCCCTTGCTGTCCCTCTCCCTCCCCACATTCCGAGAATTCCCCCAAATTCCAATGGGATCCCAAATCCCGTTTTTCCTCCCGCAATCCCAAATTAGCTCAGCATTCCCAAATTCCCATCTCCTGGCGCCCTTCCCGTGATCTGGGAATGGGAATGGGAATGGAAATTGGAATTTTTCCTCCCTTTACTCCCCTGTTTTGGGGTTGCTTCACAGCCGCCATAAAAGCTGCCCTGAATCCCGGCTGATCCCATAAAACTCTGGGATAACGGGAATTAGAGCCCAAAAGGGAATGCGGCAGGAGGGTTTGTCCTTTCCCCATTCCCAGAAACTTTCACATCCGCCTTGGGAAGCGATTCCTGAGCCGAGAATCCCTGTTTATAGGGTTTTTTATGGATAACGTGGGGTTTTTTTATGGATAAAGTGGGTTTTTTAGGGGTTACATGGGGTTTTTATGGATAACATTGGGGTTTTTTCTATGGATAACGTGGGGTTTTTCTATGGATAACATGAGGGTTTTTTTAATGGATAACATGGGTTTTTTTATGGATAACATTGGGTTTTCTTATGGATAACATTGGGTTTTTTAATGGATAACGTGGGGTTTTTTGTGGATTACATGGGGTTTTTTATGGATAACATGGGATTTTTAAAATGGAAAATGTTGGGTTTTTTATGGATAACATGGGGGTTTAATGGATAATATGGGATTTTTTTAATAGAAAATGTTGGGGGTTTTTATGGATAGTGTGGGGTTTTTCTATGGATAACATGAGGGTTTTTTATGGATAGCACTGGGTTTTTTTATAGATAACATGGGGTTTTTAATGGATAACATTGTGGGTTTTTTTGGGGATAATATGGGAGTTTTTAATGGAAAACGTGGGGGTTTTTTAATGGATAACATGAGGGTTTTTTATGGATTACATGGGGTTTTTTGTGGATAATATGGGATTTTTTTAATGGAAAATGTGGGGGGTTTTTATGGATAGTGTGGGGTTTTTCTAGGGATAACATTGGGTTTTTTATGGATAACATTGGGTTTTTTAATGGATAACGTAAGGTTTTTTATGGATTACATGGGGTTTTCTATAGGTAATATGGGAGTTTTCTTATGGGAAACGTGAGGGTTTTTTATGGATAACATGGGGTTTTTTATGGATAACATGGGAGTTTTTTATGGATAATATGGGATTTTTAAAATGGAAAATGTGGGGGGTTTTTATGGATAGTGTGGGGTTTTTCTAGGGATAACATTGGGTTTTTTATGGATAACATTGGGGGTTTTATGAATAACGTGAGGTTTTTTATGGATTACATGGGGTTTTCTATGGATAATGTGGGAGTTTTCTTATGGGAAACGTGGGGGTTTTTAATGGATAACACTGGGGTTTTTTATAGATGACATGGGGTTTTTAATGGATAACATTGTGGGTTTTTTTTGGGATAATATGGGAGTTTTTAAAGGAAAACGTGGGGGTTTTTTATGG
This sequence comes from Lichenostomus cassidix, assembly GCF_008360975.1. NCBI lineage: Eukaryota > Metazoa > Chordata > Aves > Passeriformes > Meliphagidae > Lichenostomus > Lichenostomus cassidix. Next base: position 4,376,531 of record NC_139506.1, read on the forward strand.
ATAACATGAGGGTTTTTTATGGATTACATGGGGTTTTTTGTGGATAATATGGGATTTTTTTAATGGAAAATGTGGGGGGTTTTTATGGATAGTGTGGGGTTTTTCTAGGGATAACATTGGGTTTTTTATGGATAACATTGGGTTTTTTAATGGATAACGTAAGGTTTTTTATGGATTACATGGGGTTTTTTATGGATAACATGGGATTTTTTAAATGGAAAATGTTGGGTTTTTTATGGATAACATGGGGTTTTTTTATGGATAACATGGGGGTTTAATGGATAATATGGGATTTTTTTAATAGAAAATGTTGGGGTTTTTTATGGATAGTGTGGGGTTTTTCTATGGATAACATGAGGGTTTTTTATGGATAGCACTGGGTTTTTTTATAGATAACATGGGGTTTTTAATGGATAACATTGTGGGTTTTTTTGGGGATAATATGGGAGTTTTTAATGGAAAACGTGGGGTTTTTTTTACGGATAACATTAGGGATTTTTTATGGATTACATGGGGTTTTTAATGGATAAGACACAGGGTTTTTATGGCTAACATGGGGGTTTTTTATGGATAACATGAGGGTTTTTACGGATAACATGGGAGTTTTTAATGGACAACATGAGGTTTTTTCACGGATAACATGGATAGCAGGGATTTTTATGGATAACATGTTTTTTTATGGATAACATGGCATTCTTCTCCCAGTCTGCCCCAGCTCCCAGCACTGGGAACAGCTAGGGGACACTGGTGACAATCCCAGCTGTCCCAGTGCCACCAGCAGGGCTGGACAGGGACAAACCCCAGAGCTGGGCTGATCCAGGGGGATCGGAGCCTTGGGAATGCGACGGGAATTGGGAATTTCCGGCTGGGAAAAGGAGGAAAAGGACAGGGAGAGGGAGAGGGAGGGAAGCTCAGAGTGCGAGGATGGAGTCAGGAATTCCTGGAATGGTTTGGGTGGGAAAGGATGGAAAATGATCCCATTCCATCGGCAGGGAAAACGATCCGAGGAGGAGGAGGAGGAGGAGGAGGAGGAGGAGGAGGAGGAGGAGGAAGCCTGCGGGGTTGCCATGGCGACCGAGCATCTCCAAATCCTCGGATTATTTCTCCCCGGGTTTGCTGAGGAGGAGGGAAAGCCTCGCCGAGGGTGGGAAGAGGGTTGGGATTCGAGGAGGAGGAGGAGGCTGGGAGCTCAGGGATGCCGATCCTGGAGGAGGAGAGATCCCAAAATTCAAGCTCCGGTGCTTGAGATCCCAAAATTCAGGCTTTGGAGTAGGAAAAACCAGAGAGTTTGGGGTGGATTGTGGGGCATTTGGTCCTGGAATCCCAAATCTCCCCCAGATTCCCACAGATTTCCCCTGCTGTGGGATCTGGCTCAAGGAATCCAGGTTTAATTGGGATTTTTTGGGGTGTCTGGATGGATTTGGGTCAGGCCCCGGCGCTGCCCGTGGGGGTTTGCTGGATGCTTTTTCCTTCCCAAAGCCATTTCCCGAATTCCAGAGAATCCTGGAATGCCGAATTCCTGCAATCCTCTGATTTCTGGGATCGAACGTCACCTCCCTCCGTCCCTTCCAAATCCCCTCGGGAAGAGCCACCCCCTGTCCCCTCCTCGGCTTGGTGACACTTCCAGGAACTCAAAACCCTCCCTGGAAAATTCCCGAGGAAAACCGTGGGGACGTTTGGAGCTGGAATTTCTGGGTGGGAAGGGACAAGAGCTGGGGACATCCCGGTGTTTGCCGTGTCCCTCCTTTCCTCGGGATCTCTAATTCCTCCCAAACCTCATCTCTGATTCCTTTTGATGCCTCTGGTGTCCCTGCTGGGCAAATCCCAGCGTGGGAATGCTGTGGGTTTTATGGAATGCTGTGAGTTTTATGGAACGCCGTGGGTTTTATGGAATTGGTGTTTGAGGGAACACCTGGGGTTGTCACATCAAAGGGACTGTGAGGAGAGTTAGGGATGAGGGAAAAAAATTCCGGGAAATCGGGAAAACTGTGGATAAGTTGGTTTTGCCAGCAGAGGTCGGCGGGAAGTGTGGAGGAGGCTGGAATTGGGCAAAGAAATCCCATTATTTTGGGAATATTTTATTTTAAGAGAGGGAAGGGAAGGGAAGTTCGGGGAAAGGGAAGGGGAAGGGGAAAGGGAAAGGGAAAGGGGAGGAGAGGAGAGGAGAGGAGAGGAGAGGAGAGGAGAGGAGAGGAGAGGAGAGGAGAGGAGAGGAAAGGAAAGGAAAGGAAAGGAAAGGAAAGGAAAGGAAAGGAAAGGAAAGGAAAGGAAAGGAAAGGAAAGGAAAGGAAAGGAAAGGAAAGGAAATCCCTTTCCCAACTCTCAGACCATGGATTCTCCTACTTCCCTCTCCAAAGGGCTTCACAGCCCTTCCTGGATTTCTTGGAGCAGGTTTTGTTTCCCTGGGTGTTCCCAAGCTCCAGATGGTGCCAGGCTCAGCTATTCCAGGCCCTCAGCTCCCTCTGCCCCCAGAGTCCCAGCTGGGATTGGATCCCGAGGCCCTTCCAGAACTTTCCTGCAGCTTTCCCGCTGATTGGAAAATTTCCGGTTGGGAATTCTTGGGGAGAAATGCGACACGAAGGGATAAATGATCCAAGGGATGTGTGGGAAAGCCAAGGAGCATCCTCAGGGAGTGAGGATCCCACTGGAGATCTCACCCAGGGGTGGGAGGAGGAACGAGGATTTTCCACGGCTGAGGATGCTGAGGAAAATCTTGGATGAGGAAAATCTTGGATAAGGAAAATCTTGGATGAGGAAAATCTTAGATGAGGAAAATCTTGGATGAGGAAAATCTTGGATGAGGAAAATCTTGGATGAGGAAAATCTTAGATGAGGAAAATCTTGGATGAGGAAAATCCTGGATGAGGAAAATCTTGGATGAGGAAAATCTTGGATGAGGAAAATCTTGGATGAGGAAAATCTTAGATGAGGAAAATCTTGGATGAGGAAAATCTTAGATGAGGAAAATCTTGGCTGAGGAAAATCTCCCCAAAACCACGGAATGGTTGGGAAGGACCTTTGGAAGTCCCCAAGTCCCTGAGCAGGGACATCTCCCACCAGACCCAGCAGGATGACATTCCATGGAAAGCAGCAGCGTCAACACTCCCACAGCTCCAAAAATCCACCAGAAAAGCGGAATTTGGCTAAACCCCCCAGGGGGAGAAGCAAACAACCTTTCCCAAGCCCTTCTCGGGAAGAAGCAGAGGAGAAACCCGGGAATATTTTCCAAGAAACTCCCCCTTCTCCAGCGCGGGGAGGACAATGACAAACGAGGTGAACTCGGAGGCTGCGGAGAAAAACTTGGCAGAGGGAGAAACGTTCCCTGCCAGATTCCGGGGAATTTCAACCGGCATTTAATTAGCGGCGCTCAGGTGGCCGCGGGAGCCACGAGGCTCTGCCGCATTCCCGGGATTCGTTAATTAAAGCAGCTCCTGGCAGGAATTAACGAGTTCTTGATGGATCTGTTGTCCTAATGTGTTTGTAGGTTTTGACTTTTTTTCCCCCCTTTCCTGCTGCTGGTTTTCTTGGGAAAAGCAGAATCCGAAGGGATGGTGGTGAGGGTGTGGCTGAGGGGTGACAGAGCTCCTTCCGGGGTCCCAAAAATTGGGAATTCATGGGTTGGGGTGGGGGACAGGGAGAGGAGGCAGCGTGGCTGCAGAGCTGATGGGAATGAGGGATTGAGGTGGGAGATCCCAAATCTGCAGCTGGGAATCAGGGATTGGTATGGGAGATCCCATTTCTCCTGCTGGGAATAACAGGAACGAGGGATTGGAGCTGGAGATCCCAAATCTGCTCATGGGAATGAGGGATTGGGGTGGGAGATCCCAAATCTGCTGCTGGAGAATAATGGGAATCAGGGGTTTGGGGCTGGAGATCCCATATCTGCTCATGGGAATGAGGGATTGGGGTGGGAGATCCTAAATCTGCTGCTGGAAATAACAGGAATGAGGGATTGGAGCTGGAGATTCTGGATCTGCTGCTGGGAATAATGGGAATCAGGGATTGGAGCTGGAGATCCCAAATCTGCTCATGGGAATGAGGGATTGGTATGGGAGATTCCCATTTCTCCTGCTGGGGAAAACAGGAATCAGGGATTGGATCTGGAATTCCCAGCCCTGCTCCGGGAGGACAATGGGAATTAGGGATTGAGGTGGGAAATTCCGGATCTGCTGCTGGAGCTCCATCTGAATGTCACCAGGAGGGCTTGGAAAAGAGCTCTGAAAATGAGGAGCAGGGAATGAGGAGAGCGAGGAATTCTGCCAGTCTGGGATCCCGGAAATGGAGGGAAATGGATCCTGGGCAGGATTTGGCACATCCCGAGATTCCTTTGGACACGATGCTGTCAAAACCAGGCACGGAACAGCTTTCCCCCAAAAACCCGAGCGCAGGATCCATCAGGATCCTGATTCCATCAATTTCCCAGGATTCACCACATTCCCACATTCCCAGGAATTCCTGCTGGGAGCCCACGGAACGCCAGGCTTTGCCATTCCCGGGGTGTTGACATCCCCGGGAAGAGCGGCAGGCGGGATCCGCGAATTCCCCAAAAATAGATCCGGTCGCTCCGTCTAAATTTAACCTCCCGCGCTCCCCTCGGAGCGGGCTGCGGCAATTAGCTAATGATGAGGGTGATTAAGGAGTCGCTCCGGAGCTCTGCGTTTGGAGCTTCTCTCCCACTCCTTCCCCTGAATAATAATTCCAGCCTGGCGGAGAATTCCCGGGAAAGCTGGAGGTGAAGGGAAGGTGGATGAGGGAAATGAGGAATTTAATGGATTGGGGAAGGGAAGGAATCTGATGGGGTTTTATCCCGAATTTGGGGTGGGGTGGAGATGGTGGGTGGGATGTTCCTGAGGTGCCAGGTGAGAGGGAATGGCTCTGGAATGGGCTGGGAATATGGGAATGTGGGAATGTGGGAGTATGGGAATATGGGAATATGGGAATGTGGGAATGTGGGAATATGGGAATGTGGGAATGTGGGAATATGGGAATGTGGGAATGTGGGAATATGGGAATGTGGGAATGTGGGAATGTGGGAATGTGGGAATGTGGGAATGTGGGAATGTGGGAATATGGGAATGTGGGAATGTGGGAATGTGGGAATGTGGGAATAGGGGAATGTGGGAATATGGGAATATGGGAATGTGGCTGCTGCTGCTGCTGGAGAGAGATCGTGACAAACTGGGCTGGAAAAATCATGGAATCATGGAATGGTTTGGGTGGGAAGAGACCTTAAGCTCATCCCATTCCACGATGGAAGATTTTCTGATCCCAGGGTGCTCCAGCCTGGCTTTGGGCAGTTCCAGGGATTGGGCAGATTCCACGGATTCTCTGGGAATTCCATCCCAGCCCTCCCCATCCTCACAGCCGGAATTCCTTCCCGATATCCCGATATCCCTAAGGGATAATATCGGATATTATAATATTCACAGTTAGGATATGGGGATATCCCAATATCCTAAAGGATATCCCAATATCCCCAGGGAATGAGCCATTCCCTGTGCCCTGTCCCTCCAGCTCCTGGTGAAGAGGTCCTTTCCAGATTCCAGGGATTCTCTATCCCCTATCCATCCCAGATCCATCCATCCCAGATCCATCCCATATCCATCCCAAATCCATCCCATATCCATCCCATTTCCATCCATCCCATATCCATCCCATTTCCATCCATCCCATATCCATCCCAAATCCATCCCATATCCATCCCACATCCATCCCATATCCATCCCATATCCATCCATCCCAGATCCATCCCAGATCCATCCCACATCCATCCCACATCCATCCCACATCCATCCCACATCCATCCCATATCCATCCCACATCCATCCATCCCATATCCATCCCATATCCATCCCATATCCATCCCATATCCATCCCATATCCATCCCAGATCCATCCCATATCCATCCCATATCCATCCCATATCCATCCATCCCATATCCATCCCATATCCATCCCATATCCATCCCATATCCATCCCATATCCATCCCATATCCATCCCATATCCATCCATCCCATATCCATCCCATATCCATCCCATATCCATCCATCCCATATCCATCCCATATCCATCCCATATCCATCCATCCCATATCCATCCCAGATCCATCCCATATCCATCCCACATCCATCTCATATCCATCCCATATCCATCCCATATCCATCCCATATCCATCCCAGATCCATCCCAGATCCATCCCATATCCATCCCACATCCATCCCACATCCATCCCACATCCATCCATCCCACATCCATCCCAGATCCATCCATCCCATATCCATCCCATCTCCATCCCATATCCATCCCACATCCATCCATCCCATATCCATCCCACAGGATTTTCCCATTCCCATCTTCACCCCACATTCCCAACACTCCGTGGCCTCTGGAGACTCATTCCCGCTGATCCATCTCCTGTCCGGACCTAACCAGATGCTAATTTATTAATTAAATGCCGTGGTTAATGACAGGGGGAGGATTAATGAGGATTCGTTCCTCGGGAAGAGACAGCTCCGTGCATCCGGCGCTGCCGTGGGGATTTCGGGAAGTTCAGGACTGACGGAAAATCCTTGGGAAGTCCTTGGGAAGAGAGAACTCCGCGAATCCAACATGGAGTTGGATTTTGGGATTTTTGGGTTTTTCGGGAAGCTCGGGACTCGTGGAGAGTCCTTGGAGGTGCTCCAGGCCAAGTCCCCAAAAAAATTTAGGATGGAATTACTCCGATGGAATTATTCTTCTGATGGAATTTTTCCGATGGAATAATTCTGATGGAATTATTCTGATGGAATTTTTCCAACGGAATAATTCCCATGGAATCACACCAGGATCAGGCTGGGCGAGGAAAATGTGGGATGGAAAGATGATGGGAGAGATCCAGGAAGGGGATTTTTGGGAATGTTCCGAGCCAGGGTTTTGCTGGAATGGGAGCTGAGCCTGGGAGAAGGACAGGGATATTTATAGCACCTGATGAAGGCTGGATTTGCTGCTGGAATCAGGGCTGGAATCAAATCTGCTCTCCAGGGCTTCGGGAGAGGCAGGGAAAGAGCTCTGATCCCATGGAAAAGGCAGGAAAAGAGCCTGAATCCTATGGAAAAGGCAGGGAAAGAGCCCAAATCCTATGGAAAAGGCAGGGAAAGAGCCTGAATCCTATGGAAAGGCAGGGAAAGAGCCAAATCCTATGGAAAGACAGGAAAAGAGCACAAATCCTATGGAAAGGCAGGGAAAGAGCTCTGATCCCATGGAAAAGGCAGGGAAAGAGCTCTGATCCCATGGAAAAGGCAGGGAAAGAGCTCTGATCCTATGGAAAAGGCAGGAAAAGAGCCTGAATCCTATGGAAAAGGCAGGAAAAGAACCCAAATCCTATGGAAAAGGCAGGAAAAGAACCCCTGGATCCCTGGGAATGTCCAAGGCCAGGCTGGACAGAGCTCGGAGCAACCTGGGATGATGGAGGTTGTCCCTGCCCATGGAATGGGATGAGTTTAAGGTCCTTCCCACCCAAACCATTCCATGATTCCATGACAATTCCATGATTATTCCATGACAATTCCATGATTCCATGATGATTCCATGATTCCATGACAATTCCATGATGATTCCATGACAATTCCATGATTCCATGATGATTCCATGATTCCATGATGATTCCATGATGATTCCATGACAATTCCATGATTCCATGATTCCATGATTTCTCCAGCCTCTTTCCTGCCCTCCCAGACAGGACCCAAAGCCAGCAGGGGTGGGAGTTGATCCCAGGATTCCCATTTTCAGGGAAGGAGGGACGGGAAGGATTTGCCTGTCGCTCCTCCCCGGCAGTGTGAATTCCCAGGAATGCTGTCGGAGCTCCAGGTGGGAATAGGGAATCCGAGGGAACGACTTAATTTCTATTTTTATCCAGACCTTTTATCTCCATGTCTTTTATATTCCTTTTTTTTTAATTCCTTCCCCATCCCTCCCCCCTCTTCCCCCTCTCCTCTTCCTTCGTTTTCCTTCCCTTGGCAGCATCCCGCTAATTAGGGATGACGCTAATTAGGGACAACGCTAATTAGCTGGTGTTTGTGCATCCAGCAAATGGACGTGCCGGGCTGAGAGGGCTGAGCGTGGGATGGTGGCAGGGAAATCTCTGGGAATAGGGGTGGGAATGGGTGGAAAGGAATAGGAATAGATGGGAAGGAGCAGGAATGCGTGGGAAGGATTAGGGAAGAAGTGGGAATAGGTGGAAAGGAATGGGAATTGGCGGGAAGGAGTGGGAATGGGTGGGAAGGAATGGGGATGGGTAGAAATGGGTGGGAATGAGTGGGAATTCGAATGGGAATGGGAATGGGAAGCAGTGGGAATGGGAATGGGTAGGAAGGACTGGGAATAGGTGGGAGTAGGTGGGAATGAGTGGAAATACAGGTGGGAATGGGTGGAATGGAATGGGAATGGGAGTGGGAATGGGAATGGGAAAGAGTGGGAATGGGTGGGAATGAGTGGAAATATGGGTGGGAATGGGAGTGGGAATGGGAGTGGGAATGGAATGGGAATGGAATGGGAATGGGAATGGGAATGGGAATGGGAATGGGAATGGGAATGGAAATGGAATGGGGATGGGAATGGAATGGGGATGGGAATAGGAAGGCATGGGAATGGGAATGGGAATGGGAATGGGTGGGAGAGAGTGGGAAAAAGTGGGAATGGGAATGGAATGGGAATGGGAATAGGAAGGCATGGGAATGGGAATGGGAATGGGAAGAAGTGGGAATGGGTGGGAAGGAGAGGGAGTGGGTGGGAATGAGTGGAAATAGGAGTGGGAATGGTTGGAAAGGAATGGGGATGGGAGTGGAATGGGAATGGGAATGGGAATAGGGATGGGAATAGGGATGGGAATAGGAAGGCATGGAAATGGGAATGGAATGGGAATGGGAATGGAATGGGAATGGAATGGAACAGGAACGGGAATGGGGATGGGGATGGGGATGGGGATGGGGATGGGGATGGGAATGGGAATGGGAAGGCATGGGAATGGGAATGGGAATGGGAATGGGAATGGGAATGGGAATGGGAATGGAATGGGGATGGGAATGGAATGGGAATGGGAATGGAATGGGAATGGGAATGGGAATGGGAATGGGTGGAAAGGAATGGGAATAGGTGGGAAGGAGCAAGAATGGGAGGGAAGGAGCAGGGAAGGGGTGGGAATGGATGGGAATGGGTGGGAAAGAGTGGGAAGAAATGGGAATGGGTGGGAAGGAGAGGGAATGGGAATGGGAATGGGTGGAAAGGAATGGGAATGGGTGGAAAGGAATGGGAATTGGTGGGAAGCAGTGGGAATGGGAATGGGAAGGAGTGGGAGTAAGAATGGGAATGGGAATGGGTAGAAAGGACTGGGAATAGGTGGGAAGGAATGGGAATGGGTGGAAAGGAATGGGAATGGGAATGGGAATGGGAAGAAGTGGGAATGGTTGGGTGGAAATAGGGGTGGGAATGGGTGGAAAGGAACAGGAATGGGAATGGTAATAGAATGGGAATGGGAATGGGTAGGAAGCAGTGGGAATGGTTGGGAAGAAAGGGGATGGAAGTGCAGAATTTCTCCTCTAGGAATTGCCCAGGCAGCCTTGGAACCCCCATACTTTCTAAATCCCACTCCTTAAAATATTCCAACATTTGGGAGCAACATCCCAAAAAATCCCGACTCCGAACAGGAGGAGAAACTTCCATAAAATGCAAATTTCAGGGAAAAGTGTCCCAGCTGTCCCCGAGTGCTCCAGGAGACTCCAAAGCCACCTCCAGGGAAAAATTCCAATAAATTCCTTTCATCTCCTCATCTATCTTTCTTTTTTTTTTTTTTTTAAGGAAATAGAACAATTCCATCCCTAGCCGGAGGTGCTGGGAGTAATTCCAGCGGGAGAAATTCCTGCTGATGAATTTGGGCTTAATCTGTGGGAGAAAGGGAGAGGGGAAAAAAAAAAAAAGAACAAAAAAAAGAAGAAAAAAAAGATCAAAAGGAATTTTTTCAAAGGAAAAGCGGCGAAAATTGCCGGGAATGGTGGAAGGGAGGGAAAAGCTATTTTGGAATTTGGAGGAATCAGCTTTAAAACTGGGGATGGATCCATGGGAATGTGGGGATGTGGGAATGTGGAGGCTGCAGCTCCGGAGCTGATCCTGGAAAAATATTCCCTGGAGAATCCATGGAAACTCTTTGTTCCTCTCCTCTCCTCTCCCCTTCCCAAGATATCCACATCAAAACATCCAAGGATTCTCTGGAATTCCGCTGGATGCAGAGTTTTCCCATCCCAACGAAAATCTGGGAGAGATTTTTCCCCTCCTCCCTGGAAAATCCAACATTTCCCTCCGGAAAGGCTGCAATTCCCATTCCAGCTCCTCTCCCTCCCAATTCCAGGATTCCAGGGAATTCCCGGAATCATCTCCCGCCTGGAATTCCCATCCCGGGAGGTGTCCAAGGAATTCCTGGATGTGACACTCGGGGTGACAAGGATGAGGCACAGCCTGGATTTGGTGACCTTGGAATGTTTTTCCAGCCTCAGTGATTCTGGGATTTCTTTCCTTAATTTCTCCTGCGTTGGTTTTTTTCCTTGTTTTTGTTTTTGTTTTTGTTTTTTTTTTCTTTTCCCTGATTTTTTCCCTGGTTTTTTTTTTCCTGATTTTTTTCCCTGTTTTTTCCCCTATTTTTTTCCCCCTGTTTTTTTCCCCTATTTTTTCCCCCTGGTTTTTTTTTCCCCAAAATGCTCTGGATGCATCCCAGAAAACAAATCCAAGAGGGAATTTGGCCTGGAATGCTCAATGGGTTTTTTTTTTCCCCCCGATTTTTTCCCTGTTTTTCTCCCCTGTTTTTTCCCCCTGTTTTTTCTTCCCTCTGATTTTCCCCCTGATTTTTCCTCTGTTTTTTCCTCTGTTTTTCCCCATTTTTTTTCTTCCCTTGTTTTTTTTTCTCCTGTTTTTTCCCCTGATTTTTTTTTCCTGCTGATTTTTCTCCTGTTTTTTCCCCTGTTTTCTCCCCTGTTTTTTCCCCCTGATTTTTCTTCCCTCTGATTTTTCCCCCGATTTTTTCCCTGTTTTTCCCTTGTTTTTCCCCCTGTTTTTTTTTTCCTCCCCTGGCTTTTTTTCCCCTGTTTTTTTCCCCTGATTTTTTTTTCTCCCACTGATTTTTCCCCCGATTTTTTCCCTGTTTTTCCCTTGTTTTTTCCCCCTGAATTTTTTCCTCCCCTGTTTTTTTTTCTCCTGTTTTTTCCCCTGATTTTTTTTTCCTGCTGATTTTTCCCCTGTTTTTTCCCTGTTTTCTCCCCTGTTTTTCCCCCCTGATTTTTCTTCCCACTGATTTTTCCCCCGATTTTTCCCCTGTTTTTTCTCCTGTTTTTCCCCCTGGTTTTTTTCCTCCCCTGTTTTTTTTTCCCTGTTTTTTTCCCCTGATTTTTTTTCCCCACTGATTTTCCCCCTGTTTTTTTCCTGTTTTTTTCCCTATTTTTCCCTCCCCGCCCTTCCCTCCCCATCCCTCCCTGCCCCGCAGCAATTCCCGTGATAAATTCCCCCTAAGTTTTCCCCTGTTTTTTTCCCAGATTTTTTCCCCTGTTTTTTTTTCCCTGATTTTTTTCCCGCTGATTTTCCCACCATTTTTTTCCCTGTTTTTTCCTGTTTTTCCCTCCCTGCCCTTCCCTCCCCACCCCTCCCTGCCCCGCAGCAATTCCCGTGATAAATTCCCGCTGTTTTGCAGTTTGAAGGATCGGGACAGGCCCGGCGCTCCGCGGAGATTAATTTTTGATTTATGGTCAACTCCCGGGATTTATTCCCATCCTTCTCCCAGGGAATGTTTTAAATTCCAGGAGCTCTGCCGGAATCCATTGGAAAATCCTGGAGGTTTTCCCATTAAATTCCTCGGAGGAGATTCCAAATATCCGCGGGGTTGTTGGAGAGGAGGGAAAAGGAATAAAAATCCCGGAATTTTAATTTTTTATTGTATTAACTGAGGGATTTCCCCGCTTGCTGCTGATGGGAAACTCCAGTTCCTTTTCCCTATTTTTCCTGGTGTTGTTTGGAGCATTCCGAGGGGTAATTCCAGCATTAATTGGCAGAATTGCAGCTTTAATTAGTTCAATTCCAGCGTTAATTGGCGGAATTCCCTCGGGATCATTCCAGCTTGGGATATTCCATGATCCTATAATTCCTGTCCCAAGGAGCTTTAGGATCTCTGGGAAGGATTTGGGAGTTGGTGGTTTTCGCTGTGCCAACGTGGAATTCTTACATGGAATTTTTATATGGAATTCTTATATGGAATTCTTACATGGAATTTTTATATGGAATTCTTATATGGAATCTTTACATGGAATTCTTACATGGAATTTTTATATGGAATTTTTATATGGAATCCTTACATGGAGTCCTTACATGGAATCATGGAATGGAATTCTTACATGGAATCCTTATATGGAGTCTTTACATGGAATTTTTATATGGAATTCTTACATGGAATCCTTAAATGGAATCCTTACATGGAATTCTTACATGGAATTCTTATATGGAATCATGGAATCCTCACACGAAATTCTTACATGCAATCCTTACATGGAATTTTTATATGGAATCCTTAAATGGAATCTTCACATGGAATTCTTACATGGAATTTTTATATGGAATCTTCACATGGAATCCTCACATGGAATTCTTACATTGAGTCCTTGCATGGAATCCTTACATGGAATCATGGAATCCTCACACGAAATTCTTACATGGAATCCTTACATGGAATCTTTACATGGAATTCTTACATGGAATTCTTATATGGAATCCTTAAATGGAATTCTACATGGAATTTTTATATGGAATTCTTACATGGAATCCTACGTGGAATCCTCACATGGAATCCTTACATGGAATCTTCACATGGAATTCTTAAATGGAATTCTTACATTGAATCTTCACATGGAATTCTTACATGGAATTTTTATATGGAATCCTTACATGGAATCCTTAAAAGGAATTCTTACATGGAATCTCCACATGGAATCCTGGAATGCTTTGGGTTGGGAGGAACCCTACAGGCTCTGATCCCGTTCCAAACCCCAAATCTCACATCCCGGATTTTATGGGAACTTCCCGCCCTGGAACGTCCATCCCTGCCGGCATTCCCTAAATCCCAACCCTCTGCTCCATCCCCAGCTTTAAACCGGCAGAACTCGATTCCAGACGGGTTGAGAATGCCGGGACGGTTCCATTCCCAATTCCCGATCCCTCCCGCTCCCGGGAATTCGGGGATGGTTCCATTCCCAATTCCCGATCCTTCCCGCTCCCGGGAATTCGGGGATGGTTCCATTCCCAATTCCCGATCCTTCCCGCTCCCGGGAATTCGGGGATGGTTCCATTCCCAATTCCCGATCCTTCCCGCTCCCGGGAATTCGGGGATGGTTCCATTCCCAATTCCCGATCCTTCCCGCTCCCGGGAATTCTGGGATGGTTCCATTCCCAATTCCCGATCCTTCCCGCTCCCGGGAATTCTGGGATGGTTCCGTTCCCAATTCCCGATCCTTCCCGCTCCCGGGAATTCGGGGATGAACATTCCAGAGGCGCCGAGCTGCTCCGGGATCGATTCCCTCCGCAGGATCAACAGAGCAGTTCGGTGTCTCGGGATGATCCTGCCGGGAATAGCAAACAGCCGCGGGAGTCTGGAACACCTCTGGAACACCTCTGGAACACCTCTGGAACACCTCGTGAGATTGGAATTTGGGAATTTGGGAGCTGCCGGGGCTGGGAAAGGCAGCGGAAAGAGGGGGAATGGAGGAAAAATAGAGGGGAAAAGGAGGGAGGGAATTCCAGGTTTTTTTGTTTTTTTGTTTTTTTTTTCTCGGGTGATTCATCTGGTAAGGGAAGGAGATGGAGAAAGGGAACGGGAAGGAATTCAGGGATGTGACAAGGTGGGAATTCGGGGATGTGACAGGACAGGAATTCAGGGATGTGACAAGGTGGGAATTCGGGGATGTGAATGGGAAAAGGGTAAGAATTTGGGGATGTGAATGGGCAGGAATTTGGGAATGCAAATGTGTCCATGCAGTGGGACAAGGGCAGGAATTTGGGGATGCAAGTGGGACAAGGACAGGAATTAGGGATGTGACAGGGCAGGAATTTGGGGATGTGAATGGGAAAAGGGCAGGAATTCGGGGATGTGAATGGGCAGGAATTCAGGGGTGTGAAAGGGAAAAGGGCAGGATTAGGGATGTGACAGGGCAGGAATTTGGGGATGTGAAAGGAAAAAGGACAGGAATTTGGGGATGTGATCCTGTCCCTGCAGTGGGACAAGGACAGGAATTTGAGAATGAAAATGGGACAAGGGCAGGAATTAGGGATGTGACAGGGCAGGAATTCAGGGATGTGAAAGGGAAAAGCACGGGAATTAGGGATGTGACAGGACAGGAAATCGGGGATGTGAATGGGACAAGGGCAGGAATTTGGGGATGTGAGTGGGAAAAGGACAGGAATTCAGGGATGTGACAGGGCAGGAATCTGGGGATGTGATCCTGTCACTGGAGTGGGAAAAAGGCAGGAATTTGGGGATGTGAATGTGTCCCTGCAGTGGGACAGGGGCAGGAATTTGGGGATGAAAATAGGACAAGGACAGGAATTCTGGGATGTGACAGGGCAGGAGTTTGGGAATGTGAATGGGAAAAGGGCAGGAATTAGGGAATCTGAGTGGGAAAAGGGAAGGAATTAGGGATGTGACAGGACAGGAATCCAGGGATGGGGAAGATTCCTCTGCCCACTGGGAATTACATCCTCATCCCCCGAATATCCCACACTGCCAGGGATGGAATTCAGGACCTCCAGGAACATCCTGCACAGAATCCCAGGATCCCTGAGGCTGGAAAATCCCTCGGGATCACCGACTCCAATCCGGGGATGGAAAATTCCAGGATTTTCCATCCGGTTTCCCGCCGAGTTTTCCCAAGGATTGTGACAAACCCAGCGATTCCATTCCAACCTTTTTCCCGTGGAATGGGAAGCTCTGGAAAAGCTGGAAAATGCCCGAATTGCTTTATCCCGAGAAATTCCCGCGGGTTGGATCCATCCTGAGGGCAGGGATGTTCCCGGCCTTGTCCTTCTTTCCGCACCATTTCCCACCTGGATTTTCGCTCCAGAAATTCCCAGATGTTCCAGCGGCTGCCTTCTCCTGCCGGGAATGCCGAAATTGGGGTTGTGCTGCGATCTAGTGGCGAAGCGGATCCATGGGATTCGCTCCAGGCTGAATTCTGCTTCCCAAAGTGATTTTTCCAGGATTTTTTTGCCGGGAAAAGCCTAATTCCTGCAGGATCTAAGAGATCCGGAGATCCGATGTGATTCCCACCAAAATTCCCGGGAATTCCCTCAGCTCCGGGATTTGGGAATGACACAAGGATTCCCCTGGAGCAGGGACAGCAGGTGGCAGTCCCCGACCGCGGATGGCGGTTTTTTTGGGAATATCAATTGGGATTTTCCCTCCTTTTGTGCCGGCGGAGCTCCGAATTGGATGTTTGGGGAAGGAGCGATCGCTTCTCCTTGGATTCAAATTATTGTCCCAAAGGAATTCACTTCGGGATTTGTCCCGCTTTTCCTGCTTGTGTTGGAAAAACAAACTCGGGATTTGTTATTTAACTCCCGATCCAGGATTTAATTCCTGTTTTAATAGGGAATAAAATGAGGCCAAACCCTCTGCCCATGGAGACAGACGGGAAATCACCGTGTCCAGGGAATTCCATGAGGGAAATGGGATGATTGACATCCCGGGGTGGGAAAAGCTGCTGCTCCATGAGCACTGAGTGCTGGGATTGCAGCCATGAAAACCTGGGATGTGTGTCCATGAAAACTGAGTGTATCCATGAAAACCTGGGATGTGCATCCATGAAAACCGAATGCCTAGGATGTGGATCCATGAAAACCAAGTGCATCCATGAGAACTGAATGTCTGGGATGTGCACCCATGAAAAACGAGTGAATCCATGAAAACTGAGTGCATCCATGAAAATCTGGGATGTGCATCCATAAAAAAGGAGTGCCTGGGATGTGGATCCATGAAAACCTGGGATGCACATCCATGAAAACCAAGTGCATCCATGAAAACTGAGTCCCTGGGATGTGCATCCATGAAAACTGAGTGTATCCATGAAAACTGAGTGTATCCATGAAAACTGAGTGTATCCATGAAAACTGAGTGTATCCATGAAAACCGAATGCCTGGGATGTGGATCCATGAAAACTGAGTGTCTGGGATGTGCATCCATAAAAATGGAATGTCTGGGATGTGGATCCCTAAAAGCTGAGTGCATCCATGAAGACCATGTGTCTGGGATATGGATCCATGAAAACCTGGGATGTGCATCCATGAAAACTGAATGTCTGGGATGTGGATCCGTGAAAAGTGAGTGCATCCATGAAAACCAAGTACCTGGGATGTGGATCCATGAAAACTGAGTGCATCCATGAAATCCCAGTCCCTGGGATGTGCATCCATGAAAAACGAGTGAATCCATGAAAACTGAGTGCCTAGAATGTGGATCCATGAAAACCAAGTGCATCCATGAAAACCGAATGGCTGGGATGTGCATCCATGAAAACTGAGTGTATCCATGAAAACTGAGTGTCTGGGATGTGGATCCATAAAAATTGAATGTCTGGGATGTGGATCCCTAAAAGCTGAGTGCATCCATGAAAACCATGTGTCTGGGATATGGATCCATAAAAACCTGGGATGTGCATCCATGAAAACTGAATGTCTAGGATGTGGAT
Organism: Lichenostomus cassidix; assembly: GCF_008360975.1. Taxonomy (NCBI): domain Eukaryota; kingdom Metazoa; phylum Chordata; class Aves; order Passeriformes; family Meliphagidae; genus Lichenostomus; species Lichenostomus cassidix. The sequence goes on from NC_139506.1 coordinate 4,393,279, forward strand.
CCATGAAAACTGAGTGCATCCATGAAAACCAAGTACCTGGAATGTGCATCCATGAAAACCGAGTACCTGGGATGCATCCATGAAAACCGAATGCATCCATGAAAATTGAATGCCTAGGATGTGGATCCATAAAAACTAAGTGCATCCATGAAAACCTGGGATGTGAATCCATGAAAACTGAGTGCCTGGGATGTGCATCCATGAAAACTGAGTGCCTAGGGTGGAAATCCATGAAAAAAAAAAAAAGAGTGAATCCATGAAAACCATGTGTCTGGGATGTGCGTCCATGAAAACTGGGGATGTGGATCCATGAAAACTGAGTGCATCCATGAAAATCTGGGATGTGCATCCATAAAAAATGAGTGCCTGGGATGTGGATCCATGAAAACTTGGGATGTGGATCCAAGAGAACCAAGTCCCTGGGATTTGTGTCCATGAAAACCGAGTGCATCCATGAAAATTGAATGACTAGGATGTGGATCCATGAAAACTGAATGTCTGGGATGTGGATCCATGAAAACTGAGTGCATCCATGAAAACCCAGTGCCTGGGACATGCATCCACTAAAACTTGGGATGTGGATCCATGAAAACTTGGGATGTGGATCCATGAAAACCTGGGATGTGGATCCATGAAAACTGAGTGTATCCATGAAAACTGAGTTCATCCATGAAAACCGAGTGCATCCATGAAATCCCAATCCCTGGGATGTGCATCCATGAAAACTGAGTGCCATGGATATGGATCCATGAAAACCTGGGATGTGCATCCATGAAAAATGAGTTAATCCATGAAAACTGAGTGCCTGGGATGTGGAATCCATGAAAACCTGGGAGGCACATCCACGAAAATCGAGTCCCTGGGCTGCACATCCATCACCAGCTCACCCCAAAGTCTCAATCCCACCCACCAATCCATCTTTCCCGAATCCTTTCCCGCGGATCAATATTATCCCAAGGGGACTGGAAGGATTCATTTTCCCGCTTTCCCATTCCGTGATTAACCGGGATGAGTGGATTGCCGTGGATCCCTGGGGAATTTCCCTGGGGTTTTGGGAGAAGACAAAGATCCAGGGTGGATTTGGGAAGGGATTTCCCAGAAAAAACCCAAATTCCTGCTGATTCCAACACTCCCCCATCCCGAACGGATCTTGGAATTGCAGGATGAGTTTCCCATTCCATTAACGGGATTTTTCTGGAGTTTCCAACTATTTTTTTGGGGCATTTTTATCATTTTTGCACCCCTTTCCTCCACGAGCAGATTCCAAGCTTTTCCTCCTGCTCCCCACCTCTTCCAGAGGAACCTACATGGAAAAATAAGGAATTTTCACCTCACTTTTTTCAATTTTCATCCCAAAAACTCAGCCCTGAGTTGTATCAATCAGATTTTTTTTGAGGGATGGGAGTGCAGCAACCTCTCCCAGATTGGATTTTCCACGGAAACTTCCCAAAAAAGGGATATTTTAGTTCCTTCCTGGCTGTTTGTGGCCATGAATGGGAGAGAAGGGAAAAATTTTCACAGGGAAAAGGGGGAAAAGTGGATTTTCCAGAAGTCCAGCATGCCCTTGGATCCCTCGGGAACCCGCAGGGATCAGCAGCTCGGAGGAGGAAGATTTCCTCCCGAAATCCAGCGGAACAACCGGATCTGGGGGGAAAAAGGCAAAGCCTGGTGAAATCTGATGTTCCCAAAGCTGCAGCGTCAGGGAGAAGATCCCTGACTTTTTGGTGACTTTGGTGGGAAAATGTCCCCAAATTGAGCTCTGGGATTTTTTTTTTTTTTTTGTCCTTTGTTGATGATCTCTGAGTTTGGCGACATTGATGGGAAGATGTCCCCAAATTTAATTCCAGGATTTTTTTTTCCTGGATTTTTTTCAATTCCACAATTTAAAATTTTTTTAAAATTTAAAAAAAAAATTTTTTTTTTGATGATCCCTGACTTTGCTGACTTTAATGGAAAAATGTCCCCAAAATTTTTCCCCAGATTTTCAATTTTTTTAAAATTTTTTTTTTTGTTGATGATCCCTGACTTTGCTGACTTTAATGGAAAAATATCCCCAGATTTAATTCCAGCAATTTTTTCCCCAGATTTTTTTCAATTCCACATTTTTAATTTTTTTTTCTTTTTTTTTGTTGATGATCCCTGACTTTGCCGACTTTAATGGAAAAAATGTCCCCAAATTTAATTCCAGGATTTTTTCCCCATTTTTTTTTTCAATTCCACATTTTTAAATTTTTTTTTTCTTTTTGATGATCCCTGTCTTTGCCGACTTTAATGGAAAAATATCCCCAAATTTAATTCCAGGATTTTTTTCTTCCAGATTTTTAAATTTTTAAAATTTTTTTTTTGTTGATGATCCCTGTCTTTGCCGACTTTAATGGAAAAAATATCCCCAAATTTAACTCCAGCAATTTTTCCCCTTCATTGCCGATCCCTGAGTACATTTTTCCTTTTTCCCTGTTTTCCCCACCTCCGGGCAGCTGGAATTCTGCTCTGCTCCGGAATATTCCTGATTGATTTATCTCCCTCCATCCCCTGCCAGCAGCTGCTGCCTGGATCTGTTATTCCATGTGGGAATTGGGATTTCCAGCTCCTTCCCCACATCCCCCCAGGAAGGTTTTTTTTCCCCCTCTGGCAATCCAGCAAAGCTGGGGATGGAAAAAAATTCCATGTGGAATTGCTGACGTGGGAATTCTGAATTTTCCCCTCATTTCCCTGGGATGGTGACACCTGGAAATGGATTTTTTTTTGGGGATAAATCAGGAATTCTGACCCTCTAACCCCTCAGGTGAGACTCCACCTGCAGAATTCCAGCCCTGGAATTCCCAGCTCGGGAAAGAGGGATGGAGCAGCTCGGGAGTGAGGAAAAACTGGGAAAAATCGGGATTGTTCAGCCTGGAGAGGAGAATCTTTGGAATGACCTCACTGTGACCTTCCAGGAGCTGACGGGAAAGATGGAGAAATGCTCTGGAAAAGGGCCTGGAGTGCCAGGAAAAGGGGGAAATTTGGGTTGGATATCGGGAAGGAATCCTTCCTTGGGAGGGATGGAATTCCCAGAAAATCCACAGCTGCCTCTGGATCCCTGGAAATGTCCAAGGAAAGGTTGGATGAGGGATCTTTAATCTCCCTCCCAACCCAAACCATTCCCTCGTTCCATTCATTATTTCCTCTGGCACATCCAATTTATTTAATTTATGTGTTTATCCTCACGCACATAAAATATTTCATCTTTAGATCTGTAATTTCGGCAGAGAGGTGAAATCCCAGAGATGAAATCCCAGAGATGAAATCCCAGAGATGAAAATCCATCCCTCCATCCTTCCATCCCTCATCCATCCATCCATCCATCCATCCATCCCAACTCCGCAGCCTCAGCAGAATTTTCGGGATGAGATATAAAAAAAAACCTCAAAGAGAAGAAAACCACAAATATCGGGAGGGGGAGATTTAATTCAAACCAGACAGCTCTGATCGGGGGGTGGGGGGGAGGCTTTAATTAAACCTTTAATTAACGGCCGGCTCTGATCACTGGCCGGTCCGTGGGGTCACCCGGCGGGGACAGTGCCACCAGTGCCACCAGTGCCACCCGCGGATGTCGCAGCCCGAGCCGAGCCGTGCCACCCGTCACCCTGGGCTGACCCCAGCCCGTCCCGCCCTCCCCAAAATCCCCTTTTCTCTCCCCAAACCGGGGGGTTGGCTCCGCTCAGCCCGCCGCGGCTGCAGCTGCTCATTAAGGCCGCCGCTAATTAACTCCTCCCCTCGCTCATCGCCCTCCCCTCCAGCCTTCCTCCCTCCCTCCCCTCCCTGCCTCCTCCTCCTCCTCCTCCTCCTCCCGCTCGCTCTCCGCCCGCTCGGGAGCGCGCAGTGCGGCGCGGCCGCGCCCGGGAGCGCGCAGTGCGGCGCACCGAGTCCTCCCCGAGCCCGCAGCGAGCCGCGGCCAGCCGGTAAGGGACAGCCGGGCTCGGGAATCGCGGGGCTGCGGGAGGATCCCGGGGGATGCTCGGCGCGGGGCGCGGCAGGGATTTCCGCACCCTCCGGGCGGGTTTGGGGTCCCCAAGCGGCTCGGTGACCTCCAGCATCGCCCGGTTTTCACCCGCCGGACCCCGGCAGGGGGGAGCTGGGGCATGTGATGGGATTTTGGCTCTTACGTCACGGCATCGCGTCCCTCCCTGCGCGTGCCAGGATCCCAAAATCCCGCGGCGGCGGGGCGGGGGGAGCGGCGGCGCGGCCCCGGCGGGGACCTTGGGGTGACAGCGCAACTTTGGGGCCTCCGAGCCTGGCGGGGACAGCGCGCCGCTCCTTCCCCCTGGATTCTCCCTCCGGATTCATCCCGGGCCGGCCGAATCCGTCGGGAAAACGCACCTGGGCTGGGATGCGGCGCCGGGAAGCGCCGGGCCCGGGCGGCGAGCGGCGGCTGTGAGTGCCAGCAGCGCGGTCCGCATCCTCCCGCAGCGGCTCCCGGGCATCGATCGGCCTCCGGGAACCGGGGGGGAAAGTGCTGAATCACTGGGATCCCCGCGGCCGCTGCCATGGCCGGGAAAAGCTCGGGAATGGCTGGGGAGGGAGAGGGGAGAGCTCGGCTGCGTGTGCGGGGAGGCCGAGGGGGGAGCGGTGGGGCCTGGAGAGAGGGGTTGGAGATGGGATGGAGACGGGATGGAGCTGGGATGGAGCTGGGATGGAGAGCTGGGATGGGAGCAGGGATGGAGCAGAGATGGAGATGGGATGGAGCAAGGATTGGATCTGGGATTGGAGCCGGGATGGAGCAGGGATGGAGAGCTGGAATGGCACAGGGATGGAGCTGGGATGGAGCTGGGAATGGCACAGGGATGGAGAACTGGGATGGAGAGCCGGGATTGGAGCTGGGATGGGATTTGGGATGGAGCCGGGATGGAGATGGGATGGAGAGCAGGGATGGAGCTGGAATGGAGTTAGGATGGGATTTGGGATGGAGCAGGATGGATCTGGGATGGAGAACTGGGATGGAGAGCAGGGATGGAGCAGGGATGGAGATGGAGCAGGGCTGGAGTTAGGTTGGAGCTGGGATGGAACTGGGATGGAGCAGGAATGGAGCTGGGATGGAGATGGAGCTGGGATGGATCAGAGTCCTCCCTTTTCCATGGCCTCAGGTGCTCCTTGGAGCACAGCGAGCAGAAAAAACACTCCTCCCACCCTGGAGAGACCTCTGGAAAAGAGAATTCCCAAAAACCCCCTTCTGAGGGGCACTTTTCCCTCCTCCAAGCAGGGTTTTGTGCTGCGAAAAGCAATCTTCTGTCCCTCCCTGCCCAACCTGGGCAAGGCTGGCGCGTCCTGCTCGGCTGGGTTTTGCTTTTCCCCCTCTGGAATCCTCCCTGCCGCTTCCTCCCTCAAGGTCAGGTCCTTGGGAATGCTCCACACTCCTGAAAGTCACCCCGGGCTGCTCCGGGCTGCCTCGGGAGACAGGGAAACACTGCCAGGGGGGATGCAGGAATTGCAGGAATTGCGGGAATTGCGGGAATTGCGGGAAAAGCTGGAATTCTGACAAGGCCGGCCGCTTTAAGATGGATCCCGTGGCGCTGCGCTGTTTCCGGGGTGCTCCCGGCAGCTGCCGAGGACAAAAGCAGGAATCCTGTGACTTTTCCAGGGATGCTGACTCCTTTCTTTCCGCCCGTGCTCCTGGAAAAAAAACTCCCCCCTTGGCAGGCGCCGAGGGGTTGCTTTGTTCCGAGGAAACTTCTTTGCTTTCCATCCTGGGGAAAAAAAAAAAAACCCCAAACCTCCTCAAATCCAGCGTTTTCTGATCGATTCCCATTTTTAATTTTTAATTTTTAATTAATTTTTCCCCCTTTCCCAGCTGCCCGGCTGGGCTGTCTTTGCTGCCTGTCCCTGGTTTTATTTTATATATTTTTTTTTTTTTTTTTGTTTTGTGTGTGGTTGTAACGTGAATCCTCCATAAATAATGCATGGGAAAAGCAGCTCGGCTGGCCCGGGGGGGAAGTTGTTCTGCTGGAAAAGGGAATTTTGTTTCCGGGAGTTGGGATCTAGGCCTGGTTTGGGGTTCATTTTGGGATTAAAAAAACTCCATCCTCATCCTCATCCCGATCCCAAATTTTGCTGTGGTGAGGAATCCAATCCAAACCAACCATCTCTTCTCCCAGCTGGTGGTTAAATGATAAAATGATAAAATGATAAAATTATCCCAATTTTCCCAGAGGTATTGATGGATAAGGATCGATTTGTTTTGCTCTGATCCCATTGTTTTTGGGGTTTTTTAGGGGATAAAATCAATGCTGTGGTGGCAAATTTCCACCAAAAAAGGGTCAAAAATGGGCAAAAATACGAAATAACAATGGGGTTTCCATCCTGCCCTTGGTGCTCTCAGGGAATGAGGAATTTTGGGATTTGCTTGAGGGAAAGTTTTTGGGATTTGCTTGAGAAATCTGGGAAAACCAAGCAGCCTCATTCCCAGGAAACTTCAGAGGCGCTGATGTTATCTGGGAGGGCTGGGCAGGAATTTCTGGATTTGTTTTCCATGCCGGAGCGCTCTGGGGGAGTGGATTTGCCGTGGGATTGTAATTTCCTCGTCTGGGAGGAATCCACCTCTCCGATCTCAGTCGCAGGGGGGAAAATGTGGAATTTCAGGCAGGAATTCCTTCATTTCTCTGGTTTCTGGGAGCTCTGGAATTCCCTGCTTTCCACGCTTTTTCAGGTGGGATAAAAGCAGCAGAATTAAGAGGATTTAAACCCGTGGAATGTCCAAACAATGTGCAGAAAATCAGATTTTATTTGAATTTGAACAGCAAAACCTGTGAGGAAACTCCTTAAAAAATAGGAAAAAACCTTCTGGCACTTCCCTTTATTCCTTGGGTTTCATTTGCTCTTCCCAAAATATTCCTAAAATATTTTTTAAGGTGCCATCAGGCTCCATCCCAGGGCTTGGATTCCCTTACAATTTTTCTCAAATCTCGTCAGGAAAATCTAGTTTTCCTTCCTGCCCTGGAGGAAATTCCTTCCCAACCTCATTTATTTTCAGGACGGCAATTTGTTGGATGATTTTTGCTCCACCTTTTCCTTTTTTTTTGCTCATTCCTTTCCCCATCCAGGATAATTTTTGGTGTAATTCCAGGGATTTCGGGACGAACCTGCTGGAAGTTTTAATGTCCCATAATCCCCCCTCTTTGCACTCCCTTTTTCCTTTTTTTCCCCCTCTAATCCCGAGCTGAAAGAAACCAGGCTGGGTTATTATGGATTAAAAAAGAGGAGGATTTATCCCTCGGCTTACAGGGATCACCATTCCCGTTAAATGAGATGGGGATTGACCCAGGAACAAACCGGGATGGGCAGAAATTCCCGAGAAATTCCACTTTTCCAGCCTCTTCAGGTGCCTTTGGGTCTCGTCCCGTTGTTTTGGGATCCAAACCCCGTTATCCTCAGGGATGCAGCTGCTGGTTTCTGCTGGTTTTGGGTAAAAATTGGTGTTTTCCCAGGGAATATTTTCTGGGATCATCCCAGAACTGCCACGAAATTCCACTAATTTCCCGATTTCTGGGTAAAAATTGGTGTTTTTCCAGGGAATATTTCCTTGGATCATCCCAGGACTGCCACGAAATTCCACTAATTTCTGGATAAAACTTGTGTTTATCCAGGGAATATTTTCTGGGAGAATCCTATAACTGTCATATTTGACTAATTTCCCCATTTGTGGATAAAACTGGTGTTTATCCAGGGAATATTTTCTGGGATCATCCCACAACTGCCATATTTCACTAATTTATCCATTTCTGGGTAAAACTGGTGTTTATCCAAGGAATATTTTCAGGGAGTATTCCATAACTGCCACGAAATTCCAGTGATTCCTCCATTTTTGAATAAAACTGGTGTTTATCCAGGAAATATTTCCTTGGATCATCCCAGAACTGCCACAAAATTCCACTAATTTCTCCATTTCTGGATAAAACTGGTGTTTTTCCAGGGAATATTTTCAGGGATGCAGCACCAAGGGCACGGGTGGGGGGAGACAGAATGGAAATTTTCCTTCCAAATCAACATTTGGGATTTTTTTTTCCTGTCATTCCTTTCAAACAGGAGGTGGTTGGTGCTTTCCCAGTTTTCCAGAAGGAAATCCAAAGGGAAGAGGAAAATTTACACAACCCAAGCTCGGGAATAGCCGCTAAATCCCAAAATTCCCGGATTATCCTCTCCCACCTTTGGCAGCCAACCCGGAGGGCTGGAAAACTGGGATTGGTTTGAAAACTGGGATTGGTGCAGCCGGAGGTTTGTCAGAATTCCTGGCAGCTTTTCCCAACTCCTTGGCACGGGAATTTTGCCGTTTTCCAGCCCGAGGTTTGGAGAGGAATTCGGGATTGGATCCCGCGGCGCTGTCAGCCCGAATCCCGAATTCCTCCTGAAATCTCCTGGCGCGGATGATTCCATTGTTCCAGCGGGAGAAATGTCTCGGATGTGTGAAAAACGCACTGAAATTCCCTTTTTTCCCCCTATTTTCCTGGTTTTCCTGAGGATTCTGGAATGATTCAGGTTGGAAAATTGGGAAAATTAAAAGTTATCCCATTCCATAGGCAGGAAAAGCTCCAATCCCAGGCTGCTCCGAGCTTGGACACTTCCAGGGATGTGGCAACCAAAAATCCTCTGGAAAATTTGGGAATACCGAGGGCGGGAATGGGAAAAGGATCCTCTGGGATCAGGCAGCTCTCCAGGGTGCTGAAGGTCCTCCCGGGAATTTGGGAATTCCCCATTATTCCCTGAATTCCCACCGCCCTGTTCCCCCTCGAATCCAGGAAAAAAAAAGGGAAAACAGGGATATTTATCCTATTGGATCAATAGGATGGGGAGAGGGAGGGAATTTCCCCGTTTCCCATCTCCAGCGTGGGTTTTAAGCCGTGATCTCCAAAATTTGGGATTTTAAACTCCACCTGGAAAAATTCCAGCTCAGCTGATCCCATTCCCCATGGCTGCTCTGGGTGACCTCCTGAGGTTCCTTCCAGCTGGAATTCTTTGGGAATCCAGCCAGAATTCTTTGAGGATCCAGCCAGAATTCTTTGGGAATCCAGCCAGAATTCTTTGAGGATCCAGCCAGAATTCTTTGGGAATCCTGCTGGAATTGTTTGGGAATCCTGCTGGAATTCTGTGTGGATCCTGCTGGAATTCTGTGGGAATCCAGCCAGAGTTCTTTGGGGATCCTGCAGGAATTTTTCGGGGTTCCTGCTGGAATTCTTTGGGGTTCCAGCTGGAATTCTTCGGGGTTCCTGCAGGAATTCTCTTGGGATCCAGCTGGAATTCTCTTGGGATCCTGCTGGAATTCTGTGGGGATCCTGCTGGAATTCTGTGGGGATCCTGCTGGAATTCTGTTGGGATCCTGCTGGAATTCTCTGAGGATCCAGCTGGAATTCTTTGGGAATCTGGCCAGAATTCTTTGGGGATCCTGCTGGAATTCTCTTGGGATCCTGCTGGAATTCTCTTGGGATCCAGCTGGAATTCTCTTGGGATCCAGCTGGAATTCTTTGGGGATCCTGCTGGGGTTCCTGCTGGAATTCTGTGGGGATTCTGTCAGAATTCTTCGGGGTTCCTGCTGGAATTCTTCGGGAATCCTTCTGGAATTCTGTGGGGATCCTGCTGGAGTTCTTTGGGAATCCAGCTGGAATTCTGTTGGGATCCTGCTGCGGGGTTTTTGGGATCAAGGAACAAAATCCACTCCCTCCTGGTGTGGCTTTGAGGATTTTTTCCCTCATGGGCAAAATTCGGCTGCCCATCCTTATAGGAGCAGTTTTTATGGGATATTCCTGGCAGTTTTTGGTGGATATTCAGAGCAGATTTATGGGAAATTCCTGGCAGTTTTTGGTGGATATTCAGAGCAGATTTATGGGATATTTCTGGCATTTTTTGTTGGATATTCAGAGCAGATTTATGGGATATTCCTGGCAGTTTTTGGTGGATATTCAGAGCAGATTTATGGGATATTCCTGGCAGTTTTTGGGGGATATTCAGAGCAGATTTATGGGATATTTCTGTCAGTTTTTGGTGGATATTCAGAGCAGATTTATGGGATATTTCTGGCTGGTTTTTGGTGGATATTCAGAGAGGGTTTTTTGGATATTCAGAGCAGCGATTTTTGGACATTCCTCGCAGTTTTTGTTGGGTATTCAGAGCAGTTTAAATTGGATATTCCCAGCAGTTTTTACCGGATATTCAGAGCAGGTTTTTTGTGGATATTCAGAGCAGGTTTTGACGGATAATCAGAGCAGTTTTTATTAGCTATTCCCAGCAGGTTTATTGGATATTCCCATCAGTTTTTACCGGATAAACCCCCAGCCTGGGGGCAGGGAAAGGATGACAGCATTCCCTTTTTCCCCAGGTGAAATTTCCCTTTATTCCCCCTTGTTTTCCCTTTTTTTCCCCTTATTCTCCCCTTTATTCCCCTCATTCTCCCCTTTTTTCTGTCTCGTTCTCCTGTTTATTCCCCCTTGTTCTTCCCATTCTTCCCTCACATTCTTCCCATTATTCCTCCTCATTCTTCCCTTTATTTCCTCTCCTTCTTCCCTTTTTTCCCCCCTCACTCCTCCCTTTTTTCCTCCCTCATTCTCCCCTTTATTCCCCTCATTTTCCCCTTTATTCCCCCTCATTCTTCCCCTTTTTTCTGCTCATTCTTCCCTTTTTTCCCACTCATTCTCCCCCATTTTTCCCCCCTCATTCTCCCCTTTATTCCCTCTCCTTCTTCCCTTTATTCCCCTCATTCTCCCCTTTATTTCCCCTGATTTTTCCCACTTTTAAGAATTTTCCCCTCTTCCCAATTTTCCCGTGCTCAGCTCCGTGTGTGTCACCAATGTCCCCACTCCCCACAATGTCCCTTGTCCCACCAGCTCTTCCCAGTCCCAGGAGGATCTTTCCCTCCCCTCACTCTCCCCTTTATTCCCTCTTGTTCTTCCCTCTTTCCCCCTCACTCTTCCCTTTGTTTCCCCTCATTTTCCCCTGTATTCCCCCTCGTTCTTCCCCTTTTTTCCACTCATTCTTCCCTTCATTTCCACTCATTCTGCCCCATTTATTTCCCCCTCCTTCTTCCCTTTATCCCCCCTCACTCTTCCCTTTTTTTCCACTCATTCTCCCCCATTTATTTCCCCCTCCTTCTCCCCTTTATTCCCCCTCACTCTCCCCTTTTATTTTCCCTCATTCTCCCCTTTATTTCCCCTCATTTTCCCACTCCTGGGAATTTCCCCAATTTTCCCGTGCTCCTCTCAGTGTGTGTCACCGATGTCCCCACTCCCCACGATGTCCCTTGTCCCACCAGCTCTTCCCAGTCCCAGGAGGATCTTTCCCTCCCCTCACTCTCCCCTTTTTTTCCACTCACTCTTCCCTTTGTTTCCCCTCATTTTCCCCTGTATTCCTCCTCATTTTCCCCCTTTTTTCCACTCATTTTCCCCCTTTTTTCCACTCATTCTTCCCTTCATTTCCCCTCATTCTGCCCCATTTATTTCCTCCTCCTTCTTCCCTTTTTTCCCCTCACTCTTCCCTTTTTTCCCCCTCATTCTCCCCTTTATTTCCTCTGTTTCTCCCCTTTATTCCCCCTCACTCTTCCCCTTATTTGCCCTCATTCTCCCCTTTATTTCCCCTGATTTTTCCCACTTTTAAGAATTTTCCCCACTTCCCAATTTTCCTGTGCTCAGCTCCATGTGTGTCACCGATGTCCCCACTCCCCAGCCTGTCCCTTGTCCCACCAGCTCATCCCAGTCCCCAGAGGCTCTCCCAGCCCTGCTGTCACCCCAGCAGTGTCACATTCCCAAAATCCAGCTTTGACCTTCCCACCAGACCTGGTGACAAAGGCTCCTTGTGGGGATGGCCTTGGGATGGGGTCGGTGCCATCCCAGACGGGAGCAGGGCGGGGACACAATGGTGGCTTTGTGTGGCACGTGCCAGGAGCCTTGGGGACATTCCCTCGGTGGCACTTGTGACGGCATGGGGACATCGGGGCTGGAGAAGCAGGTGTTGTGGGGGGATGTGGGGAGGGGATTGGTGTGGGGATATTGGGATGGGATTTGTGGGATATTGGGATGGGATTTGTGGGATGGGATTTGTGTATTGGGATCTGATTTTTGTGGGATATTGGGATTTGATTTTTTGGGATATTGGGGTCTGATTTGCGTGGGGATATCAGGATTGCATTTTTGTGGGGACCTCAGGATTTGATTTGTGTGGAAAATCGGGGTTGGATTTGTGTCGGGATATTGGGGTCTGATTTTTGTGGGGATATTGGGATCTGATTGGTGTGGAGTCCTTGGGATCTGTGGGGACATCAGGACGTGATTTGTGTGGAAACTCGGGATCTGATTTGCGTGGGGATATTGGGATTTGGTTTTTGTGGGGACGTCAGGATGTGATTTGTGTGGAAAATCGGGGTTGGATTTGTGTCGGGATATTGGGATCTGATTTTTGTGGGGATATTGGGATCTGATTTGCATGGGGATATTGGGATTTGGTTTTTGTGGGGACATCAGGATGTGATTTGTGTGGAAATTTGGGATTTGATTTTTGTGGGTTATTGGGATCAGGTTTGTGTGGGGATATCGGGATTGCATTTTTGTGGGGACATCAGGATTTGATTTGTGCGGAAAATCGGGATTAGATATTGGGATCAGATTTCTGTGAGGACCTTGGGATGTGATTTGTGTGGGGAATTTGGGATCTGATTTCTGTGGAGTCCTTGGGATCTGTGGGGATATCAGGATGTGATTTGTGTGGAAACTCAGGATCTGATTTGTGTGGAACTTTGGGATTTGATTTTTGTGGGATATTGGGATCTGATTTGTGTGGCGATATTGGGATTGCATTTTGTAGGGACCTCAGGATTTGATTTGTGTGGAAAATCTGGATTGGATTTGTGTCAGGAAATTGGGATCTGATTTGTTTGGAGACATTGGGATTTGATTTTTGTGGGGACTTTGGGATCTGATTTTTGTGGAGTCCTTGGGATCTGTGGGGACATCAGGATGTGATTTGTGTGGAAACTCGGGATCTGATTTGTGTGGAACTTTGGGATTTGATTTTTGTAGCGATATCGGGATTGCATTTTTGTGGGGACCTCAGGATTTGATTCGTGTGGAAATTCAGGATCTGATTTTTGTGGGGATATCGGGATTTGATTTTTGTGGGAACTTCGGGTTCTGATTTGTGTGGAGTCCTCGGGATCTGTGGGGACCTCAGGATGTGATTTGTGTGGAAATTTGGGATCAGATTTTTGTGGGGATATCGGGATTTGGTTTGTGTGGAAATTTAGGATTTGATTTTTGTGAGAATTCGGGATCTGATTTTTGTGGGGATATCAGGATCTACTTTGTGTGGGAATACCAGGATTTGATTTTCATGGATACTCGGGGTGTGATCTGCGTGGCGATATTAGGATCAGATTTTTGTGGGGACAGTGGGATCGGATTTTTGCAGAAACTCAGGATGTGATTTGTGTGGAAACTCAGGATCTGAAAGGAACTACAAGGAAGGAAGAGGGGAATCTGCAGCAGGAATTGCAGTGCCAGGACAAGGGGATGAGTCCAGGCTGAAAATATTCCCTGGATAAACACCAGCTTTATCCACAAATGGAGAAATTAGTGTAATTCTGTAGTTCTGGGATGATCCAAGGAAATATTCCCTGGATAAAGACCAGTTTTACCCAGAAATTAGTGGAATTTCGTGGCAGTTATGGGATTGTCCCCATGCTCCTTTCCCAATTCCCTGTGCTCCCACACCCTTGGAATTTGGGCTGCAAAAAAAAAAAAAAAAAAATCCATATCCCACATCCACAGACTGAAAATTTATAGGGAATTTTCCAGCTCCTCCTTCCCTGAACTTCCCGGTTCCTCTGCAGGAACCATTCCCACCTCGATCCCAAATCCCAAATTCCCAAATTCCCACCTCAATCCAAAATCCCAAATCCCCACCTTGATCCCAAATCCCAAAATCCCAAATTCCCACCTCCATCCCAAATCCCAAATCCCAAAATCCCAAATTCTCACCTCGATCCCAAATCCCAAAATCCCACCTGGATCCCAAATCCCAAAATCCCAAATCCCAAAATCCCAAATTCCCACCTCCATCCCAAATCCCAAAATCCCAAATTCCCACCTCCATCCCAAATCCCAAAATCCCAAATTCCCACCTCGATCCCAAAATCCCAAATTCCCACCTGGATCCCAAATCCCAAAATCCCAAATCCCAAAATCCCAAATCCCCACCTCCATCCCAAATCCCAAAATCCCAAACTCCCACCTCCATCCCAAATCCAGCCCTATCCACCTAATGAATCTGTCATTCGAGTCCATGGTGGAGAAATTCCGGTTGGATTTTAGGAAGGAATTGTTCCCTGCGAGGGGCTGGGATGGAATTCCCAGAGGATCCCTGGATCCCTGGAGTGTCCCAGGCCAGCCTGGAGCACCCTGGGACAGCAGAGGTGTCCCTGTGGTGACACTGGACGATCCCTAAATCCCATCCCATCCCAAACCATTCCGTGATCCCACATTTAAAAATCCCGTTTCCTTCTCCCCCTGAATCCGGAGAATTCAAATCCCAAACGCAAAACATCTCGAAACCAAACTTCCCGTCAAAACTCCGCTCTCCTCCCTTTATTTCCAAAAAAATCTGGAATTCAGTCCAATCCACCCACATATTTATCTTTTCACATCAACAAAACACCATTTCACCAACACAAAAATCACTTTTGCTCGTTTCTCGCCAAATCCATTTCGCGCGCGCGGAGAGGACGAACTTTATCCCAAAACGTCCTTCAAAAATCTGATTTTCCCCATCCCGGGCTGCCGTCCCCGTCCGGCCAGCCCCGATATCCAGCTGCCAGAGCCCCGCAGGGATTTATCCCCGGCCGTTCCGGCAGCTGGCGTTTTTGGTTGACCTCGTCTGGGGTGACAGCTGGGAGGCTGAGCTGGCCGCGGCCCAGGGCAGCAGGCTGCTCCCGGATTGCTGATTCCAGGGATTCCAACTCCTTTGTCTGCCTTTTCCCACCCCTTGGTGGATGGGATTGGGGTCGGGATGGAGGTGGGGGTTGTTGCTGGGGGTTTTGGGGGGGTTTTGGGGGATTTCTAATGTTCCTGGCGGGGTTTGGATCTGATTTCTGGATTTGGGATGGAGGTGGGAATGATTTCTGGGAGTGGCACAGCTGAGCTGGGGGGATTTGGGAATTCCTGGATGTTCCTGGCAGGGTTTGGACCCAAATCCTGTATTTGGGATTGAGGTGGGAATTGTTACTGGGAGTGGCACAGCTGAGCTTGGGGGATTTGGGAATTCCTGAATGTTCCTGGCAGGGTTTGGACCTAAATTCTGGAATTGGGATCGGGGTGGGAATTGTTCTTATGAGGGGTCTGGGCTTCCTAAATATTCCTGGTGGGCTTAGGACCTGAGTTCTGGATTTGGGATTGAGGTGGGAATGGTTCCTGTAGAACAACCAGGAAGTTCAGGGAAGGAGGAGCTGGAAAATTCCCTATAAATTTGCAGTCTGTGGATGTGGGATATGGATTTTTTTTCTTTTTTTTTTTCAGCCCAAATTCCAAGGGTGTGGGAGCACAGGGAATTGGGAAAGGAGGATGGGGACAATCCCATCCCCGTGGGGACAATCCCAACTCCACAGGGACAATCCCATCTCTGTGGGGACAATCCCATGGGGACAATCCCATCTCAGTGGGGGACAATCCCATCTCCGTGGGGACAATCCCATCTCAGTGGGGGACAATCCCAGCTCCATGGGGACAATCCCATGGGGACAATCCCATCTCCATGGGGACAATCCCATCTCCATGGGGACAATCCCATGGGGACAATCCCATCTCCATGGGGACAATCCCAGCTCCGTGGGGACAATTCCTCCATGAACACTCCCTGGGAATTCCCACCCATGGATGGCTCTCAGAATTCCTCTTCCACCCCACAGCAGTGAGGGTGAAAACCAGGGATTCCCGTGGATATCCCAGGGCTGGAAAACCCCAGGAGGCAAACAAAACCCTTTTTCCCCGTGGAAAAGCAATTCCCACCCTACTGTCCGGTGGAAAGGGGTTGGGATGGCTGGACTGACCCCGAGCAGCTGCTGGGACGAGGGAGGGCAGGTGGTGCAATTAGCCCTGGAATGGGGTGGGAACAGTGGGGTTTGGGGGACTTCGGGATCTCATTCACACAAAAACTCAGCCGGGAGGTTGTGAAGGAACTTTGGGAATATTTGGGATCTCGTTCCCACTGAACCTGGTCTGGGAGTAGCTATGGAGGAGCTTTGGGAATATTTGGGATCCTTTTCCCATTAAACCTGTGTGGAGAGAGGCTGTGGAGGGACTTTGGGAATATTTGGGATCTTTTTCCCACTGATCCTGGGCTGGGAGAGGCTGCAGAGTAACTTTGGGAATATTTGGGATCTCATTCCTACTAAACCTGAGCAGGGAGAGGTTATGGAGGAGCTTTGGGAATATTTGGGATCCTTTCCCCACTAAACCTGAGCAAGGAGAGGCTGCAGAGGGACTTTGGGAATATTTGGGATCCTTTTCCCACTAAATCTCAGCCAGGAGATTGTGAAGGGGCTTTGGGAATATTTGGAATCCTTTTCCCACTGATCCTGCTCTAGGAGTAGCTATGGAGGAGTTTTTGGAATATTTGGGATCTCATTCCCACTAAACCTGAGCCAGGAGGTTGTGAAGGAGTTTTGGGAATATTTGGGATCCCATTCCCACTGATCCTGGGCTGGGAGAAGCTGTGGAGGAGCTTTGGGAATATTTGGGATCCTTTTCCCACTAAACCTCAGCCAAGAGAGGCTGCAGAGGAGTTTTGGGAATATTTGGGATCCTTTTCCCACTGATCCTGGGCTGGGAGAGGCTGCAGAGGGACTTTGGGAATATTCGGAATTTCATTTCCACTAAACCTCAGCAGGGAGAGGCTGTGAAGGAGCTTTGGGAATATTTGGGATCCTTTTCCCACTAAACCTCAGCCAGGAGAGGCTGCAGAGGGACTTTGGGAATATTTGGGATCCTTTTCCCACTGATCCTGTGCTGGGAGAAGCTGTGGAAGAGCTTTGGGAATATTTGGGATTTCATTCCCACTGAACCTGAGCCAGGAGGTTGTCAGGAGCTTTGGGAATATTTGGGATCCTTTTCCCACTAAATCTCAGCAGGGAGAGGCTGCAGAGGGACTTTGGGAATATTTGGGATCTCATTCCCTCTAAACCTCAGCAGGGAGAGGCTGCGGGGGAGCTTTTGGAATATTTGGGATCATTTTCCCACTAAACCTGGGCTGGGAGTAGCTGTGGAGGAACTTTGGGAATATTTGGGACCATTTCCCACTGATCCTGGTCTGGGAGTAGCCATGGAGGAGCTTTTGGAATATTTAGGATCTTTTTCCCACTAAACCTCAGCCGGGAGAGGCTGTGGAGAGGCAATTCCCGGGAGATTTCCCAACCCTGGCCCCGGGCAGCTTTGGGACAATCCGACAATTCGGGATGTGACAATTCGGGATGTGACAATTCGGGATGTGACAATCCCGAACTGTGCCACCTCGGAGCGATCTGTGCCACCCTCCCGCTATTTCTGTCCAGAGGGCAGGGAAAAAAAATGGGATTTGGGATAATTACAGCCTCGTGCTCCGCCGGAGGAGGAGAGGGAACAGCGGGAATGGTTCCTTCAGATCCAGAGGTTTGGGATCCTTCCGGCTGCTCCAGCCCATCCTCGGAACCCCACTCATCCCAAAATCTCCTCCCAGGTGCTTTTTTGGGGGAAAAGGACCCCAAAGGGTCCTGCCCTGCCCCACTGGGAGCCAAAAAAATCGGGATGTGGGATGTGCTGGGGATGGGGTTTCGAGCAGGGAAAGGTGGAATGGGAATTGGGAACAGCTGGGAATGCTGGGAGAGGAGGAGAGGGAAGTTCAAGGGGCGCTGAGGTGTTAATTGGGATTTCTGGAGGGTTTTTAGGATGCGGTGTTCATTAGGAAGATAAAAGGAATTTTATTCCCGCTTGTTTTTCCTTTTATTTCCCTCCTAATTCTCCCCTTTATTCCCCTTTATTCTCCCCTTTATTTCCTTTCATTCTCCCCTTTATTTCCCTTTATTCTTCCCTTTATTCCCCTTTATTCTCCCCTATATTCCCCTTTATTTTTCCCTTTATTCCCCTTTATTTTTCCCTTTATTCCCCTTTATTTTTCCCTTTATTCCCCTTTATTTTTCCCTTTATTCCCCTTTATTCTTCCCTTTATTTTTCCCTTTATTCCCCTTTATTTTTCCCTTTATTTCCGTTTATTCTCCCCTTTATTCCCCTTTATTTTTCCCTTTTTCCCCTCTCGTTCTTCCCCTTTTTCCCTTTTCCCCCCTCATTCTCCCCTTTATTCCCCTCATTCTCCCCATCCCAAACTCAGGGAATACAGACAGGGAATTCATTCCCAGTGAGTCCATCCAGCTCCCGAGGTCCTGCTGTGACATTGGGGACATTCCGAGGATGTCCTGGGGATAAATCCACTCTCTGGGATCAGGAGAGATTCCTGGGGACATCTCCAGCATCAGAGAAAAATTCTGGGGACATTTCCAGGATCAGGAAAAAATTCTGGGGACATTTCCAGGGTCAGAGAAAAATCCTGGGGACATTTCCAGGGTCAGAGAAAAATCCTGGGGACATTTTCAGGGTCAGAGAAAAATCCTGGGGACATTTCCAGGGTCAGGAGAAATTCCTGGGGACATTTCCAGGGTCAGGAGAAATTCCTGGGGACATTTCCAGGGTCAGGAGAAGTTCCCGGGGACATCTCCTCTCTCCAGGATGAGGGGAAATTCCTGAGGACATCTCCACTTTCTGGGATCAGGGAAGATCTCCAGGATCCTAATCTCCAGGGTTAGAAATTCCTGAGGACCCCATAGAGGGTCAGGGAAAAAATCCTGGGAATATCTTCAGGGTCAGGAGAAATTCCTGGGGACATCTTGGTTCTCCAGGGGCAGGGAATGTCCTGGGAGAATCTCCACTCTCCAGGATCAGGGAAAATTCCTGGGGACATCTCCAGGGTCAGGAGAAATTCCTGGGGACATCTCTAGGGTCAGGAGAAATTCCTGGGAATATCTCCAGGGTCAGGAGAAATTCCTGGGAATATCTCCTTTTTCCAGGGAATGTCCTGTGAGAATTTCAGCTCTCCAGGATCAAGGAAAATTCCTGAGAACATCTCCAGAGTTAGGAAAAATCCCTGTGGGCATCTCCAGTCTCCAGGATCAGGAGAAATTCCTGGAAATATCTTCAGGGTCAGGGGAAATTCCTGGGAACATCTTCAGGGTCAGGAGAAATTCCTGGGAATATCTCCAGGATCAGGAGAAATTCCTGGGAACATCTTCAGGGTCAGGAGAACTTCCTGGGAACATCTCCAGGGTCAGGGGAAATTCCTGGGAATATCTCTAGGGTCAGGGGAAATTCCTGGGGATATCTCTAGGGTCAGGAGAAATTCGTGGGAATATCTTCAGGGTCAGGGGAAATTCCTGGGAATATCTTCAGGGTCAGGGGAAATTCCTGGGAATATCTTCAGGGTCAGGAGAAATTCCTGGGAATATCTTCAGGGTCAGGAGAAATTCCTGGGAATATCTTCAGGGTCAGGAGAAATTCCTGGGAACATCTCCAGGGTCAGGAGAAATTCCTGGGAACAACTCCAGGGTCAGGAGAAATTCCTGGGAACAACTCCAGGGTCAGGAGAAATTCCTGGGAACCTCTTCGGGGTCAGGAGAAATTCCTGGGAACATCTCCAGGGTCAGGAGAAATTCCTGGGAACTTCTTCAGGGTCAGGGGAAATTCCTGGGAATAACTCCAGGGTCAGGAGAAATTCCTGGGAACATCACTAGGATCAGGGGAAATTCCTGGGAACATCACCCCTTTCCAGGAGATTCCCCAGAGCTCCAACCCCCACAGCCAGAGCCAAACTCACTCTGTTCCCAGGAAAATTGGGATCCAGAGGTCTCTCCAGGCACTAGGAATTCCCAAATCCTTGGGAAGGACCCAGACTGACCACGAGGTGCCATCAGGGTCACCCGTCGAGCGTCTGCTCTTCCCAATCCTCCTCCTCCTCTCCCTGGGAAACCTCAGAAAGGCCAAAATCTCTCCAAAATCCCATTTTCCCTTCGATATCCTGCCGGAACCTCCGAGGAGCTTTTGATGAAAACCTCTCTCAGATCCCATCTCCCTTTAACATTCCCTCTTCCCGAGGCCGGAGCGGGATTGAATTCCACGGGATTAAATTCCACGGGATCGAGGGAAAACCGGGATGAGGAACGAATCCCTCGATCGGCAGGGATGAGGCTTGGAGGGTTTCAAATCCCAAATCCCATCCTCTCGTTGTCCCAATCCTTCTCCCATTCCCAGTTTTCCAGCCGTTGGAAATCTCTCCTCCGTGCCCGGTGGGCAATCCCAGAAAATCCGGATCTGTAATTATCCCGGTGGGGTTAATGAGGTGGGAAGAGGAAGCCTGAGGGGTTTTTTGGGCCCTTTTTGGGGGAAAATTTGGGGTGTCCTGGAGGTGGAAAGAGCTGGGATGAGATCCCTGGAAATTCCTGGAAGTTCTGGGAATTGTGGCTAAAAAAGGAATTTTGGTGGTGGAGATAAGAGCAATTCCCTTCGGGATGTCAATTCCAAAATTTGGGATGTTTGCTGCAAAATATTGGGTTTTCCTGATATTTTTGGGTACATTCGATCCGGGAAAAGGTGAATCCTTGGAGAGCACCTCGGGAAGCTGGAAAATGGGAATTCTCACCCCAAAAAGTGTCACCCGAACTGTCCCCAAGCCACCTCCTCCTCCCAGCCTCCCCTTCTCCCAACCATTTAATCGGGAAAACGGGAATCGCATGCTAATGAGATGCTAATGAGATGCTAATGAAGCTGCCGACGGGATTGGGCGATTCCCCCTTTAAAACCCCAAAGCCGAGCTTTGTTTTTAAACCAACTTTATCCCTCCTGGCCCTGCCTGATTAGCCCTGATCGCCGGGAAATTCCCTCTTTTTATTCCCTGGAAAATCTCTCCCAAATTTCCCTCGCCGCCCTCCAGGGAAATTCAGCCTTTCCAACAATTATCCCAACAAAGATTCCTCTCCTTCCCCCATCTGTTCCCTAATTACCGCTGGAGCCGGGATGGCCCTGCCTGGATATTTAAATTTTTTAATTAAATCCCGTTTTTTTGGGTTTTTTTTGCTGGTTTGGGTTTGGCTCTTTCCCAGTTTGGTTCTCACCGCTGGGAAAACCACAAATCCCAGGATGGTGAGGGAGGTTGGGATGGGGCAGAGGGGTGGATTTGGGGTGGTTTATCCCAAAATTCCGCTGGAATGGATTCCCTCCCTGGATTCCCTCCCTGGGCTGATAACTCCCAGGAGAAATTAATTCCGTTTGGATCTCTTTTATCCCATTGATATTCCATGGGAATTGGTGCTTCCCATGGATTGGGAAGCGTTGAGAACACTCAGACCCTCCGGAATGAGCAACCCTTGGATCAGGGAAGAGTTTTTTGGGATAAAGAATATCCGGATTCTCCATTCAGGAAGGACAAATCCCTATTCCCTGTTCCCAAAACTCCGGGAATCTCCTTCCCGGTGTTTAAATGGGAATTTTCCGGGGATGTCTCCGCTCTGCTTTCCCGCAGGATGGGGAACAAAGGGGAGCTGGGAACATCTGGGAACAGCCGCGGGGACAAAGGGCCAGGCCCCGGGTGGCACTTGGGGACAGAGCCGGCAGTGTCCCTCGGCTCGGCATTCAGCGGGAAAAAACGGCGCGATGGAGAAAATTGGGATTTTTGATAAAGGCTGTGGAGCCGCGGGATGGAGGGGTTTGGGATAAACCTGGCCTGGATCCGGATTTTTGGGGGGTTTTTGGGGTTTTTTTTGGGATTTTTTGTGGATTTTTGTGGATTTTTTGTGGATTTTTTGTGGATTTTTTGTGGATTTTTTGGTGGATTTTTTGGTGGATTTTTTTGTGGATTTTTTGTGGATTTTTTGTGGATTTTTGTGGATTTTTTGTGGATTTTTTGTGGATTTTTTTGTGGATTTTTTTGTGGATTTTTTGTGGATTTTTTGTGGATTTTTTGTGGATTTTTTTGTGGATTTTTTTGTGGATTTTTTGTGGATTTTTTTTATTTTTTGGGGATTTTTTTCGGATTTTTTGGAGTTTTTTTGGGGGGATTTTTTGGGGATTTTTTTGGTGGATCTTTTGTGGATTTTTTGTGGATTTTTTGAGGATTTTTTTTTATTTTTTGGGGATTTTTTTCGGATTTTTTGAGGTTTTTTGGGGGGGTTTTTTGGGGATTTTTTTTTTGATTTTTTGGGATGTGGAAGGCTCAGCGTGTCCTTCCCAGGATGTAGAGATTTTTTTGGGGATAGAGAGAAGGAAAACCTCAGCTCTGGACAGGGAAAAATGGGAGAGGCAAAGGGAGGTGTTTGCAATCCTTGGAATGTGAGGAGGTGGAGATTTCCTGGAAATCCTTGGATTTGAGACACTTTTTTTGTTTTTTTTATGGGAAAGAGAGAGGAAAAACCTCAGCTGGAGTTTCAGAGGGGGGAAAAACTGGGAGAGGCAAAGGAAGTAGGATCCCTGCCTTTGGAATAACATGTGAGGAGGTGGAGATTTCCTGGAAATCCTTGGATTTGAGGCATTTTTTGGAGGATAAAGTGAGGGAAAACTTCAACCTGAGCTCTGGAGAGGGAAAACTGTGCCTGAAATGGGAGAGGAACTCCCTGCCTTTGGAATAAGGTGTGAGGAGAATCCCCATTTTCCCTTGGATTCCCTCCCTGGTGCTTCCCAGGATGAATTAATTCCATTTTCATCCCTTTTATCCCATTTTCCTTCCTTCTTCTCGAGCATTTCCCACTCAGGCTGGGAAGATCTGACCATCCAGCCTGGAATTCCCAAAATCCAAACAATGGGAACAGGGATGGGATGGGATTGGTGTAAAACCCTCATCACCCATTCCCAATTTTCCATTTAATTAGGATTCATCCCTGTTGATCCCAAAAGGTAGAAAAGTTCTCTCCCGGCTCCTTGGGTTGTTCAGGAGGTTTTTCCTGCTGGAGGAGTTTGGAATAATCTGGGAATAAGCGGATTTTGGGATCAGTGCTGGGTGGGATGAGGTGATTCCAGAGCTGTGGGAAGGAAGGACAAGCAGGAGATTCTTTAATTCCTCCAGGAATTCAAAGCCAGGTTGGGATTTAGGGTTTTCCTGGGAAAGGATGGGAGGAAGGATTGAGCCAGGGATGCATCAACTGAGGGGTTTTATCCAAATTCCCTGAGCTGCCAAACCTTCCCAAAATCCCTGGAAAAGGTGAAATTCGTGTCCTAAAAATCCTTGGAAACACAGATTTCCCCTTGCTGACACCACTGGAAGCGGGAGGGAAAATCCACAGGAAAATTGTGGAGTTGAAAGCTGAGGAAAAACCAAGGAATTCCTCCAGGAATTTGGGGCTGGAGCTGATGGAGTTGGGATTTTTGGGATCTGCCCTGGTGTGGGATTGGGGTCATTCCAGGGCTCCTTTCCTTGGCTTTCAACTCCACAATTTTCCATGGATTTTCCCTCCCGCTTCCAGTGGTGCTGGCAAGGGGAAATCTGTGTTTCCAAGGATTTGCAGGATGTGGATTTCACCTTTTCCAGGGATTTTGGGAAGGTTTGGCAGCTCAGGGAATTTGGATAAACCCCTCAGTTGATGCATCCCTGGCTCAATCCTTCCTCCCATCCTTCCCTCTTTCTAAGGAAAACCCTAAATCCCAACCTGGCTTCGAATTCCCCATTCCATGCCCCACAGGGACACATTCCCCAATCCCAAATTTCTCCAAACCCCATCCAGCCTGGCCTTGGACAATTCCAGGATCCAATAATACCAAATAATCCCAATGGGATGAGAAATCCTGCTGGATTCGGAGCTGAACCAGAGAAGCTGGAAAGGGTCTGGGAGGAATTTTGGGATCACCAGGATCCCTCCAGGGAAATTTTCCTCCTAATTAATCCCAAAAACAACAACAACAAAGAAATTTGTTCTCTTTCCCCTTTTAATAATAAATCCGGAGTGTTTTCCCGGCGGGAAGAGGGAGGAAGGTGATTTTTCCCTCCTGCTCCGGAGGGTTGGATCCGAACTTTCCCTCATTCCTCATGAATAATTTCCCAATTCCTGCCCTTTCCCGCCCGGATTGGCGTTGCCATGGCTACGAGAGAGGGATGAGATCCCGAGGGATGCGGGAGAGAGGCAGGGAAAGGGTCGGGAAAATCCCAAAAAGGGGTTTGACATCCCATAGGGGTGATCCAGATCATCCCACTCCGAGTTTTTTGTGGGATTCCCCAAAAATCTAAAGGGGTTTTGTGCCTGGATCCTGTGGGATTCACCTTTCCCGCATGGAAATTCTGTTTTTTCCATAAAAATTTTCCACATCACCTCAGGACAGGCTCTGCATTCCCACATTATCCCGGGAAAGGTGGGAAAAGGAGCTTGGAATGTTTTTTTTGGGACAGATCAATCCCAGATCCTGTGGATCTTTCCTCCTCTCCCTGAATTTTTCCGGGAAAACCTCATTATTTCATTAGGAAACTAAAGTTGAATTCCAGCTCCGATCTTGGAATTCAGAGGAATTCCAGGA
Source organism: Lichenostomus cassidix (assembly GCF_008360975.1). NCBI lineage: Eukaryota > Metazoa > Chordata > Aves > Passeriformes > Meliphagidae > Lichenostomus > Lichenostomus cassidix. Next base: position 4,417,854 of record NC_139506.1, read on the forward strand.
ATTTGCTGCTCCAGCCCTCATTCCCACTCCCTGCTCCTTCTTTCCTCTCAGCTCCAGGTTTTTAACGGATTTTCACACTTTTCCCGTTGAATATTCCCAGCAGGAAGCTTTGATGGATCAGAGATGAGGTGGGAGCTAAATATTGAAATTTCCCATTAAATATTTTCATTCCCATTAATTAATTTCAATATTAAATATTGAAATTTCCCATTCCTTGGTGGTTTTTCCTCGGCTTTCAACTCCACAATTTTTCCATGGATTTTTCCCCTCCCGCTTCCAGTGGTGTCAGCAAGGGGAAATCTGTGTTTCCAAGGATTTTTAGGACACGAATTTCACCTTTTCCAGGGATTTTGGGAAGGTTTGGCATCTCAGGGAATTTGGATAAAACCCTGATGCATCCCTGGCTCAATCCTTCCTCCCATCCTTCCCCTTTTTCCAGGGAAAACCCTAAATCCCAACCTGCCTTTGAATTCCCCAAAATCCCTTTTATTTCCATGGAATTTTTTCCAGCCACGGCATCCCCCAGCCTCCCCCCTGAGCTGGATTTTTGCCAAATTCATTATCCAAGAGCCGAAATCTTCTCCCAATTAATTCATTCCCGTTCCGGAAGGGGACAGATGGAGAGGTGGTGACACCGGGAACTGATGGTTGAGTGACAAAGGGTGACAATTCCAGGGAAAGTGACGGAAAAAAGTTGTGAGAAATGCCAGGGAATGGTGAGAAAAAATTAGGGAATGGTGAGAAAAAATTAGGGAATGGTGAGAAAAAGCAGGGAATGGTGTTTTCCTCCTCATTCCAAGCTCAGGGGAATAAATAAAATGGGATTTCACATTGTTATTGTGGAAAAACTCCATCAGTTTTCCAGGGTTGTTACCATTCCTGAGGATGGGAAGTGGGATTGGGATCACCAAACCTGTCAGGGGTTTTGGGAAACACCTGGAGCACGGATTTTTGGGATCACCAGCTGGGTTTTTTGGGAATAAAATTCCCTGGAATTGCTTAAGGCTGGGTTGGACAGCAGCCTGGGATGGTGGAAAACATCCCTGGCTATGGGATGGGATTTGAGGTCAATCCCAACCCAGATTTTCTGGGATTCTTTGGGGACACCATGAGATTGTTTAACCGGAAAACTCATAAATTCCCCAGATTTATGGGACAAACTCTGTCCCGTTTTCCCCAAACCCGGAGGAATCCCCAAACCTCTCCCTTCCCCACGGCTCGGGATTCATCCCAGGGCTGGTTTTATCCCGGATTAACCCTTCGCCAGCTGCCACCAGCAGGGAGAGGTGGCCCGGGGACACCCTGGGGTCAGACCGGTGTCCCCCCGTGCCACCAGATCCCGTGGGTTTTCCGGGAGCAGCGTGGGATGGGTGGCCCTGGGAAGGAGATTTTCCGTTGGGGACAATGGCACGGTGTCACCTCGGCGTGTCCTGAGGTGCCAGCGGGGTCAGGGTGGGGATTGCTGCTCTGTGGGGAATGGGGTGAGGGGAATGGAGTGTCCCTCGGGGTCACCATCCCATGGAATCTTTGGGATTTTCCATCGGGAATGGGATAAGGGGAATGGAGTGTCCCTCGGGGTCACCATCCCATGGAATCTTTGGGATTTTCCATCAGGAATGGGATAAGGGGAACGGATTGTCCCTCAGAGTCACCACCCCATGGAATATTTGGGATTTTCTGTTGAGATTCCTGCTGGGAAAATGGGGCTGGAGCAGCCTCAGTGTCCTGGATTGTCCCTCAGAGTCACCACCCCATGGAATCTTTGGGATTTTCCATCGGGAATGGGATAAGGGGAACGGAGTGTTCCCCACCCCACAGATTCTTTGGGATTTTCCATCGGGAATGGGATAAGGTGCCTGGATTGTCCCTCAGAGTCACCAACCCCATGGAATCTTTGGGATTTTCCATGGGGAATGGGATAAGGGGAATGGAGTGTTCCCCACCCCACAGATTCTTTGGGATTTCCTGTTGGGATTTCTGCTGGGAAAATGGGGCTGGAGCAGTCCAGTGTCCCCCAGTGTCCCTCAGAGTCACCACTCCACAGATTCTTTGGGATTTTCCATCAGGAATGGGATGAGAGGAAGGGATTGTCCCTCAGGGTCACCATCCCATGGAATCTTTGGGATTTTCTGTCGGGAATGGGACAAGGCACCCGGGTTGTCCCTCAGGGTCATCACCCCATGGAATATTTGGGATTTTCTGTCAGAATTCCTGCTGGGAAAATGGGGCTGGAGCAGCCCCAGTGTCCCACAGAGTCCCCCAGAGTCACCACCCTATGGAAATTTTGGGATTTTCCATCAGGAATGGGATAAGGGGAATGAACTGTCCCTCAGAGTCACCACCCCATGGATTATTTGGGATTTTCTGTTGAGATTCCTGCTCGGAAAATGGGGCTGGAGCAGCCTCAGTGTCCTGGATTGTCCCTCAGAGTCACCACCCCATGGAATCTTTGGGATTTTCCATTGGGAATGGGATAAGGGGAATGAACTGTCCCTGAGAGTCACCACCCCATGGATTATTTGGGATTTTCCATCAGGAATGGGATAAGGGGAGCAGAGTGTCCCTCAGAGTCACCACCCCACAGATTTTTTGGGATTTTCTCTCAGAATTCCTGCTGGGAAAATGGGGCTGGGACACCCCAGTGTCCCCCAGTGTCCCGCAGAGTCACCAACCCATGGAAATTTTGGGATTTTCCATTGGGAATGGGATAAGGCACCTGGGTTGTCCCTCAGAGTCACCATCCCACAGATTCTTTGGGATTTCCTGTCAAAATTCCTGCTGGAAAAATGGTGCTGGGACACCCCAGTGTCCTGGAATGTCCCTCAGAGTCACCAACTCATGGAAACTTTGGGATTTTCCCTTTGGAATGGGATAAGGCACTCGGATTGTCCCTCAGAGTCATCACGCCATGGATTATTTGGGATTTTCCATTGGAAATGGGATGAGAGGAGCAGAGTGTCTCCCACCCCACAGATTCTTTGGGATTTCCTGTCAGGATTCTTGCTGGAAAAATGGTGCTGGATCACCCCAGTGTCCCCCAGTGTCCCCAGTGCCAGGTGAGGGGACACTGGGAGAGTCCTGTGCCTTCCAATTGTTCCATAACTTCCCACATTCCCACCTGGATTTTTCCCTTCCCCATCCCTGTTTCTCACCCCAGTTCCTTTCCTCCTTCATCCCAATCCAGGTATATCCTGATTAAGCCACTGGGTGATTTTTCTGGTTAATTAAATTAAATTTTTTTATGATTTATTGCGATTTATGATGATTTATTACGATTGAAATATTGTTCTGATATCAGGAGGGCTGTTAAGGGTTCTCCCTCCCAAAATTCCAAGGGAAAACCAGGAATTTCCATCTTAACTCATTCCCTAAAAACCCGGGAGTATTTTAGGGAATGCCTAAATGGTTTTTAGGGAGTTTTCAGATTCCTGAAATTCCCAAAATGCAGGAACGCTCCACACCCCCTTCATTTTCAGCCACCGACAATCCCAAATAGCTGGGATATTTAAATTTTATTTTATTTTATTTTATTTTATTTTATATTTTATTTTATTTTAATTTTATTTTATTTTTTTTTTTATTTTATTTTATTATTTTATTTTATTTATTAATTTTATTATTTTATTTTATTATTTTATTTTATTTTATTTTATTTTATTATTTTATTATTTTATTATATTTTTATTGTATTTTTTATTTTATTTTATTTTATTTCATTATTTTATTTTATTTTATTTTATTTTTTTATTATTTTATTATTTTATTTTTCCTGGAGGAAGGGAAAACCATGGAGAACAGCGGGAGAGGGTGGAAGGGAAAGGCGCGGGGAGCAGCAGGAGGGTGGGAAGCTGATTAGAGGGATTGCAGTGTCCTGCTGGTCCCGCCGATCCCAAAGCTTCCCCCGCACCATCCGCTGCCGCGGGACAATTCCCGGCTGCCCTGATCCCTTTATTCCCCCTTTATTCCCCATTATTTTTCCCCATTATTTTTCCCCATTATTTTTCCCCATTATTTATTTTCCCCATTATTTTTCCCCATTATTTTTCCCCATTATTTTTCCCCATTATTTATTTCCCCTTTTTTCCCCCTTTTTTCCCTTTTTTCCCTTTTTTCCCCCTTTTTCCCGTTTTTTCCCCTTTTTCCCCCTTTTTTCCCCTTTTTTTCCCCCTTTTTATCCCCCTTTTTTCCCCCTTTTATCCCCCCTTTTTCCCCCTTTTTCCCCATTTTTCTCCCATTTTTCTCCCCATTTTTCTCCCCTTTTTCCCCCCTTTTTCCCCCATTTTCCCCCATTTTCCCCTTTTTCCCCCTTTTTCCCCCATTCTTCCCCGTTTTTCCCACATTTCCCCCTTTTCCCCCTTTTTCCCCTTTCCCCCTTTTTCTCTCTTTTTTTCCCCCTTTTTCCCCCTTAAGCCTGGTTTTGTGTTTCCCCAGAACATCAAAGGTTTGGATTCTGGATCAGTTTTACGTTTTCTGTCGAAAGTCTGCATTTGGGACCAGTTTCGTGGTTTTTGTGGAACATCAGAGGTCCAGATTCAAGCTCAATTTTGGCTCCATCCATCCCACCCTCCTCTCCCCCACCTTCCCACCTCCATCCCTCCCTTTGGATGGATTTCTCCTTCCCTCCAGGCTCAGCTCAAATCCTCCCAATCCACCAAAACCGCTGCAAAACCACCAATTTTTCGGAAAATACTCCTCTCCACCCCTAGATCGGAATGTCCCTGATCCACTCCAGCCTCCGTGCCGGGAGAATTCCCAGTTCCCGGCGGGACAAAGCCGGGCTGTGTTCTCCGCGATCCACCTACGCGGGCAGGAATTGTTCCCGGGAATTGTTCCCTCTGCCCACATCTGCTCCGCACAAAGGCGCCCCGGAGCAGCCTGGAGGAGCCTGGAGGAGCCTGGCATTCCCAGGGGATGAATTCCCTGCTTTTTCCCTGCTCCCGGGCAGTGCGATCCCATGGATCATCCAGGGTTCTGCTTTTTCCCTGCAATCCTATGGATCATCCAGGGTTCTGCTTTTTCCCTGCAATCCCATGGATCATCCAGGGTTCTGCTTTTTCCCTGCAATCCCATGGATCATCCAGGGTTCTGCGTTTTCCCTGCAATCCTATGGATCATCCAGGGTTCTGCTTTTTCCCTGCAATCCCATGGATCATCCAGGATCCTGCTTTTTCCCTGCAATCCCATGGATCATCCAGGATCCTGCTTTTTCCCTGCAATCCCATGGATCATCCAGGATCCTGCTTTTTCCCTGCTCCTGGGCAGTGTGATCCCATGGATCATCCAGGATTCTGCTTTTCCCCTGCAATCCCATGGATCATCCAGCATTCTGCTTTTTCCCTGCAATCCCATGGATCATCCAGCATTCTGCTTTTTCCCTGCAATCCCATGGATCATCCAGGGTTCTGCTTTTTCCCTGCTCCCGGGCACTGCAATCCTATGGATCATCCAGGATCCTGCTTTTTCTCTGCTCCTGCTCAGTGCAATCCCATGGATCATCCAGGATCCTGCTTTTTCCCTGCAATCCCATGGATCATCCAGGGTTCTGCTTTTTCCCTGTTCCCGGGCAGTGCAATCCCATGGATCATCCAGCATTCTGCCCCTGGGTTCAGGATGGAGATTCTTTGACTGTTCAAAGCTCAAAAGTTGGCTGGAATTTCGTTTCTTCCTGATTTTCCCGTGTTTTTTGCAGCGGTGGTGCTCTGCAGGGGTTTGCAGGAGAAGCCCCAGGATTCCTGGGAATGTCCAAGCTTGGGGAAATCTGGGATTGGGGAAGGTTTCCCTGCCCGTGGGATGAGTTTTGATATCCCTTCCCAATCCCAAACCATTCCAGGATTCCGAGTTTTCAGCCCTTTTTTCATTCCCGGATTTGCAAATATCCCTCAGGAATCTGTGCCAGGATCCTCCTCCTTCACTTCCCAGCCATTCCCTACCCCCCAATCCAAGGAAAACAACAAATTCCTCACTTTCCAGCCCCAAATTCCTCCAATTTAAACCCTTTTAAAATCCCTCCTTCCCGTGAAATGTCTCTGTTGGGAGGGAATTTCAAGCAGGGGATTCTATGGCAGGGAAATGGAGCATCGGGATGGGAAAATCCTAAAAACTCATGGAATTTCCCCCCGAGGAATCCCTGGATTGGCTGGGTGGGTTGTGTTTTCACAGAATATCAGAATTTTGGGTTCAGGATCAGTTTTATGTTTTCGCTGAATGCCAAAGGTCAGGATTTAGGGTTATTTTTGTGGTTTTGATGGAATATCAGAGGTTCAGGATCAGTTCTGTGTTTTCACTGAATGTCAAAGGTCAGGATTTAGGGTCACTTTTGTGGGTTTTATGGAATATCAGAGGTTTGGATTCCGGATCAGTTTTATGTTTTCACTGAATGGCAAAGGTCTGGATATAGGGTTGGTTGTGTTTTCATGGAATATCAGAGGCTTGGGTTTGGGATCAGTTCTGTATTTTCACTGAATGCCAAAGGTCAGGATTTAGGGTCAGTTTTGTGGGTTTTATGGAATATCAGAGGCTTGGGTTTGGGATCAGTTCTGTGCTTTCACTGAATGCCAAAGGTCAGGATTTAGGATTATTTTTGTGGTTTTTATGGAATATCAGAGGTTTGGATTCAGGATCAGTTTTATGTTTTCACTGAATGCCAAAGGTCAGGATTTAGGGTCAGTTTTGTGGTTTTTATGGAATAACAGAGGTTTGGGTTTGGGATCAGTTTTATGTTTTCACTGAATGTCAAAGGTCAGGATTTAGGATCAGTTTTGTGGTTTTGATGGAATATCAGAGGTTTGGATTCAGGATCAGTTCTGTGCTTTCACTGAATGCCAAAGGTCTGGATTTAGGATCACTTTTGTGGGTTTTATGGAGTATCAGAGGTTTGGATTCAGGATCAGTTCTGTGCTTTCACTGAATGGCAAAGGTCTGGATTTAGGGTCAAGTTTGTGGTTTTTATGGAATATCAGAGGTTTGGATTGAGGATCAGATTTGTGTTTTCACTGAATGGCAAAGGTCTGGATTTAGGGTCAAGTTTGTGGTTTTTATGGAATATCAGAGGTTTGGGTTCAGGATCAGTTTTATGTTTTCACTGAATGCCAAAGGTCAGGATTTAGGGTCAGTTTTGTGGTTTTGATGGAATAACAGAGGTTTGGATTCAGGATCAGTTCTGTATTTTCACTGAATGCCAAAGGTCAGGATTTAGGGTCAGTTTTGTGGGTTTTATGGAATAACAGAGGTTTGGGTTCAGGATCAGTTCTGTGCTTTCACTGAATGTCAAATGTGGATTTAGGGTTATTTTTGTGGTTTTTATGGAATATCAGAGGTTTGGATTGAGGATCAGTTCTGTGTTATCACTGAATGTCAAAGGTCTGGATTTAGGGTCATTTTCGTGGTTTTGATGGAACATCAGAACTCCAGGGAGGGAAACATCTGGAGCCTGGCTGGGAATGGGATTGTTTGGAGATCAGTGAGGGAAGATCCCAATCCTGGGATTTTGCTGGATCAACACCAGGATTTTTGGGAGACTCCAAACCCCTGAGCTCCTCCCAAAGCCCTGAGGGATTGCATATTCCTAAATATTTTTTTGCGCATAAATTCCAATGAATTCCATCTTTTAAACAGCAAATCCACCTTTTTATCTGATCCTCCATTTCCATCCCACTGCTCCCAGGAATTTTCTGCCGATCCCTGGGCAGAGCTCACATCCTCCTCCTCCCATCCCAGCGCTCCGTCCAGGACTGGAGCACAAACAATCCCATAAATCCTTCCAGCAGGACAATCCAGGGCTCGGGAGAGCTGTCCCCAAATCCTGGCCACCATTCCTGGCACTGTTCCCACCCCAATCCCTCCTCACAAACATTTCCTGGATGGAAACTCTCCGTTCCCAAAGGGAAAACACCGGGATTTGAGCTGGGAATGGCTCAGGGATGTGATTTTGGGGTTTATTTTTTTTTTCCCCAGCTGAGGATCCCTCTGCCTGTGCCACCCTGAGGTCATTTAGGGACATCCCGAGATCCCAAAGCCGCCCGGGAAAGCTCCAAGATGACCCCGAGAAGATCCCAAATCACCTTTGCGGGAATCGCCTTCGCCCTCTGCCTGCAGCACCTCGTCAGTGCCATCGAGGTCCCTCTGGACTGTGAGTTTGGGGATTTATTCCCTCCAATCCCTCCCCGAAAATTCCCAGCTGGAATGGGGAGGAGGTGGGAAAACGGGAGAGGAGTTTGGAGCCAGCAGGAGCTTCTCCCCCGTGGATGGGGAGTGGGGTTGGAAAAAGGGGTTTTGTGTAGGGTTTGCCTGGAAAAACTGGGAAAACTCCCTGGAAAAACCCCATGGATTTGTTTTATGGCCATGCTGGAAACAGGTTTGCTCCCGGATTAACCTCCTGTCTTTTTCCCTCTACGCTTTCCCTTTGGGAATAACAGCAAATATCCAGAGTGAATGTAAGTGTTGCCTGTCCTTGTCCCCAGAAGGGCACCAGGGGTCCCGGAGGGTGGCACAGGGGGGACACAACCCCTTTGGAGCCACTTTTCCTGCACATCCGGGCTGGGAAAGGTGTGGAAAAGCTGGGAGGAATTCCTGGCTGTCCCTGGAGCAGAATCCAGGTGGTGGAAAAATGGTTCCTGCAGGGGTTGGGTTTGGACAAAGGTGGAATTCCCTTCCTGGCATCCTGATACTTTTCTTCCTGGATTTTGGGGGAGGAGGAGACAGCCCTGGATCTCATTCCAGGGGCTGGAATCTGAAATTTTGGGATCAGGACCAGGTCCTGCTCCAGCCTTGGGGTTCCTGTGTCCCTTTTTCCATCCCTGCATTCCCAAATTCCAGGTCCTACTGCAGCCACAAGGCCCCTGTGTCCCTTTTCCCCATTCCCACCCTCCTAAATTCCAGGTCTGAGCTCCTCTGGGGCCATCCTGGGGGTTTGGAGTCTCTTCCTTGCACCAGGAATGTCTCAGGATTCCTTCCCAACCCTCCTGAGATCCCTGCAGGTCCAGGATGAATTCCCATTGGATTCACCCTGTGGGAGCAGGAGGATGTAGTTGGGATATTCCCTGAGGAGACCAAGATTTGGGGAGGGGATTGGGGTTTTTTGGGGTCTGGGCACTGTGATGCTCCAAAGGGTGATGAATTCAGGGAATTCCTAGGAATTTCCAAATCACAAAATCACACATGCAGCCCGGGGAAGGAGCTGAGGTCCCAGCAGGAATTCCCTGGAATTTCCAAACCCCAAACCACACACCCAGCCCAGGGAAGGAACTGAGATCCCAGAGGGAATTCCCGGGAATTTCCAAACCCCAAATCTCACACCCAACTGGGGAAGGAGCTGAGATCCCAGCAAGAATTCCCAGGAATTTCCAAACCCTAAATTGCACACCCAGCCCGAGGAAAGAGCTGAGATCCCAGCAGGAATTCCCGGGAATTTCCAAACCCCAAGTTGTACACCCAGCCCGGGGAAGGAGCTGAGATCCCAGCAAGAATTCCTGGGAATTTCCAAACCCCAAATTACACACCCAGGCTGGGGAAGCAGCTGAGATCCCAGAGGGAATTCCTTGGAATTTCCAAACCCCAAATCTCACACCCAACCGGGGAAGGAGCTGAGATCCCAGAGGGAATTCCCAGGAATTTCCAAACCCTAAATCGCACACCCAGCCCAGGGAAGGAGCTGAGATCCCAGCAGGAATTCCCAGGAATTTCCAAACCCTAAATCGCACACCCAGCCCAGGGAAGGAGCTGAGATCCCAGCAGGAATTCCTGCAGGACCCACAGGTGATCCCCCATCCTGACAGAATTCCCTGTTCCCGCAGTGCCCCAGCCTCCCACCATCACCAAGCAATCCATCAAGGATTACATCGTGGATCCCAGGGACAACATCTTCATCGAGTGCGAAGCCAAAGGCAATCCCGTTCCCACGTGAGTGAATTCCCATCCCTCCATCCCAAAATCCAGAGCAATTCCAGCTGTGCCTCCCTCCCATCCACGGTGAGGATCCAACAGCTCCTTGCAATTCCAGCTTTTCCTTGCAATTCCAGCTTCTCCTGGACGCGGAACGGGAAGTTCTTCAACGTGGCCAAGGATCCCAAGGTGTCCATGAGGAGACGCTCGGGGACTTTGGTCATCGATTTCCACAGCGGGGGACGGCCGGACGACTACGAGGGGGAGTACCAGTGCTTCGCCAGGAATGACTACGGAACGGCGCTGTCCAGCAAAATCCACCTCCAGGTTTCCAGTGAGTGATTCCCGGGAAGCCGAGCGGGGCTGTGGGTGGTTTGGGGGGAATGTTTGGTGCTCAAAGGGATCCAGGGGTGTCCTGGAGAGGGGAAGGAATGGGGTTGTGGCTGGAGGTGGTGGGGAATTGGTCGGGATGGAATTGAGGGGATGGAATTCAGGGTGTGGATTTTGGGGATGGAATTCAGGGTGTGGAATTGAGGGGATGAAATTGAGGATATGAATTTAAGTGCATGGATTTCAGAGATGGAATTGAAGGTGTGGATTATGGGGATGGAATTAAGAGTGTGGCTCACAGGGATGGATTTTAGGGATGGAATTGAGGGGATGGAATTGAAGGTGTGGATTTTAGGGATGGAATTCAGGGTGTGGAATTGGTGTGGATTGAAGGGGTGGATTTTAGGGATGGAATTGAGGGGATGGAATTTGGGATATGAATTTTAGTGTATGGATTTCACAGATGGAATTGAGGGTGTGGGATTGAGGGTGTGGATTTTAGGGATGGAATTGAGGGGATGGAATTGAGGGTGTGGATCGCAGGGATGGATTTTAGGGATGGAATCGAGGGGATGGAATTGAGGATATGAATTTAAGTGTATGGATTTCAGAGATGGAATTGAGGGTGTGGATTATAGGGATGGAATTGAGGGGATGGAATTGAGAGTGTGGATCGCAGGGATGGATTTTGGGATGGAATTGATGGGATGGAATTGAGGGTGTGGAGTTGAGGATATGAATTTGAGGGTATGGATTGCAGGGATGGAATTGAGGATATGAATTTGAGAGTGCGGAATTGAGGGTGTGGACTTTAGGGATGGAATTGAGGGTGTGGAATTGAGGGTGTGGATTGCAGGGATAGATTTTAGGGATGGAATTGAGGGGATGGAATTGGGGATATGAATTTTAGTGTATGGATTTCAGAGATGGAATTGAGGGTGTGGAATTGAGGGTGTGGGATTGAAGATGTGAATTTAAGGGTGTGGATTTCAGGGATGGAATTGAGAGGATGGAACTGAGGGTGTGGAATTGAGGGTGTGGAATTGAGTTTGTGGGATTGAGGATATTAATTTCAGGGTGTGGATTTCAGGGGTAGAATTGAGGATGTGGAATTGAGGATATGAATTTGAGGGTGTGGAATTGAGGGTGTGGACCACAGGGATGGATTTTAGGGATGGAATTGAGGGGATGGAGTTGCAGGGATGGAATTGAGGATATGAATTTAAGTGTATGGAGTTCAGAGATGGAATTGAGGGTGTGGGATTGAGGGGATGGAATTGAGGATATGAATTTGAGGATGCGGATTTCAAGGGTGGATTTGAGGGTGTGGATTTAAAGTTGTGGATTTCTGAGTATGGAATTGAGGGTGTGGATCTGAGGTTATGGATTTAAGGGTGTGGATTTGAGAGGGTGGAATTGAGGGTATGAATTTGAAGGAATGGAATTGAGGATATGGATTTAAGGGTATAGATTTTAGGGTCTGGACTTCAGGAGGTGGATTTGAGGGCATGAATTTGAGGGATGGATTTGAGGGTGTGGATTTCAGGGAATCTCACGCACGCAGAGATGAATTTTGCACCAAAACCAGGCCAGATCCAGCGGGAATTTCTCCGCAGGAATCCTTCCCTCCTTCCCTGACACGATTCCTTTCCTTCCCGCCAGAATCCCCGCTGTGGCCCAAGGAGAAGGTAGATGTGATCGAGGTGGACGAAGGAGCTCCGCTGAGCCTGCAGTGCAATCCTCCTCCCGGCCTGCCCGAGCCGGTCATCTTCTGGATGAGCAGCTGTGAGTCGGAAATGCCTTTCCTGACGGGAATCTGGGAATGGCGGGAGATCTTTTCCTGCTGGGAATTCCGGGAATGGTTGGAGAGCCTTTCCCACCGGGAAAGGTGGGAGAGCCTTTCCCGCCAGGAATCCAGGAATGGTTGGAGAGCTGTTCCTGCCAGGAATCCTGGGAATGGTGGGAGAGCTTTTCCCGCCTGGGAATCTGGGAATGGCGGGAGAGCCTTTCCCACCAAGAATCCATGAATGGTGGGAGAGGCTTTCCAGCCAGGAATCCTGGGAATGGCAGGAGAGCTTTTCCCGCCGGGAATCCTGGAATGGTTGGAGAGCCTTTCCTGCTGGGAATCCGGGAATGGTGGAAGAGCCTTTCCCGCCGGGAATTCCGGGAATGGTGGGAGAGCTGTTCCTGCTGGGAATCCAGGAATGGTGGGAGAGCCTTTCCCGCCGGGAATTCCAGGAATGGTGGGAGAGCCTTTCCCACCAGGAGTCCTGGGAATGGTGGGAGAGCTTTTCCCACTGGGAATCTGGGAATGGTGGGAGAGCTGTTACTGCGAGGAGTCCTGGGAATGGTGGGAGAGCTTTTCCCACTGGGAATCCAGGGAATGGTGGGAGAGCTGTTCCCGCCAGGAATCCGGGAATGGCAGGAGAGCTCTTCCTGCCAGGAATCCTGGGAATGGTGGGAGAGCCTTTCCCCCCAGGAATCTGGGAATGGTGTCTCCATCGCTGGCGGGGTTTCAAAGAACCGCGGGTGGGGTGGTTGCTGATGGTTTGAGGTTGTTTCTGTTAGTTTTGGGTTGTTTCTGCTTGTTTAGAGTAAATTCTGTTCATTTAGGGCTGTTTCTGTTAGTTTAGGGTTATTTCTGCTCTTTTAGGGCACTTTCTGTTCATTTAGGGTTGTTTCTGCAAGTTTAGGGTTATTATTGACCATTTAGGGCACTTTCTGCTAGTTTAGGGTGGTTTCTGCTCGTTTAGGATAATTTCTAGTAGTTTAGGGTCATTCCTGCTAATTTAGGGTAGTTTCTGCTAGTTTAGCATCACAGCTGATAATTTCAGAGTGTTTTTAGTAGTTCAGGGTCACTGCTGATAATTTTGGATTATTTTTAGTAGAGTAGGGTCATTCCTGCTAGTTTAGGGTCACAGCTGATAATTTCAGATTGTTTGTAGTAGTTTAGGGTCACTCCTGCTAGTTTAGGGTCACGGTTGATAATTTTGGATGTGTTTTCATAGTTTAGGGTCATGGCTGATAATTTCAGATTGTTTTTAGGGTCATTCCTGCTAGTTTAGCGCCATGGCTGATAATTTAGGATCATTTTTAATAGTTTAAGGTCACGGCTGATAATTTCAGATTGTTTTTAATAGTTCAGGGTCATTCCTGCTAGTTTAGGGTCACGGCCGATAATTTCAGATTGTTTTTAGTAGTTCAGGGTCATTCCTGCTAGTTTAGGGTCATGGCTGATCATTTTGGATCATTTTTAATAGTTTAGGGTCACGGCTGATAATTTCAAATAGTTTTTAGTAGTTCAGGGTCATTCCCGCTCATTCACAACCCTCCCTCCAACTTTAGGATCACCACATCTCACCCTCCCTCCCCTCTGCCATCCCTTTCTCCCCAAATCCCACTGAATTCCCGCCGTTTTCCCGCAGCCATGGAGCCGATCCCGCAGGACAAGCGGGTGTCCCAGGGTCTCAACGGTGACCTGTACTTCGCCAACGTCCTGGCTCAGGACGCGCTGACCGACTACAGCTGCAACGCCAGATTCCACTTCACCCACACCATCCAGCAGAAGAACCCTTACACCCTGAAAGTCAAAACCAGTAAGTGACCACTGGGAGACCAGTTTGGGTTCTGTTCCGCGGGGTTTTCCGGCTGGGGATGCGGTGTGGGAAAAGGGTTTGTAGGGTGGGATGAGGGAGGTTTGGGTGGGTCCTGGGTGGCTTGGTGGATTTGGGGTTTTGGAGGTGGTTTGGGGTTGGAATTGCCAGATCTGTGTGTTTGGGATAAACTGGGAATGTTTCACCGTGGATATTCCTGCCATCTCCAGGGAAATGCAGGAATTGCCAAATCCGTGTGTTTGGGATAAAACTGGGAATGTTTCACCATGGATATTCCCGCTGTCTCCAGGGAAATGCAGGAATCACCAAATCCCTGTGTTTGGGATAAAACTGGGAATGTTTCACCGTGGATATTCCTGCCATCTCCAGGGAAATGCAGGAATCGCTGATTCCATGTGTTTGGGATAAAACTGGGAATGTTTCAATATTTCCACCATCTCCAGGGAAATGCAGGAATTGCCGATTCCGTGTGTTTGGGATAAAACTGGGAATGTTTCCACACAAATGGAACATTCCCATCATCTTCAGGGAAATGGAAAATATCCAGAGGGAACTTGGTGTAGGAATTGCCAATTCCGTGTGTTTGGGATAAAACTGGGAATGTTTCAATATTCCCACCATCTCCAGGGAAATGCAGGAATTGCCAATTCCATGCTTTTGGGATAAGACAGGGAATGTTTTGACGCAGATTGGGCGTTCCCATCATCTCCAGGGAAATGTGGGAATCACCAAATCCCTGTGTTTGGGATAAAATAGGGAATGTTCAGCACGGCTGGGGCATTCCCGCCCTTTCCAGGGAAATGGAAACTATCCAGAGGTAACCTGGTGCAGGAATCACCAATTCCATGAGTTTGGGATAAAACAGGGAGATGTTTTGACATCATCAGGAAAATGTGGAATACCAAGATTTGGTGCAGGAATCACCAATTCCACGAGTTTGGGATAAAACAGGGAATGTTCAGCACAGCTGGGGCATTCCCGCCATCTCCAGGGAAATGGAAACTTGACGCGGGAATCATCAATTCCATGTATTTGGGACAAAACAGGGAATGTTTGGACAGCGATTGGACATTCCCACCATCTCCAGGGAAGTGTGGAATATCCAGGGAGTGGCCGCGGTTTGCTCCAGGTTCTGGCGCTGCACGAGGGGATTGGATGTAGGGAAAAGGGGTTTGGAATGGTTTTGGATATTCCTGGCAATCCTTCGCTCCAGGAGCCTCTGGAATGCGGTGGGACAGTCAGGACTGATGTCCCCAGGTGTCCCCACTGGAGGGGACAAGAGGAGCTCTTTCCAGAACTTTCCCATGGATTCTTTCAGGGCAGGTTCTTTACTAGGAATGGGAATTCCCGAAGGAAAATGAATTCCTGAAGGAAAATGAATTCCCGAAGGAAAAGGAATTCCTGCTGAACTGTGGGAACTGAGCTGGATCTGAGGGATTCAGATGTTTTGGGGCAGGATGGGACAAAATCCTTGAGGAACAGCATTAACCATTCCCAGGAATTTTACCCATTCTGGTAAAATTTTACCCATTCCCGGTAAAATCCACCTGGGAGGTGCTGGCTGTTTTTTGGGAAGCACCAGGTGCTCCCAAATCCCAGTGGGAGGAAATTAATTTGATTTTCTGGCAGGAAATGGGATTGAAGGGACGAGCAGCTCCTCCTCTGTGCAAAGCTGGAGTAGGGAATCCAGGAATTAAATAATTCCAGTGTTGGGAATGTGGGAAGGTCATTAATTCTGGATATTATTTAGTAATTTGGAATATTTTTCTGGGTGAAGAATCCCAGTGTTTATTTTTGGGAAAAATCCTGGCAAAAAGAGATCTGTGGCGTTTGGAGCCTCCAAAGGCTCCATCCTGATGGATTTATCCAGCTCTGGAAGGAACATGGGTGAAATCCTGGTGGATTTTCATGGATAAAATCTCCCCTCAGGTGCCTCCAAATTCCTTCACTCCCAATGGAAAATCAGCTCCTTCTCTTCCAGTTTTCCTTGGGAAACAATTCCTTGTAGGATCAGAGGCAAATTCCACCCCGGGAGCCTCCCAGATTCCTTAAAAATTCCAGAACTGAGGTTTTGATTCCTCATATTGTGACCCAAAAAATGCTTTATCCTTGGAAGTGTTGGAAGGGGATGAGGTCACGAGAGAATAACCTGCTGTAAAATTGTTGTTATTATTATTATTATTATTATTATTATTAATTATTATTCCATCTCCTCCTTGCCTTCCTCCATCATTTTCCAGCTGGGAAAAAACAGCTGGAATATCTTTCCTTTGCAGTCCAAAAAACAGAGGAAAACCCCCATTTTCTCCTCCAAACCAATCCGATTTTTGGGTTTTCCCAAAGAATCCCAAAGAGAAAAAGATCCCAAAGAGCAAAACATTCCAAGGAAACACTTCCGCCACAATTCCCACACTTTCATTGGGAATTTTTAGGACTTTTGATTCTCCCCACCCCTTGGAGAAGGAAACCAGCCCCTTTCCCTCCCGTTCCCGTGTCTGTCCTGGAAGTCGCCGCGCTCCGAGTGCTTCCGTATCCCCGCTGCCGCTGAACTTTTTGGGAATCCGCCGCTGTTTTTTGGGAACTCGCTGTCCCCCTGCTCTGTCCCCGCTGTCCCCGAGCCGCTCACGGTGTTCTGTTTGATTGCAGAGAAACCCCATAACGAAACGTCCCTAGGATATTCCCCCGCCATGTACCGCGGTGAGTCCACGCTGGCTTTGGGGGTCCCGGCCTAACCCAGCCCCGCCTAACCCCGCTCACCGACCCGCCTAACCGGCCCCAGTCCCCTCTGCCGGCCCCAAATCTATCCAGGCAAAGATTCCGGGGAAAATCCCAGAAACAAACCCAAAAAACCCCACAAAATTCGTGCGAGGATTGAGAGAGTTAAGCCTGATTTGGGAGATTTGGGGTTTATAGGATCTGAGCACGAGTTAAGCCTGGTTTGGGGTTTATAGGATCTGATACTGAGTTAAGTTTGGTTTGGGAGGTTTGGGGTTTATAGCATCTGAGCCTGAGTTATGCCTGGTTTGGGTTTTATAGGATCTGAGCCTGAGTTAAGTTTGGTTTGGGGTTTATAGGATCTGACACTGAGTTAAGTTTGGTTTGGGGGGTTTGGGGTTTATAGGATCTGAGCCCGAGTTATGCCTGGTTTGGAGTTTATAGGATCTGATCCCAAGTTAAGTCTGGTTTGGGAGGTTTGGGGTTTATAGGACTCGAGCCTGAGTTCAGTTTGGCTGGAGAAGTTTGGGATTTATAGGATCTGACCACAAGTTAAGCCTGGTTTGGGGTTTATAGGATCTGACCACAAGTTAAGTTTGGCTGGGGAAGTTTGGAGTTTATAGGATCTGAGCCTGAGTTAAGCCAGGTTTGGGGTTTATAGAATCTGAGCCAGAGTTAAGTTTGGCTTGGGGGATTTGGGGTTTATAGGATCTGACCCTGCATGGCTGAGTTTTGTCCCTCCTGTCCTGTCCCCGGGAATGTTCAGGATTTAAACATCACACCCCACATTCCCTCTTTCTTTGGCTCCAGAAAGAACATTCCCAGAAGGAGCATCCCTGGGATTTCCAGGAGGGAAAAAGAGGGGAAAAAAGTGGGGGAAGAAGAGGAATATTTGGCTTTTCCTGAAATCCAGGTGCTTTGTGTGCAGAGAGCTTGGACATGTACTGGATGCTTCCATAGGCTCCTTCCTTTTGTCTGGCAGGGAATTCCCTCTGGATCCTGCTCCTGCTGGGAGAAATTCATCCCTAAATCCTAAATTTGTCCGGGCAGGGAATTCCCTCTGGATCCTGCTCCTGCTGGGAGAATCCCATTCCAAATGATCCTTCAGGCACTAAAAAAAGCAGGATGGTGCCCTGGGAATGGCTTGGAATTGTCAGGGATGTGTTGGGATGACCAGGGCGGCTGTGGGGGATTTTAGGGATCCCAGGCAGATGGGGCTGGTTTGGGATCCCAGGGAATTCCAGGAGTGCGACAATCCCCGCTCCCAAATCCAGTGCTGGATTCACCTCCTGCCCTTCCTGCTGCTTTTGGGATCGGGGTTGTGTGGGGTCAGCCCTGGGAATGTCCTGGAGTGAAATCCTGGGAACATTCACTCGTTGGAATGTCCTGGGATGTCCCAGGAATGTCCTGGAGTGAAATCCCTGCTGGAACATTGACTCCCTGGGATGTCCCGGGAATGTCCTGGAGTGAAATCCCAGGAAAATTAACTCCTGGGAATGTCCTGGGATGTCCCAGGAATGTCCTGGAGTGAAATCCCTGCTGGAACATTCACTCCTAGGAATGACCTGGGACATCCCGGGAACGTCCTGGAGTGAAATCCCGGGAACTTTCACTCCCGGGAACGTCCTGGAGTGAAATCCCTGGAAACCAGAGTTTCCTTGTCGCCTGGCCCAGCCCAGGGCGCTGTTCCCATCCCGCGGGGACTTTTGGGGACAAGGGTGGCGTTTGCCAGCTGGGAGCAGGGAGAGCAGGAGTGAAGTGCCAGGCTGGGCGCAGCGGAGGGAATCGGGATGTCGGAATGGGGAATGGGATTGTTGGGAGGATGAGGAACAGTGAAAGCTCCGCAGTGAGATCAGCTTTGGGGGAAGCGCTGCTGGAATGGGCTGGGAAATTGGGAAATAGTTGGGAAATGGCTGGGAAAAGGGATTGGCAGGAAAATCAACTCCGGGGGGAGTTGTGTGAACCTCCTGGGGGAGATGGGACAGGGACAGGGAGAAAGGGAATTCTAGTGGAGAGTTCTCCTGGGTTTCCGGATTTCCCACTGCATGTTTTTGTTCAGGGAAAAGGGATCTTGAGGGTCACTCCGCCAGAAAAATGGGATTTTAGCCACACAATCCCATGGATTTCTGTTCCTCTGTTGGTGCACAGAAGCTTCCAGCTGCTCGTGTCGTAACATTCCCTGGAAAACCTCCCCATTCCAATCCCCTCTCCCACCCCTGTGCAGACCTGAACTCCGTTAATTAACCCATTAATTAACGAGCTGGGGGACAAAACCTCTGACCCTCAGCCCTTTTCCTGGAATTCTCCCTGGAATGAGCTGTCTGGGAATGCTGGAAGCAGGGAGTGTTTGGGATGCGGCGAGGGACGGCAATCCCGAGGATTTGGGATTCTCTGCTGCTCCTCCTCGGGGTGCTGGAAAAGGGCTGGAAAAGCTCCGGAAGGCTGCAGATCCCATTCCCGGGATAATCCCGAGCTTGGGAATGTGGGATCTGCCGGTGTGGATGTGGAGCACGGAGGGTTTGTGGGACATTTATCCCAAATCCCACGGAGAGGGATAACCACGGGAAGTGTCACCTCGGAGCCACAATTCCCTGAATTCCGTGGGCAAACCGGCTGAAATTATCAAGGAAAAATGATCCAAAAAGGATAAACTGGATATTTCTTTAGCAGATATATATTTTTTTTAAAATTTACCAGAAATAAGAACTTGTTTTGTTCCTTTTCCTCTCTTTTCTTTATATATTTTTTCTAATTTTTTTGGCAAACCTGAGGCTGGTTGAGCCTGGCTGAGCAGCTGGGATGAGTTGGGAATGATCTCTTTTTCCCAGTCTGGAAAACAGAGCTGGTGGAGGAATTCCTGATGGGAAAGGGGCAGCTGGCAGCTCCGGGGTGAGAACTGGATATTTCTGGGATGATCCCAAGTCCTTTCTCACAAAGCTTGGGAGCAGAGTAGACTTTTGAGCCGAAATAAAAAGCCCTGGGATGGATTTATTTTTCCGACTTGGATTCATCCAAAGGGATGAGGGAAACCTTGACACTTCCAGCTGGAATTTCCTCTGGTTCTGAGGGAATTTCTGGCTGCTCCCTCTTAGAAATGGAGAAATATTTATAAATTATAAATTATAATTTATTATTTATGATTTATTATTTATTATCTATTATTTCTTCTTTTTGCTTTATTATTTAATATTTATTACTTATAATCCATTAATTATAATTTATTTATCATTTAGTACTTTTTTGATATTTATTTTATTTAATATTTTATTTATTAATAATTTTTTATTATTTAATATTCATTATCTATGACTTATTATTGATTACTGATCAGTGGTGCCATGCTGAGGCAAAAATCCACTTTTTCTCCGTGTTGTGCTTAGGTTCATTAAAGCCGTGAGGGTGCTAATTAATCCCCTTGATTTTTAATTGCCATCATTAACACAGTAAAATCCAGCTTGCTCTGCTGCCTCAGCTCTTCCGGTTATCCCACGGGATCTGGAGTGGGAATAAATCCTGATCAAAGCCGATCTTGGCTGATAAAATAATAAATTCCACTTCCCTGATCTGATGGGAGAATTTCCTGAGCGTGGTGGAGGTTTGGGAGTCACTGGGTTTA
Source organism: Lichenostomus cassidix (assembly GCF_008360975.1). Taxonomy (NCBI): domain Eukaryota; kingdom Metazoa; phylum Chordata; class Aves; order Passeriformes; family Meliphagidae; genus Lichenostomus; species Lichenostomus cassidix. The sequence goes on from NC_139506.1 coordinate 4,438,008, forward strand.
GCTGGGAATGAGATTTTTTCGGGAGCAGGGATGCAAACAGGCGTGGAGAACTTGGCTTTTTGGGATAAAATCGGGATTTTCCTGCCCTGGTAATCAATTAATCCCTAATTGACTAACTGGGAGAGCATGTGGAGCCTGTGGGAGAGGTGGGGTATGGGATCAATTCCAGGGATTCCGTGGATCAACCCATGGAGTTGAGTTTTCCTTCCCGAAGGTGGGAATTCCAGGATCAGCCCCTCCCCTCCCTCTCCTCCTCCTTCCCCTGCTGCAGCTCCGGAGGTTTCCCAAAATTCCCCAAATCCTGCTTGCCTCCCACTCATTGAGCCAAGGAAGTTTTGGGATCCCAAATCCTGTTCCTTCACTGGGATCTCCCCATGGATCACTGTTCCTGTTCCATCCCAACATCCCAACATCCCAACATCCCAATATCCCAATATCTCAATATCCCATATCCCATCCCATTCCATCCCAATATCCCATCCCATCCCATATCCTATCCCATCCCAATATCCCAGTATCCCATCCCAGTATCCCATCCCAATATCCCATCCCATTCCATATCCTATCCCAATATCCCAATATCCCAATATCCCAATATCCCATCCCAATATCCCATCCCATCCCCTTTCCCAATCCCATAACTCCCCTCCCTGCTGCTGCCGCTTTCCCGCCCATCCCATCCCATCCCATCCCGCTTTGTCCTCGCTGATCCAGATCTAGGTCAACCATCCCTCTCATTAATGGAATTTTTTCCGTGAATAATTAATTCTCCCTGCTCGTGGATCCGTAGGGAGCTGTCTCGTGTCTTTCCCTTTGCTTTTTCCCCGCTAAACTTCCCTTTCCAGCCCTAAATGGGTCATTTTGGGGGCTGAGCTGTTCCTTTCCAAGGGGAACTGTCCTTCCAGGCCTCCTGGAAGGCTGGAAAACCTCCTTGGTGCTGCTGGAGCCCCGGGAATTCTCCGTATCCCGGAGATCTCAGTGGAAAAGCAGCTCAGGGGCTGAACAAACCCTTCCCGTGCCCTTTTGTCCTTTTGTTCTCCACTGCGCGTTACATCCATCGATATTTCCCGATTCCATCTGATTCCAGCCCGTTTTCCAGAGGCAGGGAGGGCAGGAAAAGCAGGAGCTGATGGAATGTGAGCAATCCCTGTGGCTCTGCTGCTCCTTCCCCTCCCTTCCTGCCCAACTTCCTCTCTCTCCCCTTTTATTTCCCAATCCCAAATCCATCCTCTCCTTTCCAGGCGCGTTCCCGGGTGAGTTCAGAATCCCGGGATGGCCAGGGAGGTGACTCTTTCCACGGATCCCCACCATCCAAGGAGACTTTAAAAACCCCCACGTTTTCTTTTTCTCTATTTTTGTTTTGTTTTTGGTTTTTTGTTTTTCCTTCTCTCCCGCTGATTCCAGCCCGAGGGATCCCGGAGACGACTCCCAGCTTCATGTATCCCTACGGAACTTCCAGCAGCCACATGGTGCTCCGGGGGATGGATCTCCTGCTGGAATGCATCGCCTCCGGAGTGTACGTACCACGGGGAGGGCGATCCCCGGGAATTCCCGGAGAGAATTGGGATCTGGGCGTGGAATCAGGACATGGAATTACCCACGGATTGGGAAAAAGGGATCATTCCCACCTTTTTGATTGTTAACGATGTTCCCATGACCTGGTTGATGAGCAAACGGAAGCGCTGAGGTTTCCGGGTGTTTTCAGATCTTTGTCCGAGGATAATTCCCCATGGATTTATCCTAAAGTTTGGGAATTTCCAGGGAAACCCTCACCACACTGTGGGAGAGGACATTTGTGCCTCCAGAAGTGTCCTGGTGGGATGGTCCTGCCCACACCATGGTCAGGGATGAGCTTTGAGGTCCCTTCCACCCCAAACCATTCCAGAACTCCATGATCCTGCATTCCCAGGAAAACCAGGAAGAGAACACCACTCCGGATGAGCTGAGAATGCTCAGGACCATGATTTAGGGGTGGTGCTGGAAAGGGGGGTTTTCCCTCACTTTTCCGAGGTGAGGGAATTATTCCCAAGGAAAGGGTGGTTATTCCTAAACAACAGGAGAATTCCCGATGTCCTGTCTTGCAAGGGAGACAGAAGCTTTATGAGTTTCTGCAGTTAGCCAGGCTTTAGGGTAGCTAGCTCCCCAAGACTTAGTCCCGTTCGCAAGGATCTTTGATATTTGGTCGATTGGTCTAAAAATACCATTTATTAGATGCAGAAAATAACAAACATACAAACATAGAACAGATTGACACACATAGGCACGCAATGAATGCATAATTGCAACACTATAATAGCTAAAAATGCAATTATGGGGTAAAAGCTTGCTTGAACTATAAAAATAGCTCCAAAAATGCAAGTTAAGAAATGCTTACTTGAACTATAATGCATGTTAAGAAAGGTACCTATAAATTAGCCGGAATAGTACAATTTAGGAAACCAATGATCTTACCAAATCCGATTTTGGAGCTGGAATCCGTTAGACTTCCTCACTCAATTCCACGAGAAGTAACCACAGGGCTGCGTCCAACCCTGGGGAGAAGACTTTCCCTCACGCTCCAATGTCCATGTAGAAAACCTTCTACCTTTCCGAGATTTCGTGGTGTTTTTGTGGGGAAAAGAGTGTGGATTTGCTGTCACTTAAAAATTCTTCACATTCTCTAAGTGTCTCACCTTGACTTCCAGGCGCCAGGATAGATAGCTAGGATTAAGTTTATCAACTTAATCTGAGCCATCAATCTCCAGCTAGCGATCAGGGAGAGTTAATGCAAGTTAAGAATGCAAGTTAAGAAATGCTTACTTGAACTATAATGCATGTTAAGAAAGGTACCTATAAATTAGCCGGAATAGTACAATTTAGGAAACCAATGATCTTACCAAATCCGATTTTGGAGCTGGAATACGTTAGACTTCCTCACTCAATCCCACGAGAAGTAACCACAGGGCTGCGTCCAGACCCTGGGGAGAAGACTTTCCCTCACGCTCCAATGTCCATGTAGAAAACCTTCTACCTTTCCGAGATTTCGTGGTGTCTTTATAGGGAAAAGAGTGTGGATTTGAGGTAACTTAAAAATTCTTCACATTCTCTCAGTGTCTCACCTTGACTTCCAGGCGCCAGGATAGATAGATAGCTAAGATTAAGTTTATCAGCTTAATCTGAGGCATTCATCTCCAGCTAGCGATCAGGGAGAGAGAGAGAAGGGCAAGGGGGGAAACGTCCTGCCACATGTCCTCCCCTCTCCCCAGACCGACGCCGGTCATCAACTGGCACAAGAAAGGCGGCGACCTGCCGGCGCACAAGAAGAAGCTGGAGAACTTCAACAAGACGCTGCGCATCGCCAACGTGTCCGAGGAGGACTCCGGGGAGTACGTGTGCCTGGCCTCCAACAAGATGGGCATCATCCGCCACACGATCTCGGTGAGAGTGAAGGGTACGTCGCCTTTACCTTCCCTCTTCGGGAGCTGCCCGCCTGGGAGTTCATGGAATTCATGGAATGCTGGGGAGGGATCTTCATGGGATGCTGGGAGGGATGGCGGGGGATCGCCCTGGGGGTGGGGATGGGCTGGAGCCGTGTTCTTCAGGGATTCGTGGAATTGTTTGGGTTGGAAGGGAGGCTGAAGTTCGTCCAGTCCCATGGGCAGGGAAAACTTCCATGACCCCAGGTTGCTCCAAGCCTTGTCCAACTTGGATTTGGGCACTCCCAGGGATTGGGCAGCCATGGGTTCTCTGGGAATTCCATCCCAGTCCCTCCCCACCCTCACAGGGAGGAATTCCTTCCCAATATCCCATCTAAAGAAGATCCCGAATCTGCCTCTTTTCATTTTAAACCTTCTTCATTTTAAACCTTCTTCATTTTAAACCTTTAAATTCCTTCCCAATATCCCATCTAAACTCTCCCATTTTAGTTTCAAATCTTTCAAATCTTTAGTTTCAAAGTTCCCCCTTTCTTATCACCATATCCTCACATAAAACTCTTCCTCCCTGTTTTTCCCAAGCCCCCTTTTCCCTGCAGAAATTTTCCATCAGTTTTCCTCTCTGCTGTTCGCTGCTCTGAGGGAAAGCACAGAGCAGGAATCCACTGCTGTGAATCCAAACCATTCCTTCCCAATATCCCATCTAAATCTTCCCTTTTCCCATTATAAATCTTATCCCAGCTGCCCCAAAAGCAGATGGGGTTTCTCTGATAGGAATGAGGGTGGTTTTGTATGGAGAGGGAATAGGATTTCCCCACCTTCACCACATCCTGGGAAATCCTCTCCATGTTTCCATCGTTTTCCTCCCCCAGGGAGTGTTAGAGGGGCATTTTGGGGGTGGTGCCGCTGTCCCTGTGTCACTGGGGTCGGGATGTTTTTTTCCAGCTGCTCCCTACTGGCTGGATGAGCCGGAGAACCTGATCCTGTCTCCCGGCGAGGACGGCAGGCTGGTGTGCCGGGCTAACGGGAATCCCAAACCCACCATCCAGTGGCTGGTGAACGGGGAGCCCATCGAGGGTGAGTGAGGGGCAGGGTCAAAAATCCCACCAAAATCCCAGCCCAAATCCCACCAAAACTCCAGCAGAGGATCTCATGGCAGAGCACATACCAGAATTTGCTTCCTTCTCCAAAATCCCAGCCAAAATCCCACAAAATTCCAGCAGAGGATCTTGTGGCTGAGCACAAACCAGAGTTTGCTTCCTTCACCAAAATCCCAGCCCAAATCCCACCAAAATCCCAGCCCAAATCCCACCAAAATCCCAGCCCAAATCCCACCAAAATTCCAGCAGAGGATCTTGTGACTGAGCACAAACCAGAGCTGCCTCCTTCACCAAAATCCCAGCCAAGGATCTCATGGCTGAGCATGAGCCAGAGCTGCCCCCTTCTCCAAAATCCCACCAAAATTCCAGCCAAGGATCTCATGGCTTAGCATGAGCCAGAGTTTGCTTCCTTTTCCAAAATCCCAGCCCAAATCCCACCAAAATTCCAGCAGAGGACCTCATTGCTGAGCATGAGCCAGAGTTTGCTTCCTTCTCCAAAATCCCACCAAAAATTCCAGCCCAAATCCCAGCCAGGGATCTCATGGCTGAGCACAAGCCAGAGCTGCCTCTTTCTCCAAAATCCCACCAAAATCCCAACCAATGATCTCACGTCTGAGCACAAACCAGAACTGCTGGTCAGAAATAGAATTGAAGAAGCTCTCCCCATTTTTTTTTTTCGCAGCGGCTCCGCCCAACCCGAGCCGGGAGGTGGCCGGGGACACCATCGTGTTCCGTGACACGCAGATCGGCAGCAGCGCCGTCTATCAGTGCAACGCCTCCAACGAGCACGGCTACCTGCTGGCCAACGCCTTCGTCAGCGTGCTGGGTGAGTCCTGACAGCGCCCAAACCTCGGAATTCCGCGGAATCCCGGGATGGGTCAGATGGAAAAGGAGCTGAAAGTTCGTCTCGAAGCTCATCTCAAATAATGTGGTTTGGGTGTGAGGCGGTGTTGGGTTACGGGTTGGGATTGATGATCCTAAAGGTCTTTTCCAACCTTTTTCCAGCCTGGTTGGTTCTGGGATTCATCTAAAATTCCATCCCTTTGCCGTGGGTGGGAGATGGAACCTTCCATGATCCCAGGGTGCTCCAAGCCTTGTCCAGCCTGGCCTTGGGCACTTTCAGGGATCCAGGGGCAGCCACAGCTTCTCTGGGAATTCCATCCCAGCCCGTCCTCACCTTCCTATGGAAGAATTCCTTCCCAATATCCCATATAAATTCTCCTATTTTAATTTAAATCCATTCCCCCTCGTGGCAACATAAAACTCATTCTCCCTGTTTTCTCCAAACCCCCTTTTCCCTGCAGAAATTTTCCATGTTTTTTCCCTGATTTTGCTGTTTGCTGCTCTGAGGGAAAAAGGGAAAAAGGCTCCAAAAGCTCCCAGGCTTTGGAAGAGGAATCCATTCCCGTGGATTCCAACCAGGCTGAGCAAATCCTGGGATGTGAGTCATGGAAGGAGAGGGAAAGGAAAATCTCTACTAGGTTTTGAAAGCATCAGCGGGAAAATAAAACAAACAAACAAAAAAAAAACTGAGAGAAGGGTGGAAAGGAGCAGCAAAATCCATTTTTCCTCCCCCTCCATGGCTGGAATTCTGTCCCTTGGCAGATGTTTCCCCGCGAATCCTGGCGCCCAGGAACCAGGTGATCCGAGTGATCCAGAACAACCACACCCGCCTGGACTGTCCCTTTTTCGGCTCCCCCATCCCCACCCTGCGCTGGTAAGACCCGCAGCCCGTCCCGCTGCATCCCCAGGGGTGGGAAAAGTTGGGTTTTCCCGCTTTTCCCTTCCCTTCCAACAGCACTTTGTGGTGTTGGGAGGTTTAAGAACGGCCAGGGGAACATGCTGGATGGAGGGAACTACAAAGCCCACGAGAACGGGAGCTTGGAGATGTTCATGGCTCGGAAGGAGGACCAGGGGATCTACACCTGCGTGGCCACCAACATCCTGGGCAAGATGGAGGCCCAGGTGCGCCTGGAGGTCAAAGGTAGGAGCAAAGAAATCTTGGGTTTTCTGTGAGATTCGGCAGAAGTAGCTGAGGTCAAAATGTTGGGTTTTCCGGGGGTTTTCGGGAGAAATAGTTGAGGTCAAAATATTGGATTTTCTGGAAGTTTTCAGCAGAGATATTTGAAGTCAAAATCTTGGATCTTCTGGAATTTGCAGCAGAAATAGTTGAAGTTAAAATCTTGGATTTTTGGGAAGCTGCAGCAGAAGTAGTTGAGATCAAAATATTGGATTTTCTGGAAGTTTTCAGGAGAAATAGCTGAGGTTAAAATCTTGGATTTTCTGGGAGTTTTCAGGAGAAATAGTTGAAGTTAAAATCTTGGATTTTTGGGAATTTTCAGCAGAAGTAGTTGAGGTCAAAATATTGGATTTTCTGGGAGTTTTCAGGAGAAATAGTTAAGGTCAAAATATTGGATTTTCTGGGAGCTTCAGCAGAAATAGTTGAAGTTAAAATCTTGGATCTTCTGGAATTTTCAGCAGAAATAGCTGAGGTCAAAATCTTGGATCTTCTGGAATTTTCAGCAGAAATAATTGAAGTTAAAATCTTGGATTTTTGGGAAGCTGCAGCAGAAGTAGTTGAGGTCAAAATCTTGGATTTTCTGGCAGTTTTCAGCAGAAACATCTGAGGTTAAAATCTTGGATTTTCTGGAAGTTTTCAGGAGAAATAGCTGAAGTTAAAATCTTGGATCTTCTGGAGTTTGCACCAGAAACAGTTGAGGTCAAAATATTGAATTTTCTGGAAGTTTCCAGGAGAAACAGTTGAGGTTAAAATCTTGGATCTTCTGGAACTATTTGTGACCTCGTGGAGACCCCACCAGGGTTATGAGGATACCTGAGAAATTTGGGACATGTTCCTTGACCCCACACAGACCCCACCAGGGTTATGAGGGAACCCAATGATTTTGGGATGTGATCTTTGACCCCATACAAACCCCACAAGGGTTGTGGGGGACCTGAGGAGTTTGGGACATGATCCTTGACCCCACACAGACCCCACCAGGGTTATGAGGGAACCTGAGAAATTTGGGACATAATCCTTGACCCCATACAAACCCCACAAGGGTTGTGGGGGACCTGAGGAGTTTGGGACACAATCCTTGACCCACCAGGGTTATGAGGGAACCTGAGGAATCTGGGACATGATCTCTGACCCCATACAAACCCCACAAGGGTTGCAGGGAACCTGATGATTTTGGGACATGATCCCTGACCCCACCCAGACCCCACCCAGATCACGAGTGGTCCTGAGGCTTTAGGGCCGTGTCCCCTTTCTTTGTGACCCCACAGACCCCACGCGGATCGTGAGAGGCCCCGAGGACCAGGTGGTCAAGAGGGGCACCATGCCCAGGCTGCACTGCCGGGTCAAGCACGACCCCACGCTGCGGCTGACCGTCAACTGGCTCAAGGACGACGCCCCGCTGTACCTGGGGAACAGGTCAGTGCCCCGAAATTCCGTGGGTTCCTCTCCCGGGGTTGTTGGGTTTTTAATGGAATCCCGGCGTTGCTGGGTTTTTAACGGAAAAAAATATTTTTAACAGGAAAAAAAAAATTATTCCAGGGATGAATACTGAGTTCTCACCTCAGCAAGATTTGATGTTCTTGATGTTTTTAATCTCGCCAGCTCCTTCAACAATTACAGCTGATTTATCAGTAAATCCAGACTTCCCTGCAGGTTTTATTCCAGGATATTTCAGGACACCTTGATAAAACCTTGGAGCCCCAAAATTAATATTCCTCAGCCGCGGCTGGCGCGGCTTTAATTTCCTTTCCGTACCTGACTCTCCTTGCTTGGGAAGCAAGATCTGATCTCAGGGCACGAGGTTGGGGTTGGCTGCTGTCCCAAAATGTGATTATTCCCCGGATACACCCCAGGGCACGCGATTCCTTAGGAAATGAGCTTTTCCCAGAATAAAAATGAGCTTCCCCAGCTGATAAAACCTCCAGCCCGCAGATGTTCTCCGTTCCCAGTTGGTTTTCCGGCTGGATTTTGTCAGGGATCGCCCAACCCTCTGCCGGGGCAGAGTTTTGGGATGTTGTTTTCCCGAAGGATGAAGAAGGAAGAGGATGGTCTGACGATCTACGGCGTGATGGAGAAGGACCAGGGCGACTACACGTGTGTGGCCAGCACGGAGCTGGACAAGGACTCGGCCAAAGCCTATCTCACCGTGCTGGGTAAAGCCCTCCTGACCCCACAGGACCCAACTGTCCCCTCCTGGGACGATTTCTGACCCCACAGGACCAAATTGTCTCCTTCTGGGATGATTCCTGACCCCACAGGACCCAACTGTCCCCTCCTGGGACGATTCCTGACCCCACAGGACCCAACTGTCCCCTCCTGGGATGATTCCTGACCCCACAGGACCCAATTGTCCTCCTCTGGGACGATTCCTGACCCCACAGGACCCAATTGTCTCCCCCTGGGATGATTCCTGACCCCACAGGACCCAACTGTCCCCTCCTGGGATGATTCCTGACCGCACAGAACCCAACTGTCCCCTCCTGGGACAATTCCTGACCCCACAGGACCCAACTGTCCCCTCCTGGGATGATTCCTGACCCCACAGGACCCAACTGTCCCCTCCTGGGATGATTCCTGACCGCACAGAACCCAACTGTCCCCTCCTAGGACAATTCCTGACCCCACAGGACCCCCTAACCCCAAGGAAAAGGGGATCCAGGCTTTGGGATTGTCCCCTGGATGCTCAGGGAGGTGCTGGCAGAGCAAGGGTTCCGTTGTCAGGAAGTGACATTGAATTGGTGTCCGAAAATATGGAATTTGAGAGCAGAAAATAGGAAAGTGTTGTGATTGCACGCAGCCCAAAATATCCCCAGGGGGATGTTGGAGCTCCAAGAGAACAGTCCTAAATCTGGGGGTGAATTTAGTGGGATTTTGGGGTGCTGAGCAGTGGGATTGGGGTGGACCCTGCGTGTCCCCTTTGCGGTGAGGGAAGGACAAACCTCACCCCATTCCCCATTTCTGCCACCGCACAAACCCCAAATCCTGCTTGGCCAACAGGGATTGATCCTCCCCTGGCCACCTCCCATTCCCAGGAACACCACAACCCGGAATCCCAAATCCCAAATAACCCCCCGAACTAGATTTCCTCCCCCCTAATGGCTCATTAACCCCACACCAGGCTGATATTTCCCTCCAAGGACATCTTTAGGGTCAGGATATTCCCGCTCTGCTTCCCAAACCGGACCCATTCCCGCTGAAATCCCAAAATTTACATTTGCCAGGTGCTCCTTTGGCCACCCAAGCTTAAACTAACCTGGTTAACCAGCACTGTCTTACCTTGCAGCCGTCCCTGCTAACCGGTTGAGAGATTTACCCAAAGGTAAAAGGATTTCCCACTAATTCCTCACCTTTTCCTTTCGTTTTTTTCCGCCTTGGTTTTGGTTTCCGTCGCCGGTGACTGCGAGAGGAAAGGGTAGCAGCTGGAAAAATTGGGAGTTGGTGATTCCAAGTTTTGGGGAGTTGGTGATTCCAGGTTGTCCTTGGTGGAGATGATTTTTCTAAGACCTGTCCAAGTTGTCCTTGAAGGAACTCATTTTTCCAAGTCCTGTCCGAATTGTCCTTGAAAAAGCTGATTTTTCCAAGTTCTACCCAATTTGTCTTTGGTGGAGATGATTTTTCCAACTCCTGTCCAAATTGTCCTTGAAAAAGCTGATTTTTTTCAAAGTCCTGTCCAAATTGTCCTTGAAAAAGCTGATTTTTCCAAGTCCTGCCCAAATTGTCCTTGGTGGAGATAATTTTTCCAACTGCTGTCCAAATTGTCCTTGAAAAAGCTGATTTTTTTCCAAGTCCTGTCCAAATTTTCCTTGAAGGAACTCATTTTTCCAAGTCCTGCCCAATTTGTCCTTGAAAACCCATCCAGATGGGTGGAAAGGTCCCGTGCCACCACATTTTGTGTCCCAACTTTGTGGCATTTCCCGAGTGCAGGAATAGCTTTGCCTGCACTTGAAAATCCCCATGGGGGGAAAAAAAACCCCAAACCCATGTGGAATTCCTTAATTTTTACCTGGAATTTATTCCTTTTATCGCACAAGCTGCTCCTTGTGACCAAATTTTAAAAAACCCCAGGGGATTTCTAACAAATCCATGTCATTTTTTTGGTGTAAAGTCACGAATTCCCCTAAAACTGCACCTGGTGCTTCCCTTGCCAGTTTTTCTGAGGAAAACAGGATTTTTTCTGGTGAAAACAGGATTTTTTCTGGGAAAAGCAGGATTTTTTCTGGGAAAAGCAGGTTTTTTTTCTGGGAAAAGCAGGTTTTTTTCTGGGAAAGGCAGGATTTTTCTGGGAAAGGCGCAACATTTCCAGGCAAGGCACTGTCTGAAATGACCACATTTATATTTTTAAAACCTTCTCCAGTCCCACAAAGAGCCTCAGGACGTGGATCGTGCCCTGGAGCACATCCCGCCAGGGGCTGGGAGAGGTGGTGGGAACTGGGACTCGTTCCTGGGACAATTCCTGGGACAATTCCAGCCTCACTGATCCCATTCCAACAGAACGACCCGACCGGCCGCGGGACTTGGAGCTGTCGGACCTGGCTGAGAGGAGCGTGAAGCTGACGTGGATCCCCGGCGATGACAACAACAGCCCCATCACGGGTCTGTCCCAAAATCCCCATCCCCAAAATCCCTGTCCCCAGAACACCTGTCCCCAAAATCCCCGTCCCCAAAATCCCCATCCCCAAAATCCCTTTCTCCCCAAAATCCTCGTCCCCTAAGTCCCCATTTCCAAAATCCCATCTCCAAAATACCTTTCTCCCCAAAATCCCAATCCCCAAAATCCCCACCCCCAAAGTCTCCGTTTCCAAAATCCCCACCCCCAAAATCCCTGTCCCCAAAATCCCTTCCTTCCCAGCCAGGGAAAATCAAATCAAACCCCATCCCACCCTTCTCCCACCTGTCCCCAGACTACATCGCTCAGTTCGAGGAGGATCTCCAAAATCCCCACCTCCAAAATCCCATCCCCAAAATCCCATCCCCAAAATCCCTTTCTCCCCAAAATCCCCATCCCCAAAATCTCCATCCCCAAAATCCCCATCCCCAAAATCTCCACCTCCAAAAATCTCTGTCCCCAAAATCTCTATCCCCAAAATCCCCATCCCCAAAATCCCCGTTCCCAAAATCCCTTCCTTCCCAGCCAAGGAAAATCAAATCAAATCCCATCCCATCCTTCTCCCACCTCTCCCCAGACTACATCATGCAGTTCGAGGAGGATCTCCAAAATCCCCATCTCCAAAAATCTCTATCTCCAAAATCCCCATCTCCAAAAATCTCTATCCCCAAAATCCCCATCTCCAAAAATCTCTATCCCCAAAATCCCCATCTCCAAAAATCTCTATCCCCAAAATCCCCATCTCCAAAAATCTCTATCCCCAAAATCCCCATCCCAAAAAATCTCTATCCCCAAAATCCCTGTTCCCAAAATCCCCACTCCCAAAATCCCCGTCCCCAAAATCCCTTCCTTCCCATCCAGGGAAAATCAAACCAAACCCCATCCCATCCTTCTCCCACCTGTCCCCAGACTACATCGTGCAGTTCGAGGAGGATCGCTTCCAGCCGGGGGTGTGGCACAACCACTCCCGGTATCCCGGCAGCGTCAACACGGCCCTGCTGAGCCTCTCGCCCTACGTTAATTACCAATTCCGCGTCATCGCCGTTAACGACGTGGGCAGCAGCGTGCCCAGCCTGCCCTCCGAGCGCTACCAGACCAACGGGGCACGTGAGTTTGTCCGGGTTTTTGTGTCTTTGGAGTGCAGCAATTTCCGTGGGGAATTCTTCCCTCCATCCCAAAAATAGGTTTACACAATAGGGCACATGAGTGATTTTTTTTGCGGTCTTTCTATCCTTGGAATCCACCATTCTTTGTGGGGAATTCTTCCCTCCATCCCAGAAACAGGTTTACCCAATGGGGCATGTGAGTTTTTCCCGGTTTTTTTGTCCTTGGAATGCGCCAATCTCCGTGGGGAATTCTTCCCTCCATCCCACAAACACGTTTACCCAGTGGGGCATGTGAATTTTTCCTGGTTTTTTTGTCCTTGGAATGCACCAATTTCTGTGGGGAATTCTTCCCTCCATCCCAAAAATAGGTTTACCCAATAGGGCACATGAATGATTTTTTTTTGCAGTCTTTTTATCCTTGGAATCCACCATTCTTTGTGGGGAATTCTTCCCTCCATCCCACAAACACGTTTACCCAATGGGGCATGTGAATTTTTCCCATTTTTTTGTCCTTGGAATGCACTGCTTTCCGTGGGGAATTCTTCTCTCCATCCCAAAAATAGGTTTACCCAATAGGGCACATGAATGATTTTTTTTGCGGTTTTTTATCCTTGGAATCCACCATTTTTGTGGGGAATTCTTCCCTCCATCCCAGAAACAGGTTTACCCAATGGGGCATGTGAGTTTTTCCTGGTTTTTTTGTCCTTGGAATGTTCCAATTTCCGTGGGAATTCTTCCCTCCATCCCAGGAATAAGTTTACCCAATATGGGACATGAATGATTTTTTCCCAGTCTTTCTATCCTTGGAATCCACCATTCTTTGTGGGGAATTCTTCCCTCCGTCCCAGAAACAGGTTTACCCAATGGGGCATGTGAATTTTTCCCATTTTTTTGTCCTTGGAATGCACTGCTTTTCATGGGGAATTCTTCCCTCCATCCCAAAAATAGGTTTACCCAATAGGGCACATGAGTGATTTTTTTTTTCGCGGTCTTTCTATCCTTGGAATCCACCATACTCCACAGGGAATTCTTCCCTCCATCCCAGAAACAGGTTTACCCAATGGGGCATGTGAGTTTTTCCAGGATTTTTTGTCCTTGGAATGTTCCAATTTCCGTGGGGAATTCTTCCCTCCATCCCAGGAATAAGTTTACCCAATATGGGACATGAATGATTTTTTTTTTTCGGTCTTTCTATCCTTGGAATCCACCATTCTTTGTGGGGAATTCTTCCCTCCATCCCAGAAACAGGTTTACCCAACGGGGCATGTGAATTTTTCCCATTTTTTTGGTCCTTGGAATGCACTGCTTTCCATGGGGAATTCTTCCTCCATCCCAGGAATAGGTTTACCCAATGAGAGCTGAATTATTTTTTCCCAGTGTTTTTATCCTTGGAATACACTGCTCTGTGTGGGGAATTCTTCCATCCATCCCAAGAATAGGTTTACCCAATGGGGCAGGTGAGTGAGTTTTTCCCCAGTCTTTTTTTCCTTGGAATTGACCACTCACCACGAGGAATTTTTCCCTCCATCTTAAAAATAGGTTTACCCAATATGGCACATGAATGATTTTTTTCCCGTCTTTTTGTCCTTGGAATCCACCGCTCTCCATGGGGAATTCTTCCCTCCATCCCAAAAATAGATTTACCCAATAGGGAACACGAATTATGTTTTTTCCCAGTCTTTTTATCCTTGGAATCCATCCCTCTCCATGGGGAATTTTTCCCCCCATCCCAAAAATAGGTTTACCCAATGAGACATGTGAATGATTTTTTCCCAGTCTTTTTATCCTTGGAATCCACCACTTTCTGTGGGGAACTCTTTTCTCAATCCCAAAAATAGGTTTACCTTATGGGACACGTGAGTGAATTTTTCCCACTCTTTTTGTCCTTGGAATTGACCACTCACCACGTGGAATTTTTCCCTCCATCCTAAAGACAGATTTACCCAAAAGTGCACATGAATGATTTTTTCCCATCTTTTTATCCTTGGAATCCACCATACTCCACAGGAAATTCCTCCCTCCATCCTTAAAAATAGATTTACCCAACGGGGCACATGAGTTTTCCCAATCTTTTTGCCTGGAAATCTTCCATTCCAAGAGATTTTTGCAGGGACTCTTCCATTCCAGGGATATTTTTGCTGGGAATATTCCATTCCAGGGAGACTTTTGCTGGGAATCCTCCATTCCAGGGAGATTTTTTCAGAGAATCTTCTATTCCAGGGAGATTTTTGCTGGGAAACTTCCATTCCATGGAGATTTTTGCTGGGAAACTTCCATTCTAGGGAGATTTTTGCAGAGAATATTCCATTCCAGGGATATTTTTCAGGAAATCTTCCATTCCAGGGATATTTTTCCAGGAAATCTTCCATTCCAGGGAGATATTTGCAGGAAATCTTCCATTCCAGGGATATTTTTTCAGGAAATATTCCATTCCAGGGAGATTTTTGCAGGAAATCTTCCATTCTAAGAGATTTTTGCAGGAAATCTTCCATTCCAGGGACATTTTGCAGGAAATCTTCCATTCCAGGGATATTTTTGCAGGAAATCTTCCATTCCAGGGATATTTTTGCAGGATCTGCTGGCATCTAGTGTTGGCTCCCGACAGTGCCCGACACATCTCGGGCTCGGAGCGACAAACTCTGCCCCTGGATCTCCTCCACAATGGGTTCCTTTCAAGGATTTAGGACATTCCTGGGGGAACAAAAAAGAGCCTCCTAAATAAATAAATGGCCTGATTTTCCAGAGGACTGAGAGTCTCGTGTCCCATTAACCTGAATGGGAACTTCTGGAAAATTCAGGCCATTGACTTGTGTCTCGGAAGGACTTTTGGCTTGTGGGGTTTTAACCCCTCAGCGGTTGTGCTTTGACATTGAAAAATTCATTTTTTTTTAATTTATTGGGGGTTTTATCATTTATTTCAGGTCCTGAGATAAACCCGACAGGAGTTCAAGGTGCTGGGACCCAAAAGAACAACATGGAGATAACGTGGACTGTGAGTTCTCCTCGGGTGGATTTTGGGATGGAATCCTTCCCTGAGAGGGTGGGGAGTGGCTGGGATGGAATTCCCAGAAAATCCGTGGCTGCTCCATCCCTGGAATTGTCCAAGGGCAGGTTGGATGGGATTTGGAGCAACCTGGGATTGGGGAATTTTTCCATGGCCATGGCAGGGATGGGATTGGGATGGGATATGGGATGGGATGGAATGGGAAAATGAGATGGGATGGGATATGGGATGGGATGGAATGGGAAAATGAGATGGGATGGGATATGGGATGGGATATGGGATGGGATTGGGATGGGATGGGATATGGGATGGGATTGGGATGGGATGGGATATGGGATGGGATATGGGATGGGATGGGATATGGGATGGGATATGGGATGGGATATGGGATGGGATGGATGGGATTGGGATGGGATATTGGGATTTAAGCTCCTTCCCAACCCAAACCATTCCACGATTCTGTGATGAAATAAAAATCAGGAGACACCAGAAAGGCCATTTTTAGTGCCAAGAAGGTCTGTGATGAAAAGAATAATTAGAATAATTAGGATCAGAGGATTCAGGGTGCAGCTCCTGCTTTGCTCCCTGCACCAGCAGGTGTCAGCCACAGATCAGGGATGAGCTGTGGGGAAGGCTGGAATAGCAGAGGGAATGGAGATTGGAATATTGGAAACATATAAAGGCTACGGAAAATACATATAGATTTTATAAAATATATATAATATATCAAAATGAAAAAGGGAAAAACCATCAGGCATGATTTTTCCTCTCACTTTCCCTTCTTGGTTCTCCTCCACCAAAGCCTCTGAACACCATGCAGGCATGTAGGTTAAGGGTACAAATAACATATAAAGGCTATATAAAATATATAAAAAAGAAAAAGGAAAAAACCATCAGGCATGATTTTTCTTCTCAATTCCTTTTCTCCTCCGTTTCGCTCCTTTCCCCAAAGCTTCTGAACACCATCCAGGCGAGTAGGTTAAGGTTATGAAAAACATATAAACGGGCATATAAAATATATAAGAAAGAAAAAGGAAAAAAACATCAGGCATGATTTCCTTCTCACTTTCCCTTCTCGGTTTCCCTCCATAAAGCCCCTGAACACCACACAGGCATGTAGGTTAAGGGCACAGAAAACATATAAAAGCCTATATAAAATACATAAAAAAGGAAAAGGAAAAAACCATCAGGCGTGATTTCTCTTCTCACTTTCCCTTCCCAGTTTCCCTCCATGAAGCCTCTGAACGCCACGCAGGTGTGTAGGTTAAGGGCACAGAAAAAGAAAAAATTATATAAAATATGTAAAAAAGAAAAATCAGGCATGATTTCTCTTCTCACTTCCTTTTCTCAATTTCACTCTTTTCCCCGAAGCCTCTGAACACCATCCAGGCGAGTAGGTTAAGGGTACAGAAAACATATAAAAGCCTATATAAAATACGTAAAAATGAAAACGGAAAACACCATCAGGCATGATTTCTCTTCTCACTCTCCCCTCTCGGTTTCCCCCCGCGAAGCCCCTGAACGCCACGCAGGCCTTCGGGCCCAACCTGCGCTACATCGTGCGCTGGCGGCGGCGGGAGCCGCGCGGCAGCTGGTACAACGAGACGGTGCGCGGGGCGCGGCACGTGGTGTGGAACACGCCCATCTTCGTGCCCTACGAGATCAAGGTGCAGGCGGAGAACGACTTTGGGAGAGCCCCAGAGCCGGATACGTACATCGGATATTCCGGGGAGGATTGTGAGTGTTGGCGTGGAGGGAGGGAGGGGAGGGATGGGGGTGTTGTAGGGTGTGGGTGGTGTGGGGTTTGGGGTGAAAATTGGGGTTTGGGTTGGACAAGGATTGGAGGAGATGGACAGTGGAAGGTGTCTTTATCCATGGTCACCTTGGCTGTGGGAAATGTCCTTATCCATGGTCACCTTGGCTGTGGGAAATGTCCTCATCCATGGTCACCTTGGCTGTGGGAAATGTCCTTATCCATGGTCACCTTGGCTGTGGGAAATGTCCTTATCCATGGTCACCTTGGCTGTGGGAAATGTCCTTATCCATGGTCACCTTGGCTGTGGAAAATGTCCTTATCCATGGCCAGCTGGGTCATGGAAAATGTCCTTATCCATGGCCAGCTGGGTCATGGAAAATGTCCTTATCCATGGCCAGCTGGGTCATGGAAAATGTCCTTGTCCATGGCCACGTGGGACAGTAGAAGGTGTCCCTGTCTGTGGCCACCTAGGCTCTTGATGGTGTCCTTATCCATGGTCACCTTGGCTGTGGAAAATGTCCCTGTCCATGGTCACTTTGGACAGTGGAAGGTGTCCCTGTCAGGGCCACCTGGGCTGTGGAAATTGTCCTTATCCGTGGCTACCTGGCTATGGAAAATAGGGACATATGGAAAATGTCACTGTCCAGGGCAATCTGGGTTGTGGAAAATGTTCTTATCGTGGCCACCTGGGCTGTGGAAGTGTCCTTATCCGTGGCCACCTGGGATATGGAAAATGTCCCTATCATGGCCACTTTGGACAGCGGAAGATGTCCCTATCATGGCCACCTGGGTATGGAAAATGTCCTTATCCATGGCCACCTGGGCTATAGAAGGTCTCCCTGTCCTTTCCCTCTCGGGATCACTGGGATCACATCCTGTGCTTGTAACTTCTGAGACTCCTGACTTCCATCATCCCAATCCCGCTGGGATAACGGGGTTTGCTGCCAGCTGCTGGATTTTCAAAGGAATTCCTGTGATTTTGGGGTGTCAGGGGTGTCCTGGCGGTGGGACTTTGGGATTTTCGGGAAGGAAGGTGGATAAAGCCGGGAGATTCCAGGTTTGAAGCCAAAGGGCACAAACAGGGCACAGAAATTGGGATCAAAGCTGGAATTTTGGGATAAAACAGGTGACCATGCATGACTGGATGAGCCTCTGGTGTTGTATGGAGGCAAAGCAGGGAGACCAGAGCTTCTCCTGCCTCTATTTGAGGGGTGGGATGTGTTAAAAAACCCAAAATACCCCAAAAAACTCTGCCAAAAATAGTCACATCCAAGCTGCTTCACTCCGGATTCCCACACACAGCAGGAGCTGTAAAAAGGAGGTAAAATCCCAACTGGATCCACAGAAAATTGGCCAAATTCCTATTAAAAATAAGGACATGAGGTGGGTTTGGAAGTTTGGGGTCCAAAGTGAGGCAGGAAAGGGTTGTGCTGGGAAACTTCACCTGGAGAGGGAGGTCAGGCAGGAATTCCTGCTTTTAACAGGATTGGGAATGTTCTCCTGTTGATTGAAGGAATGAAATGGGATTTATTTTCCTCCCTTTCCTGTGGAAAAGGGCAGAACCATGGCAGGGTTGTTGCTCATGGGATTTTGGATGGGAAAAGCACAGGAAGTGTCCGTGTGTCCATCTGTCCGAGCTCCAGGGTCATTCCTGCTTTTAATGGGGTCAGGAATGTTCTCATCATGGTTGAAGGAGTTGAAATAGGATTTATTTTCCTCCCTTTCCAATGGAAGAGGGTGGAACCATCATGGGGCTGATGGGATTTTTGATGGGAAAAGCATGGTAAGAATATCTGTCTGTCCATCTGTCCGAGCTCCGGGGTCACTCCAGCTCCCTGCTGACCACTCTGCTCTATCCCTGCCCGCCCAGATCCCAAGGCTGCCCCCACGGATGTCAGGATCAGAGTGCTAAACAGCACTGCCATAGCTCTGACCTGGACCAGGGTGCACCTGGACACCATCCAGGGACAGCTCAAGGAGTACAGAGTGAGCCAAATCCCAAATCCCCCGATCCCAAATCCCCGGCACTGACCTCTAACCCAGCTAAAAACCCTAAAACTCCCACCTGATGGAACTTCTGGCTGTGGGGATGACAGAAAACTTCCCTTTGGTCACCCTGGAGAAGCCTTGGGTTGCACTTTGGGGTGTTCAGGATGGGGTTGGGAACTTCTCCCGTTGCTTGGCTGTGGGATTTGGGATTCTCCAAGGAATCAGGGAGGGGTTGGGACGGTTTTGGCCATGCAGGTCAGGTTTTGTGTCATCCCCAAAATCCTGACAGCGTGTTTTACTGACCAACAACCCCTGCAAAGCCTAAACCCACAGTCTAACTGGGCACTAAAGCCAAAATGGATCCGAGTTTTTCCAGGTCCTTCTGGGATTATATTTAAACCCAGAAATATTTATCTGTCTCTACAGATTTCTATTTAAAATTTATCTGTCTTTCCGGGTTTCTATTTAATATTTATCCGTCTTTCCGGGTTCATATTTAATATTTAACATCTGCTGCTGATGCACAGAGGGTGGAGCTGTTCAAACCAAGCCAAACTCTGAGCCCTTCCCTTGGCGTTTAAACATTCCCAAAATTCCTTTAAACATTCCCAAAATTTCTTTAAACATTCCCAAAATTTCTTTAAACATTCCCAAAATTTCTTTAAACATTCCCAAAACCTCTTTAACCATTCCCAAAACCTCATGTCTAGCCAAGAATTCCAGCATTCCAAAGCCAGTCTTCCTCTGGCTCTCCTTTTCCCCATTCTGAATGGATTTTCTGAATGGATTTTCCGAATGGATTCTTGTTTCTGCACAAAATAGGATTTCAAGACAAGGGTTCAAATGGGAAATTTCCCAAATTTAGGCTTTTCTTACATCTGGGTGGTTCCCACCTTTCTCTGTCCGCTGCTACCCTAGCAGAATGGGAGAATCCCTTTTTTAAAAAATTCTTTTATCTTTAAATTTTTAAAATCTCAGGAATTAGGAACAGCTTTAACCTGAGCCCAGTGATTTCGGGATGCTCTTAACCCTCGAATTACCTCCTGGAGCTTCACTCATTCCCCTAAAAACCCTCCACCGCTCTTAACGCCAAAACCCCGCTTTTTAACGTAAAAAAAAACCCCAAAAATCACATTTAAACCGGGAAAAAAAACTTCAGCTGGCCCGGCTGTTTCCCCAAGGCGTATTTCTGGAGAGACAGCAGCCTGCTGAAGAACCTGTGGGTGTCCAAGAAGCGTCAGTTTGTGAGTTTTCCCGGGGATCGGAACCGGGGCGTCGTGTCCCGGCTGTTCCCCTACAGCAACTACAAGCTGGAGATGGTGGTGACCAACGGCCGGGGTGATGGACCCCGCAGCGAGGTGAAGGAGTTCCCAACCCCTGAAGGAGGTAATGATCCCGATGGGAATGGTGTCCCGGTGGGAGAGGTTCGGGTGGTTTGGAGGTGTAGGGGAAAATGAGGGATTTTTGGTGAGTGTTGGTGTTGGGGGTATCCATGAAGGCACAGATGGGGTTGGTCCCTGACCCCAAAAATCCCCCAAAAATCCCTGCCAAGTGCTCTGGACACCTCACTGTTGGTGACATCCCTGAAGCCACAGCTGGGGATGGTTCCTGAGCCCCAAAAATCCCCCAAAAATCCCCCAAAAAATCCCCAAAAAACCACAAAAAAGTCACCAAAAAATCCCAAAAAATTTACCAAAAAATCGCAAAACAACCACCAAGAAGTCCCTGCCAGGTGCTCTGGACATCCCACTGTTGGTGACATCCCTGAAGCCACAGCTGGGGATGGTCCCTGACCCCAAAAATCCCAAATAATCCCTGCCAATTGCTCTGGACACCTCCCTTGAAGCCGCAGCTGGGGATGGTTCCTGATCCCCAAAAATCCCCCAAAAAGTAAAAAAAAAGTCACCCAAAAATTGCAAAACAACCACCAAGAAGTCCCTGCCAGGTGCTCTGGACATCTCACTCTTGGGGACATCCCTGAAGCCACAGATGGAGTTGGTCCCTGACCCCAAAGACCCAAAAAAATAAAAAAAAAATCCCTGCCAATTGCTCTGGACACCTCACTGTTGGTGACATCCCTGAAGCTGCAGCTGGGGATGGTTCCTGACCCCCCAAAATCCCCCAAAAAGTCAAAAAAATCCCCCAAAAAATCACAAAAAACCCCACCAAGAAATCCTTCCTAGGTGCTCTGGACACCTCACTCTTGGTGCCACAGGTGGGGATGGTCCCTGACCCCCCAAAAAATCCCTGCCAATTGCTCTGGACACCTCCCTGTTGGTGACATCCCTGATGTCACAACTGGGGTTGGTCCCTGACCCCCAAAAATCCCCAAAAAAGTAAAAAAAATCCCCCAAAAAATCACAAAAAAACCAACAAGAAATCCCTGCCAGGTGCTCAGGACACCTCACTCTTGGGGACATCCCTGAAGCCACAGCTGGATTTGGGCTGACCCCCTCAGCGTCCCCAAAAAGTCCCTGAAAATGTCCCCCAAAAAGTCCCCTGAAAAATCCCCAGAATGCTACCAAAAATCCCTCAAAAATCCCAAAAAAGATCCCCAAAACATCCCTGCCAGGTGCTCAGGACACCTCACTGTTTGTGACATTCCTGAAGCCACAGCTGGGGTTGTGCTGACCCCCTCAGCATCCCCAAAAATCCCCGAAAAAATCCCCCAAAAAGTCCCCTGAAAAATCCCCAGAAAGTCACCAAAAAGTCCCCAGAAAATCCAAAAAAATCCCCCCAAAAATCCCAAAAAATCCCCAAAAGCATCCCTGCCAGGTGCTCTGCCCACCTCAGCCAAGATTATTTCGGACTGAGCAAAAGGAATATTCCCAAAACCCTTCCCCAGGCACAGCTCAGTGTCCCCAATGTCCCCAAACCACGCTTTGGGGACATGACCCTGCATGGATCCATCCCGGAAAAGGCTGGAAAACCTTCCCAGAACCTTCTGGAAGGACATCCCTGCTTCCCCTGCCAGGTTTTTGAGGCGAGATCACCTCGTTCTTGCGCCAGGGATGAACTCTGAGGTTTAATTTTATCCCAGCACGGGAGCTATTTATAGACTTGCCGATAATTCTGGGCTGGAGCTGCAATTCCAGCGGCTGGAAGTGACTTTTCCCTGCAGCACGGGAGGGAATTTGGGAACAAAATGTCATGGAAAACATGACAAAAAATTCAGAAATTTCGTCTCAAAACGTTGTGGGGTTTTCCCCTTTCTCTTCCTCCCCACCCCATCCCAGCACCTCTCAGCGCTGCCTCTTCCTTCGCATTTTTTTTGGATGTTATTCTCATTTTTTAAGGATTTTCTGTGGATAATTAATGTAGTTTCAGGAGGAAGGGTTTGATTCCTGTAGGTTTTTCAGGCAGGGATGTTGTGACTCCACGTTCTGGGGGTTTTGGGGTGAATTTGGACATTTGGGGTGACAACAAGGTCACTTTTTAATAACCTTTTAATAACCACATTGGATTTTCCTCTCATCGCCAGGAAAACGGGGATTTTTATTTTTCCTACACCACCAATCCCTTTTATTGACCCCAAATGAAGGATATTCCTGCACCTTAAAAATAAATCCCTGAGCTCCACGATCTCTCTTCCCCCAATTAAAACACCACAATTAAGAGGAAATCAGGAGAATAATTTAAATCCAGGTTGGATAATTCTTTCCTTCCTTTAGCAGTGAAAATCCCAAATATTCCTTAGGGTGAGGAGTGGTGGGCAGCAGCTCCCTGTGGAGGATATCTGGAATTCCACTTCCCAGCAATTTTTTGGGATAAGAGAAGCCAATTTTTGGGGTTTTAAGAGAGGAATCTTCAGGATGAAAATTTTGGGATGGGTGGGTGGTGTGAGGAAGGTCAGGAAATTTGGGTCCAACAGGAGAAGTAGGGCTGGAGTTGAGGACTTTTTGGGATCCTTTTTGTTGTCCCAAGAGAAATTTTTGGGATGAAAACCTTGGGATGGGTGAGGGATGTAAAGTAGGTCAGGAGATTCGTGTCCAAGAGGAGAAGTGGAACGGGAGTTAAGAGGAGTTTTGGGGATATTTTGATCTTCTAAGATAAAAACCTTGATAAATTTTGATCTTCTTCGGGATGAAAATTTTGGGATGGGCAGAGTGAGTAAGGAAGGTTGGGAAATTTGTATCCAGCAGGAGAAGCAGGGCTGGATCTGTGCTCCAGCTCTGTGGCCTCGCTGGAGGATCCCATGGGATTGGGATTTGCTCTCTGCTGGAAATTCCCACTGGGCTCACGGTTTTTGGGATCAATCCTTCTGCAATCCATGTGGAGATTTCAGAGCCTGTGGTGGGTGCAGCAGTGCAAGAGTTAAAATTCCCACGTGGCTCACAGTTTTTGGGATCAATCCTTGTGCAATCCATCCGGGGTGTGTGGAAATTTCGGAGCCTGTGGTGGGTGCAAAAGTTCATGATTTGAAGTTCCCACGTGGCTTACATTTTTTGCGATCAATCCTTGTGCGATCTCTGTGTCCTTGTGGGATTTCAGAGCCCATGGTGGGTGCAGAAATTCAGGATTAAAAATTCCCACCTGGCTCACGGTTTTTGGGATCAATCCTTGTGCAATCCTTGTAGAGATTTCAGAGCCCGTGGTGGGTGCAGAAATTCAGGATTAAAAATTCCCACCTGGCTCATGGTTTTTGGGATCAATCCTTCTGCAATCCATGTGGAGATTTCAGAGCCCATGGTGGGTGCAGCAGTGTGAGATTTGAAATTCCCACCTGGCTCATGGTTTTTGGGATCAATCCTTGTACAGTCTATGTGTCCTTGTGGGATTTTGGAGCCTGTGGTGGGTACAGAAATTCAGGATTTGAAATTCCCACCTGGCTCACATTTTTTGGGATCAATCCTTGTGCAATCCATGTGGAGATTTCAGAGCCCATGGTGGGTGCAGCAGTGTGAGATTTGA
This sequence comes from Lichenostomus cassidix, assembly GCF_008360975.1. Taxonomy (NCBI): domain Eukaryota; kingdom Metazoa; phylum Chordata; class Aves; order Passeriformes; family Meliphagidae; genus Lichenostomus; species Lichenostomus cassidix. The sequence continues at coordinate 4,461,913 of NC_139506.1, forward strand.
AATTCCCACCTGGCTCATGGTTTTTGGGATCAATCCTTGTACGATCTGTGTGTCCTTGTGGGATTTCAGAGCCCGTGGTGGGTGCAGAAATTCAGGATTTGAAATTCCCAGCTGGCTCACGGTTTTTGGGATCAGTCCTTGTGCAATCTGTGTGTCCATGTGGAGATTTTGAAGCCCGTGGTGGGTGCAGAAGTTCAGCATTTGAAATTCCCACCTGGCTCGTGGTTTTTGGGATCAATCCTTGTGCAATCCATCTGGGGTGTGTGGAATTTTCGGAGCTCGTGGTGGGTGCAGAAGTTCATGATTTGAAATTCCCACCTGGCTCACAGTTTTTGGGATCAATCCTTGTGTGATCTCTGTGTCCTTGTGGGATTTCAGAGCCCATGGTGGGTGCAGAAATTCAGGATTTGAAATTCCCACCTGGCTCATGGTTTTTGGGATCAATCCTTGTGCAATCCGTGTGGCATTTCAGAGCCTGTGGTGGGTGAAGTTCAGGATTTGAAATTCCCACCTGGCTCACATTTTTTGGGATCAATCCTTCTGCAATCCGTATGGAATTTCAGAGCCTGTGGTGGGTGCAGTTGAGCCACCTGGCTCACGGTTTTTGGGATCAATCCTTGTGCAATCCATGCAGGATCTCAGAGCACGGCGGGTGCAGCGGTTCAGGATTTGTCATCCCGGGCGTGTTTTCTCCTCTCTCCCCTCTCTCCCCTCTCCAAGTGCCCAGCTCCCCCAGGTACCTGCGGATCCGGCAGCCCAACTTGGAGATCATCAACCTGGAGTGGGATCACCCCGAGCACCCCAACGGGATCATCACGGGGTACACCCTGCGCTACCGGCCCTGTACGTCCCGCGGCTCCTCCTCGCGATCATTCCATCCGGGAATTCTTCCCGGTTTTTCCCGGAGCAGGGAGACCCATGAGGAACCGGAGGATTCCGTGGTGGGACAAAGTGTTGGGAGCTCAGCAGCTTCCCAGACTCAGTTTTTGAGGGAAAATCTGTGGGTTTTGGGAAGATTTTAGGTGCAGCCTGAGTGGGTTTTATGCTCAGCACAAAACAAATTTTAGGAAGTGATGCTCAGAGCCGGAATGTCCCTAATCCTTCCCTGCCCACTGGAATGGCTCTGAGCCCCACAGTGACCCCATGGTGACCACATAGTGACCCCACAGAGACCCCACAGTGACCTCACAGTGACCTCACAGAGACCCCAAAGTGACCACATAGTGACCCCAGTGTGACCCCACAGAGACCTCACAGTGACCCCAAAAAGACCACATAGTGACCACATAGTGACCTCACAGTGACCCCACAGAGACCCCAAAGTGACCACATAGTGACCTCACAGTGACTCCACGGTACCCCCACAGTGACCTCATAGTGACCCCAAAGTGACCCCACAGATACTCCACAGTGACCCCAGAGAGACCCCACAGTGACTCAAAAGTGACCCCACGGTGACCCCACAGAGACCTCAAAGTGACCCCAAAGTGACCTCACAGTGACCTCATAGTGACCCCACGATGACCTCACAGTGACCCCATGGTGACCCCACAGAGACTCCAAAGTGACCACACAGTGACCCCACAGAGACCCCAAAGTGACCACACAGTGACCACACAGTGACCTCACAGTGACCCCACAGAGACCCCAAAGTGACCTCACAGGGACCTCACAGTAACCCCAAAGTGACCCCAAAGTGACCATATAGTGACCTCATAGTGACCCCACGATGACCTCACAGTGACCCCATGGTGACCCCACAGAGACTCCAAAGTGACCACACAGATAATCCACAGAGACCCCACAGTGACCACATAGTGACCCCACAGTGACCACACAGTGACTTCATAGAGACCGCACAGAGACCCCAAAGTGACCCCACGGTGACCTCACAGTGACCTCACAGTGACCACATAGTGACCGCACAGAGACCACATGGTGACCTCATGGTGACCTCACAGTGACCCCACAGTGACCCCACAGAGACCCCACAGTGATGCCACAGTGACCCCACAGGGACCCCAAAGTGACCCCATAGTGACCCACAGAGACCCCACAGTGACGCCACAGAGACCCCACAGTGACCCCACAGATACCCCACAGCTGGAAAACCCCAGAAAATTCCTGAGCCCCGATTTCCCTCGGCAGTTAACGGATCCCGGACGGGCCGGACGGTGGTGGAGAACCTTTCCCCGAACCAGACGCGCTTCACCCTGCAGAGGACAGACCCCATTTCCCGCTATCGCTTCGAGCTCCGCGCCCGAACCCAGGTGGGAGAGGGGGAGCCGCTGGTGGAGGAGTCGCCGGCGCTGCTGGATGAAGGTAAGGGCAGCTCCCGGGTCGGGAAACCCCAAAAAGTGGAGCCTGAAAAAATGGCAAACCCCAAAAAATGGTAAACCCCAAAAAATGGCAGACCTGAAAAAATGGCAAACCCCAAAAATGGAAAACCCCCAAAAACGGCAGACCCAAAAAAATGGCAGACCCAAAAAAAATGAAAGCCAAAAATGGCAAACCCCAAAAAGTGGAGCCTGAAAAAATGGCAAACCCCAAAAAATTACAAACCCCAAAAAAATGGAAAACCCCCAAAAATGGCAGACCCAAAAAAATGGAGGCCAAAAATGGCAAACTCCCAAAAATGGAACCCTAAAAAATGGAAAACCCCCCAAAAAATGGAAAACCCCAAAAAAATGGAAAACCCAAAAAAAATTGAAAACCCCAAAAAAATGGAACCCCAAAAAATAGTAAAGCATGAAGAATGGAACCCAAAAAATGGCAAACCTGAGAAATGGTATACCTGAAAAATGGCAAACCCCAAAAAATGGAATCCCCCCCAAAAAAAAGGAAGCAAAAAAAATGGCAAACCCCAAAGAATGGAACCCGAAAAATAGCAAACCCGAAAAAATGGCAAACCTGAAAATTGGTAAAACCCAAAGAATGGAACCCAAAAATTGGTGCACCCAAAAAAATGGAACCCCAAAAATGGCAAACGCCCCCCAAAAAATGGAAAACCCCAAAAAATGGAACCCAAAAAATGACAAACCCAAAAAATGGCAAACCCCCAAAAATTGAACCCAAAAAAATGGCAAACCCAAAAAATGGAACCCAAAGACGGCAAACACCAAAGAATGGACCCCAAAAAATGGCAAAACCCAAAGAATGGACCCCAAAAATTGGTAGACTCAAAGAATGGAACCCAAAAAATGGCAAACCCAAAGAATAGAACCCAAAAAATTGGCAAACCGCAAAAAAGGGAACCCAAAAAATGGCAAACCCCAAAGAATGGTGGTGGTGTGGGTGGTGGTGGTAGAACCCAAAAAATGGCAAACCCAAAGAACAGAACCGTGACAGCCCACGGAAAATCCCAAAAAAAACCAGAATCAGGGAATCCAAAAAAACCCCAGGAGTGCCAGACGTGGATTTTCCTGCCGAGGTGGATGTCCACAATCAGATAAAATCCCCAGTGTCACCCCCTGGGCATCACCCGACCCTACAGAGCCTCCAGAGCCCCAATCTCAGCCCCGAAATCAGATAAAATCCCCACTGTGGAACATCCATCAAATCTAAGTGGAATCTCCGGAGCCCCGAGGGAACCAAGAGCGACTTTCCCCCTCTTTAGGCTCGGCTGATGGGGCTGGGGTTGGGTTTTAAATTTAATTGAAATTGGGATTTAATGGGGTTTTGGTCTCCTTCCCTCCATCCCCTCTGCCCTGTTAATGGGGCTGAGTGGGGAAAACGATCCCTGCCCGGATCTGGTGGGAATAAAACTCTTCCTGACGATTCTGAATCCGGCAGAATTTATGGGATTGGGGGAGGAAGAGCAAAATTGCAGCCTGGAATTGCTTGAAAAGGAATTGTGAGGGATCAGGGATTGGGGTTGGAGTTGAAAATTTGGTGGTTTTAGGTGGTTTGCCATGATTTTCTTAGCCTGGTTTGCTTCTGGACGTGGAAAATGGTGAGATAACAGAAAAAATTTACAGATAAAGAAGTGAAATGTACAGATAAAGAGATAAAATTTACAGTTAAAGAGGTAAAATTTACAGTTAAAGAGGTAAAATTTACAGATAAAGAGGTAAAATTTACAGATAAACAGACAAAATTTACAGATAAACAGACAAAATTTACAGATAAACATGAAATTTACAGGTAAACAGATAAAATTTACAGATAAACAGATAAAATTTACAGATAAACAGATAAAATTTACTGATGAAGAGGTAAAATGTACAGATAAACAGACAAAATTTACAGATAAACAGACAAAATTTACAGATAGATAGATTTTCTTAGCCAGGTTTACTTCTGGACATGGATAACGACATAAGCAAGATAAGCAATATAAGAAATTAAATTTACAGATAAACAGATAAAATTTACAGATAAACAGATAAAATTTACAAATAAACAGATAAAATTTACAGATAAACAATTTTCTTAGCCAGGTTTACTTCTGGACATGAACAAGATAAGCAATATAACAAATAAAATTTACAGATAAAGAGATAAAATTTACAGATAAAGAGATAAAATTTACAGATAAAGAGATAAAATTTACAGGTAAACAGAGAAAATTTACAGATAAAGAGATAAAATTTACAGGTAAACAGAGAAAATTTACAGATAAACAATTTTCTTAGCCAAATTTACTTCTGGACGTGAACAACAAGATAAGCAAGATAAGCAATATAACAAATAAAATTTACAGATAAACAGATAAAATTTACAGAGAAAGAGGTAAAATTTACAGATAAACAGATAAAGTTTACAGATTTTTAAAAAATTGCAGATAAATAAATTAGCAGATGAAATTTGCACCTTTCAGGGCGTAAATTTTAATGGATTTGGATCAATTTTATATAAAATACACATGTCAGGTGGCGCCCAGAGCTGAGGGGAAGACTAGGCTGGAATTTGAGGAAAATAAGCAGATTTTAGGGAAATTAAACTCATGAATACCCAAAAATCCCGAGGTGGATTTTTGCTGCCAGACTCCTTCAGACTCGGAGTTTAAATCAAACCCCGAGGGGAAATTCGGTGTCAAAACCGGTTTTTGTTGGGATTAGACCTAAAGCCCCGCTCAAGGACTGAGTTTAGTGAGCCCATTGTCACCTCGGTGTCACCTCGGTGTCACCTCTGGCACCTCCCGGGTGTTTAACGTGGTTTGTCCCTGATTCCCACGTTCCAGGGAATGGGGATTGAATCCCAAAATGGCAAATCCTAAAAAATCTAACCCGAAAAATGGCAAACCCGCAAAAAATTGGAACCCAAAAATGGCAAACCCCAAAGAATGGAAACCCAAAAAATGGCAAACCCCCAAAAAATGGCAAAGCCTGAAGAATCTAACCTCAAAAAGTGGCAAACCCCAAAAATATGGAACCCAAAAATGGCAAATCTGAAAAGAAATGGAACCCAAAAACTGTCAAACCCCAAAAATGGAACCCAAAGATGACAAACCCCAAGAAATGGCAAACCCCAAAGAATGGAACCCAAAAATGGCAAACCCGAAAAGAAATGGAAGCCAAAAAATGGCAAACTGCAAAGAATTGAAGCCAAAAAAGAGGGAAAACCCAGAGAATGGAACCCAAAAAATGTCAAACTCCCCAAAAAATGGAAGCCAAAAATTGGCAAACCTCAAAATGGCAAAACCAAAGAATGGAACTCAAAAAATGGCAAATCTGAAAAGAAATGGAAGCCAAAAACAGGCAAAACCCCAAAAATGCAACCCAGAGATGACAAACCCCAAGAAATGGCAAACCCCAAAAAATGGAACCCAAAAATGGCAAATCTGAGAAGAAATGGAAGTCATAAAAAAGGTAAACCCAAAGAATTGAACCCAAAAAATGGAAGCCAAAAATTGGCAAACCCCAAAATGGCAAACCCCAAAAAATGGAACCAAAAAATGGCAAATCTGAAAAGAAATGTAAGCCAAAAAATGGCCAAACCCAAAGAATGGAAGCCAAAAACTTGGCAAACCCTAAAGAATGGAATGCAAAAAATGGCAAACTCCCAAAAATGGAACTCAAAAATTGGCAAACCCCAAAAGGGCTAACTCAAAGAATGGAACCCAAAAAATGGCAAACCCCCCAGAAAATGGAAGCCAAAAAATGGCAAACCCAAAAAAATGGAACCCTAAGATGACAAACCCCAAGAAATGGCAAACCCCAAAAAATGGAACCCAAAAATGGCAAATCTGAAAAGAAATGGAAGCCAAAAAAAGGCAAAACCCTAAAAAATGGAACCCAAAAAATGACAAACCCCCAAAAATGGCTAAACCAAAGAATGGAGCCCAAAAATTGGCAAACCCCCCAGAAAATGGAAGCCATAAAAAGGTAAACCCAAAGAACTGAACCCAAAAAAATTACAAACCCAAAAAGAAATGGAAGCCAAAAAATGTCAAACCCCAAAGAATGGAACCCAAAAATTGGCAAACCCCAAAATGACAGACCCAAAGAATGGAACCCAAAAACTGTCAAACTCCAAAGAATTGAACCCAAAAACTGTCAAACCCCAAAAAATGGAACCCAAAAACTGTCAAACCCCAAAGAATGGAACCCAAAAACTGTCAAACCCTAAAGAACGAAACCCAAAAAAAGGCAAACCCCAAAATGTCAAACTCCCAAAGAATGGAACCCAAAAACTGTCAAACCCTAAAGAATGGAACCCAAAAAATGGCAAACCCCAAAAAAATGAAACCCAAAAAATGTCAAAACCCCCCAAAAATAACAACCAATCCCATTCCTCCCCCTCTCTCTCTCCTCTCCGGTGACTCCGGCTCTCCCGGCGGCGCGTTGGGGTCGTTTGATAAATTCCTGTGTTTTTCTCTCCCCTCTTTCTCTCCGTTTTCCCGTTGTTTTCCCGGTTTTTCCCCCGAAGCCACGCCGAGCCCAGGTAGGGTACCGGAGGTAACCGGCATGGGGCCGAGGAGCTTCCCGGGCTGCCAATTAAGCGGAAAAAACTTCGTTAAAACCCTTCCAATGGCCACCCTTCCCAGGATCCCATTGGGCGTTCCGATCCTTCCGGGGAAAAATTGTCATTCCGGGGAAAAATTGTCATTTCAGGGAAAAATTGTCATTTCGGGGAAAAATTGTCATTCCAGGGAAAAATTATCATTTCAGGGAAAAATTGTCATTTCAGGGAAAAATTGTCATTCCGGGGAAAAATTGTCATTCCAGGGAAAAATTGTCATTCCAGGGAAAAATTATCATTCCAGGGATGAGGGTGACTCCTAAAAGGGTTCTAAGGTTCTCCAAAAAAATCCCATAAAAACAAAAAAAACCCCAAAAATCCCCTAAAACCAAACCGCATTGGCCACGGAGTAGGTGAGGCCAAAGGAGAGGCGAGTTGGACATTAAAATTGGGTTTTTTTCCCTACTATTGAGGGGTTTTCTCCTATTTTAAAGGGGTTTTTCCCCTGATATTAGAGGGTTTTTTTCCCTATTAAATAGGTTTTTTTTCCCCTATTAAACAGGGTTTTTTCCCCTATTAAACAGGGTTTTTCCCCTATTAAACAGGGTTTTTTTCCCCTATTAAACAGTTTTTTCCCTGCTAAACAGGTGGTTTTTTCCCTATTAAAGAGGTTTTTTCCCCCATTAAAGTGGGGTTTCCCCTATTACATACAGTTTTTTCCCTGATAAAGAGGGGTTTCCCCCCTATTTTAGGGAGTTCCTTTTTCCTGTATTAAAGAGGGTTTTTTTCCCTATTAAAGACCTTTTTTCCCTTTTATAAAAGGGTTTTCTCCCCGATTAATAGGAGTTTTCTCTCATAATTATTTCTCTCCTATTAAAGAGGGTTTTCCGCTAATAAAGTGGTTTTTTTTCCTATTATATCAGTTTTTTCCCTCTTGAAGAGGGATTTCCCCCCATTTTAGTGAGATTTCCCTCCTATTTTACTGGGAGTTTCCCTCTATTTTAAAGGGGTTTTTTTTCCCTATTAAAGAGGGGTTTCCCCCTATTTTAGAAGGGTTTTTCCACTATTAAAGAGGGTTTTTCCCCCCTGTTAAAGATCTTTTTTCCCTTTTACAGAAGGGTTTTCCCCCCTGAACAATAGGAGTTTTCTCTCCCATTAAAGAGGGTTTTTTCCCTATTAAAATGGGTTTTTTCCTATTAAATAGATTTTTCCCTCTTAAAGAGGGATTTTCCCCCCTGTTTTAGAGGGATTTTCCCCTATTTTAAAGGATTTTTTTCCCCTATTAAAGAGTGGCTTCCCCCTATTTTAGAAGGGTTTTCCCCCTAGTAAATAGGGGATTTTTCCCCCTATTAAATATCTTTTTTTCCCCTCTTACAGAGGGTTTCAAACCCAAACCCCTCTCCCATTTTCAGCCTCGCCATCCCCACCCTACAAAACCACCAACATTTACGGCCATCCCCACCTCCTTTGGGATCCTCCCAGGACCCCGCTGCCGGATATTTGGGATTTTTAGGATTCTCACGGAGTTCCCTGCGGGTTTCCCAGGAGATTCCTCCCCATTCCCGGTGCCCATTGAAAGGGTTGAGCTGCGCATGTTCTGCATGGAGCCTCCCGCTGGCTTTGCCCTCCTCGCGATCCCCCAAAATTAAAATCCCCCCGCTCGGGAATTCCCAAATTCCCCTCGGGAGCAGGGGAAGAGTCCCTTTTCCAGCACCACGGACAGCTCCTCCCGCTGCCCTGGAAATCCCGGCGATCGCCCTGCAAATAAATCCCAAATAGGATTCCCACATCTCAGACCCGAAAAATTGGGATTTTTTCCACACCCAGCAGGCGTTTCCCACATTCCAGCGGTGGGAGAGCTTTTTCCCAGCTGGAAATGGAATGGTTAAACCGTTTCTCCCTATTAAACAGGGTTTTTCCTTATTAAAAGGGTTTTTCCTTATTAAAGAGTGTTTTTTCCCTATTAAAGTGGGTTTTCCCCTATGATATGTAGGTTTTTCCCTATTAAAGTGGCATTTTCCCTATTATACACAGATTTTTCCTACTAAAGTGGAGTTTCCCCTATTATATAGAGGTTTTCCCTATTAAAGTGGGGTTTTCCCTATTATGTACAGGTTTTTCCCTATTAAAATGGGGTTTTCCCAATTACATACAGGTTTTTCCCTATTAAAGTTGGTTTTCCCTATTATATACAGATTTTTCCCTATGAAAGTGGGGTTTCCCCTATTATATACAGATTTTTCCCTATTAAAGCAGGATTTCCCTATTACATACAGGTTTTTCCCTATTGAAATGGGGTTTTCCCTATTCCACACAGTTTTTTCCCTATTACATACAGGTTTTTCCCTATTAAAGTGAGGTTTCCCCTATGATACACAAGTTTTTCCCTATTAAAGAAAGTTCTAGGGGGTGTAGCCGACCCCAAACTCATCCCAAAAAATCCAGAACACCAACAATTCCCCATTTCCCGCTCCGAGGGTTTTCCAGCTTTGCCTTCGCTCAGCCCAGGCAGGAAAACTTCCCAGGGAATTCTCTTCCCGAGGGATACAAGTGCAGGAATTCTCTCTGCACCTGTAGGATTTGCTCTCCTGCCTCCTCGGTGTCCCTTGTCCTTTGGTTTTGTCACAGTGATGTCTCTTCCCGATTTTATTTTGATTTTTTTCCTCTCTTTCTGAATAGATCTTTCCTGTCTTTCTGCTTCCTGTCTTTTTTCTCTTCCTTCCCATTCTTAAAAAGAAATGAGGAATGACAGATTGGTCTGGTTGAGGTGGTGGGGAGCTGAAAATGAACATGAAAAACCCAAAAATGAACATTAAAACCCCAAAAATTAACATAAAAACCCTGAAAATAAGCATAAACCCCTGAAAATTAACATAAAAAAACCCGAAAATGAACATAAAAAAACTCCAAAAACGAACATAAAAAACCTGTGGGATTTGAGATTCTCCAATCCTGTGCTATCAGTAGAAACCAGGAAGAATTAAAAATAAACCTCCGCAAATGTACTCGGCCCCAATCATCAAAAATCATGAAAAATTCATCCCCGTTCCTCCAAGCCTAATTATTTGGTAGGCACACCCCAGGGAAAGCTGCTGCCCAACAACGCTTTAAAAGCATCTTTAAATAATTAAAAAGCAGCAGAGATTGGGATTGGGCCAAAAAAAAAAAAAATCCTCACTAAATTATCCAACTCTGAGCAGGATTTGTGTCTTTTCCTTAGCTCTTCCCCTAAAAAAATCCCATTTTTCTTTTAGGATTCTTCCTCTCTGCTGGTTTTTTCCCCAAATCCGAGCTTCAAACGGGTTTTTTTTGTGGAATATTTGGATTCTATTTTTTTTTTTTTCCCGCTCCATCCCGGCTGGGGAGGAGGAACAAGATCTCAGCATCTCTCATTAACGAAATCCTTAATTGCTGCCTCCCCCCATCCATCACCAGACCCTCTCTCTCCCCCCATCCTTCCCTGAGAGGGAATAAATGGATTTTCCAGACAGGAAAAGCCTCGGAAAGGAGACAATTAAAGACCTGAGTGCTCCTTTAGCTCTTCCCAGACGGGATAAATTGCTCCTGGTGGTTTTAATCCGAATTTCCTGGGAGATTTCTCCCCGCTCGGAGCAATTCCAGGCTCTGCCCAGCACTGGGGATTTTTTTTTCTCCCCTCATCCCACAAATTCCAGGCGCTCCATCCTGTCCCTAAAATCGCTGCCCAAGCCCTGGAGTGCTGGGAAGGAAATCAGCTCCAGTTCCTCCTCAAAAATCGGGAATGTCGCGGCAGTTTGGAGGAAGGATGGATGGGATTTCCAAGGAAAAACGGAGCTGGGCTGGGAGTGCCAGCCTGGATCCCTTTGGGATCTTTGTCACTGCTGGTGGCAGCCAGAGGGGACATCGGGAAGGGATTGTCCATGGCTGGATCTCTTTTCTTTGGGGGTTATGGGATCTCTGTGATCCTTGAGATCGCTCGGATCCACTTTGATCCCCTCAGCCCTCATCAGGGGATGGATTTCAAAACTCAGGAATGCCCTGATCCCTTTTTTTTGGGAGATCTCACATCCCTCAGAACCCCTTGATCCCCCCAGCCCTCATCAGGGGATGAATTTCAAATCCCAGGAAAGCCTAGATCCCTTTTCTTCGGGGGATATCAGATCTCTGAGATACTCAGATCCCCTTTAATCCTCCCAGCTCTTACTCGAGGATGGATTTCAAAGCCCTACGAAAGCCCTGATCCCTTTTCTTTGGGGAATATTTGATCCTTGAGATTCCCTTGGATCCCCCTGATCCCTCCAGCCCTCATTATGGGGATGGATTTCAAAGCCCAGGAATGCCCTGATCCCTTTTCTTCAGGAGATCTGACATGTCTCAGATCCCCTTGATCCCCCCAGCCCTCATTATGGGATGGATTTCAAAGCCCAGGAACACCTAGATCCCTTTTCTTCAGGGAATATTGGATCCCTGAGATCCTCAGATCCTCTTTGATCCCCCCAGCCCTCATCAGGGGATGGATTTCAAAGCTCAGGAATGCCCTGATCCCTTTTCTTTGGGAGATCTCGGATCCCTGAGATCCCTCAGATCCCCCCAGCCCTTATTATGGGATGGATTTCAAAGCCCCATGAACTCCCTGATCCTTTTTCTTTGGGGAATATTTGATCCTTGAGATTCCCTCGGATCTCCCTGATCCCTCCAGCCCTCATTATGGGATGAATTTCAAACCAGGAACGCCTAGATCCCTTCCCTTCGGGGGACAGCAGATCTCTGAGATACTCAGATCTCCTTTACTCCTTCCAGCTCTCATTACAGGATGGATTTCAAATCCCAGGAATGTCTTAATCCCTTTTCCTCGGGAGATCTCACATCCCTCAGATCCCCTTGATCCCCCCAGCCCTCATTATGGGATGGATCTCAAATCCCAGGAACACCTAGATCCCTTTTCTTTGGGGAATATTGGATCCCTGAGATCCTCAGATCCCCTTTGATCCCCCCAGCCCTCATCAGGGGATGGATTTCAAAACCCAGGAACTCCTAGATCCCTTTTCTTCGGGAGTTCTCACATCCCTCAGATCCCCTTGATCTCCCCAGCCCTCATCAGGGGATGGATTTCAAACCCCCACGAACTCCCTGATCCCTTTTCTTGGGGAGATCTTGGATCCCTCTCGTCCCTGAGATCCCTCAGATCCCCCCAGCCCTCATCAGGGGATGAATTTCAAAGCCTCAATCCCCCGGTGTGCTCCCCGACTTTCCCATCCCGGCTCAAATCCCACCCCTCCCTCTCCCCTCATCCCCACCCTCCCCTCGCCGAGCTTTCCAGCTCACCCCACCGCACTCCTCACCCAGCCCCGCTCCTGCCAGCGTGATTTCCATCCCCACATCCCCGCTCGGGGTCACCCTGATGGGAAGCGACAGCTCCGCTCCCGGCCATCGCTTCGCCCGGGAGGAGCAGGGAGGGCAAATCCCGCCTGGAATCGCTGCCGGCTCGTCCCGGAGGATTTCCGTGCGGGAGGGATGCGATCCTGAGCCAGGGCTGGGATTTATCCCGGGTAATCTCTTCCCGTCTGAAGTCTGGAGGAGATTAGGAGATGGAGTTTTGCTGCTCCGGCGGAGCGGAGAGGGAAGGCTGGAGGGCTGTGCCAGGTTTTCTGCCTTTCCCAAAGTCACTTCTGGGGTCTCGTTGTCCTTCCAGGGGAGCCAGGCATTCCCGAGGGAATGCTGGAAGGCTGTGCCAGGTTCTCTGTGATTTCCCAAAGTCCCTTTGTGCCTTTTTGGGGTCTCATTTTCCTTCCAGGGAGCCAGGCATTCCCAAAGGAATGCTGGAAGGCTCTGCCAGGTTCTCTGTGATTTCCCAAAGTCACTTTTCCCCCTTTGGGGTCTCAGTTTCCTTCCAGGGGAGTCAGGCATTCCCACGGGAATGCTGGAAGGCTCTGCCAGGTTTTCCACCTTTTCAAAGCCACTTTTCCCCTTCTGGGGTCTCCATTTCCTTCCCGAGAAGCCAGGCATTCCCGAGGGAATAGGGAATGTTGTGCCAGGTTTTCCGCCTTTTCCCAAAGTCCTTTTTTCCTTTTTGGGGTCTCATTTTCTTTCCAGGGGAGCCAGATATTCCGAAGGGAATGCTGGAAAGCTGTGCCAGGTTCTCTGTGTTTTCCCAAAGTCCCTTTGTGCCTTTTGGGGTCTCATTTTCCTTCCAGGGCAGCCAGGCATTCCAAAAGGAATCCTAGAAGGCTGTGCCAGATTTTCCACCTTTCCAAAGTCACTTTTCCCCTTTTGGGATCTCATTTTCCTTCCTGAGAAGCCAGCGATTCCCAATGGAATGCTGGAAAGCTCTGCCAGGTTCTCTGTGTTTTCCCAAAGTCCATTTGTGCCTTTTGGGGTCTCATTTTCCTTCCCGGGGAGCCCAGGATCCCCAAGGGAACTCCCAGCCCGCATTATCTGCTCTCCCCGGCGCTGTTTGATCGCTCAGTCTGCTCCATCCCGCTAATGGGAACATTAACCCCGCGACCCCAATCTCTTAACCCCAAAACCCCTCCAGCAATCCGCCGAGATGGATCCCAAACCCCAGCCCAGCCAAACCTTTTAGCGACCTCAGGACCCCACAAAGTCCTTCCCCCACAGCCGGGCGGGACAAACCCACAAGGGCAAACCGCGAAAATCCCTTTTTTTTACCGCACCCGAGGGCAAAGCCGAGCCGTGGGATGTGTCGCCTCCCTGTCCCCTCCCTGTCACCGCTCCCGAGCTGGGCAGGGACGGGCTGGGCCCGGCGGGGGCTTCGGGTTGGGGCTGCATGAGCGGGGAGGGGATTTGGGGTGATTGTGGATGCTTTGGGTCTGTCTGAGGGTTTTGGGGTCACTGTGGATGCTTTGGGGCACTTCTGGGTCTGGCTGGGGATTTTGGGGTGACTGTGGCTGCTCTGGGGGCACTTTTGAGGAACCGGGGGTGCTCTGGGGACACAATTTGGGCTGGGCTGATGTTTTTCAGGAGCTGTGCATGTTCCCGGGGCACCTCCGGGGCTGGGCTGGAGTTTTTTTAGTATCTTGAGGTGCTCTTCGGTCATCCTTGGGGCTGAGCTGATTTTTTTATGACCTTGGGGTGCTCTGGGGTCATCCCTGGGGCTGGGCTGGAGATTTTCAGGAGCTGTGGTTGCTCCTGGTGCACCTCTGGGGCTGGGCTGGAGTTTTTAGTATCTTGGGGTGCTCTGGGGTCATCCCTGGGGCTGGACTGATGTTTTTTAGGACTTTGGAGCACTCTGGGGTCACCCCTGGCCTGGCCCAGCTGTAACTGTGGGGTTTTTTGCATCCCAGAAGGATTTAGCGAGCTGCCGCCCCTCTCCGCTTTGGGATGGAGCTTTTAGGGCTCTGCTCTCCTCGGGGATGGGATGGGAGGGAAAGAAAAGCCCCGCTCGGCCCTAGAACTGGTTCTAAAGTGCTTTCCTGGAGCTGATCTCGTCCGGGGGTGACATTTATAAAATCTGCTTCCCTTTGCCCAGCGGAGGGGTTGGGAATGCCTCGACCTGCAGGAGTGATTTGTATAAATCTGATTTAACCTGAGCGTGCCGGGGTGAATCCCCTCCGAGTTACCTTCGGTATTTGGAGCAGAATTCCAGCTGCTTTTTTTCTGCTGGAAATGCTTTCCTCCCTGTCAGCAGGAGCCTCACGCACACTCAGGGAGAGTTTAAAGGACACGTTTCCCCATTTTTCCTTGGAATCGCAGCTCAAGTGAGATCGTTTAGCAAACAAATCGCTCCCGATTTCCCCCGGGACAGCCCGAGGTGTTCCAAACCCTCCGTCCCGATTTAAATACAAATTTCAGGCAAATTCCGGCAAATCTCCGTCCCCTCCCTCCTCCATGAGCTCAAATCCTCCTCAATACCGAAACTTCTCCTTCTCCAGGCTGGAAAAAAAAAGCTGTGAAGCTTCAGGCTGAGCTGGCAGCTCCAAAAATACTGGAGGTGTAGTGCGGGGGCGGCTGGATTAACGGGATTGCGGCTCGCCCGACTAATGGGATTAGCGGCTGTTCCTGGAGAGCTAAATCCCATTAGGTTTTCCCGGGAGCCCCGAGCGCGGTGGGACAATGGGATGAGGAGGATGGGATGAGGACGAAGCCGTGCGTCCCCTCAGAGCCGTTTTTCCAGGGTGAAATCTGTGCTGTTTCATCCCAGGAGGGTGATGGGCAGGGAAAAGTCAGAGGAGAAGCAGCTCGTTCTGCCCTGGGATTGGGATCGGGATTGGGATTGGGATCGGGATTGGGATCAGACTGGGGGAACGGGAGCAGCTCCTGGAATGGCCTCAGGCCATCCCTGCATGGCGACAGGGATAGGAAAAGGGATTCAGCCTGGCGTTCCCAGTGGGATTTGCTCCAACCCCTGGGATGGGCTCAGGCTGTCTCTCCATGGGGTCAGGGATAGGAAAAGGGGTTCAGCCTGGCGTTCCCAATGGGATTTTTTCGTGCACCTCTCTCAGTTTCTGGAATGGGTGCAGACCATCCCTGCATGGGGTCAGGGATAGGAAAATGGGTTCAGCCTCATATTCCCTGTGGGATTTGCCCCAGCACCTCCTCAGCTCCTGGGATGGACACAGCAGGACAAAGGCAGGAAAAGGAGTTCAGCCTGGTGTTCCCAATGGGATTTGCTCCAACCCCTGGGATGGGCTCAGGCTGTCTCTCCATGGGGTCAGGGATAGGAAAATGGGTTCAGCCTCATATTCCCAGTGGAATTTGATCCAGCACGTCTCCCAGCTCCTGGAATAGTTGCAGCTCATCCCTGCATGGGGTGAGGGATAGCAAAAAGGGTTCAGCCTTGTATTCCTGGTGGGATTTGCTCCAGCACCTCCTCAGCTCCTGGAATGTGTGCAGACCATCCCTGCATGGGCTCAGGGATAGGAAAATGGGTTCAGCCATGGATTTCTAATGGGACTTGCTCCAACACCTTTGTCAGCTCCTGGAATGGGTGCAGCTCATCCCTGCATGGGGTCAGGGATAGGAAAATGGGTTCAGCCTGGTGTTCACAATGGGATCTGCTCCAACCCCTAGAATGGGCTCAGGCTGTCTCTCCATGGGGTCAGGGATAGGAAAAGGGGTTCAGCCTCATATTCTTGGTGGGATTTGCTCCAGCACTTTTGCCAGTTCTTGGAATGTGTGCAGACCACCCTTGCATGGGGTGAGGGATAGCAAAAAGGGTTCAGCCTTGTGTTCCTGGTGGGATTTGCTCCAGCATCTCCTCAGCTCCTGGAATGGTTGCAGACCATCCCTGCATGGGGTCATGGATAGGAAAAGGGGTTCAGCCTGGTGTTCCCAATGGGATTTTTTTCCAACACCTTTGCCAGCTCCTGGAATGTGTGCAGCTCATCCTTGCATGGGGAGAGGCATAGGAAAAAGGGTTCAGCCTTGTATTCCTGGTGGGATTTGCTCCAGCACCTCCTTAGCTCCTGGAATGGGTGCAGACCATCCCTGCATGGGGTCAGGGATAGGAAAAAGGGTTCAGCCTCATATTTCCAGTGGGATTTGCTCCAGCATCTCTCCCAGCTCCTGGAATGTGTGCAGACCCTTCCTGCATGGGGTCAAGGTCAGGAAAAGGGGTTCAGCTGTGCATTCCCAATGGGATTTTTTTCCAACACCTTTGCCAGCTCCTGGAATGTGTGCAGCTCATCCTTGCATGGGGAGAGGCATAGGAAAATGGGTTCAGCCATGTGTTCCTGGTGGGATTTGCTCCGAGCCGTGCCATGCTGTCCCGTGCCGAGCCCCGGGGCGTCACCTCGGGTACAAAGCTGGTATTTCCCTCTCCCAGAGGCAACTGGGCCACCTCCAACCGCAGTGGAGGAAACCAGTGCTGAAACCAGCCCTGAAATCATCAGCCCTACAGTCAGCCCTACAGTCAGCCCTACAACCAGCCCTGAAATCAGCCCTACAACCAGCCCTACAACCACCACAACAACCACCACAACCGCCACCACAACAACCACCAGCACCGCCAGCACCGCCGCCAGCACCAGCGCCGCTGCCGAGAGGGCTCCGGCAGCCACCACCAGGCACGAGTTGGGTACTGAGCTTTCCTTTTCCTCCTAACCCCTCGCTGACCCTACTGGCATCCTTCCCCACCCCGATTCCCGCGGATCCGGGGGAAATCGGAGCTGTGCCGTGCTCTGGGAGTGGCCGAGGGTTGGGAATTTGGGTGTAAAGCTGGGAATTTGGGTGTAAAACTGGGAATTTGGAGGTCTCTCTGGTCTCAGTTCTGGGGTGTGGCGATGAGTGTTTGGGAAGAGCCAAAAAACCCTACAAACTCTCACCCCAAAGCGCGATCCTGCATTTAGGGCTGTTAAAAACGGGTTCTGGCGCTCCCGCAGGAAACGTCACCTCGGATTTAGCGCTTCGGCGGCTGGCGAGGAGAGCTGTCAGGATTTATCCGAGTTCTCGGGTTTATCCCGCTGGAATTCCCCCGCGGGAAGGGTGGGAATTCCAGGATTTCCAGCACAGTTCCCTCGCCGGGTGTTTCCCGGGTCAGGGGAAGCGTCTCGTGCCGACTCGGATCTGGTGGGGAAATCTTCCCTGCTCGGTTGTGTTTTGGGGATGAATCTGGAAGGATTTATCTGGCAGAGCCTTGGGTTGGAAATGCCGGGGTGGTGGGATGTGTGGTTGGTGAATTATTAGGTTTATTTGGAAATAAATCGAGCGAAAGGGATGGAATTTGGATTAAAAGGTTGGATGGGGTTTGGAGCAACCTGGGGTGGTGGGAAATGTGGAATATGGGGTGGAATGCGATGAGTTTTGAGGTTCCTCCCAACCCAGACCAGCCCGGGGTGATTCCGTGACTCAGTTCGAAGCAGTCTCTTTGTATTTTTCCATAAAATCAGGTTAAAATGCTTTAAAAATCCCCCAAAACCTCAATCAGGGGGGATTTTCCCCCATATGACAGCCCAGGTTTGGTGACGGAGTGAAGTCACCCCACAGCAGCCATTAATCCATGGAAAAACAGTTATTAATCCATGGAAAAACAGTCATTAATCCATGGAAAATTTGGAATAGGGGATGTGGTGTGAGGCACAGAGCAGGGAAAAAGGACAGGAAGGAAAAAGGGACTTCCTGTGTCCTCACCCAGCCCAGGATTTAAAGGATTTTGGGTCACCCTGCAGTGGCAGAACCCTAAAAATCCCTCAGTCAGTTTTTCCCAGGGACTGTGGGTGTCAATCCCAATTTTGTGAGGTCAAAACCTCAGAATTTCCCGAGGAAAAATGCCAGGAAAACCCCCAGTGCTCATCCAGGTGGGAATTCCGGGAGGGATGTGCCCTGAAAGGATTCTGGGATGAGCAGAGTGGGGTTGGATTTAAACACCATCAAAATTCCCTAAAATTTTGAGAATCTTGGAAAAAATAAGGTTATCCTTAGGATGAAGTTAATCCATGCTTGGGTTTGGATTGGAGTGTTCACTCCAGGAATTTGTAAGGTTTTTGTAAGGTTTTTGTAAGGATTTTGTAAGGATTTTTAAGATTTTTGTGAGGTTTTTGTGAGGTTTTGTGAGAATTCTGTAAGGGTTTGGTGAGGTTGTTGTGAAGCTTTGTAAGATTTTTGTAAGGATTTTGTAAAGTTTTTTTTTTAAGGTTTTTGTGAGGTTTTTATGATGTTCAAGTATTTCTGTGATGTTTTTGTGAGGATTTTGTAAGGTTTTTGTGGGCTTTTTGTAAGGATTTTGTGAGGGTTTCAAAAATGTTTTTGTTATATTCTTGTGAGGTTTTGAGAGGTTTTAGTAAGTTTTTTTTGGTCTGTAAGGTTTTTTTAAACATTTTTACCACATTGTCGTGAGGTTTACATTAGGGTTTTGTGAGGTGTTTTTAAAGATTTTGAAAGGCTTTTTCAACATTTTTATAATGTTCTTGCGAGGTTTTTGTAAGGTTTTTGTGAGGTTTAGAGAGGGTTTTGTAAGGTGGATTTTAGTGGGTTTTTTTAAGGTTTTTAGGGTTTTATAAAGTTTTTTAAGGTATTTTAGGGGGGTTAGGGTTTTTTTAGGGTTTTTAGGGTTTTTTTAAGTTTTTTTAGGGTTTTTAAGGGTTTTTTAAGGTTTTTAAGGTTTTTTTAGGGTCTTTTAGGTTTTTTTAGGGTCTTTTAGTTTTTTTAAGGTTTTGGGGGGGTTAGGATTTTTTTTAGGGTTTTTAGGGTTTTTTAGTTTTTTCAGGGTTTTTTAGGGCTTTTAGGGTTTTTCAAGTTTTTTTTTAGGTTTTTCAAGGTTTTTCAAGGTTTTTTAAGGTTTTTTAAGGTTTTTTAAGGTTTCTTTAGGTTTTGTTAAGGTTTTTTAGGTTTCCACACCATTTTTCCACCTCCCCCCACCGCCACCCTCCATGCACCCTCCAATCCGGCTCCAACCCCACTAACCACCCCACTAACCGCTCTTCTAACCGTCCCCAGCCGCCAATGGATCGTCCATATGGGACATCAGGGCCATGGCGAACAGTAACTGGGCAAACATCACCTGGAGCCACAATTTCTCGGC
The DNA here is from genome assembly GCF_008360975.1 of Lichenostomus cassidix. NCBI lineage: Eukaryota > Metazoa > Chordata > Aves > Passeriformes > Meliphagidae > Lichenostomus > Lichenostomus cassidix. The sequence continues at coordinate 4,481,273 of NC_139506.1, forward strand.
AGGAACTGACTTTGTGGTTAAGTATATCACCAGTAAGCATCAGATCGCGTGGGGCATTACGGGGTGGCGGTGCCCTGGCAGATCCTGCCGGTTCCCTGGATGGAATTCCCCAATTCCAGCTGGAAAAACGGGAGGGGAAATCCTCGTGGTTGTGTCAGTGCCCTTAGAGATCCTGGATGGAATTCCCCAATTCCAGCTGGAAAAACGGGAGGGGAAATCCTCGTGGTTGTGTCAGTGCCCTTAGAGATCCTGGAGTGAATTTCCCAATTCCAGCTGGAAATATGGGAGGGGAAAACTTCACGGTCATGGTGGTGCCCTTCGAGATTCTGGATTGAATTCCCCAATTCCAGCTGGAAAAATGGGAGGAGAAATCCTCGTGGTTGTGTCAGTGCCCTTTGAGATCCTGGATGGAATTCCCCAATTCCAGCTGGAAAAATGGGAGGGGAAATCCTCGTGGTCATGGCAGTGTCCTTTGAGATTCTGCCAATTCCTTGGATTGAATTCCCCAATTCCAGCTGGAAAAACGGGAAGGGAAAACTTTGAGGTCGTTTCAGTGCCCTTAGAGATCCTGCCAGCTCCCTTCAATTGAATTCCCCAATTCCAGCTGGAAAAATGGGAGGGGAAATCCTCGTGGTCGTGCTGGTGTCCTTTGAGATTCTGCTCATTCCTTGGATTGGATTCCCCAGTTCCAGCTGGAAATAAGGGAAGGAAAACCTCGTGGTTGTGTCAGTGCCCTTAGAGATCCTGGATGGAATTCCCCAATTCCAGCTGGAAAAATGGGAAAGGAAAACCTCATGGTCATATCAGTGCCCTTAGAGATCCTGCCAGCTCCTGCCCGTTCCTTGGACTTCATTTTCCAGCTGGAAAAATGGGAGAGGAAAACCTCATGGTCATGGCAGTGAGGCATCTCAGAGGTGAGATTCTGTCAATTCCTTGGATTGAATTCCCCAATTCCAGCTGGAAAAATTGGAAAGGAAAACCTCATGGTTATGTCAGTGCCCTTAGAGATCCTGGATTGAATTCGCCAATTCCAGCTGGAAATATGGGAAGGGAAAACTTTGAGGTCATTTCAGTGCCCTTAGAGATCCTGCCAGCTCCCTTGGATTGAATTCCCCAATTCCAGCTGGAAGAATGGGAGAGGAAAACCTCGTGGTTGTGTCAGTGCCCTTGTAGATCCTGCCAGCTCCTGCCCGTTCCTTGGATTTCATTTTCCAGCTGGAAAAACAACAGGAAAACCTCGTGGTCATGGCGGTGCCCTTTGAGATCCTGCCCATTCCTTGGGTTGAATTCCCCAATTCCAGCTGGAAAAGCAGGAGAGTAAAACCTAGTGGTCATTTCGGTGCCCTTAGAGATCCTGCCAGCTCCCACCCATCCCTTGGATTTCATTTTCCAGCTGGAAAAATGAGAGCAAAACCTCATAGTCATGGCGATGCCCTTTAAAATCCTGCCCATTCCTTGGATTGAATTCCCCAATTCCAGCTGGAAAATCGGGAGGAGAAAACCTCGTGGTCATGGTGGTTAGGGTGGCTCTGGAGCAGTTCCCTCTCCGTGCGCCGACGGCCGTGGGGTTGGGTGATTTTTGGGGATAATGAGCTGTGGTCGATGGAAAGAGATGGAAAATAAGGAGAAAAAGGAAACTGATGGGAATTGGAAGATGGGATTCCTGAACCTGGAGTTGGCAGAATCCTCTGTGATCCCAAAGCTCCTCCTCGGTGTCTCTCGGCGCTGTCAGGCTCCGTCGCGGGCAGGAAGCAGAGCCGGGATCTCAGGGTTCGGGGCTGGTTTAGGGGCAGGTTTTGTGGTGTTGGCTGGTTTGGGATTTCTGGAGAAATCGGCTGCTGTTTATCCCAGAGTTTATTCCCAGCCCTTGGATCTGCTGCTGTGCTGGTCTGGAATCCCTGGAATTGGCATTTCAGATGTAGGCGTTGGGGTAACGATCCCAAAACAGCACAACCCCAAATCCGCACCTCCTTGGTTCAGGAAAAAATCCCAAACCAGCACCTCCTTGGCTTGGTCTTGATCCTAAACCAGCAGCTTCTTGGGTCAGGAAACAATCCCAAACCATTACCTCCTTGGCTCAATATTGATCCCAAACCAGTACCTCCTTGGCTTGGTCTCGATCCCAAACCAGCAGCTGCTTGGGTCAGTATTGACCCCAAACCAGCAGCTCCTTGTATCATCTCGACCCCAAACCAGAGGCTCCTTGAATCCATATTGATCCCAAACCAGCAGCCCCTTGGCTCATTCTCGATCCCAAACCAACAGCTCCTTGGCTTGGTTTTGATCCCAAACCAGCAGCTCCTTGAATCAGTACTGATCCCAAACCAGCAGTTCCTTGGCTGGGACAATGACCCCAAACCAGCAGCTCTTTGGCTTGGTTTTGATCCCAAACCAACAACTCCTTGGCTCAGTATTGATCCCAAACCAGCAGCTCCTTGAATCCATATTGATCCCAAACCAGCAACTCCTTGAATCCGTATTGATCCCAAACCAGCAGCCCCTTGGCTCAGTCTCGATCCCAAACCAGCAGCTCCCTGGCTTGGTTTTGATCCCAAACCAGCAGCTCCTTGAATCAGTACTGATCCCAAATCAGTAGCTCCTTGGCTGGGACAATGACCCCAAACCAGCAGCTCTTTGGCTTGGTTTCGATCCCAAACCAGCAACTCCTCGGCTCAGTATTGACCCCAAACCAGCAGCTCCTTGAATCCATATTGATCCCAAACCAGCAACTCCTTGAATCCGTATTGATCCCAAACCAGCAGCCCCTTGGCTCAGTCTCGATCCCAAACCAGCAGCTCCCTGGCTTGTTCTCGATCCCAAACCAGCAGCCCCTTGGCTCGTTCTCAATCCCAAACCCTGCCCCGGGAGCCACGCCGTTCCCGGCCATCCCGCAGCGCCAGCCCCGCAGCGCCGAGGCGGCGGTGTCCCCGTGTCCCCGCGGGGTGTCGGGCGGGGTTTGATGTGCGGTTTCTGTTCCCCAGGTAACAAGACAGAGCGCTCCATCCCCGTTAGGGCTCAGGGCCCGTCCTCGGTGCAGCTGGCCGATCTGACGCCGGGCATGATGTACAAGCTCTGGGTGTTCCCCATATGGTCTCACCCCAGCGAGCACTCGTACATTACCTTTACCACCAGCTCAGGTGAGACGGGCGTGTCCCCAGCATGGCCCCGCCGTGTCCCCAGGCTGTGCCTAAAGTGTCCCCAGAGTGTCCTTGGAGTGTCCTTGGAGTGTTCCCAGCATGGCCCCGCAGTGTCCCCAGGCTGTGCCTAAAGTGCCCCCAGGCTGTGCCTCGCAGTGTCCCCAGAGTGTCCCCGGCATGGCCTCACAGTGTCCCCAGGTTGTGCCTAAACTGGGGACACTGCAAGGCACAGCCTGGTGTCCTCGGAGTGTCCCCAGCATGGCCCTGCAGTGTCCCCAGGCTGTGCCTAAAGTGTTCCCAGAGTGTCCCTGGCATGGCCCCAAGGTGTCCCCAGGCTGTGCCTAAAGTGTCCCCAGAGTGTCCTCGGAGTGTCCCCAGCATGGCCCCAGGGTGTCTTCAGAGTGTCCTCGGAGTTTCCTCAGAGTGTCCCCGGCATGGTCCCAGGGTGTCCCCAGAGCATCCCTGAAGTGTCCCCAGAGTGTCTCCAGCGTGTCCCCAGAGTGTTCCCACAGTATCCACAAGCATGGCCCCAGCATGGTCCCAGAGTGTCCTCGGAGTGTCCCCAGAGTGTCCCTGGCATGGCCCCACGGTGTCCTCAGGATGTCCCCAGAGTGTCCCTGGCATGGCCCCGCAGTGTCCTCGGGATGTTCCCAGAGTGTCCCCACAGTGTTCTCACAGTGTCCACGGCATGGCTCCAGCATGGCTCCAGAGTGTCCTCGGAGTGTCCTCAGAGTTTCCGCGACGTGTCCATGGAATGTCCCCAGAGTGTCGCCAGGGTGTCTCCATGGTGTTTCCAGAGTGTCCCCTGAGTGTCCCTGGAATGGCCCCAGCATGTCCCAAAGTGCCCCCAGAGTGTCTGTGACATGTCCCCAGAGTGTCCCTGGTGTGTCCCCATCATGGCATGTCTCAGGTGTGTCTCTGGCATGGCTCCGGCGTGTCCCCAGGGTGTCCCCAACATGTCCCCAGAATGTCCCCAGCATGGCCCCGTCGTGTCTTCCGAGTGTCCCCAGAGTGTCCCCAGAGTGTCCCCAGCACCTCCCCACCATCCCCATGGTGCTCCAGCCACGGCTGCATGGAAAACGCTCATCCCACACCCTCAGCTCCTGGAATTGCTCAAACCTCAGCATTGCGCAGAGGAGGAGGAGAATCCCAGGAAGGGATGGGGATTCCTTGGGGTGGAGATTCGTCGATTTGGGGATTCCTCGGGATGGAGATTCCTCAATTTGGGGATTCCTCGGGATGGAGATTCCTCAATTTGGGGATTCCTCGGGATGGAGATTCCTTGATTTGGGGATTCCTCGGGATGGAGATTTCTCAATTTGGGGATTCCTCGGGATGGAGATTCCTCGATTTGGGGATCCCTTGGGATGGAGATTCCTCAATTTGGGGATTCCTTGGGATGAGGATTCCTCGATTTGGGGATTCCTTGGGATGAGGTTTCCTCAATCTGGAGATTCCTCAATTTGGGGATCCCTCGGGATGAAGGAAAGGGAGGAGAACATGTCCGTGTTGTCACAGCCCCCCAAGCATGCTGGGGACACTTGGGGACAATCCAGAGGGCGATGGGATGTGATGCAGGACCGGAGCAGGAATGCAGTGTTGGCACGAGTGTATCCATAGGGATTCCATCCTCCTGGCATCTTTCCTGTGGCACTTTGGGTGTAATTCCCAGGCTTTGGATCCGTGTGGTTTCCACATCTTCCTGCCGATGGATTCCCAATTCCCACCCAGCTCCTCGTTTGTCCCACAGGAGTTTTATCCATTTTTAAATCCCCGCCGTTCCCTCCTGACCATTCCCAGAAAATCCAAACAGCCCTAAATCCCTCCGAATCCTCGTGAGGCTTTTCCGTAGGGATCTGTGCTCCTGTCAAGTATTCCACTGGAATTCCCCAGAGCAGGAAACACCAGAGCAGGAAACCCTGAGAGAGGTGGAGATTTCCAAGGAATTAAAATGGTTTTGGCTCCAGCCGTGGGATGGGAAGGTCTGGGAATTCCTGGGCTCTGCCAGGAAGGGTGGAAGGAAAATGGGATTCCCAGCAAGGGAGAGATTTGGGAATTGGGGAGCAGAGCTCCCCACGCCCATGTGTATCCAAAATAATCCAAAAATCTGGGGAATTCCCCTGTAGGGAGAGATGGCATTCCGTGGAATTAAGGTTGGAAAAACCTCTAGGATCATCGAGTCCCGCCATCGCCCTGGCACCGCCGAGGCCACCGTGTCCCCAGGTGCCACACCCGGGTGGGTTTGGGGTGTCCAACACTGCCCAACAAGGACAAATCTCCAGTGAGTGCCGGCGATTTGTCCCCAGACTGCTCCGGGATTGAGCAAATCCATGGCACAGCACCTCTGGAATATTCCGATCCCACACCTCAGAGCTGATTTTGGACTCAGATGCCTCAATTTTGGGTTAAATCCCCAATTTTGTTTCTGCTTCCAGATCCTTCTGAGTCCAAAATCACTACCAGTGACATCTCCCACCCTGACGTGGAAGTTATCCCTATGGATAACGATTTTATCTGGATTTTAATCCTTCTGGATAATGATTTTATCCCTTTGGATAACGATTTTATCCCTCTGGATGATGATTTTATCCCTTTGGATAATATTTTATCCCCCTGGACAACCATTCCCAACCTGGACCCGCCTTTTATCCTTTCTCCCCTGCTTTCCCCCCACTTCAGGATCCATGGGGGGACAGCAAGGGGCCGGGAATCATTAAAAAACCCGGAAAAAAAGCACAATATCCTCGGCTGATTCCTGCCGGGAAGGCTCTGCATATATTTTCCATAATTGAGAGGTTCCTACTGATATTTTCATGGAGATTAAGGACTCGGCCACCTTTCTCCCCGGGATGGAGGCTGATGGAGCTGACCTGAGCCCTGTGGGATGCTCGGAGTTGTCGCCTTCCCTGCAGGAATAAATTCTCCACATCCATTCCCATCCTGGCTGGATGCTGCAGGACCCTGCTGGCACCGGGAATGCTTTGGATAAAAGGGAATTTTGCAGGTTTTTGGGGGGTTTTGGGGTTTTTGATGTCTTGCAAATGGTTGTTCTGAAGGTTTCTTCAGGCTGGGGGTGGATAAATAAGGAATATTCCACCGCGGGAGGTGCTGCTTGGATTTTGCTCCTGATTAACTGGCGGCTCATTAAGGCAAAAAAAAAATTCCTCCCGGGAGCAAAGGGTGCTTGGAAACGACAGAAATAGCGGAGTGGAAGGAGGTCTGCTGGATTTGGAATAAAATAAATGAGTTTCTCAGCTTGGCCAAACGCTGGGAAGAACATCCAGGAAAGGGAAGGGTTGGGAGAATCCTGAGGGAGCTGGGAAAGGAGCTCAGCCTGGAGCAAAGGGGATCAGGGGGACCTTGTGGCTCTGCAAACTCCCTGCCAGGAGGGATTTGGGATCTGATCCCAGGGCACAGGGACAGCAGGAGAGGGAACAGCCTCAGGCTGGGCCAGGGGAGGCTCAGGTTGGACAGCAGCAGGAATTTCCTCATGGAAAGGGTGGTCAGGGATTGGAGCTGCCCAGGGAGGTTTGGAGTGCTCAGCCCTGCAGGTGTCACCTGGATGTGGCACTCAGGGTGGGGACAAGGTGGGGATCAGGGACAGCTTGGACTCGATGATCCCAGAGGGATTTTCCAACCTCAGCCATCCTGGAATTCTGGGAATAAGATCCCACAGGGACTTTTCACCCCCAGGAATCTTTGCAATCAAAGACAAAAACTCTCTGGCGCCGAGCTCTGCTCCTGGCACATCAATCACACCGCTTGGCTGACGACTTTGCTGCCACGAAATTATCCTTAATTATTTCTAAAAAGGCTCTGCAGCTGCAATTCCAATCAGGACCTGCTGGATCAGGCAGCTGCTTTCCCGTTTTCCCTCGAGGTTGTTGTCACCTTAAAGCAAATCACGAAATCCCCATGGAGATCCACAGGCTCCAAACCTTCCCTTCACTCGTTTATTCCAAATCCATCCTTGCTGGGACTCAGATTTGGTCCTCAGGTGTTGCTTTTTTGGGGAGGATGGAAATTATCCTCATTTTTTGGGGGAGGATGGAAATTATCCCCCTTTTTTGGGGGACAGTGGATATTATCCCCCTTTTTTCTGGGAAGGATAGAAATTATCCCCCTTTTTTTGGGGAGAAGATGGAAATTATACTCCATTTTTTGTGGGAAGGGTTGAAATGATCCCATTTTTCTTCGTGAAGGATGGAAATTATTCCCCTTTTTGGGGGGGAAAGGGTAGAAATTACCTCCAGAAACTACTTCCAGCCCAGAGATCTCCTAGGCACTTGGAATTTAAAATCCTCCCTCCTTTCCAAACTCAGCTCCAAACCTCATCCCATTATTCCTACTTGACGACCCTTTTGTTTCCCCCTGGAAAAATCCCATTTCACTGCTATCCACGGAATCTTTTCCCATCTCCAGGTTTTCCCTCCCTGAGCGCTCCGATAATCGAATCAATTTCTTCATTATCATCTCATCCTCTCCACCCAAAAGTGCATCCTCGGGGAGCTCAGGTTGGGATGGAGGAAATGTGGGGTTTGGCAGCTCTAGTGGGAAAAACAGCCAAAGGAAGCATCAGGCAGCTCCTTCCACCCTCAGTCCTTCCCAAAATCCCAAAAAGTTCCGGGTTCGGCATCATCTCTTGACCAAAGGTTCTCCCTCGTTCCCTTGATAAATTCTTTTATCCGAATTTCCTTGCTGTGGTTTGCCTGGAATTCCTTGGATTTCATCCTGAGGGAAAAACTTCTTCTCTTTCAGTTTTCAGTTTTCAGTTTTCAGCTTTCAGTTTTCAGTTTTCAGTTTTCAGTTTTCAGTTTTCAGTTTTCAGTTTTCAGTTTTCAGTTTTCAGTTTGCCGTTTAAGCCCTGAAATTTTGTGGGGTGGGAATTTTTGCCAATCCATCCCATTTTTCCAAGATCCTTTCCATCCCAGCACGTTAAGGGAAGGTCATTCCCTGCTTTCTTTATCCACCTTTTTTCCCCCAGATTTCCAGGACTCTCTCTGCTCTCTCCGCCCATCTCCATCCCAAATCCCATCCCAATTCTCCCACATTCCCACCGGGAACTCCTCAGTTTTCCCACAGCTCAGACAAACCCTTCAAAATCCCTGAAGGTTATTTTCTGCTCTGCTCTGCCTCGCTGAATTCCAAGGAGAGGCTGGAAAAAGCTATTTATAGGCCATGGAATTGTCTGTCCGACCGTGTGGGAATCTGGGAATGGCATGGAGGACACTGGAGGATGGGAATGAGGCACTTCCAGGCTCGGAATTAATCCCATTAACAGGCAGGAGACTTGGGAAGGTGCTGGAAGCAGGAATTTGCTCGAGGGGAAAAAAAATTTGAGAGATCAGATCTCTTCTATGTGGGATTTCTTTGGGGTTTTTCTTGAGTTCTTTTCTTTTTCTCTTTTTGGGTTCTTTTCTTTAGGGTTTCTTTGGGATTCTGTGTCATTCATGTCATTCCCTGTGTCATTCCAAGCTTTTCCCACTTGTTCCCAGGTCTTGGGGTTTTCCTCCAGTCCCCCCTGCAGGGACTCCAGTTCATCCTAGTCCATCCCAGTTCATCCCAGTTCATCCCAGTTCATCCCAGTTCATCCCAGTCCATCCCAATCCATCCCAGTCCATCCCAGTTCAAGGCTTCCAATGGACCCTGAGGGATTTCTTTAGGGTTTTTCTTGAGTTCTTTTCTTTTTCTCTTTTTGGGTTTCTCTTCTTTAGGGTTTCTTTGGGATTCCTTGTCATTCCTGTTGTTGTTCCCTGTGTCATTCCAAGCTTTTCCCACTTGTTCCCAGGTCTTCCACCTGGACCTTCCCAGTCCTGGAGAACCTCCAGTTCATCCCAGTTCATCCCAGTCCATCCCAGTTCATCCAAATCCATCCCAGTCCACCCCAGTTCATCCCAGTCCATCCCAGTTCATCCCAGTCCATCTCAGTCCATCCCAGTCCATCCCAGTTCATCCCAGTCCACCCCAGTTCAAGGCTTCCAATGGACCCTGAGGGTTCAGCAATTCCCTGATCCATGGTGTTCCCCAAAATCCCTGGAGAGCAGGATTTGGGAATGTTTCTCTTGGATCTTCAGTTTTCAGACGCAGCAAATTCCATTCCATCTCTTCCACAGCTTCTTCTGCTTTTGTTTGCAATTCCCTTTTCCCAGGTTTTCCTTTCTGTTGGGTTCCTCTGCTGTTCCTCTGCTGTTCTGGAGGAAATGGAGTTATTTAGCATTGCAAAAGGGAAAAAAACCACAAAAAACACACAAGGAAACACCACCAATAAAATACAAAAACGCCACCAAAAATACGCCACCAAAAACCCACAGAAAACCACAAAAACCCCACCAAAAACACACCAAAAAGCCAGAAAAAACTCACCAATAAAACACAAAAACCCACAAAAATCCCACCAAAAACCCACCCCCAAAAATACCAAAAAACACCAAAAAAACCATTAAAAACATACACATAAAAGCACCAAAAGCAACCAAAAAACCACCAGGAAACACCAAAATGTCACTGAAAGACCACCAAAAATTCCACCAAAGGACCACCAGAAGAACATCAACATAACACAAAAAACCCACAAAAAATCCACCCAAAAACCACCAAAAAACACCAAAAAACACCAAAAAACCACCAAAAAAACCACCAAAAACCACCAAAACCCACCAAAAAACCACGAAAAACCACCAAAAAACACCAAAAAACACCAAAACCCACAACCCCCTGAGCTCCACCCTCAGCCAACACCACCCACACACCCAAACCCAAAAAAATTCCCAAACCAGCTCCCTGAACTCCTCCTCCTCCGCTCCCTCCCCGTTTTTCTCCGTTCCTCAGGATGGTTTTTCCCGTTTTCCCGGCAGCTTACACCAAGAACCAGGTGGACATCGCCACGCAGGGCTGGTTCATCGGCCTGATGTGCGCCATCGCCCTGCTGGTGCTCATCCTGCTCATCGTCTGCTTCATCAAGAGGAGCCGCGGCGGCAAGTACCCGGGTGAGAGCGGCAACGGGGATTGCTGGGATTTAAAAATATTTGGGATAATCCTGTGGTGGGAGATGTCCGGGTGAGAGCGGGAACGGGGATTGCTGGAATTTAAATGGGTTTGGGATGATCCAGTGGTGGGAGATGTCCGGGTGAGAGATGGGAATGGGAATTCCTGGAATTTAAATGGGTTTAGGATGATCTAGTGGTGAGGAACAACAGGGTGAGAGCAGGAATGGGAATTCCCAAAATTGAAACAGGTCTGGGATAATCCAGTGGTGGGGAATGTCCAGGTGAGAGCGGGAATGGGAATTCCCGGAATTTAAATAGGTTTGGGATGATCCAGTGGTGGGAAGTACCCGGGTGAGAGTGGGAGTGGGGATTCCTGGAATTTAAATAGGTTTGGGATGATCTAGTGGTGGGAGATGTCTGGGTGAGAGATGGGAATGGGAATTCCTGGAATTTAAATGGGTTTGGGATAATCCAGTGGTGGGAAGTACCCAGGTGAGAGTGGGAATGGGCATTCCCAAAGTTTAAACGGGTTTGGGATGATCCAGTTCTGGGAGATATCCAGGTGAGAGCGGGAATGGGAATTCCCGGAATTTAAATAGGTTTGGGATGATCCAGTGGTGGGAAATATCCAGGTGAGAGCAGGAATGGGTGTTCCCAAAACTTCAGCAGTTCCAGGATTCTTGGGGTTCATCCAGTCCTGGGAAATATCCAAGTGAGAGACAGGAATGGGAATTCCCGGAATTTAAATGGGTTTGGGATGATCCAGTGGTGGGAGATGTCCAGGTGAGAGTGGGATTGGGAATTCCAAGGGTTACATGGATCTGGGATAATTCAGTAATGGGGAATGTCCAGGTGAGAGTGGGAATGAGAATTCCCAGAATTTAAATAGGTTTGGGATGATCTAGTGGTGGGAAGTATCTGGGTGAGAGTGGGAATGAGAATTCCCAGAATTTGGATGGGTCTGGGATAATCCAGTCCTTGGAAATATCCAGGTGAGAGCAGGAATGGGAATTCCCAAAATTTAAACAGGTTTGGGATAATCCAGTGCTGGGAAATATCCAGGTGAGGACAAGAATTTCCAATCCCAAGGCCTTAGAAAGCTCTGGGATTCTGGGGGTTAACCCAGTCCTGGGAAATATCCAAGTGAGAGATGGGAATGGGCATTCCCAAAATTGAAACAGGTCTGGGATAATCCAGTGGTGGGGAATATCCGGGTGAGAGCAGGAATGGGCATTCCCAGAATTTGGATGGGTCTGGGATAATCCAGTCCTTGGAGATACCCAGATGAGAGTGGGAATGGATATTCCTGAAATTTAAACAGGTTTGGTATTCTTGGGGTTCATCCAGTCCTGGGAAATATCCAAGTGAGAGATGGGAATGGGAATTCCCAAAATTCAAACAGGTTTGGGATAGCACGGTGGTGGGAAATACAGAGCTATATTTTATGTGAGTATATAAATGAATATGCAAATTATATCCATGAAATTTATATATGAATTTATAAGAAGCATCATTTAATTCATTATTTATTTTTTTCAGGGGGTTATTTACTTATAAAAAAATCATTTTAAAAATTTCTTTTAAAAAAAAACCCAAACCTTGTCAAACCCTTTGCAAACCTCTTGTAAAACCCTTGTAAATAATTCACAAGCCCTTTTCAAACACTTTTTCACTTAATGAACCCATTCGTAACCCCTTTGTAATCCCTTTGTAACCCTTTTTTAACCCCTTTGTAACCCTTTTACAACCCCTTTATCACATCCTTTGTAACCCCTTTGTAACCCCTTTGTAACCCCTTTGTAACCCTTTTTATAAACCCTTTATAAACCCTTTGTAACCCCTTTGTAACCCTTTTGTAACCCCTTTGTAACCCCTTTGTAACTCTTTTTATAAACCCTTTGTAACCCCTTTGTAACTCTTTTTATAAACCCTTTGTAACCCCTTTGTAACCCCTTTATCACATCCTTTATAACCCCTTTGTAACCCTGTTTATAAACCTTTTATAAACCCTTTGTAACCCCTTTGTAAACCCTGTGTAACTCCCTTTCCAACCCTTCCCGTCGCAATTTTTCCCTCTCCAACCTCCTCCCCCTCAGCTCTCCCCCACAACTCCTCCCCAGTCCCTTCCAGTCCTTACTGGTTTAACTGGGAATCCTCTCCTCCCTCCCCAGTGCGCGACAACAAGGACGAGCACCTCAACCCCGAGGACAAGAACGTGGAGGACGGATCCTTCGACTACAGGTGGGATCCCCCGGAATGTCGGATCCCTCCCCACCATCACCACCCCCTGTTCCCCCCACAAACCCCACAAATCCCCCCGGAACGATCCCTGGTTTTTCCCTCCTCCTGCCGCCTTCCCGCTGCCCGTTCTTCCCCAAAAAAACGGTTCCCAAAACGCTGGGATGCTCCTTGTTTTCCTGGGATTCTGGAATTGGCCATCTGGGGAAGATCCCAGAGGGAGCAGAGCGACCCTAATGGAGCTCTTGAGGTGTAAAATCCCGAAAAATCGCCCCAAAACCCCGAATTTTGGAGCAGCCTGAGGGTATTTGTGAAATATCCTAAAGGAAGATCCACGGGAGAAATGCCTGTTGGGATCACTCCAGGCAGAGCTGAGATTCTGGAATTAGCTCAGCTACTGATTAGCACATAAAACCCAAAAAATCACCCCAAACCCCTGAATTTTGGAGCAGCCTGAGGGTATTTGTGGAATATCCTAAAGGAAGATCCATGGGAGAAATGCCTGTTGGGATCAGTGCAGGCAGAGCTAAGATTCTGGAATTAGCTCAGCTACTGGTTAACACATAAAACTCCCAAAATCACCCCAAAACCCCGAATTTTGGAGCAGCCTGAGGGCATTTGTGAAATATCCTAAAGGAAGATCCATGGGAGAAATGCCTGAAGTTTTGTTGGGATCACTCCAGGCAGAGCTGGGACTCTGGATTTAGCTCAGCTACTGATTAGCACATAAAACCCAAAAAATCACCCCAAAACCCTGAATTTTGGAGCAGCCTGAGGGTATTTGTGGAGTCTCATCCCAAATCTCAACCCCTCTCCCTCCCATAAAGGAGAATCCAGGGGAGAAATTCCCAAAGTTCTTTTGGGATCAGTGCAGGCAGAACTGGGACTCTGGAATTAGCTCAGCTCCTGATTAACACATAAAAAACCCACATAAAACCCCAAAAAATCACCCCAAAACCCCCAAATTTTGTCCCACCCTGAGGGTATTTCTGCAGTCTCACCCCATAGCTCAGCCCCTCTCCTTCCCATAAAGGAGAATCCAGGGGAGCAATACCCAAAGTTTTTTTGGGATCAGTGCAGGCAGAGCTGAGATTCTGGAATCAGCTCAGCTCCTGATTAACACATAAAACCCAAAAAAAATCATCCCAAAAAACCCAAATTTTGTCCCACCCTGAAAGTATTTCTGGATCTCAACCCTAATGAAGCTCCTGACACACAAACCCCAATAAAACCCAAAAAAAATTACCCCAAAACCCCAAATTGTGTCCCACCCTGAGGGTATTTCTGCAGTCTCACCCCATAGCTCAACCCCTCTCCTTCCCATAAAGGAATATCCAGGGGAGAAATTCCCAAAATTCCATTGGGATCAGCCCTGGAAGCAGGAAAAGGGGATGATTTGGGGTCTGCCTGCATTCCAGCCCCACAGAATTCCACCAAAACCCCTTGGAGGATTCCAGGAATTTCCCATGATTCCCACTGCCAGGGCTCACCTGGAAAATGAGGGGATCTGGGACGTTTTAATTTGAATTCCTTAAAGGATTCCTGCAAGAATTCCTTAAAGAATTCCTTCAAGAATTCCTTAAAGAATTCCTTAAAGGATTCCTTCAAGAATTCCTTCAAGAATTCAAATTCCCTTTCCCGCCTGAGCTGAGCTGAAAATAAGGGATTTTCCTCCTGATTTAAACCAGGGGTTGAGTCAATCCAGCGTCATTCCCAGCAGGGGAAGGATTTATTTGGGATGCAGGAAGGGATGGAAAAAGAAAAGGTTTTGTTGAAGGATTTAGGGGAAACGAAGTGAATCAGGAAGGGAAATGGAGCAGGAGATCATATTTATTTTGTCAGTGGCACAGAAAGTCCATTCCAGAGGGACTTTTTAAATTCCAAAGGATTCCATTAATCCCGAAGCTCCCAAAAAACCCACAGAACACAAACAGATCCCAGTGGGATGCTGTAGGGAAAGGCTGGCATTCCTCCAGGTCCTAAAACAACATTTGGGGCCAAAACCTCCCTGCTGGAGCTGCTCAGGGTGGCCAAAAATCCACCTGTGGATTCCTGGGATGCTCCTCTGGGGTTCCTCGCCGGGACAGGGAAACAGGAATGAGCTCAGCCGCAGGTTTTGGGGTCAAACCCAAAACCCCAAAACCCCGAACCCATCCCTTCCCAGGCTGGATTTTATGGGACACTCCTGGAGAAGGAAACAACCATGATCAGGACACACCCCTGGCCCCAAATCGTGATTCCAGGCAGGATAGGCAGCCTCTTCCTTCCCAGATTTTTGGGATTTCTGTGGGAAACCTCAAATCCCTATTCCCACCGGGATTCCCCCAGGCCGAGCTTCTGGCAGCACTCGAGGATTTCCCTGCTCTGCTTCCCAAAACCCCAAAAAGGAGAACTCAGCCAACCCCTCCTGGCCCCAATCTGCCATTCCAAGGAAAATCCATGGCTGAAAGGAATTCCAAAGGGAATCCAACCTCTTGGAATGGATTTGATCAATTCCCTGACACCATCCGAGGGGAAGGATTGGGGTCAATCCTCCATCCTGCTCAGCTGGAGCTCCGATTTTATCCACAGCCCCATTCCCAAAATTTCCGAGGGGAAGGACAGCAACACTCTGGGATGGAATCCATGGAGTTTTGTGGAGTAAATAAAGGGGAAAAAACCCCTCAAATAAGAACAAAAAAAACCCCAAAAAACCCATGAACCCACAAATTTTCCCTCTCCTTCTGAGGAACAGCAGAATTCCCGGGAGAATCCCAGAAGGGAAGAAGGGAAGGTGAAGCTGGAGCTGCTGGAGCTGATCGCAGGGCTGAGGCAGCATTTAGGATTCCAGGGAAAAGCCTCTTTCTTCCCAGATTTTTGGGATTTCTGTGGGAAAAGGAGTCAAGCCCATCCCGGCTGCTGTCCCCTCCCCATGGCTGCCATGCCACCCTCGCCACCCCCACGTCCCCAGCGCCCCGTGCATGCCACTCTCCGAGCTACTCATCCCAAAATCCCAAAATCCCAAAACCCCAAAACCCCAAAATCCCAAAATCCCGGCACTGCTCCCATCCCGGGATAATGGTGATCCCGAGCAGGGAAGCTCTTTCCCCAAGCAGGACACCGTTATCCACGGACAACACTCCGTGCCTCATTATACCAAATTTCCCACCAAAAATCTGGAAACTCTGGATGCCGGGAAGGGAGAGCCGAGCGGATTTAGGGTCAGAATTCCGGGTCAGCTCCGGGATGGTGACACAGGTGACACCACAGGGCAGGCAGGAGGGGACATCTCAGCCAGGCAGGAGGACACTGAGCTGTTCCCAGAGGGACAAAACTGCCGGAAAAGCTCTGGGAAGGTGTGGCTTTGTCCAGAGGGTAATTCCAAGGAATTCCTGGGTGGACACTTGGCCACCCTCGTCCTGCTGCCTGCGGGACACCAGAGCCACCGCTGTCCCCTGGATGTCACCCCCATTCCGCTCGGGATGCTCCCAGGAGGAACCAAATCCCGCCTGGAATGGTTCTCCATTTGGTATAACGAGGACGTGAAGGAATGCCGAAATTTGGGGTTTTTTAATTTTTTTTAAATTTTTTTTTTTTGGGAATGCAGAACCTCCTCGTTTTTCTCTCTCTCTGATCAGGCTCTTTCTGCTTCTCTCTGTTTTTTATTCCCCGTTTCCCTTCTCCTCCTTTTCACCTGGTCTATCCACATGGGCCGTGAAGGTCTCTTGAAAGGTAGGACCTCGTGCTGCCAGAAGTCCGGCACATCCCGCTTTTTTTTTTTCTTAATTTTTGGGAATTTTATTTTCCTTCCTCCTCCTCCCTCCTCCTCTCCTCCCGTTGGTTTCTTCACAGCCAGAATTTCCCCCGTTTTTCCCCGTTTCCCAAATCCCCCCGCCTAACACATCCAACCAGATCCCTCTAATTCCCGCTAATTCGGGGCTTCCGGAGACTCAGATCCTGCTTGGAATTGCTCCAGGGGTTGGAATTTCGCCCCAAAATCCAGCCAGGCACCCCCCAGCTCCAGCTGCTGATCCCTCCCGGTGGAGCGGGATTGAACTTGGGAATGCATGTGATTTTTTTTCAAGGAAAAAAGTGTGTTTTTCCAATGAAAAACCACATTTTTCCAAGGAAAATTGCAGTTTTTTCGAGGAAAAACTGCGTTTTGTTAAAGGAAAACTGGGTTTTTTCCAAGGAAAAATGTGGTTTTTTCCAAGGAAAACTGTGTTTTTTCAAGGAAAACCTTTCTTTTCAAGGAAAAAAACTGTGGTCTTCCAAGGAAAAACTGCATTTTTTTGCAAGGAAAAACTGCATTTTTTCAAGGAAAAACTGCATTTTTTCAAGGAAAACTGCCGATTTTTCCAAGGAAAACTGCTTTCTTTCCAAGAAAAACAGCTTTTTTTCAAGGAAAAGCCACATTTTTTCAAGGAAAATTGTGGGTTTTTTCAAGGAAAATGGTAGTTTTCCAAGGAAAACTGTGTTTCAATCAAGGAAAAACAGTGTTTTTTCAAGGAAAAACTACATTTTTTTCAAACTGCTTTTTTTCTTTTTCCAAGGAAAAACTGTGTTTTTTTTCAAGGAAAAATGGTGGTTTTCCAAGGAAAAACTGGTTTTTCAAGGACAACTGTGTTTTTTTCCAAGGAAAAATCTGGTTTTTCAAGGAAAACTGCATTTTTCCAAGGAAAAATCTGGTTTTCCAAGGAAAAGTGCATCCCAGGGGTTGGGGACAAGGGACATGAGCCAAAATCCAGATCCCAATGGGTCTGGCTGCTCTTAGCCCTAAAAATCCTCCCTCCAGCTCCAGCCTCGCCCTGTTCCCGATGATTTATGGGATTTATGGGATTTATGGGATTTATGGGATTCAGAACAGCATTTCCCATCTGCATCCCATAATTCCTGGCTCAGCCGACCTCCCAAAAATCCATTTTTATGGAATAAAATCCATTTCTACGGAATAAAATCCATTTTTACGGAATACAATCCAACCCAGGAGCTGACGGATCACGGCTGCTCCTTCCCAACGCGCTAACGGGATCAACGCTCCTGGAGAGAGGGGAAATTCCCTGGAATTCCCGGCGGGAATTTGGTGTTGCAAATCCACCCTGATAGGGATAATCTGGTTGTTAATGTGGCTCAATTCACCCCAAAAATTTCGGGAAGGGATGTCGGGAATTTAGGGTTTTGCCGCTCTCTCCTCGGCGTTTTTGGGGCTTTCTAACCAGTCCTGCTTCCACACTGAATTATCCCCTTTTTTTCCCCAAAAACAGTGCTTCCAGACCTAACAAATTAATTCTTTTAATTGCGATGAAATCTAACAGAAATTCTCAAATATTGGGATTGTTGGATTCCCAAAGTGGGTGGGAATTTTTCCAGGGAATTCCCTCGGAAAGCCACTTCGGGATCCCGAATTAATCCCAAATCCTATTAATCCCATGGAATAAAGGAAAATCAATCCCAGGGAATGAGGGGAAATCAACACCTTGCCCAGCTCAAGAGCCCGAGCAGAGTGCCAAGAAAAAAGAAAATAAATCCCAATATTTTCACTGATTTTAGGTAAAATAAAGGAGTGGAGCGAATCTGGCAAATCCCAAGATAAAAAATAAAAACCAGGAAAAGACAGGAATGGAGGTGGGAGGAGAAAAATTTCGGGGATATCTTCAGGAATATGGCAGGATTTGCATGAAGGGAGGAATAGCGGACAGAAAAATTGATTTTTTATATCAGTTTAGAGCAATCCACTCTCGTCCTTCCCAAAATATCTCAATTTATGGGATATCAATCCCGACCCTCCAGAGGGAAAACAGCTTTTCCCTGGTTAGTTTTTAGTTAAAAGGAATTTTTTAAGTGATATTCCTCCCTGTTGGGTCAAACTCTTTATTTTTTAGCTCCCTGGCTTTTAGTGAAAAGGAGAAAAACCCCAAAATTCCTAGAAATCAGCTGGGAAAGGTGAATTCCCAGGAGTTTAGGAAGCTGAAAGTGTCCCACTCACAGTGCATGTGGTTTTTTCAAGGAAAAACTGCATTTTTTTCCAAGGAAAATCTGTGTTTTTCAAGAAAAAAAATATGTTTTTTCAAGGAAAACTGTGTTTTCCAAGGAAAACCTATGGTTTTTCAAGGAAAAACTGAATTTCTTCAAGGAAAAAATGCATTTTTTCAAGGAAATCTGGGAATAAATCACTAAACCAAGGGGATAGAAAACATTGAGAGGGAAAGAATTTAACTGATCCAAGTTTTGGTTTTAATATTAAACTTGAGAAATCGAGGTTAAAAAATTGAGGTTAAGAAACTAAAAGATTTAGGAGTTGAGATGAATAAACTGAGGTGAATAAATTGAGATTAAGGAATGGAGTGTGAGGATTGGAGATTGAGAAATTGAGGTTCAGAAACTGAAATTAATAAATTGAGGGGAAGGAATTGAGATGAGGAAATTGAGGCTCAGAAATTGAAATTAAGGAATTGAGATTAGGAAATTGAGGTTAAGAAACTGAAATTAATAAATTGAGGCAAAGGAATTGAGATGAAGAAATTAATTGAGATTTAGAAACTGAGGTTAAGAAATTGAGATCAAGAAATTGAGGTAGGAGAATTGAGATTGAGAAATTAAGAATTGGAGATGAAGAAACTGAGGTTAAGAAATTGATGTAGAGGAATTGAGATTGAGAAATTAAGAATTGGAGATGAAGAAACTGAGGTTAAGAAATTGATGTAGAAGAACTGAGATTAAGAAATTTAGAATTGGAGATTAAGAAACTGAGGTTAAGAAATTGAAATGAATGAATGAATTAGGTAGAGGAATTGAGATTAGGAAATTGAGGTTCAGAAATTGAAATGAAAGAATCGAAGGAAAGAAATTGAGGTGAAAGGATGGAGATTTAGAAACTGAGGTTAAGAAATTGAAATTAACGAATTAAGGAAAGGAATTGAGATTAGGAAATTGAGGTTCAGAAATTGAAATGAATAAATCGAGGGAAAGGAACTGAGGTGAAGGAATTGAGATTTAGAAACTGAGGTTCAGAAATTGAAATGAACAAATTGAAGGAAAGGAATTGAGGTGAAGGAATTGAGATTTAGAAATTGAGGTTCAGAAATTGAAATGAATGAATCGAAGGAAAGAAATTGAGGTGAAGGAATTGAGATTTAGAAACTGAGGTTAAGAAATTGAGATTAGGAAATTGAGACTGAGAAACTGACATCGAGAAACTGAGATTAAGAAATCGAGATTGAGAAACGGAGGTCCAAAAAAATTGATTTTTTTGAGGAAAAAAAACCCCAAAATTGGGTATTCAAAACTCCCAACCACCTCCACCTCCCACCCCTCCACCCCCACCAGCAAACCCCCATTTTCCCGGAGCTCCTCCCAGCCTCGCCCCCATCCCGGACGGATTTAGGATCTCCACCTTTCCCGGGAGAAAAACCTTTCCCGCCCCGTTTCTCACCCCATGCCGTGTCTGTCTGTCTCCCGCCGCCAGCGATGAGGACAACAAACCTCTTCCCAACAGCCAGACCTCGCTGGACGGCACGATAAAGCAGCAGGAGAGCGACGACAGCCTGGTGGACTACGGGGAAGGAGGAGAAGGTCAGTTCAACGAGGACGGGTCGTTCATCGGGCAGTACACCGTCAAGAAGGACAAGGAGGAGACCGAGGGCAACGAGAGCTCCGAGGCGACCTCCCCTGTGAACGCGATTTATTCCTTGGCATAGCGGGAAGCGGGGGGAGAAAAAAAAACGGATGGAAAAGTGAAAAAAACGGATGGAAAAATGGAAAAAAATGGATGGAAAAATGGAAAAAAACGGATGGGAAAATGGAAAAACAACAAACCCGCGGGGTTCGGAGTGGCCGGGAGGTTCTGCCGGATCCGAGGGGGAAGGGGAGAGAGAGAGGGGGACTGGAAAATGCGATGGACGGAGAGAGAAATAATAGAAAAAGAGATTAAAAATAGCAAAAAAAAACAAACAAAAAAAAATCCAAAAAAAACAAAAAGGGAAAAAAAAGAAAAACTAAGCAGCCAGGCGGCCCAGGCGGCTGCCGATGCCATCTTATCCTTAGCAAAGAGCCAACGGCAAAGGACGTGCTGGCGGGAGGGGAGCGGGAATTGGGAATTAATTGGGAATTAATTGGGAATTAATTGGGAATTGGGGCTGGGCTGGGGCGGCTGGAGGGGCAGGAGGTGCTCGAGCTGCTCCCCAGTTTGGGGTTATTTCCCACTTTGGGGCTGCTCCTCAGTTTGGGGTTGCTTCCCAGTTTTTTGGGGTTGCTCCTCAGTTTTGGGGTTGCTCTCCAGCTTGGGGTTGTACCCCAGTGGGGGGCTGTTTCCCATTTTTTTGGGGTTGCCCCCCAGTTTTGGGGTTGCCCCCAGTTTTGGGGCTGCCTCAGGGCCGGTCCAGAGGGCTCCAGGCTGGGCTCAGCTCCCCGAGGCTTTTTTCTGTTCTTTTAGGAGTGAACTGCAAATTTTGGGTTTAATTTTCCCAGGAAGGTTCTGGATCAGAGGGGAGGGGGGAAAGCAAAGAGGGTTTGGGGGTGAGAGGTGCCTGGGCAGAGCCAAGGAGGAACGGGGTGGATTTTGGGATGGATTTTGGGGTGGATTTTGGGGTGAAACCACCGGATCACCGCGCTGTCCACGCTCACAGCAGCACCTTGCCCACAACCTCTCCCAAAAAACTGCTCCTTCCTGAAAAAACCTCTCCAGGATCCCCATCACCTCCTGGACACTGGGATTTGTCCGTGCTGAGGCTGGGAAAACCTACGGGGAGCTCATCCCCCATTCCCACCAGGAGCATCCCGGGAGGAGAAGAAATCACGGAGGAACTTGTGGGATTTTTGGAAGGACAGGGAGGAACCTCCCGCCCGCCGAGCGCCGCAGAAAAAAAAAAACCCTTTTGGGGTTGAAATCCGCTTTGTAGGAATTTCAGGGGCTGCAGCCCCACGCCTGCTTTCTTTCCAAGGCAATTCCATAAATCCTATGTAGCAAAGAGGGCCTGGAAGCAGGAGCGGGATGGGGACGGGAT
The DNA here is from genome assembly GCF_008360975.1 of Lichenostomus cassidix. Taxonomy (NCBI): domain Eukaryota; kingdom Metazoa; phylum Chordata; class Aves; order Passeriformes; family Meliphagidae; genus Lichenostomus; species Lichenostomus cassidix. The sequence continues at coordinate 4,502,615 of NC_139506.1, forward strand.
GAGGAGACCGGAATGATTTCACAAAAATCAATCCCAGGATGGAAAAAACCCCGCCGGGATCGGGTGGAGGACTCCCTGAAGGATTTTGGGAAGGAGCGGCGGAGTCGATCCCACACTTCCACGGGAACCGGGAACAGCCGGACGGACGCTGTCTTTCCCAGGAAAATTCCTCCTCCTTCCTGACAGTGGCCTTTCCCCCCCCTGCCCCGCTCAGCCCGGCCACCGTGGGACCCCAAATTCCTGGAGATTCCCAGGATCCCAGCGCTCCCTCACATGCCTTACACAGCTTGGGAATTCCCGGGAATTCGCTCTTCCCGCTCCGCTTCCGCGCCCCCCGACGGCCTCGGATCCGCCCGAGCAGTAGGATTGGGATGGAATGGGATAACTGGGAGCGTTCCCAGCTCTCCCAGCACGGATCAGGGTCGAAGGCAGGGATTTCCAACCTTCCTCCCACCTCCTGCACTTTCGAAACCAAAGGTACCTTCAGAGAGAGAGAGAGATGGAATTTCTTTTGGAAAAGATGGATTTTTCGGATGGATTTTCCTTTTGTTTCTTTCTTTTTTTTTATTTTGTTTTTTCCCCGAGGAGGATGGAGGGGTTTTTTTGGATGGAATTTAAATTCGTGCAGTTATTCCTTCTGCTCCGGAGCCACGTCGGTGACAGGGATGGATTTTGGAAAGGGATTTTGCCACATCCCGACGGATCCCGGGAGGAGCCCTGCGGGTCCCGCGGGGCCGGCGGGAGAGACGGATTCCAATTAATCCAATGCAAATGCCTTCCTTAAAATAATAATTCTCATTGATCTTGGTCGTCTTCTCTGATGGGTCAAACGCGGGGTGAAGATGGAGCTGGTGGGGTTGGATTTGGTGACATTCAAAGGTCACTTCCCACCCCGATTGTCCCCTGAACCCGACGGCAAAGGAATTCCAGGGTTTAGGTTGGGATCATGAGGTAGAGATGGGGGAGCTGGCACAGGGATGTCCCTTGTCTGTCACCTGAGGCTGTGTCCCCTGGCTGGGACAGCTCTGCTGTGACCCTCGGTGTGGACAGCGATCCTATTCCTGCCACCGATCCCGATCCCAATCCTGATCCCAATCCTGATCCTGATCCCAATCCTGATCCCATTCCTGCCACCAATCTCATCTGGGACCCAGAGCTCCATCCAGCTTTTAGGGAAACACTCCCCAGGCCAAAGGTGACACTGCCCCGGGCACGGGGACAATCCCAATCCCATTCCCAATCCCAATCCCAATCCCATTCCCAATCCCATTCCCAATCCCAATGCCATTCCCTGCTGTCCTCAGTGTGGAGTTTGGGCAAATTCCCGCTGGGAATGAGGAGAGAGAAATTCCAGCCTCTGGATGTGGGATCTTCCCAGCGTTCCCAGTCCTCACTGCCCCATGGCCCAGCTGACCACAGGACCCTCGGTGACCCCAAACCCCTCCAAACCTCCGGGAATTTGGCTGGAATTCCTAGGAACAACTCTGTGTTGGGTATCCATGATGTGCCATTCCCATTAAATCCCAGATCCCTCAACCCTGAGGAAACCTCTTGGCATCATTTGGAAATTCATGGATGGGAAGGAATGGGATTTGTCCCAAATTTCCTCATAAATTTCCCAGTTCTAAGCCCAGGTTACTCTGAGTAATGGGAAGAGGGAGGAGATGAAGGTGGACGAACAACTCGGTGTAAGTTACTCACAGCCCTTTTGGGGTAAAAATGACTCAAAAATTACTCCAAATTTTTAAGTTTCAGCAAAAGTTCCGATTTTTCCTCAAAACTTCCTCCCCTGGGGTTTTAGAGCCCAAAGAAAATTCAGGTTAAGAACTCATCCTGAGCTTCACATTTTCACTCGTGGTTTGTATGGGGAGCAAAGCGCTGACCCCAAATCTTCCACATGGCTGACGGGGTGACCCCACAGATCCCAAAAACAGCCAGGGCTGGGATGAATCCACACCGTGTCCCAGGAGCACCCCTGGGGCAGGAGAGGGGTGGATGAAGAATCCACAGCAGGATTTGGGGATTCCCAATCCCCTTCCAGAGGGGACATCCCGGTCCTTCTTCCCATAATGACCCCAGGATTGGCAGGGATGTTCCCATTCCCACCGCAGGGACAAGGATCCTTCTGGGGGATCTGCACAACTTCTCTGGGCCAGGAAACACTTCCAGTTTTCCAGGAGAAATAACCCTTCCTTCATCAAGGGCTTCAATCAGGATCCAACATTTAATTGACAAATAAAAAGGGAAGGGCCAGACACCAAATTCTAGAGCCAGACCCCAAATCCAATGCCAGACCCCAAATTTCAATACTAGACCCCAAATCCAATGCCAGACCCCAAATTTCAATACTAGACCCCAAATTTCAATACTAGACCCCAAATCCAATGCCAGACCCCAAATTTCAATACTAGACCCCAAATTTCAATACTAGACCCCAAATCCAATGCCAGACCCCAAATTTCAATACTAGACCCCAAATTTCAATACTAGACCCCAAATTCCAGCACCAAACCCCAAATTCCAGCATCAAACCCCGAATTCCAATACCAGACCCCAAATCCCAGCACCAGACCCCAAATCCCATCACTCTCAGGAGTCAAGTTCAACCCCAAAAGGTGCAGATTTTTCCTGTTCCTACAAAATTTGGAGCCAGCACCTCATCCATGTCCTGGGGACGGATCCAGGCTCCATCAGAATTCCGGGACATCGCCCACGGGAACGTCGGGAATTGGGGACACCAGAGGACACCGCTGTGCTGCCCTGATCCAGAGGCTGCTGTCCTTCTCCCCGAGGTGATGTCACAGCTGGAAAAGCTGGGATTTTGGTCCAAACCACAGTGCTGCTCGGAGGAACCCAAACAGATGATGGGACATGGTGTCCCTGCTGCCGGCATTGCCTTCCTGCCGGTGACGGATCCCAAATCCATGTGTCACCACAGAAACGGGATATCCCAAATCAAATGTCACCTTGGATCCAGGATACCTGAAATCCATATGTCCCGTTGAATCTGGGACATCCCAACACCACGAGTCATCTCAGATCCAGGACAACCCAAATCCATGTGTCATCTCTGATCTGGGATATCCCAAATCCACGTATCATCTCTGATCTGGGACTTCCCAACTCCACATGTCACCTTTGATCTGGGACATCCCAACTCCACATGTAACCTCTGATCCAAGACACCCCAAATCCACGTGTCACCTTGAATCTGGGATATCCCAAATCCACGTGTCACTTCGGATCCAGGACATCCCAAATCCACATGTTACCTCCTATCTGGGACATCCCAAATCCTCGTGTCACCTCAAATCTGGGATATCCCAACTCCACACGTCACCTCTGATGTGGGACATCCCAACTCCACGTGTCATCTTGGATCCAGGATACCCCAAATCCATGTATACCCTTGAATCCACGATATCCCAATTCTGTGTGTCACCTCTGATCTGGGACATCCCAAATCCACATATCACTTCAGATCCAGGACATCCCAAATCCACATATCGCCTTGAATCCGGGACATCCCAAATCCACATGTCACCTGCGATCTGGGACATCCCAAATCCATGTGTCACTTCAGATCGAGGACATGCCAACTCCACATCACTGATCCAGGATACCCCAAATCCACGTGTCACCTTGAATCTGGGACATCCCAACTTCATGTGCCAGCTCCTATCTGGGACATCCCAAATCCACGTGTCACCTCTGATCCAGGACATCCTAACTCCACATGTAACCTCTGATCTGGGACATCCCAACTTCATGTGTCACCTTGAATCCGGGACATCCCAGCTCCACATATCACTTCAGATCCAGGACATGACAACTCCATGTCACCTCAGATCCAGAATACCCCAAATCCACATGTCACCTCTGATCCAGAATACCCCAAATCCACGTGTCACCTCTTACTTGGGACATCTCAAATCCACAACTCACCTCGGATCCGGGACATCCCAACTCCACGTGTCACCTCAGATCTGGGACATCCCAACGCCACCGCCTTCTCCTGTCTCATCTCAAATGCCACCACCCAACGTGGCACATCCCAGAGCCTCTCCTCGTCACACAGCTCCCAGCAGAGCTGCGAGTGCCACCTGCAATGTCACCTCCTCGATGTCACCTCCTCAATGTCACCTTCTCGACATCACCTCCTGGACGTCACCTCCTCGATGTCCCTCTAGATGTCACCTCCTCAACGTCACCTCCTCAATGTCACCTCCTTGATGTCACTCTAGATGTCACCTCCTCGATGTCACCTCCTTGATATCACCTCCTCGACGTCACCTTCAATGTCACCTCCTCAACATCACCTCCTGGACGTCAGGTCCTCGATGTCACCTCCTCGATGTCACCTCCCTGACGTCACCTCCTCGATGTCACCTCCTCAGCCCAGGCTTTCCCTCTACTTGCAGCAACCGAGATTTCAGTTAAGCAATAAAAAAAATAAAAATTAAAAAAAAAAAAACTTATTAAGAAAAGGAAAAAGACACACAAAAAAAAGACAAAAAAAAAAAAGAGAGACCACCTTCTATTTCTTGCACTAAAAGCTGTTTTATTAACGAGAATAACGAAGCTTTTTGGTCCTCACAGTGTCACCCATGGCATCCGTAGTGTCCCTTGCTCTTGTCTGCGTGTCCTCGAGTCAGGAATCAGGATTTGGTTGTCCAGAATTGTCTAAACCCCGTGTGAGAACCCAAAATTCTGTGTTGAACCTCCTAAATCCATGTTGAATGTGCAAAATTCTATGTCAGACCCTCAAAATCCCAAGTGGATCCATCAAAATTCCATGTCAACCTGGAAAATTCCGCATCAGACCCCCGAAATCCCATGTCGAGCCCTCAGAATTCCGTGTCAAGCCCCAAAAGGCCGTGTCAACCCCAAAGTTGTGTGTCAGACCCTCGAAGTTCTATGTCAGACCCCCAAATTCCATGTCAGACCCCCAAATCCTACTTCAAACCCCCAAAATCCTATTTCAAACCCACGAAATTCCATGTCAAACCCCCAAAGTCCCATGTCAGAGCCCACAACTCCATGTCAAACCTCCAAAATTCTGTGTCAGACCCCTGAAACTCCATGTCAAACCCCAAATCCCATGTCAAACCCCAAAATTCCATGTCAAACCCCAAAATTCCCATGTCAGACCCCCAAAATCCCATGTCAAACCCACAAAATTCCACGTCAGACCCCTGAAACTCCGTGTTAACCCCCCAAAATTCCATGCCAGCCCTCAAAGTTCCATGTCAAACCCCCAAATCTCATCAAACCCCCAAATTCCCATGTCAGACCCTCAAATTCCGTGTCAAACCCCCAAAATCCTATGTCAAACCCACAGATTCCCATGTCAAAACCCCAAAATTTCCATGTCAAACCCCCAAAATTTCCATGTCAAACCCCCAAAATTCCCATGTCAAACCCACAAATTCCCATGTCAAACCCCCAAAATTCCATGTCAGCCCTCAAAGTTCCATGTCAGACCCCCAAATCCTATGTCAGACCCCCAAATTCCATGTCAAAACCCCATATCCCATGTCAGACCCCAAAATTCCCATGTCAAACCCCCAAAATCCCATGTCACCCCCCAGCCCAGAGCCCTCCCTCCAAAATCCCATTCCCACCGTCCGTTCCTCCCTCTCACACCCCCAGAAAGCACCGGAAGTGTTTCGTTTTAATTTAATTTGTAAATATCTCCCGATCCGTCCGTCCTCTCCGTCCGACCTGCCGGCTGGTCTCGAGTATTCCACGTATTTATTTGCTTTTTTTTTTTTTTTTTTAAAGCAAAAAAGCAAAAAAAAAAATTTAAAAAATGAAAAAACAGCACCACCTTTGCGTTAACCCCGCCTGTTCCGATGAGAAATGTAAAGCTGAGGCTGTCGAAATTCAGTTTCCAGCGAGATTTATGGACTACAGGGAAAAGACAAAAAAAAAAAATGGAAATAAGTTTAATTTAAGGACTTCTAAACCGACTGCATGAGAGACGAGAGAAGGCCAAACTACTCAGATATCTTTTTTTTTTTTTGAATCACTGTTAAAAAAAAAATGAAAAAAAAAAAAGAAAAGACTGGATTTTTTTGTATAGAGAAAACACTAAACATATAATAAAACATGGTTCAAAAGTCACGCTGGGCCTGAAAGTCATTCCCGTCAAATTCCAGGTGGGAAAAGCAGCAGAACCTGGATTGTGCTGGTGGCTTGGCATTCCCAAGAAATAAATCGGGGATAAATTCCCAAAATTCCCAGCCTGACCAGGAAGGGAAGATGCTCAGGGGCAGCTCTGGATCCTCTCCAGCACAGAGCCTGGATTTTGCAGGTTCTCTGCATTCCCAATAAATAAATTGGGAATAAATTCCCAAAATTCCCAACCCGGCCCAGGAAAGGAGGATGCTCAGGGGGAGATCCAGAGCCTGGGTTGTGCTGCTCCTCGGTGTTCCCAAAATTCCCATCCTGGCCGGGAAAAGAGGATGCTCAGCTGGCAAAGAGCAGCTCTGGATCCTCTCCAGCTCCATTTCCAGCCCCCAGACCCTCGGGAATCACCGCGGGGAGAGCTCGGAAAATGCGGAATTCACCTCAACCCCCCATTCCCGGCAGGATCCATCCCATCTCCCTCCAGCCCTTCCTGCCCCGAGGCCCCGGAGTGCTCCTGGCAGAGTTCCCCGAGGCGAAGAGGGGCTAATTTGGAGTAATTCGGTTAATTGAGATGTAATTGCGGTCAGCCCGGCCGAGGGGATGGAGGGCTGAGTGCTTCTCCCGCCCCTTCCCGGCATTTCCAGGAACGGCAGAGAGGGGAAAAAAGCACTTTTTGCCCGGCGAGACATTCCCAGCGCTATCCCGAAGAAGGATGGAGGAGGAATTGTGGAATTGCGCTTGGCTCCTGGTGAGGAATTCCAGAATTCCAGAATAATTCCAGAATTCAGCGGGGACTCCTCCAATCCCCCAAATCCTCCAAATCCCCCATTCCCACCTCCCGCAGCCGCTGGAAACACCAAACTCAAGGTCTGAGCTGCTTCCAGCATTCCCGTCGGGATTTTATCCTCGGGATGGATCGATTGGCGTTTGTCCCTTTTGGTGGCCCGGCGGTGACACCCGACTGACCCCGGCCGGATCGATATCGGCAAATCCCGGGACAGGATCGATACCGGCAGATCCCAGCCTGTTGCCCATTCCCGAGGCTGAGAGCTTTCCCTGTTTTCACCGGGAATATCCGCGGAGGTCCCCGCTGTCCTTGTCACCCGCGGAGTGACCCTCGCAGAGCTGATGGTGGCAGAGACACGGAGGGGAGGGGACAAAGGGCGGGTCCCCCTCGGTCCTCTGGGGGAACCCCAAAATTCCATGTCAGACCCCAAAATTCCATGTCAGACCCCAAAATTCTATGTCAATCCCCAAAATTCCATGTCAGACCCCAAAATTCCATGTCAGACCCACAAAATTCCATGTCAGACCCCAAAATTCCATGTCAGACCCCAAAATTCCATGTCAGACCCCCGAATTCCATGTCAAAGCCACAAATTTCCACACCAAACCCGCAAAATTCCACATCAAACCCCTCAAATTCCAGGTCAACCCCGCAAATTTCTATGTCAGACCCCCGAATTCCATGTCAAACCCACAAAATTCCACATCAAACCCACAAAATTCCACGTCAGACCTCGACAATCCCAGGCCGAACCCCCACAATTCCACGTCAGACCCCCAAATTTCCGCGTCAAAACCCCCAAAATTCCGCGCCAAACTTTTCAAAATTCCCCGTCGGACCGGCAAGGTTTCGCGTCAGTCCCCAAAATTCCACGTCAAACCCTCAAAATCTCGCGTCTCCTCCCTCGGATTTCCCTCCATCCATCCTTCTCGCGGCCTGGCTCCCTCCCCGGTCAGGGTGTGACCGATTTCTGCCAGTCTCACCCCAAAACCGGCAGCGAAATTGGGACAAACTGGGCGACAGGAAGCGACATGCCACCCCCGAGTCCCTCCTGCCCGCGGGAGCTTCGCCGATCGATAGTGACATCAACGACACTGATGCCACTTCGCCGCTAATGCCTTAATTACTCTTCTGTTAATTGCAGCCCATTAACCTGCGGCCAGCCCCGCTGATCTCCCGACATCATTAAAAGCTCTGCGAAGGGCTGGAGGGTCCCTGGCACATCCCCGGGTCCTGTTCCCGCTGAGCCCCCCAAAAACACGGGCACCCCTCGCCCCCCGAGTGGCGGAGGAGGTCCCGGAGTGTCGCTGTCACATCCCCAGTGTCACATCCCCAGTGTCACTCGCCCGGCAGGAGCTGCGGATATTCCCGGGAAAGGCTCCGGCTGCACCCTGAGCCCCTCGGTGACCCCAAAGGTGGCTCGGGCACCCCAAAACCCCCAAGGTGACGGCGCTGTCGCCCTGTCCCTAGAGCCAGCGCTCCGTCACTGAGAGGAAACCCCATCCTCCCCTCGCGGGAGGGTCGGGGATCCTCCGATATCCCAAAATTTGGTACTTCCTGCCAGCCCCGGCTGTCTATAGGCACAGCAATGCGCGGATATATATGGATAATTGTACAATTACGGCTAGATTGTGTAACCCGCGGATATATTTAGGCTCAGCAGCCAGAACGGCACACAGCCGGGGGGGTTTGGGGTTTCTCCCACCCCACAGAGAAGGGCTCGGAGCCCCTAAAACCCCCGCGGCCCTACACCTGCTCCAGCCCCAGGGACAGCGCCGAGCCGGCGGCGCTGGGAGCAGCCGAGGGGGATGAATTATTCACCATCCCCGAGCCGCTCTGCCCGCCAGCCTGCTCCTCGCGCTGTGGCAAGCGAGGTAAAGCCAGCCAGCAAAAAAAAAAAAAAAAAAAAAATCAAATAAATAAATCCGGCGTCTCCGGGGAGCGGCGTGGCGGTTGGCAGCGAGCGAGGGAGCGCGCACGCAAGGAGGGAGGAGAGGGAGGAGCACATCCTAATGCAGAGATGCTGCAGTGGCTTCGGGCACACACACAGCCCCACTCGGCCACGCACCCGCCGAGCGCTGCCTCGCAGCTGAAGCTCCGGCAGCCGCCAGGCCCCGCCGGCCCCCGGCCGATGCCCGCGCCGCCCTGCCGCCCCAGGTGAGCTCCGTGCGCCGCTCCGCTCCATCCCCGGCGCGATCGGGGACTCTCCGGGGGTCAGCGCACCGCTCCGGCCGTGGGGACTGCCGGTGGGCTCCGGAGGGGATGGGGAAGCAGCCGGGGGTGGTTCGGGCATGCCGGGCGGTGCCTGCGCCCGAGAGCAGCCGGGGGTGGAGTTGGGCTGGGAGAAGGGGGGACGCGGCGGTGGCACTTGTGGCAGGAGCGGCGCGGCCGAGCTCGGGGAGGCTGTCAGCAGAAATGTGTCCCCGGGAAGGGATCGGGGGGTGTTTGGGTTCTCAGGGGTGTTTTTGCCGGCCCGAGGAGCTTGGGGAGAGCGGCGGTGGGGTCGGGCAGCTCCGCGGTGGGGTCGGGGGGCCCACGGGGGGTTCTGCTGCCCCAAAAACGAGTTCAGCACCCCCAGAACGAGCCGGCAGAGCCCTGGGCACCTCCTCTCTAGGCTGGGAGCACCAGGAATACTGTGGTGTCCCAATTCCCCTTCCTGGGGGCAGATCCCAGGGGAGCGGTGGGATTTGGGGGCGCTCCGGGGGGATTTGTGGGGTTGGGGCTGTGATAGGGACATTCAAATCTGTGTCGGGGACACTCGAACCTGGGGGGAGATCCACTGCAAATCCAGGGATGAATTCCCACCCCAGGCCCGCGCCCTGGGAATGGGGAGAACCCCAAAATCAGGGCATCGCTGTGTTCCCTGCCATTCCCAGAATAGGATAGGGAAGGTTTTGGGGAGATTCCCGGGATTCCTTCTCGTGCCTTAACCCACTCCGAGCTCCCTCCTCACCCCACCCACGCTGACCCCAAACCCCCCCCGGGCTGGCCGCACTCCCCCCAGCCCTCAGCGTTATTCCCGGCGCTGGAATGGGGAGGATTCCCGGGAAATCGCCCTCTCCAAGGAAACACCGGTTGCTGGGAGGATGGGAAGCAGCAGCCTCTGCCTTCCGGAGCTGGGAGAGATCCCAAGGCTTTGCCCAGAGCCCGAGCTCGGCTCCGCTTCTCCCAGGCGGATCCATGGGGAAATTCCAAGACCTCCAAAGCTGGAGCACGGGGTCTGGCTGGAGGTTTGGGATCAAAAAAACGAACCTCTCCAGGCCGGGGGTTTGGGGCTGAGCACAGATATATAACCCCAAAAACCTCCTGCTTTGCTCAGCGGCAAATCCCAAACTTTCCAGAAATAACCGAGCTCGATCAGAATTCCCCAAAAAAAGTCCAGAAAAAAGGAGAGGGGATGGTCCTGTCCGCCCCAGCTGCACCTGGGGCTCAGGTAGACCGAGACAAAGAATTCCCAACGCTCATCTCCACTCCCCGATGAATTCCCACCAAACTGAGCTGTCACTTCCATCCCTCTGGAATATTTCCCGAGGGTTTGACGGCCCGGGTGTTGATTTTTCCCGGCAGATTCGCCACGAACAAATCCCAAAAGGCAGAAAACCCAAACGGTGCCGTTAGGATTTCCCCCACAGATCCCAACCTGCGCACAGCGCGTGGAATTCCCAGCCTGTGGAAAAGGAAATCCACAGGGAGCTGAGCCCACGTTAAAGCTGGATGTGCCCAAAATCCCAATGATCCATGGAATATTTGAGGCTGAGCCCTGGCGGGGTTTCTCTCCCCCCCTCCCCGTGGCACTTTGTCGCTGTCGCGGGCAGTGCCACCCCCCCGGTGCCACCCCCGCGGCTGGCAGGCCCCGCGCAGTCACCTGGAACTCATCGCACCTCCGGGGACACTCCCGACAGCTCCGCGGGCAGATCCTGCTCAGCCGAGCGCAGCCCAGCGTTCCGGGAGCAGGGCTGGGATCCTCATCTTCATCCTCATCCTGAGGAGCTCGGGATGGGGATTTCAGGGAGTTTGGGATGTTTTCAGGAGGTTTGGGATGGGCTTTTCAGGGTGTTTGGGACGGGATTTTCAAGGAGTTTGAGATGAGGATTCCAGGGAATTTGGGATGGGTTTTTCAGGGTGTTTGGGATGGGTTTCCAGGGAGTTTAGGGATGGGGTTTCGGGGATTTAGGGATGGGGATTCCAGGGAATTTGGGATGGGGTTTTCAGGGAGTTTGGGATGGGTTTTCAGAGATTTAGGGATGGGATTTTCAGGGATTTAGGGATGGGGTTCTCATGGAATTAATGATGGGGTTTTCACAGAGTTTGGGATGAGGTTCTCATGGAGTTAGGGATGGGGGTTTCAGGGAGATTGGGAAGGGGTTTTCAGGGCGTTTGGGATGAGATTCTCATGGAGTTTGGGATGGGGTTTTCAAGGATTTAGGGATGGGGTTCTCATGCAATTAATGATGGGGTTTTCAGGGAGTTAGGGATGGAGTTTTCCCGTGATCTCAGCACATCCCGCTCCTCCCCAACCCAGCCCTTCCCAGGGCTGGGGAGCCCCAGGAAGATTTTGGGATGGGGAATGGCAGAAACACCGCAGGGCTTCACCCCAGCCTGGCATTGCAAACCAACATTCCCTGCAGGAATTCCCAGCGCAGAGCAGCAGAGAGAGGCGGGCAGATTCCTCAGGAATCCAAACCCACGGGTGGAAGGGCAGAGCCGTGATCCCAACGTGCTGTGACAGCCTGGGTCAGGCTCTTCCCGCCACTTCCTGCCTTTTCGGTGTCTTCGGATGCTTGGAAAAACCTCCCAGCAGCCGAGGAATCAGAATCTGCTCTCTGCCTACTCAAAATCCCTTTCCGCCACCCCAAAATGTTAAATTTTTGGGTCCTTTTGCCACGGTGAAAAATCCAGGATCCCACTGGGATGAGCCGAGGGAGGTGTCCCCGGGAGCACAGGGGACATTCCCGGCTGTAAACCCCAAACCCAGCAGTCCTGATCCCAAATTATAACATTTATTAATCATTGAACATCTTGGAGAGCCCTAAAAACCGGGAAGGGAGAGGGAAATCTGCTCCGTGCTGATTCCTGCTCGGTGGGATAACGATGGGAGCGGTTTGGATCCCAAATCCAGAGGGAGGAGAGGAGCAAAACAAACCCGGGATCGCCTCGGGGAGCAACTTCAGCCTCCCCCGAGAGGAGATTTTAATTCGAATATCCCCTCAGGGATGCTGCACCTCCCCAGTATTCCCAGCCCACCAACCCAGCGGGGCACTGGGAGGGCTGAGGAGCTCCGTGGGGCTGGCAGAGACCCCTGGAGCCAGGCAGAGATCCCAAAAAAACCCCGAGAATTCTCTCTCTGGCGGTCTGACCTCCCCCAGCTCCGAGCTGCCGGATCGCCGCTTCCGCTCCCAACCCCTTCCCGCTTCTCCAGGAGCTTTTCCGAATTTTCCGCTTGGTTTTCCCGAGGTTTCCGCTACTTTTCCCGAGGTTTCCGCTACTTCTCCCGAGCTCTCCGCTGCTTTTCCCGGCTCCCGGGAGCTCTCCCAGCGGCTGGAGAGGCTCTGGAGCAGGTAGGGAGCTATTTATACCTGAGGCACATCAGAGAGCTGCGGCGCTGACGGCAGCAGGCAGCGGGGGAGGGAGGAGCTGGGATGGTCCTGGCTTTGGGCTGAGCTTCCCAGAGCTGATCCTGGCTTTAGGATGAGCTTCCCGGAGCTGATCCCAGGTTTAGGATGAGCTTCCCGAGTGATCCCGATGCCTAAAACCAGGCTTGCTAAAGCAGAAGGCTAGACAAAGTTAGGAGAATAAAAAGCAGATTAATTAAATTGAGGCCTTTAAGGTGCATTTAGGGCAGACAGAGCCTATTGGAGAGGTTGCATCCAAAATTGGATCACGAATCACGAGATCTTCACATTTTATAAATTCTGTCTTGTTAACATATCAGCCCCAAATTCTCCAGTCACACCCTCAGGTGATGATGTCAACCACCCCAAATTTTCTCCCCCCAATTCACTGTTGTTCACATATTTTGGGGCTCTGAGACAGTGCAAATGTCCTTGGATTTTCCAACTGTTTTGTCTAAAACAGAGGTTTTCACCACTTTATATGAAGTCCAGAGCTGCACGCCAAAACTACAGATACATGAAAAATAGAAACTAAAAATCCTGAAGGCATCAATCCCGGCTTTAGGCTGAGCTTCCCGAGCTGATCCAGGCCTGGAGAGGGCTGGGGAAACCGCAGTGGGAAGCTGGAGTTGGGAATTTATTCCTTCGGGATTTTTCCACCACTCCGAGGGAGTTCCAAACCCTCCTGGGCAGGAGAGAGGGACGTGGGACTCTCCAAAACTGTCTCGGGGACACATTTTGGGGGACAGGAGCAGTGCCCACAGCACCCCTGGGCCTCGGGTCTGACCCCACCGGCGAGCAGGACTCTGAGTTACACTGATTTATCCCAAACTGCAGTTTGGGGTTCGTTATGGGGTGGCTGATGAGCCTGGAGGGGCTGAACTCCACCCCAAGACCCCAAACCCCTCTTTGGGTCCTTGGAGACTTCGCCGCTCAGGGTGGGATGGGAACAGCCCAGAATTCCTCCCGAATGAGCTCTGGGAAGGCTGAATCCCGAGTTCTCCTCTCCATCCATCCATCCATCCCCGAGCCAGGCGGATTCCCAGCAGGACAAATCCGTGACAATGACTTTGGTACATCTTTTGTGCCTCACCGAACCCCGCCGGGCCGCGAGGGACGCGATGTCCCCAACCGCGGGGACGTTCCGAGCGTCACAACCCAGGGAACGTCACCCGCCTGCCCTTTCCAGCTTCAAACCCTTTTATCCCGGATAAAAGGGGCGCAGGAGGAATTCCAGCCTGGCCCGCCTGACCCTTCCCTGGGGGGTGACGCGGCAGAAGGAGCTGCTCCACTTAATCCCAAACGCTCCCAGATGGAGTTACACTGATTTATCCTGGTAATGGATAGTGCTGGACGTGGCGTCTCCTGCCAAAATCCACCTCTGGCTTCCCAAAAATCCTGCTGGAATCGTCCTCCAAAGGATGCAGCTCCCCAGTCGGCAGTGCAGCCTCTCCCGCAGGCTCAGAGCTCCCCAAAATCTACCTCTGGCTTCCCAAAATCCTGCTGGAATCATTCCCAAAAGATGCAGCTCCTCAGTCGGAGCTGCGCTGCTGCTCCAGGCAGTCTCACCTCTCCCACAGGCTCTGAACTCCCCAAAATCCACCTCTGGCTTCCCAAAAATCCTGCTGGAATCATCCCCCAAAGGATGCAGCTCCTCAGTGGGAGCTGTGCTGCTCCAGCCGCCTCTCCCGCAGGCTCAGAGCTCCCCAAAATCTACCTCTGGCTTCCCCAAAATCCACCTCTGGCTTCCCAAAAATCCTGTTGGAATCATCCTCCAAAGGATGCAGCTCCTCAGTCAGAGCTGTGCTGCTGCTCCAGGCAGTCTCACCTCTTCCACAGGCTCAAAACTCCCCAAAATCTACCTCTGGCTTCCCAAAAATCCTGCTGGAATCTTCCCCAGTGGGAGCTGTGCTGCTCCAGCCGCCTCTCCCACAGGCTCAGAGCTCCCCAAAATCTCCCTGCGGCTCCCCAGCTCTCCTGGCCGGCCGCGGATCTCTCCCGGATCCCAGAGCATCCCAGGGGCTCCGGAGGGAAGGGATAACGCGATGTTTTCCTCGCTCCCGGAGGTATCGGTGACAGCCTCCATTAGCGGCGGTGACAGATCTCCTTTCAGGGCAGCAGAAAGCTCTCGAGTGGCTGTCAGAATACCCGCGAGGAGGGAAAAACAGCTCCCGGTGGTGCTTCCCTAATTAGGGATGAGAGAAAGGGCTCGATAGCCAGGGCAGAGTGTTCCCAGGCTTTGGAGGAGATGGGGTTGGATCAGGATCAGGAGCTGAGGTTGGATCAGGAGCTGGGGTAAGATCGGGAGATGGGGTTGGATCAGGAGATCGGGGTTGGATCAGGATCAGGAGATTGGGGTTGGATCTGGGATTGGGAGCTGAGGGTTGGATCAGGATCAGAAGGAAATCGGGGTTGGATCAGGAGCTGGGGTTGGATCAGGATCAGGAAATCGGGGTTGAATCAGGATCAGGAGATGGGGTTGGATCAGGAGATCGGGGTTGGATCTGGGATTGAGAGCTGAGGGTTGGATCAGGAGATTGGGGTTGGATCAGGAGGAAATCGGGGTTGGATCAGGATCAGGAGATCAGGATTGGATCAGGATCAGGAGCTGGTGTTGGATCTGGGATTGGGAGCTGAGGGCTGGATCAGGAGCTGGAGCTGAGGTTGGATCAGGATCAGAAGCTCGGGGTTGGATCAGGAGATCTGGGGTTGGATCAGGAAATTGGGGTTGGATCAGGATCAGGAGATGGGGTTGGATCACGGATTGGGAGCTGAGGGTTGGATCAGGAGCTGAGGTTGGTTCAGGATCAGGAGATCGGGGTTGGATCAGAAGCTAGGGGTTGGATTCAGGATCAGGACCTGGGGTTGGATCAGGATTGAGAGATCGGGGTTGGATCCAGAATCAGGAGCTGAAGTTGGATCAGGAGCTGCTGTTGGATCAGAATCAGGAGATCAGGATCGGATCCAAGATCCCCAGCTCGGGATCAGATCTCCACAGGCTCTGGAGATGTCCCAGCGGTGCCCAGCTGTGACCTGGGAGCAGCACAACCCGAAGGTGGCACTTTGGGGACAATGCCATCAGGAACACGGAAAACAGGATCTCTGGGGATTATCTCACCCAGTCTGGAACTGTGAAGTGATTCGGAGTCAGCGCTCTGAGAAATTCCTGTTCCTCCCTCACATCTTTGCTAGACCTCCTGGCTCCCACATCCCGAATTCTTTTACCAAGTTAAAGGGCTGAGGTGGATTCAAAATGGGAAAAAGGGAAAAAAGGGGGAAAATGGGAAAATGGGAAAAAAGGGAAAACGGGGAAAAATAATTTCCCTCCCTGTGTCCCCCCAGGAGTCACCTCGGCAGCTCAGCACATCCCACCCTCAGTGTTCCCACTTCCCGGAGAGTTTTGGGAACAAAAACCCGGGAAGGAGGTTCTGGAGGTTCTGGAGGGATGGACATGAGGGAGTGAGGAGGGAAACCGCGGTGACTAACGGGGATGGGAGCAGATGGAGAGAGCGGGGTGGGAAGCGGCAGAACCGGGATGGGAGCCGCGATTTGCAGGCTGAATAATGAAATAATGGAATAATTCCAATCAGCTTGGCTGGAACAACATCCCAGCCGGGCTTGGCTGCAGGGGGGAAGGCAGAGAGGGTGCTGGGGGTTTTATTTCCATGGAAATGGGAAATCGCGGCCGTTCCTGGCTGATCCCAACCCTCGGGATCATCCCTGGTTTCGGGGTGGAATTTCGCTCCGACACAAAGTGCCAAATGTGGATAAAAGCGGGATTGTCAGAGGGAATGTCAGAGGGAATGTCAGAGGGAATGTCAGGAGCTGCCAGGAGGAATCTCCAGCCCCGGGAAGGATCATCATCCCGACCCCGAGCTCCTCACACTGCCTCCTCCCTGTGGATTTCAGCTGGCGGAGAGTGGGTTTAGATGGGATTTTGGGGAGGAATTCCTGGCTGGGATGGAATTCCCAGAGAATCCGTGGCTGCCACATCCCTGGATGTGTCCAAGGCCAGGTTGGAGCCACCTGGGACAGTGAGAGGTGTCCCTGGCCATGGGATGGGATGGGATTTAAAGTTCCTTCCAACCCAAACCAGTCTGGGATTCCATGAAAAATAACAAAATCCAGCTTTCCCGCTCCCTTTCCTGCTTGAAAAGTGAGGGAAAAGGAGCAGAGCAAGCAAAGTGTGAGGGGAAAGGAGCAAAGCAAGTCGGAAACTTCCCAGAGGATTCAGCTGGGAAAAACGAGAAAAAAACGGGGAAAAAACTGGGGAAAAAACGGATCTGGAAGCTCCTGGGCAAAACCTCCCTGACTGAATCTGCAGGAACAGCCTAAACCGAGGAGAGAGGGAATTTCAGCGAGTGGGAAAAGCCAAGTCCCGAACTCGCGCGGGGTTGTCACCTCCTGCGAGCCCGCGGCGCTCAAAGCTGTCCCTTGTCCCCAGGGCGGGGGAACAAAGGCACAGAACAAAGGGCCACTGTTGGCCGCCGGGCCGTGGGCTCGGGGAGCTGCTCGGGGCCGAATTCCCGCGGCCATCCGGTGACTCCATGTGACAGAGCCACCCCGGGGAGCTGGGACAGCAGATTCCGAATTCCCTGTCCGGGATGCGGCTCGTGCTTCTCCCAGTTATCCCGCTTGGGAATTATCCTGACCCCGATGTGGCCACGGAGATGGAGCTGGGGTCTCCATCAGCCACCTGAGTTCGGGAAAATTCCAAAAAAATCCCTCCTTTGGAGTGCTGGGAGGAGGGAATTGTCACTGACCTTTGGCTGATGGTGGAATGGAGCTCTGGAGGGAGATGGGACAGGGAGGAATTCACATTGGGATTGGGATAAAGGGATGGCAGAGATGGATGAGGCTGGAGGAAAAGTTCTGGAGTGGGGAAAGAGAAAAATCCTCCAGGTCTGGAGCGAGATTTCGATATTTAAAGCCTTAAGTTCATTGATCACTCTAAAATCCAGGAAGAGATCTGCCCCTTCCCCCGGCCGGGATAACGGAGCTCCGGCTTGGTTTTGGGGCTAAATAAATGGTTTTTGGGTACAAAACGCAGCGGGGCTGAGTGGGCTGGCTGGGCTCGCCTCATGGCTATCCAGCCCTGGGAGCCGGGAGAGGTAAAAACCCAGAATTTGGGATGCTGGTAGCAAAAACTGCTCTGTGGGTGAGACACAAAGGGATTTTCCAGCCTGGAAAGGGTCGCTGAGCTCTCGCTGTTTGCTCAGGTGCGGTTCGAGGGCTGCCGGTAATGAGGGGAGGTTGGGAAGGAGCGGAGATCCCACGGGATGGGCTAATCCCTGCTCGGAGGGGACAGATGGGCAGGGACAGGAGGGACAGCAGCGGCAGAGGCACCAGCTGGAGCAGGGGGTGAGCAGCAGGAGCAGCCCGGGAGCTCTGGCAGCGACTCCGGCAGCTCCTCACCGCGGGGATTTTGTGGAAGATGAGGGCTGGGAGATGCTCCGCGCAGGATTTCCGAGGGGTTTGTTAACAAAGAGGGGAAAAGCAGCGCGAAATCCCTGCTGGAGTTCGGTGGGAAGAGGCGCTGGTGCTGGAGCTGGTTGGGGGTTGATTTTTGGGAAGGTTGGAAGCCAGGAGGTTGTGGAGGAGAGTGGAAAATCATCAGGAAATGCCCTGGAACGTAGAGAGTTACAATTAAAGATTCCTTTGTCACAGAATTCCAGAATCCCAGACTGATTTGGGGTCCTTAAAGCCCACCCAGTGCCTATCAGACACTTTCCCCTATCCCAAATTTCTCCAAGCTCCATCCAGCCTGGACATTTCAGGGATGTGAAGCCCACAGTCCGTTCCAGGCCATCCCCACCCTCACCAGCCAGGAATTCCTTCCCCACATTTTCACTATTTTCACGAAAAAACCCAAATTATTCCTCCCTCCTCACCCCCCAGCCACCATCCCGCGCGGTGTTTTCCACCAAAACCGCTCGGAAACTACTCATTTTTTTAGGATTCAGCAGAAACAGCAGATAAGCAAAGGACGAGTGACAACAACCCCCCACCCCGATTTGTCCCATCGGGAACAAAAACCCTCCTTCAGCTCCTCCGGGCGCAGCTGGAATTCTGCCCTGCAGTGACTCTCCCCCGGGCCGGTGGCCAGCGGCGAGGCACAGCTGGAGCCTCTGGAATCTCAGCCCCATGGAAAATCCCGACCCTACAAGCCCTGCTGACCCCTCTGTCTGTCCCCCGCCCAGGGCCGCTGTCCCCCCGTGTCCCTAGAGGCTCCGCAGGACTCGCCGCAGCATGGGAAGCACCGCGGGACTCATCCACGCTTCCCTGGCCCTCGGCGCCTTCCTGGGTAAGATCCCCGCGGGAAAAGGCTGGAGAGGGTGGGGAATCCAGCGGGATTTGCCTCTCCGGGGCTGAATCCCAAATCTCCGCGCGGTTTGTTCGTGTCTGTGCTGTTCCGATATCCCACCGCGCCGGGAATGGCTGGAAAACACAGCGCGATCCCCAAATCCGGATTTTGGGAGGTGCGGCAGGAATTTCCTCCTGCCTGTGGGACTCACGGCGCTCCCCATCCCGGTTTGTCCAAACCCTGGCTGACCAAACCTGGAAAAATCCCCCTGGAAAAATCCAGAATATTCTCAGGGAAATAGTCTGGATTGCAGGGAGCATTTCGGGATCTCAGGGAGAAGTTTTGGATCTCAGGGAAAACCTCTGGATCTCAGGGTGCATTTCAGGATGTCAGAGACAATTTCTGGATCTCAGGGAGAAGTTCTGGATGTTGGGGAGCATTTCTGGATATCGGGGAGAAGTTTTGGATCTCAGGGAGAAATTCCAGATCTCAGGAGCGTTTCTGGATTTCAGAGACAATTTCTGGGTCTCAGGGAGAAGTTTTGGATCTCAGGGAGCTTTTCTGGATGTGAGGGAGAATTTCTGGATCTCAGGGTAATTTCTGGATGTCAGGGACTATTTCCAGATCTCAGGGACCATTTCAGGATTTCAGGGACAATTTCTGGGTCTCAAGGAGAAGTTCTGGATCTCAGAGTCTTTTCCTAGATCTCAGTGAGCATTTCCCAATCTCAGAGACCATTTTCAGATCTCGGGGAGCATTTCTGGATTTCAGGGAGCATTTCTGGATCTCAGGGAGAATTTCTGGATCTCAGCGATCATTTCCCAATCTTGGGGTCCATTTTTAGCTCTCAGGGAGGATTTCTGGATTTTAGGGAGAATTTCTGGATCTCGGGGAGGCTCAGGCTGCTCCCTGCAGCTCCCTTTTCCTCAGGGACACATCTCCTCCCCAGCTGAGCCCGGATAATGTCCTCCAGCTAATCCATCAGCCCGCCCCAGCCGGCTGGCCCAGCCTCATAAATATCTAATTACCTTTTAATGTGCTCTGCATCCCCGAGGAGCCCCAGCCGGGGATCCGGAGGCAATTAGCCCGCTTGGAAATTATCCTGACCCCGATGTGGCCACGGAGATGGAGCTGGGGTCTCCATCAGCCACCTGAGTTCGGGGAAATTCTCCCCAAAAATTCCCTCCTTGGGAGTGCTGGGAGGTGGGAATTGTCACTGATCTGTGGCTGATGGTGGAATGGAGATCTGGAGGGAGATGGGATAGGGAGGAATTCACATTGGGATTGGGATAAAGGATGGCAGCGATGGATGAGGCTGGAGGAAAAGTTCTGGGGTGAGGAAAAAGAAAAAACCTCCAGGTCTGGAGTAAAATTTCAATATTTAAAGCTTAAAGTGCATTGATCACTCTAAAATCAAAAATTCACTCTGGAAAATCTGGGAATCGAGGCTGACTCTTTGTTCCTCAGCAACTTTCTTGTTAAAAATAACCCAAAATAAACCCTTAGTTCCTCTGAGAGCTGCTCCTCAAAAAAACCCCAAATCCAGGTGGGTTTGGGGATGAATTTCCTATCAAACCCATTCCTGGCTCAGCTCCTTCCTCACCCAGAGGCTCCTGGAGGCTGTGGATATCCTGAGAAATGGGAATTCAGCCTGGAAAACATTCCCCTGAGGAAAATTTATCATTTCCTGGGCTCAGCACAAAGGCAAAGTCTCCTGCACACCTGCGATTTCCATATTCCTAAAAATATCCCAAAAATAACTCACAAGGAGGCTCTGGAGTCACCTCCCTGCAGCTGCTTCCCCAAATCTTCATCTCCAGGTGTTCTGCTTTCACCTGTTTCACTGTATTTTGGGGCTAATAATGATTTTCCATACTAATGAAGGTTATTCTGTTGATGCTTTTCCTGTCATTCCAGCTCTCCCAGCTGGATGGAACACTGAAAAATCCAAGCAGGTCACTTTTCTCCCTTGAAATTTGGCTTAAAAATCTTTATTTTGTGCCTGTCCTCTCCCTGTTTTCCAAATGCCAGAGCTCCAGGACAGATCCTGCCCTGGAAACACCAAAAATTGGGAATTCCAAGGTTGGAAAAAATGGAAATTCAGAAGTTCTGGCACTTGCCAGTTCTTAATTTTAACCTTGTAACTGTTTAATTACCTCTCTGATCAACCCCTGTTCTGTCTAATGAGTGAAATCCAAGCGTTTCACCCCCAGCACCTCGGAATTGTGGATCCAAACTCACCTGAGCTCCCGGCATCGATTCCATGCGGGAAAATCAATGCCTGGCAGCCGCAGCTCTTCACCTTGGCAGGGACAAAGGGACAGCAGAGGACAGCAGCAGGACAAGGAGCCCGGGAGGGATTGGAAGGGAAAATCAGCCCGAATTGGAATAAATATCCCACGGGAAAGGGCAGGGAAGGGAGTGATAACAATAGATATTTGTTAAATAAATAGAAATTATTTACCTCGTGCTCCCTGATTAATCTCAAAATTCAAGCTGGCCCACCTCAGCCCAGTCACCGCCATCCATCAGAGCGCAATTAATTCACCCATCAGCACACAATTAATTCGTCCTCATTAATCCCCCATTAACTCATTGCTATTCCCCCTCCCTGCCCAGCAGAGTTTTTTCCAGCTGGGACTCTCTCAGCAGTGACGGAAACAGTGGAGATTTCCAGCTTTTCCTCTAGGAACGGAACCATCCTAGAAGGAAAACAACATCCAATTTTTTTTTTTAATTCCAAGAAATCCAAGCTGGGATGGCACCGGTGACCATCCCAGTGTCCATCCCACAGCCAGAGCTGGGATAATTGCCTGGAGCAGCGACACGGCCAGCAGCTGCTCCCACCCCAGAGCCAATTACCAACCCCAACCCCATCCCAGAGCAGCCGGAACGCGAGGCAAACCCCGCCAGCTGCAGGTCAAGGGTTTCTCCCCCCTCAACCCCGGGCCGTTCCCAGCTGGAAGCGACTCTTCCATAAAACATGGCTGGGATCATTTAGGAACAGGGCGGCAAGGAGACAGATTGGCGTTGGCACGGCGGGGTGGAGATGCTCGTTAATTTAATTCCGAAGGGTCCTGGAGCAGCTCGGATCTTATCAGCGCTGGTGGCTCTGTCGCTGATAAGGGACGGGGACAGGATGGATGTGCTGGCCCTGATCCCACCGGCTGTTCCTGCAGTAATGGGATTTCCAGGCAGTTCTGTCCCTTCCAGGCCCGTTTGGAGCACTCTGAGCTGTGGGAACTGTCCCAGCCATGGCAGGGCTGGAATGGGATGGGATTGAAGGTTTTCTGACCCAAACCAGTGTGGGATTGGCCTGTGGGGAAGGGGATCTGCTGGGGTTTGCTGGGCAGGAGGACAGCTGGCACTCCCTGGTGGCACATTGTCCCCAAGGGGGGCTGGCAGCACTGAAGAGTGGCCCTGGCATGGCGGGGACAAGGCGGGTGGGGCTTTTGTCCCTCTTGTCCCCAAAACCAGAGTGGACCCCATGTCTGAACACCCCAAAAGCAGCTTCAGGCTCCCTCCGGCTGGGAAACAGAATGGTTTGTACTGGTTTGTAATGGTTTGTAAGAATTTGTAACGGTTTGTAACAGTTTGCACTGGATTGTAACAGTTTGTAATGGTTTGTACTGCTTTGTGCTGGTTTGCACAGGTTTGCACAGGTTTGGACTGGTTTGTAACGGTTTGCACTGGTTTGCAACAGTTTGCACTGGTTTGTACTGGTTTGTACTGGTTTGCACTGGTTTCCACACCAGTAACCAACCAGTTTGAGCAGCCAGGAGCTGGTGGAGCCGCAGGGACAGAGGGGACCTGCCAGAGCTGTGACAATCCCAGCTCTCCCCTCCTCTCCCTCACCCTGCAGAGGATTTAGGATAACAAACCAGGCAAGGTCTGTCCAGGCAGAGGGGGACAAGGGGACAAAGGGACATCCAGCCCCGTGGTGCTCCAAGAGGTCGCTGCTCCTCACTCGGGTGTCCCCGGGGCTGTCTGTCCCTCTGTCCCCCGGCAGGGCGGGAATGCTGCGGGATGCTGGCCGGGAATGGCAGGTGGCGTTGCCACAGCGCTGCGCTGGCAGATGGGCTGCGATTGTCACATTGTCCCCCTCCCGTCCTCCCTGCTGTCCCCGCGCTGACAGGGACACCTTACAAGGAGGATTTTTGGGGAAAGCCGAGCTGAGCTGGGTAAATTCTCCTCTCTCGCAGTTTGGTGCCAAGCACAGGGCAGCTCGAGGAGCTACGGGCCGGTGTTTGAGGAGCAGCCATCGCACATCCTCTTCCCCGAGGGATCGGCGGAGGAAAAGGTCACCCTGTCCTGCCGGGCCCGGGCCAATCCTCCTGCCACCTACAGGTGAGATCAGAGCTCCCTCTGAGCTCGGAATGGGGAAAAACATCCCAAATTCTGGTTGTTGTCCTCTGGTTTTGTAGGTGGGGAATTGGTGATTGGGAATGAGGCTCCTGGTTCTGTGGGGAGCTCAGCCTGGAGCAAAGGGGATCAGGGGGACCTTGTGGCTCTGCAAACTCCCTGCCAGGAGGGATTTGGGATCTGATCCCAGGGCACAGGGACAGCAGGAGAGGGAACAGCCTCAGGCTGGGCCAGGGGAGGCTCAGGTTGGACAGCAGCAGGAATTTCCTCATGGAAAGGGTGGGCAGGGATTGGAGCTGCCCAGGGAGGTTTGGAGTGCTCAGCCCTGCAGGTGTCACCTGGATGTGGCACTCAGGGTGGGGACAAGGTGGGGATCGGGCACAGCTCGGACTCGATGATCCCAGAGGGATTTTCCCACCTCACCAACCCCACAATTCCGAGACATCCCACCCCTCCCAGGTCACAGCTCAGATCCCATCCACCCCCAACCTCACCCGGAAAACCTCCAAGGAATTCCTCCCTATCTCTGCTCCCCAGGTGGAAGATGAACGGCACGGAGCTGAAGCTGGAGCCAGATTCCCGCTACCGGCTGGTTGCCGGGGATTTGGTGATCAGCAACCCCACCAAAGCCAAGGATTCCGGCTCCTACCAGTGCGTGGCGTCCAACTCCCGAGGCACCGTGGTGAGCAGGGAAGCCTCGCTCCGCTTTGGCTGTAAGTTTGGCACTGCCAGGAGAATTAAACCCAACCAGAGTTAGGCTGGGCTTAACCTCAGCCTGCCTGGAAAAAGAATCTCTCCAACACGTCAATGAAATAATCCCCCAACACTTCTGAAAAAATTATTTGGGTTATTATGGAGGAAAGCAGTGATGTTTTTGGGTGTTGCCCCGCACAGACCAGCCTGGAAATGCAGATGTTGCTCCAGCTGTTTTCCCCTGTCTGGGTTTCACTCTGCCTGTTCAGTTTTGCAGGAATTCTCGGCGGAGGAGCGAGACCCCGTGAAGATCACCGAGGGCTGGGGGGTGATGTTCACCTGCAGCCCCCCGCCCCACTACCCAGGTGAGGGGGGAACAGCACAGCACGGAGCTCCTGGATTTTGGGAACTTCAGGGGAGGATATTTGGGGTGATCTCAGACTTTGGAAAGCAACAAAGCAGAGGCAGGACTTGGGATATCCATGTAAAGATGAACTCCAGCCTGGAATCCCTTTGGGTCCATCCAACCCAATCCTGGAATCCCACTGGGTCCATCCCACCTGGGAGGACAAACCTGTGAAGTTGATTCCTTTCCCTTTTTCCCTCATGCAGGGAAAAATTCCATCCTGGAATCCCACTGGGTCCATCCCACCTGAATGTTGATTTCTTTCCCCTTTTTCCTCATACAAGGACAAATTCCAGCCTGGAATCCCACTAGGTCCATCCAACCCAATCCTAGAATCCCACTGGGTCCATCCCACCTGGATGTTGATTTCTTTCCCCTTTTTCCTCATGCAAGGAAAAGTTCCATCCTGGAATCCCACTGGGTCCATCCCATCAGGAAAGACACAACAACCTCTGCAGCTGATTCCCTTTCCCCCCAGGTTTATCCTACCGGTGGCTCCTGAACGAATTCCCAAACTTCATCCCAGCCGACGGGAGACGTTTCATTTCCCAGACCACCGGGAACCTCTACATCGCCAAGACAGAAGCCTCAGACCTGGGCAACTACTCCTGCTTCGCCACGAGCCACATTGATTTCATCACCAAGAGCGTCTTCAGCAAGTTCTCCAGGCTCAGCCTGGCTGCCGAGGGTCAGTGCGCTTGGATTATCCCAAAAATCCCAATTCTTGCGGGAAAAATCTGAATTAACAAATCACTGCAAAGCATTTGGGCTTCATGGTGCCTGAGTCACCCACCAGGCTGTCTTAAGGGCTTTTAAAAATATGGATTTTTTAATATGGGCTGGGATGGGAGGGAAGCAGCTCTCTCTGCAGGGTTCCCTGTTTTCTCCCTATCCATGATGTTTCCCTGATTTAAAGGATATTTTCGGGGTGGGGAAAAGGGATGGACATGGATTGGAGCAAACTGGGATAGAGGAAGGTGGGACTGGATGGGTTTCAAGGTCCTTCCCAACCCAAACTATTGTAGGATTCCATGATTCTCGGGAATTACAGAGCCCTGAGGTGTTATAAAGGGATTTTTAGAGACTTCAACAAGACACATTTGAAAAAACCCCACAGAACTTCTGTCCCCTCCAGCAAACACACAGGGAAGTTGTGTCACCTCCTGGGTCCCTCTGAGACCCCCGGGGTGGCATTTTGGGGTCACCCAGGTCCCCTGAGCGGGGTTTTCCCTGTGACAGATGCCAGGCAGTTCCCACCCAGCATCAAGGCCAGGTTCCCTGCGGACACCTACGCTCTGACCGGCCAGGCAGTGACCCTGGAGTGCTTCGCCTTTGGGAAGTGAGTGCAGCGTGGATCGGGATCGGGATCGGGATCGGGATCGGGATTGGGATCAGGATTGGGATTGGGATCAGGATCAGGATCAGGATTAGGATGGGATTGGGATCAGGATCAGGATCAGGATGGGATTGGGATCGGGATCAGAATGGGATTGGGATCGGGATCAGAATGGGATTGGGATCAGGATCGGGATCGGGATCAGGATCAGGATGGGATCGGGATCAGGATCAGGATGGGATTGGGATTGGGATTGGGATTGGGATCGGGATCGGGATCAGGATCAGGATGGGATCGGGATCAGGATCAGGATGGGATTGGGATCAGGATCAGGATGGGATTGGGATCAGGATCAGGATGGGATCAAGATAGGATTGGGATTGCAGTGGGGAGGGAACTGCAGAAAAGGAGGGAACAGCAGAACTTCCACACCTCCTCTCTGCGGTGGAAGAGCAGAGGTGGAGTGGAATGGGAAAAAGGAGAAACCCAGTGGGGACAGGAGCTGGGTGGCCACCTGGGGACTGAGTTTGGCCAACGGCTGGCTTTCCCTCAGCCCCGTGCCCCGGATCAAGTGGAGGAAGCTGGATGGGTCACAGACCTCCAAGTGGATCGGCAGCGAGCCCCTGCTGCAGATCCAGGACGTGGGATTCGAGGACGAGGGGACCTACGAGTGCGAGGCTGAGAACGCCAAAGGGAGGGACACCCACCAGGGCCGCGTCATCATCCACGGTAACGGGTCCAAACGTGTCTGTGAGCCAGGGAACATGTTAAACATGTGTCCGTGATCCAGGGAACACGTTAAACATGTGTCCGTGATCCAGGGAACATATTAAACACATGTCCGTGATACAGGGAACACATTAAACACGTGTCCATGGTCCAAGGGGACACAAAAATGTGTCCTTCCTCCAAGGGGACACAAGCACATGTCCATTATCCAAGGGGACACAAAAATGTGTCCATGATCAAAGGGGACACATCTAAACATGTGTCTTTCATCCAAGGGGACACAAAGGAAACACCTTTGAACACATTTAAACACCTTTGAACACATTTAAACACATGTAAACATGAGGTTCAGGAATGACCTGAAGAGGGAAGGTTTGGATTAGATAGCAGGAATTAATTCTCCCCTGTGAGGGTGGTGGCACAGAGTGTCCAGAGCAGCTCTGGCCACCCCTGGATCCCTGGAAGTGTCCCAGGCCAGGCTGGACAGGGCTTGGAGCAACCTGGGATAGCAGGAGGTGTCCCTGTCCATGGATGTGGAATTGGGGCATCTTTAAGTTCCCTTCCAACCATTCCATGATTCCACAATTCCATGATTCCACGAATCAGGAATGTCTGCTTTTACTCTTGAGAAGACAAACCAATTCCTCAGCCCTGCTCTTGCACAGCCAGGCCCTGCTGTGCCTCTCCCTGCACAAAAGGCCAGGGTTGTTCCGCGGCAGATCCCGCGGCACATCCCGCTGTGCCAACACCCGCGCCGGCAGCGCTGGCACGGTGACATCCTTCTGCCAGCCTGGCACTGCCACCGCCCAGCTGAGCTCCCTGGCTCTGCCCCCTGTCTCTTGTCCCCGCAGCCCAGCCCGAGTGGCTGACGGTCATCTCGGACACAGAGGCCGACATCGGGTCCGACCTGCGCTGGAGCTGCGCGGCCGCCGGCAAACCGCGGCCAACGGTGCGCTGGCTGCGGGACGGGCAGCCCCTGACCTCCCAGGTACCCCCGGACAGCCCTGACCCCTCTCCTCCAGCCCCAGCCCCTCCTCCTGCCTCGCTCCTGCATCCCAGCCCCGGTGTCACCCTGCATCCCCTCCATGTGCCCCATCGGGCTGCCCCGATCCCAAATCCCCTCTCCCGGCGCTGCCATCCCAGCCATCGCTTCGTGCAGCTGCAGGGACTCACAGCCAGCCGGCAGGGAGGACAGACAAACCTCACACCAGTCCTGGTGTCACCTGCATGTCGCTGCTCAGGTGTGTCGGCAAACAGCGCGGTGACCTCGGGCAGTGACTGCACAGACACAAAACTCAAATCCTGCGTTTTATCTCATGGAAAACCAGCCTGGCTTCAAGGAGTCTGTGGCAAAACTCAACCCTGACCCGGCCAAGGATTGAGTTCCATTTTTTTTTTGGTTGATTTCCCCTCATCTAACGGGTTCATCCTCTTGTTTGCACAGAACCGCATCGAAGTGAGCGGTGGAGAGCTGAGATTTTCCAAGCTAGTCCTGGAGGACTCTGGCATGTATCAGTGTGTGGCTGAGAACAAGCATGGCACAGTTTATGCAAGTGCTGAATTAACAGTGCAAGGTAATTCCTCGTTTCCCAGAGCTCTGGGTTCCAATGGGACACTGGAAAAAAAAAAATCTCTTCTGAATATCCTGATGTGATCCTAATATTGTGATGTCACAGTGAGGTGAGAAGGCAAACATGGCTTTGCTCACTGCTGAAATGGTTGGTGATTCAACAAGACTCTCTGCCAGCCTTTAAATTTCAAATTCTCTGTGGAAGGGAACAAAAATATCTGTTCAGCCACAGGAAGTGGACAGGACACCCAGCAGCAGAGCTACAACCTCTCTTCCACCACAAACCCCTGGTTTTTGGAGGAAAGAAATCCAAAAAAATAGAGTTCAGCCTCCACTCAGCCTGCCTTGATGGATGGCGACTGGAGCTGAACTGCTGCCAAACTTGTTCCACGTTAATCCAAAAATTTATCTCCTCCCGGAGATGCCAGAGATAAATTAAAGGCCCTGAGCACCAACTGCTCGACACTAACACACCGAGGCCAACAGGTAAATCCCAATTCCATCTGCAATTCCAGGCAGAGTTTCAGGCAGGCTGGACGTCTGCGTTGCCCAGGATATTGAAGAGATTATCCTCGACATGCTCCAAAGCAGCTGTTGTTGTGTCTCTCAAAGACCTTGCACTTGTTAGGGTCATTCCCATCGCTCCGTCCCACTCCGTGCCACGTAATTCCCGCCTGGCAGGAGTCAGGATCCACCCGGCAGCCCAGGAATTCCCTCCTCATCCCGCTCTCCAGATTCTGCCTCGCTTCTCTTACCGAGCCGCCCGATGAGCGAATCGATTCCCACTCACACGGCGCTGCAGTTCCCCCCGGGCTGGGTTTCTAATCGTGCCTTAATCCTCTTTTTTTATCCCTGTTGTAGCCTTAGCTCCAGATTTCAGACTGAACCCGGTGAAGCGGCTGATCCCGGCAGCCCGGAGTGGGAAGGTCATCATCCCGTGCCAGCCTCGAGCAGCACCAAAAGCCACCGTGCTCTGGACCAAAGGGACTGAGCTCCTGGTCAACAGCAGCAGGTAGCAGAGCAGAGTCAGCTTCTACCCAGAAAATTTAGCTAAAATCAGGTTTTTTTTTTTTACCAGCAAACTGGAGTCGATGATCCAAATGTGCTGCTGCATCCCTGAACTTTGTTATTCCTCTGATTTCTCCTTCAGCAAACTCCTACATGATATTTTCCAGCTTATTTTTGTCCCCAGTTTCTCTAAAATCTGTGGAAATTCCCAGGTGTCTGGAGGGAACAGATCTTTTAACCTTCCTTCGTGTGGCTCCCCTTCCTTCCCAGGGTGACGATCACGGCTGATGGGACGTTGATGCTGCAGAACATCAGCAAATCTGACGAGGGGAAATACACCTGCTTTGCTGAGAACTTCATGGGCAAAGCCAACAGCACCGGGATCCTCTCTGTGCGAGGTAGGGAAGCCTCGATTTGGGGTCAGCTGAGCAAGAAATGGCTAAAAATTAACAAATGTGGTCTTTTTTCCTCTCCTTACACTCCCAAAAACCAGTGGGATAATCAGGAAATCAAATTTCAGCCTGCTGAGCGGCAAAACTTCTGCCTGACCCACCAACAAACGGCCCTTGAGAAAAGAGATTCCATTTCCTAATCCCTCCTCTTCCTCCTGTGGAATTCCAGCTGTTGGGGCGGGATGGGGAGCTGGAAAGGCACGGATAGCTGGACATGGATGTTTGCAGCTAATGACCCTTCCCGCTCGTTCCCTGCAGATGCCACCAAGATCACCTTGGCGCCGTCGAGCGCCGACATCAACGTGGGTGAGAACCTCACCCTGCAGTGCCACGCGTCCCACGACCCCACCATGGACCTCACCTTCACCTGGTCCCTGGACGACTTCCCCATCGACTTCGACAAGTCCGAGGGGCACTACCGGCGAGCCAGCGCGGTGAGTCCGCGGGGAATTGGAATTCCAGACTATCTGAAAGGATGGAAAATAATACCTTTGTGTCACCTAAGCTACTCTGTCACTTTGAGCAGAGTGGGTGTGAATTCCACATCCCTGGAAGTGACCAAGGCCGGGTTGGATGGGGGTTGGAGCAACCTGGGATGGTGGAAGGTGTCCCTGCAATGGTCGTTCAGTGGTCACTCAATGGTCACTCAATGGTCACTCAATGGTCACTCAATGATCACTCAGTGGTCACTCAGTGGTCACTCAATGGTCACTTGATTGCTTAATGATTGCCCAATGATCACTCAGTGGTCACCCATTGATATGGCAATGATCACTCAATAATCACTCAATAATCACTCAGTGATCACTGAATGAACATTTAATGATCATTCCATGATTGCTGAATGATCACTCAATGATTGATCAATGATCACTCAGTGATCAGTCATTGATATCTCAATGATCACTCATTTATCACTCAATTATTGATCAATGATCACTCATTGATCACCATCCCAAGCCAATCAGACCCAGCACCATCTCAGCCTTGGCCAGCGCTGGATCCACCTCAGATCCATCTGGGATTGGCTCCATCACCCAGGGGGATCTTCTCCCATCTCCCACACCCCGCAATCCCAAACCCCGCTGAACGCCAGGCTGTCACCAGGCACCTCCCAACGCTGTCCCCATGCTCGTTCCCCCACAGAAGGAGGCCATCGGGGACCTCAGCATCTCCAACGCGCAGCTGCGGCACTCGGGGCGATACACCTGCACCGCCCAGACCGTGGTGGACAGCGCGTCCGAGTCGGCCACGCTGACCGTCAGAGGTAATTCCCTGCTGGAACATTCCCTGCTCCTGGTAAACCCAAAGGAACGGCAGTGAAGGGATCAGTCACTCTTCCCTTGTAAACCCTCACCGTCCAACATCTCCATGATCAAATTTAGCGGGTTTTATTTTCACTCTAAACTTGGATTTGACCATTTTGGAGGTTTTTTTCAAAATTACCTGGGATAGTGGAGGTGTCCCTTCCACCCAAATCATTCCATGGCTGCAGAGACTGGAGCTCCTTCCCAACCAGGCCTAGGAGCTTTTCCAGAGGTTAAAACTGGAGGTGAGGATTCCCAGATTCCAGAAAATAAAGGTCTGATGTGAATTTAGGACCTGCACAAGGCACAGAGTGATAAACCTCAGGATCTTCCCTCTCAGTGACACATTTCCCATTCCCCCTAAACCTCGGGATCTTCCCTCCCAGTGACACATTTCCCATTCCCCCTAAACCTTGGGATTTTCCCTCCCAGTGACACATTTCCCATCCCCAGGACCTCCAGGCCCGCCCGGGGGGGTGGTGGTGAGGGACATCGGTGACACCAGCGTCCAGCTGAGCTGGAGCCGCGGCTTTGACAACCACAGCCCCATCGCCAGGTACCTCATCGAGGCCCGGACCCTCCTGTCCAGCCAGTGGAAGCAGATGCGCACCAGTGAGTGTCCCCACGGTGGCACTGGTGACACGCCGAGGCCACCAGCCAGTCCTGGCTCCTCCATGCCACCCCTTGCTCTATTCCTTCCCCTCTGGTGTGGTTGAATTTTCCAGATCCCATAAACATCGAGGGCAACGCGGAGACGGCGCAGGTGGTGAACCTCATCCCGTGGATGGATTATGAATTTCGGGTCCTGGCCAGCAACATCCTGGGAATTGGGGAGCCCAGCCTGCCCTCCAGCAAGATCCGGACCAAGGAGGCAGGTGGGTGTGGAGATAATTCCAGGTCTCTTTATTCCCACTTCCTCTTTTTCCCGGCCTGCTGGGAAGGGAAGGCTGGATTGTGGCATCCCAAGGGATCAATCATCTCCTGGAGCTGAGGCCAACTCAGGATTTCGTGTCTTTTTGGCCATTTTTGTGTCAAAGAGGAGTGGGATTAGGGTTGTGCTCCCAGCACTACATCCAGCTGGGAGTGCCCATTCCATGTCCAGCCGCTTGGACAGAAGGGAGGGAAGAGCAGCAGGAAAACTCCCAACCCACAGAATGCAAACAGCTCCTTCCTAATTAAACTCCTCTCCACATCCCTGCCTGTGAGCTCCATCCTTGTCCCCTCGGACACCAATCCTTGTCTCCTGGGCCCAGGTAACAGGGTCAGGCACAAGCTGGAATTCCAGATGGGATTTTCACAGCTGGAAGCAGAGCCCAGCCCTTTCCTGGTGTCCATCTCCATCCCTCCCACCTGCTAACCCAACCTGTGTTCTCTGCTTTTCCCTGGGGACACCACAGCACCCACGGTGGCACCGTCCGGGCTCGGCGGTGGAGGAGGAGCTCCCAACGAGCTCATCATCACCTGGACGGTGAGCTGGGAATGGGAAAGGGACAAGATGGGACCGTGTGGAATTTTTGGGGGGGAATCAGTGCTGCTGTGCCAATTTGGGGTTGAGTTGTGGGCTGGTTTGAACAGACCAGAAACACATTTCCTTTGGGAAATCAGGAAATCGGCACTGCTGTCCCAGTTTGGATAAGCCAAAGGCTGGTTTGGACAAACCAAAACCACATTTCCTTCAGGAAATTGGGAAATCAGTGCTGCCATCCCAGTTTGGATCAGCCAAAGGCTAGTTTGGATGCACCAAAACCACATTTCCTTTGGAAAATCAGCATCACCATCCCAGTTTGGATGAGCCAAATGCTGGTTTGGACAGACCAAGCCCACATTTCCCTCAGGAAATCAGCACTGCTGTCCCAGTTCGGATCAGCCAAAGGCTGGTTTTGATGGACCAAACCCACATTTCCTTCAGGAAACTGGGAAATCAGTGCTGCTATTCCAGTTTGGATTAGCCAAAGACTGGTTTGAACAAACAAAAACCACATTTCCTTTGGAAAATCAGCATCACCACCCCAGTCTGGATGAGCCAAAGTCTGGTTTGGACAGACCAAGCCCACATTTCAGTCAGGAAATCAGCACTGCTGCCCCATTTTGGATCAGCCAAAGCCTGGTCTGGCTGGACTGATGCTCCCTCTCTCTTCCCAGCCAACCCTCCGGGATTACCAGAACGGGGAGGGCTTTGGGTACGTGGTGTCGTTCCGGAGGAAGGGCAGCCAGGCGTGGCTGACGGCGCGGGTGCCACACGCCGAGTCCCTGCACTTCGTGTACCGCAACGAGAGCATCGCGCCCTACACGCCCTTCGAGGTGAAGATCAGAGCCTACAACAGGAAAGGGGAAGGACCTGAGAGCCTCACGGCCATCGTGTACTCGGCTGAGGAGGGTGAGGAGGAGCAGGGAGATGGGAATGGATGGGAATGGAGAAGGGAAGGATCCGGGGTGATCTGAGAGTCTCTGCTGGGGTGTAAAGGGGTGACAGGAGAGCTGGAGAGGGACTGGGGATGAGGGATGGAGGGACAGGACACAGGGAATGGCTTCCCACTGCCAGAGGGCAGGGATGGATGGGATTTGGGAAGGAATTCTTGGCTGGGAGGGTGGTGAGACCCTGGCACAGATTCCCAGGGAAGCTGTGGCTGCCCCTGGAAGTGTCCAGGGCCAGGCTGGACAGGGCTTGGAGCATCCTGGGACAGTGGAGGTGTCCCTGCCATGGCAGGGGTGGAATTGGATGACCCTCAAGCTCCTTCCCACCCAAACCATTCCACAGCTGCAGAGACTCAGAATTCCCTGTTTTTCCCACCCCACTGCCATTCCTCAGCCAGATCCCTGCAGAGCCACATCCACCCAGGAGCTGACATTCCTCTGGTTCCCAAAACCGCAATTCCAGCACATCCATCCTCTCCAAACCCACAGGGAGACAATTCCCTACGGATTCCCTAAGCCCAGCCTCAGGGCAGACACAGATCCCAGAGCTCACAGCTGTGACCCCGCTTGTCCCTTAAGTCCCTAAATCCCTTCCCCTCGTTCCGTGCCACAACACCAGCTGTCTGCCCGCGGGATGATGCTGCTGCAGGAAAACCTTTTGTTCAGGAAAAGGATTTTATTCCTGTCTTTCAGAGCCCAAAGTGGCTCCTTACAGGGTCATCGCCAAGTCCGTGCTGTCCTCGGAGATGGACGTGTCCTGGGAGCCTGTGGAGCAGGGGGAAGTGACAGGAGTGCTTTTGGGATATGAGGTAGGAGGTTCCCTGGGAATGGGAGACATTGAGAAGTTTCTTCCTTCCCAGCAAGGAAAACTCATGAGGTGAAACAACATTTTGATTCCAGAGGTGGGGGATAATTAACACCCATAATTAACTGGGTTGCACTGCTCTTGCAGGAGATTATGAGGGAAAAATACTATTTTTCCTGCCTGACTTTCCCAGGAGGCCGTGGCCTCATTCCTGAGCTCACACAAAGCAAAATACACAGAAAGAAACCCCAAAGGCTCTTCGGGATGGGCTGATTTTAGGATTTGCAGATTTCTTCCCAAACCCATCACGTCCTTTTCCACCCAGATCCGGTACTGGAAGGACGGGGACAAGGAGGAGGCTGCTGACAGGGTGAGGACAGCGGGGCTGGTGACATCGGCCCACGTCACCGGCCTGAACCCCAGCACCACCTACCACGTGTCTGTCCGAGCCTACAACCGCGCGGGGACAGGACCGCCCAGCCCCTCCACCAACGTCACCACCACCAGGCCCCGTGAGTCAGCCCGACCCTTCTAATTCCCGCATTCCCTGGGCATTCCCTGGGAATTCCCGCATTCCCTGGGAATTCCCGCATTCTCTGGGCTCCACAGCATCCCCAAAATCACCCAGTTTTGATCTTGGTGTTTTGGTTTGGTGTCCTTTAACTGACCACGGTGGGGACAGCCGTGCCGAGGCTTGGGGGTGGTTGGGAATGGCACAGCCTTCTCCTCACTCCTGGATTTACTCCCTGATTTCTCCCAAATCCCTGTCTCGTTCTGCACCCCTTAGCCCCGAAAAAGCCACCTGGGAACATCTCCTGGACCTTCTCGGGCTCCACGGTCAGCATCAAGTGGGACCCGGTGGTGGCGAGGGCGGACGAGTCGGCGGTGACAGGGTACAAGGTACGGCGGGCGGGGCTGGGCAGCGACCCCGGGAACCCCAGGGAATCCCAGGGAATCCCAGGGAATCCCAGGGAATTCCCAGCGTTCCCAGCCCTCCCCGTTCCCGCAGATGCTCTACAGGCAGGACTCGCACTCGGCCCCCACGCTGTACCTGGCCAGCAAGAGCCGCATCGACATCCCCATCCCCGAGGACTTCACGCACGCCTTCGTGCAGATCCGAGTGACGGGGCCGGGCGGGGACGGGACACCCGCGGAAGTGCACATCCTCAGGAACAGCGGTACTGCGCCACTCCGGCCACGCTGACCACGCCCAGTCACTGACCGCACCCAGTCACTGACCGCACCCATTCCACGTGCTCCTCCAGCCACACCCAGTCACTGACCACGCCCAGTCACTGACCACACCCATCCACACCCAGTCACTGACCGCACCCATTCCATGTGCTCCTCCAGCCACACCCAGTCACTGACCACACCCATCCACGCCCAGTCACTGACCACACCCAGCCACGTGTTCCTTCAGCCACGCCTGCTCACTGACCGCACCCATCCACTGACCACACCCAGTCACTGACCACACCCATCCATGTGCTCCTCTGGCCACATCCATTCACTGACGACTCATCCACTGACCACACCCATTCCAGTGAGCACACCCACCCATGTGCTCCTCTGGTCACACCCACTAACTGACCATGCCCATTAATTGGTGACCAATTGGTAATCCAGTGACCACACCCATTCACTGACCACACCAAGCCATGTGCTCCTCCAGCCACACCCATTCACTGACCCCACTCATACCACTGACCAAACTCACTGCACTGACCACACCCATCCCATGTGATCTCTAACCACACCCAATCCCTGTGCTCCTCTGGCCACACCCACTCCATGCCCAAATTCCAAGGTTCTCCACAGACCCCACAGCTCCAAGCCAGGAGTTCCCCTGTCCCCATTCCCAGCATTCCCGGGAGTTTTATCAGCACCAAACACACAAAAACCCCACAAAACCCCACAAAACCCCACCTCCCTCAATTCCCCCGAACCACCTTTAGGATTTGCAGCCTCAGACCCCACAACACTCAACTTCCCCAGAGTTCAGAGCTAAAACCTTCCTCAGAGTAAGATTCCCACTAGGAGTGCAATCCCAGCTCCATGGGGCAGCAAATTCCCTAATTCAGGGGTGAACACTCAGCTCCCACCCCAAATTCCCATTCCCAGCATTCCTGGGAGTTTTTTCAGCCCCAAACACACAAAAACCCCACAAAACCCCACCTCCCTCAATTCCCCTGAACCACCTTTAGGATTTGCAGCCTCAGACCCCACAACACCCAACTTCCCCAGAGTTCAGAGATAAAAACTCCCTCAGACTAGGATTCCCACTAGGAGTGCAATCCCAGCTCCGTGGGGCAGCAAATTCCCTTAATTCAGGGTTGAACACTCAGCTCCCACCCCAAATTCCCATTCCCAGCCCCAAAACCCCACAAAAAACCCCACAAAACCCTCCCTCCATTCCCTGTGGTTTCCACACCACCCCACAGCCGCTCCTTCCCCGTTCCCTGTTTTTCCAGGGACCAGCATGATGGTGGAGGACTCGGGGACACGGCCAGTGCCCCACGCCGTGGTGGTGACCACCAACTCGCTGCTGATGGTGGCCCTGATCAGCTCCCTGGAGCTCTGAGCTGGGACATCACACTCCGGACAAGTTCCTCCCGATCCGGCGGAAACGACGCAAAAAATCTGGAAAATTTTGGAAAATTTTGGGGAAAAATTCCCACTTCGGACCACTTTGGCGGCACCGCGGGGAGAGGATTTGATTTCGCGGTTGGAAGGGAGGAGGAATGAAAAAAACAGCTTTTTTTTTTTGGTTTGGAGGAACAAAAGCTTTTGTGGGTCTTTAACCGATTGAGAGATTTTTTTAAGGAAACCAGGAAAAACGAAGAATTCTCCGGGAATTCTGCAGCCAACTGCCCCAACCCCAAATCCCCCCCACTGTATCCATAGGTTTTTCTGCCTTACGAAGCCATGTGTGAGATAACCAGACTGCTAAATTTGACTTTTTTTTTAACTCTGTACAGTGAATTCCGTGGGGGAGGACGGGGACTGAAGGAGTTCAGGGACCAGCATGTTCCACACCCATCCCAGCTCCGAGCATTCCTGGGACAAAACTGATCCTTTTCCCCCCCAAAAAAGAGCCAAATCTTGCTGGAATCACCCCGAAAAGACAAAGCCACGGGAGGATTGAGCTCTGCCCCAGCCTGGAAAGATTTTTTTACCACTCTGATTTCACCCACAGCCCCAGCCTGGGGTTTGGCTCAGCT
The DNA here is from genome assembly GCF_008360975.1 of Lichenostomus cassidix. Taxonomy (NCBI): domain Eukaryota; kingdom Metazoa; phylum Chordata; class Aves; order Passeriformes; family Meliphagidae; genus Lichenostomus; species Lichenostomus cassidix. Next base: position 4,539,757 of record NC_139506.1, read on the forward strand.
GGGAGGTGAAAATTCCGTGTTATCCACGTGATTTTGGGGTGGATTTGTCATCCTGTTTGCTGCTTTTCTCTCTGTCTGGGGAGAATTGGAAAAGGAAACGGAGATTCTTTCCCAGAATCCCTAATTCTGCCTAAAAACAGTCAATAAATCCAATTCCAGAGGGGCTTAGAGAAGGAATTTTCAAAAATGACAAAATTAAAACAAAAACTGGGGAATCAAGGAAATCACCGCTGGGACGAGAAGGAAAATTCGGACTTGGATTCATCTCCCCAAGAACTCAGCCAGCCGAAATTCCAGGCTGGGATTGGGACTGCAAAGATCCATGGGGGGAGGCAGCTCTGGATTCCAGGAAATCCAGAAAAGCGGGAATGCTGATTCCCAGGGCTGGTCGGGAATGGATGTTGCCATTAAAAACTCTGTCTCCCAGTAAAGCAGTTGACCAAAGTTATCAACAATCCGTTGATGTTGCTGCTGGTTTGATCCCAAGGGGGTTTTTAGGGATTTCCCTAAAAATTCAGGGTTTTTTTCAGTGATTTTCCCTGCCTGGAATTCCTCAATCCCAGAGAGAACAGTGCCAGCCTGGGTTGTCCCAATCCCAGAATTTCCTGGCTGCAATTTTCTCACTAAATGCCAATTCCTCACATTTTTAGCCCAGAAAATCCCTCTGCAGACACAGCAGCTCGGGTTTGGTTAATCCCAGTTTTGCTCAATCCCTTCTGCCATTCCCTTTATCCAGGGGTGGGAAAACCATGAAGGATTTGGATGCAAATCCAGCGTTTGGACCTCAGGAAACGACAAAAATCCATCTTTAAACCCAGCCAGAGCCACTGACAGGAGGAAAAAAATGGGAATTTTTCCTTCAAGCCGCTTTGGGAGCTTCCCAAAATAAAGCCCAGGGGGTAAAGGTGTTGGGAGCAGGGAGAAAACCGGAATTCCCAGGATTTGGATGGAGGATGGAGAGAGGGAAGGAGCTCTACAGAATTCAGGGTTTCCATCATCACGGTGAAAAATCAGGAGAAAAAAGTTCAGGCACCAATTCCGAGCAGAAATTCCCTAAATTTCAGCTGTTTATGGTGGGAATTCAGGGGTGGAGATTAGGAAAAGAGGATTTTTCAGGGGGAGATGGGAAAAGGAGGGATGGGGATGCTTTTCCAAGGGTTTTTGTTTCAGTTCCTTGCGCTGAGCTCTGCTATTCCCTTTTCCTGCCTTCTCCTGCAGATAACAACCCCCAATAATTAATACTCCTTGGAAAATCAAAGAGATTCCCAATAACAACCCCCAATCCTTAATATTCCTTGGAAAATCAAAGAGATTCCCAATAACAATCCCCAATCCTTAATATTCCTTGGAAAATCAAAGAGATTCCCTAAAAAAAAAAGCCATTAAGAGGCTCTTTCTGACAGCTGGACCCCACTGGCCATCCCAGCCCTCGACCTTCTTCACACAAAAATTAAAATTATGGATAATTTTCCCTGCTCCGGCCAGCTGCCTCCCGTCAGAAATTAAAAAAAGCAACCCAAAGATGAAGGAGATTTTTGGTTCTCCCCAGCAGAGCAGGGAGAGCTTTCATCCTGCTGGATTTGGGGATCCCAGCTGGGCTCGAGCCGCTGGAATTTCCATGACAAAGAGCCCGGAGGGTCCTGCAGATGGAGCAGCTCAGGGGGGATCTGAGCCATTAACCCCGAGCCTGCTGGGATGGGTCATTCCCAATTTCTCCCCCCCCAAAAAAAATAAAAATAATCCCCTCTGGAAAGTGCCTGGTTTAGTTTTCATGCAA